>NW_027256888.1:23710658-24910658 GCF_029215685.1 Pituophis catenifer annectens
AACTATTGACAAGGAACTCGGATTTGCAAAAGAAACACATATTCATTTACTCCACTTTCTGAAAAGCAAAAAAAAGGGTCAATTTTCAAATACGAGCTTTTGCTAAGGAGTTAGACCAAAGCTGTATCTCATAATTGGCAGTAGGACTCAATTCAGCCAGAAAACTTAACTTTTGACACAGAGCTCAGATTGGCAAAAGAAACATATATTCATGTAACCCACGGTCTGAAAAGCAAAAAACACATTCAATTATCAAACACGAGCTTTCCCTGAGGAGTTAGATGAAAGCTGCATCTCAGAATTGGCAGTAGGACTCAACTCAGCCAGAAAGCTTAACTTTTGACCCAGAGCTCAGATTTGCCAAAGAAAAACATGTTCATGTTCCACATGGTCTGAAAAGCGAAAAACACAAAGAATTTTCAAATAAGAGCTTTCCCTGAGGAGTTAGACGAAAGCTGTATCTCAGAATTGGCAGTAGGACTCAACTCAGACAGAAAACTTAACTTTTGTCACAGAGCTCATACTTGCAAAAGAAACACATATTCATGTACCCCACTGTCTGGAAAGCGAAAAACACGTTCAATTTTCAAATACGAGCTTTCGCTAAGGAGTTAGACCAAAGCTGTATCTCAGAATTGGCAGTAGGAGTCAACACAGCCAGGAAATTTGACTATTGACAGAGAGTTCAGATTTGCAAAAGAAACAGATATTTGTATTCCCCACCACCTAAAAAACCCAAAAACATACTTTTATCAAATACGACCTTTCTCTGAGGAGTTAGATTAAATTGTATTACAGAATTGGCAGCACGACCGTATTCAGCCAGAAAACTGAACTGTTGACACAGAGCTCAGATTTAAAAAACAAACAAATATTCATATTCCCCATGTTCTGAAAAGCGAAAAACACATTCAATTATCAAACACGAGCTTTCTTTGAGGAGTTAGGCCAAATTGTATTTCAGAATTGGCAGTACAACTCAATTCAGCCAGAAAACTGAACTATTGACAAGGAACTCGGATTTGCAAAAGAAACACATATTCATTTACTCCACTTTCTGAAAAGCAAAAAAAAGGGTCAATTTTCAAATACGAGCTTTTGCTAAGGAGTTAGACCAAAGCTGTATCTCATAATTGGCAGTAGGACTCAATTCAGCCAGAAAACTTAACTTTTGACACAGAGCTCAGATTGGCAAAAGAAACATATATTCATGTAACCCACGGTCTGAAAAGCAAAAAACACATTCAATTATCAAACACGAGCTTTCCCTGAGGAGTTAGATGAAAGCTGCATCTCAGAATTGGCAGTAGGACTCAACTCAGCCAGAAAGCTTAACTTTTGACCCAGAGCTCAGATTTGCCAAAGAAAAACATGTTCATGTTCCACATGGTCTGAAAAGCGAAAAACACAAAGAATTTTCAAATAAGAGCTTTCCCTGAGGAGTTAGACGAAAGCTGTATCTCAGAATTGGCAGTAGGACTCAACTCAGACAGAAAACTTAACTTTTGTCACAGAGCTCATACTTGCAAAAGAAACACATATTCATGTACCCCACTGTCTGGAAAGCGAAAAACACGTTCAATTTTCAAATACGAGCTTTCGCTAAGGAGTTAGACCAAAGCTGTATCTCAGAATTGGCAGTAGGAGTCAACACAGCCAGGAAATTTGACTATTGACAGAGAGTTCAGATTTGCAAAAGAAACAGATATTTGTATTCCCCACCACCTAAAAAACCCAAAAACATACTTTTATCAAATACGAGCTTTCTCTGAGGAGTTAGACTAAATTGTATTTCAGAATTGGCAGCACGACCGTATTCAGCCAGAAAACTGAACTGTTGACACAGAGCTCATATTTAAAAAACAAACAAATATTCATATTCCCCATGTTCTGAAAAGCGAAAAACACATTCAATTATCAAACACGAGCTTTCTTTGAGGAGTTAGGCCAAATTGTATTTCAGAATTGGCAGTACAACTCAATTCATCCAGAAAACTGAACTATTGACAAGGAACTCAGATGTGCAAAAGAAACACATATTCATTTACTCCACTGTCTGAAAAGCGAAAAAAAGGGTCAATTTTCAAATACGAGCTTTTGCCTAAGGAGCTAGACCAAAGCTGTATCTCATAATTGGCAGTAGGACTCAATTCAGCCAGAAAACTTAACTTTTGACACAGAGCTCAGATTGGCAAAAGAAACATATATTCATGTAACCCATGGTCTGAAAAGCAAAAAACACATTCAATTTTGAAACACGAGCTTTCCCTGAGGAGTTAGACGAAAGCTGTATCTCAGATTTGGCAGTAGGACTCAACTCAGCCAGAAAGCTTAACTTTTGACCCAGAGCTCAGATTTGCCAAAGAAAAACATGTTCATGTTCCACATGGTCTGAAAAGCGAAAAACACAAAGAATTTTCAAATAAGATCTTTCCCTGAGGAGTTAGACGAAAGCTGTATCTCAGAATTGGCAGTAGGACTCAACTCAGCCAGAAAACTTAACTTTTGTCACAGAGCTCATACTTGCAAAAGAAACACATTTTCATTTACCCCACTGTCTGGAAAGCGAAAAACACGTTCAATTTTCAAATACGAGCTTTCGCTAAGGAGTTAGACCAAAGCTGTATCTCAGAATTGGCAGTAGGAGTCAACAAAGCCAGGAAATTTGACTATTGACAGAGAGTTCAGATTTGCAAGAGAAACAGATATTTGTATTCCCCACCACCTAAAAAACCCAAAAACATACTTTTATCAAATACGACCTTTCTCTGAGGAGTTAGACTAAATTGTATTTCAGAATTGGCAGCACGACCATATTCAGCCAGAAAACTGAACTGTTGACACAGAGCTCAGATTTAAAAAACAAACAAATATTCATATTCCCCATGTTCTGAAAAGCGAAAAACACATTCAATTATCAAATACGAGCTTTTGCTAATGAGTTAGACCAAAGCTGTATCTCATAATTGGCAGTAGGACTCAATTCAGCCAGAAAACTTAACTTTTGACACAGAGCTCAGATTGGCAAAAGAAACATATATTCATGTAACCCACGGTCTGAAAAGCAAAAAACACATTCAATTTTCAAACACGAGCTTTCCCTGAGGAGTTAGACGAAAGCTGTATCTCAGGATTGGCAGTAGGACTCAACTCAGCCAGAAAGCTTAACTTTTGACCCAGAGCTCAGATTTGCCAAAGAAAAACATGTTCATGTTCCACATGGTCTGAAAAGCGAAAAACACAAAGAATTTTCAAATAAGAGCTTTCCCTGAGGAGTTAGACGAAAGCTGTATCTCAGAATTGGCAGTAGGACTCAACTCAGCCAGAAAGCTTAACTTTTGACACAGAGTTCATACTTGCAAAAGAAACACATATTCATGTACCCCACTGTCTGGAAAGCGAAAAACACGTTCAATTTTCAAATACGAGCTTTCGCTAAGGAGTTAGACCAAAGCTGTATCTCAGAATTGGCAGTAGGAGTCAACACAGCCAGGAAATTTGACTATTGACAGAGAGTTCAGATTTGCAAAAGAAACAGATATTTGTATTCCCCACAACCTAAAAAACCCAAAAACATACTTTTATCAAATACGAGCTTTCTCTGAGGAGTTAGACTAAATTGTATTTCAGAATTGGCAGCACGACCGTATTCAGCCAGAAAACTGAACTGTTGACACAGAGCTCATATTTAAAAAACAAACAAATATTCATATTCCCCATGTTCTGAAAAGCGGAAAACACATTCAATTATCAAACACGAGCTTTCTTTGAGGAGTTAGGCCAAATTGTATTTCAGAATTGGCAGTACAACTCAATTCAGCCAGAAAACTGAACTATTGACAAGGAACTCAGATGTGCAAAAGAAACACATATTCATTTACTCCACTGTCTGAAAAGCGAAAAAAAGGGTCAATTTTCAAATACGAGGCAGTAGGACTCAATTCAGCCGGAAAACTTAACTTTTGACACAGAGCTCAGATTGGCAAAAGAAACATATATTCATGTAACCCACGGTCTGAAAAGCAAAAAACACATTCAATTTTCAAACATGAGCTTTCCCTGAGGAGTTAGATGAAAGCTGCATCTCAGAATTGGCAGTAGGACTCAATTGAGCCAGAAAGCTTAACTTTTGAACCAGAGTTCAGATTTGCCAAAGAAAAACATGTTCATGTTCCACATGGTCTGAAAAATGAAAAACACAAAGAATTTTCAAATAAGAGCTTTCCCTGAGGAGTTAGACGAAAGCTGTATCTCAGAATTGGCAGTAGGACTCACTCAGCCAGAAAACTTAACTTTTGTCACAGAGCTCATACTTGCAAAAGAAACACATATTCATGTACCCCACTGTCTGGAAAGCGAAAAACACATTCAATTTTCAAATACGAGCTTTCCCTGAGGAGTTAGACGAAAGCTGTATCTCAGAAATGGCAGTAGGACTCAACTCAGCCAGAAAGCTTAACTTTTGACACAGAGCTCAGATTTGCCAAAGAAAAACATGTTCATGTTCCACTTGGTCTGAAAACAAAAAACACAAAGAATTTTCAAATAAGAGCTTTCCCTGAGGAGTTAGACGAAAGCTGTATCTCAGAATTGGCAGTAGGACTCAACTCAGCCAGAAAGCTTAACTTTTGACCCAGAGCTCAGATTTGCCAAAGAAAAACATGTTCATGTAACCCACGGTCTGAAAAGCAAAAAACACAAAGAATTTTCAAATAAGAGGTTTACCTGAGGAGTTAGACGAAAGCTGTATCTCAGAATTGGCAGTAGGACTCAACTCAGCCGGAAAGCTTAACTTTTGACCCAGAGCTCAGATTTGCCAAAGAAAAATATGTTCATGTAACCCACGGTCTGAAAAGCGAAAAACACATTCAATTTTCAAATACGAGCTTTCCCTGAGGAGTTAGACGAAAGCTGTATCTCAGAAATGGCAGTAGGACTCAACTCAGCCAGAAAGCTTAACTTTTGACACAGAGCTCAGATTTGCCAAAGAAAAACATGTTCATGTTCCACTTGGTCTGAAAACAAAAAACACAAAGAATTTTCAAATAAGAGGTTTACCTGAGGAGTTAGATGAAAGCTGCATCTCAGAATTGGCAGTAGGACTCAATTGAGCCAGAAAGCTTAACTTTTGAACCAGAGTTCAGATTTGCCAAAGAAAAACATGTTCATGTTCCACATGGTCTGAAAAATGAAAAACACAAAGAATTTTCAAATAAGAGCTTTCCCTGAGGAGTTAGACGAAAGCTGTATCTCAGAATTGGCAGTAGGACTCACTCAGCCAGAAAACTTAACTTTTGTCACAGAGCTCATACTTGCAAAAGAAACACATATTCATGTACCCCACTGTCTGGAAAGCGAAAAACACATTCAATTTTCAAATACGAGCTTTCCCTGAGGAGTTAGACGAAAGCTGTATCTCAGAAATGGCAGTAGGACTCAACTCAGCCAGAAAGCTTAACTTTTGACACAGAGCTCAGATTTGCCAAAGAAAAACATGTTCATGTTCCACTTGGTCTGAAAACAAAAAACACAAAGAATTTTCAAATAAGAGCTTTCCCTGAGGAGTTAGACGAAAGCTGTATCTCAGAATTGGCAGTAGGACTCAACTCAGCCAGAAAGCTTAACTTTTGACCCAGAGCTCAGATTTGCCAAAGAAAAACATGTTCATGTAACCCACGGTCTGAAAAGCAAAAAACACAAAGAATTTTCAAATAAGAGGTTTACCTGAGGAGTTAGACGAAAGCTGTATCTCAGAATTGGCAGTAGGACTCAACTCAGCCGGAAAGCTTAACTTTTGACCCAGAGCTCAGATTTGCCAAAGAAAAATATGTTCATGTAACCCACGGTCTGAAAAGCGAAAAACACGTTCAATTTTCAAATAAAAGCTTTCCCTGAGGAGTTAGACGAAAGCTGTATCTCAGAATTGGCAGTAGGACTCAACTCAGCCAGAAAGCTTAACTTTTGTCACAGAGCTCATACTTGCAAAAGAAACACATATTCATGTACCCCACTCTCTGGAAAGCGAAAAACACGTTCAATTTTCAAATACGAGCTTTCGCTAAGGAGTTAGACCAAAGCTGTATCTCAGAATTGGCAGTAGGAGTCAACACAGCCAGGAAATTTGACTATTGACAGAGAGTTCAGATTTGCAAAAGAAACAGATATTTGTATTCCCCACCACCTAAAAAACCCAAAAACATACTTTTATCAAATACGAGCTTTCTCTGAGGAGTTAGACTAAATTGTATTTCAGAATTGGCAGCACGACCGTATTCAGCCAGAAAACTGAACTGTTGACACAGAGCTCATATTTAAAAAACAAACAAATATTCATATTCCCCATGTTCTGAAAAGCTAAAAACACATTCAATTATCAAACACGAGCTTTCTTTGAGGAGTTAGGTCAAATTGTATTTCAGAATTGGCAGTACAACTCAATTCAGCCAGAAAACTGAACTATTGACAAGGAACTCAGATGTGCAAAAGAAACACATATTCATTTACTCCACTGTCTGAAAAGCGAAAAAAAGGGTCAATTTTCAAATACGAGCTTTTGCCTAAGGAGCTAGACCAAAGCTGTATCTCATAATTGGCAGTAGGACTCAATTCAGCCAGAAAACTTAACTTTTAACACAGAGCTCAGATTGGCAAAAGAAACATATATTCATGTAACCCACGGTCTGAAAAGCAAAAAACACAAAGAATTTTCAAATAAGAGCTTTACCTGAGGAGTTAGACGAAAGCTGTATCTCAGAATTGGCAGTAGGACTCAACTCAGCCGGAAAGCTTAACTTTTGACCCAGAGCTCAGATTTGCCAAAGAAAAATATGTTCATGTAACCCACGGTCTGAAAAGCGAAAAACACGTTCAATTTTCAAATACGAGCTTTCGCTAAGGAGTTAGACCAAAGCTGTATCTCAGAATTGGCAGTAGGAGTCAACAAAGCCAGGAAATTTGACTATTGACAGAGAGTTCAGATTTGCAAGAGAAACATATATTTGTATTCCCCACCACCTAAAAAACCCAAAAACATACTTTTATTAAATATGAGCTTTCTCTGAGGAGTTAGACTAAATTGTATTTCAGAATTGGCAGCACAACCGTATTCAGCCAGAAAACTGAACTGTTGACACAGAGCTCAGATTTAAAAAACAAACAAATATTCATATTCCCCATGTTCTGAAAAGCGAAAAACACATTCAATTATCAAACACGAGCTTTCTTTGAGGAGTTAGGCCAAATTGTATTTCAGAATTGGCAGTACAACTCAATTCAGCCAGAAAACTGAACTATTGACAAGGAACTCAGATTTGCAAAAGAAACACATATTCATTTACTCCACTGTCTGAAAAGCGAAAAAAAGGGTCAATTTTCAAACACGAGCTTTCCCTGAGGAGTTAGACGAAAGCTGTATCTCAGAATTGGCAGTAGGACTCAACTCAGCCAGAAAGCTTAACTTTTGACCCAGAGCTCAGATTTGCCAAAGAAAAACATGTTCATGTTCCACATGGTCTGAAAAGCTAAAAACACGTTCAATTTTCAAATAAAAGCTTTCCCTGAGGAGTTAGACGAAAGCTGTATCTCAGAATTGGCAGTAGGACTCAACTCAGCCAGAAAACTTAACTTTTGTCACAGAGCTCATACTTGCAAAAGAAACACATATTCATGTACCCCACTGTCTGGAAAGCGAAAAACACGTTCAATTTTCAAATACGAGCTTTCGCTAAGGAGTTAGACCAAAGCTGTATCTCAGAATTGTCTGTAGGAGTCAACACAGCCAGGAAATTTGACTATTGACAGAGAGTTCAGATTTGCAAAAGAAACAGATATTTGTATTCCCCACCACCTAAAAAACCCAAAAACATACTTTTATCAAATACGAGCTTTCTCTGAGGAGTTAGACTAAATTGTATTTCAGAATTGGCAGCACGACCGTATTCAGCCAGAAAACTGAACTGTTGACACAGAGCTCATATTTAAAAAACAAACAAATATTCATATTCCCCATGTTCTGAAAAGCTAAAAACACATTCAATTATCAAACACGAGCTTTCTTTGAGGAGTTAGGCCAAATTGTATTTCAGAATTGGCAGTACAACTCAATTCAGCCAGAAAACTGAACTATTGACAAGGAACTCAGATGTGCAAAAGAAACACATATTCATTTACTCCACTGTCTGAAAAGCGAAAAAAAGGGTCAATTTTCAAATACGAGCTTTTGCCTAAGGAGCTAGACCAAAGCTGTATCTCATAATTGGCAGTAGGACTCAATTCAGCCAGAAAACTTAACTTTTGACACAGAGCTCAGATTGGCAAAAGAAACATATATTCATGTAACCCACGGTCTGAAAAGCAAAAAACACATTCAATTTTCAAACACGAGCTTTCCCTGAGGAGTTAGACGAAAGCTGTATCTCAGAATTGGCAGTAGGACTCAACTCAGCCAGAAAGCTTACCTTTTGACCCAGAGCTCAGATTTTCCAAAGAAAAACATGTTCATGTTCCACATGGTCTGAAAAGCGAAAAACACAAAGAATTTTCAAATAAGAGCTTTCCCTGAGGAGTTAGACGAAAGCTGTATCTCAGAATTGGCAGTAGGACTCAACTCAGCCAGAAAGCTTAACTTTTGACACAGAGTTCATACTTGCAAAAGAAACACATATTCATGTACCCCACTGTCTGGAAAGCGAAAAACACGTTCAATTTTCAAATACGAGCTTTCGCTAAGGAGTTAGACCAAAGCTGTATCTCAGAATTGGCAATAGGAGTCAACACAGCCAGGAAATTTGTCTATTGACAGATAGTTCAGATTTTCAAAAGAAACAGATATTTGTATTCCCCACCACCTAAAAAACCCAAAAATATACTTTTATCAAATACGAGCTTTCTCTGAGGAGTTAGACTAAATTGTATTTCAGAATTGGCAGCACGACCGTATTCAGCCAGAAAACTGAACTGTTGACACAGAGCTCAGATTTAAAAAACAAACAAATATTCATATTCCCCATGTTCTGAAAAGCGAAAAACACATTCAATTATCAAACACGAGCTTTCTTTGAGGAGTTAGGCCAAATTGTATTTCAGAATTGGCAGTACAACTCAATTCAGCCAGAAAACTGAACTATTGACAAGGAACTCGGATTTGCAAAAGAAACACATATTCATTTACTCCACTGTCTGAAAAGCGAAAAAAAGGGTCAATTTTCAAATACGAGCTTTTGCTAAGGAGTTAGACCAAAGCTGTATCTCATAATTGGCAGTAGGACTCAATTCAGCCAGAAAACTAAACTTTTAACACAGAGCTCAGATTGGCAAAAGAAACATATATTCATGTAACCCACGGTCTGAAAAGCAAAAAACACAAAGAATTTTCAAATAAGAGCTTTCCCTGAGGAGTTAGACGAAAGCTGTATCTCAGAATTGGCAGTAGGACTCAACTCAGCCGGAAAGCTTAACTTTTGACCCAGAGCTCAGATTTGCCAAAGAAAAATATGTTCATGTAACCCACGGTCTGAAAAGCGAAAAACACGTTCAATTTTCAAATACGAGCTTTCGCTAAGGAGTTAGACCAAAGCTGTATCTCAGAATTGGCAGTAGGAGTCAACAAAGCCAGGAAATTTGACTATTGACAGAGAGTTCAGATTTGCAAGAGAAACATATATTTGTATTCCCCACCACCTAAAAAACCCAAAAACATACTTTTATTAAATATGAGCTTTCTCTGAGGAGTTAGACTAAATTGTATTTCAGAATTGGCAGCACGACCGTATTCAGCCAGAAAACTGAACTGTTGACACAGAGCTCAGATTTAAAAAACAAACAAATATTCATATTCCCCATGTTCTGAAAAGCGAAAAACACATTCAATTATCAAACACGAGCTTTCTTTGAGGAGTTAGGCCAAATTGTATTTCAGAATTGGCAGTACAACTCAATTCAGCCAGAAAACTGAACTATTGACAAGGAACTCGGATTTGCAAAAGAAACACATATTCATTTACTCCACTGTCTGAAAAGCGAAAAAAAGGGTCAATTTTCAAATACGAGCTTTTGCCTAAGGAGCTAGACCAAAGCTGTATCTCATAATTGGCAGTAGGACTCAATTCAGCCAGAAAACTTAACTTTTGACACAGAGCTCAGATTGGCAAAAGAAACATATATTCATGTAACCCACGGTCTGAAAAGCAAAAAACACATTCAATTTTCAAACACGAGCTTTCCCTGAGGAGTTAGACGAAAGCTGTATCTCAGAATTGGCAGTAGGACTCAACTCAGCGAGAAAGCTTACCTTTTGACCCAGAGCTCAGATTTGCCAAAGAAAAACATGTTCATGTTCCACATGGTCTGAAAAGCGAAAAACACAAAGAATTTTCAAATAAGAGCTTTCCCTGAGGAGTTAGACGAAAGATGTATCTCAGAATTGGCAGTAGGACTCAACTCAGCCAGAAAGCTTAACTTTTGACCCAGAGCTCAGATTTGCCAAAGAAAAATATGTTCATGTTCCACATGGTCTGAAAAGCGAAAAACACAAAGAATTTTCAAATAAGAGCTTTCCCTGAGGAGTTAGACGAAAGCTGTATCTCAGAATTGGCAGTAGGACTCAACTCAGCCAGAAAACTTAACTTTTGTCACAGAGATCATACTTGCAAAAGAAACACATATTCATGTACCCCACTGTCTGAAAAGCAAAAAACACATTCAACTTTCAAACACGAGCTTTCCCTGAGGAGTTAGACGAAAGCTGTATCTCAGAATTGGCAGTAGGACTCAACTCAGCCAGAAAGCTTAACTTTTGACCTAGAGCTCAGATTTGCCAAAGAAAAACATGTTCATGTTCCACATGGTCTGAAAAGCGAAAAACACAAAGAATTTTCAAATAAGAGCTTTCCCTGAGGAGTTAGACGAAAGCTGTATCTCAGAATTGGCAGTAGGACTCAACTCAGACAGAAAACTTAACTTTTGTCACAGAGCTCATACTTGCAAAAGAAACACATATTCATGTACCCCACTGTCTGGAAAGCGAAAAACACGTTCAATTTTCAAATATGAGCTTTCGCTAAGGAGTTAGACCAAAGCTGTATCTCAGAATTGGCAGTAGGAGTCAACACAGCCAGGAAATTTGACTATTGACAGAGAGTTCAGATTTGCAAAAGAAACAGATATTTGTATTCCCCACCACCTAAAAAACCCAAAAACATACTTTTATCAAATACGACCTTTCTCTGAGGAGTTAGACTAAATTGTATTTCAGAATTGGCAGCACGACCATATTCAGCCAGAAAACTGAACTGTTGACACAGAGCTCAGATTTAAAAAACAAACAAATATTCATATTCCCCATGTTCTGAAAAGCGAAAAACACATTCAATTATCAAACACGAGCTTTCTTTGAGGAGTTAGGCCAAATTGTATTTCAGAATTGGCAGTACAACTCAATTCAGCCAGAAAACTTAACTTTTGACACAGAGCTCAGATTGGCAAAAGAAACACATATTCATGTACCCCACTGTCTGGAAAGCGAAAAACACATTCAATTTTCAAATACGAGCTTTCGCTAAGGAGTTAGACCAAAGCTGTATCTCAGAATTGGCAATAGGAGTCAACACAGCCAGGAAATTTGTCTATTGACAGATAGTTCAGATTTTCAAAAGAAACAGATATTTGTATTCCCCACCACCTAAAAAACCCAAAAATATACTTTTATCAAATACGAGCTTTCTCTGAGGAGTTAGACTAAATTGTATTTCAGAATTGGCAGCACGACCGTATTCAGCCAGAAAACTGAACTGTTGACACAGAGCTCAGATTTAAAAAACAAACAAATATTCATATTCCCCATGTTCTGAAAAGCGAAAAACACATTCAATTATCAAACACGAGCTTTCTTTGAGGAGTTAGGCCAAATTGTATTTCAGAATTGGCAGTACAACTCAATTCAGCCAGAAAACTGAACTATTGACAAGGAACTCGGATTTGCAAAAGAAACACATATTCATTTACTCCACTTTCTGAAAAGCAAAAAAAAGGGTCAATTTTCAAATACGAGCTTTTGCTAAGGAGTTAGACCAAAGCTGTATCTCATAATTGGCAGTAGGACTCAATTCAGCCAGAAAACTTAACTTTTGACACAGAGCTCAGATTGGCAAAAGAAACATATATTCATGTAACCCATGGTCTGAAAAGCAAAAAACACATTCAATTTTGAAACACGAGCTTTCCCTGAGGAGTTAGACGAAAGCTGTATCTCAGATTTGGCAGTAGGACTCAACTCAGCCAGAAAGCTTAACTTTTGACCCAGAGCTCAGATTTGCCAAAGAAAAACATGTTCATGTTCCACATGGTCTGAAAAGCGAAAAACACAAAGAATTTTCAAATAAGATCTTTCCCTGAGGAGTTAGACGAAAGCTGTATCTCAGAATTGGCAGTAGGACTCAACTCAGCCAGAAAACTTAACTTTTGTCACAGAGCTCATACTTGCAAAAGAAACACATTTTCATTTACCCCACTGTCTGGAAAGCGAAAAACACGTTCAATTTTCAAATACGAGCTTTCGCTAAGGAGTTAGACCAAAGCTGTATCTCAGAATTGGCAGTAGGAGTCAACAAAGCCAGGAAATTTGACTATTGACAGAGAGTTCAGATTTGCAAGAGAAACAGATATTTGTATTCCCCACCACCTAAAAAACCCAAAAACATACTTTTATCAAATACGACCTTTCTCTGAGGAGTTAGACTAAATTGTATTTCAGAATTGGCAGCACGACCATATTCAGCCAGAAAACTGAACTGTTGACACAGAGCTCAGATTTAAAAAACAAACAAATATTCATATTCCCCATGTTCTGAAAAGCGAAAAACACATTCAATTATCAAATACGAGCTTTTGCTAATGAGTTAGACCAAAGCTGTATCTCATAATTGGCAGTAGGACTCAATTCAGCCAGAAAACTTAACTTTTGACACAGAGCTCAGATTGGCAAAAGAAACATATATTCATGTAACCCACGGTCTGAAAAGCAAAAAACACATTCAATTTTCAAACACGAGCTTTCCCTGAGGAGTTAGACGAAAGCTGTATCTCAGGATTGGCAGTAGGACTCAACTCAGCCAGAAAGCTTAACTTTTGACCCAGAGCTCAGATTTGCCAAAGAAAAACATGTTCATGTTCCACATGGTCTGAAAAGCGAAAAACACAAAGAATTTTCAAATAAGAGCTTTCCCTGAGGAGTTAGACGAAAGCTGTATCTCAGAATTGGCAGTAGGACTCAACTCAGCCAGAAAGCTTAACTTTTGACACAGAGTTCATACTTGCAAAAGAAACACATATTCATGTACCCCACTGTCTGGAAAGCGAAAAACACGTTCAATTTTCAAATACGAGCTTTCGCTAAGGAGTTAGACCAAAGCTGTATCTCAGAATTGGCAGTAGGAGTCAACACAGCCAGGAAATTTGACTATTGACAGAGAGTTCAGATTTGCAAAAGAAACAGATATTTGTATTCCCCACAACCTAAAAAACCCAAAAACATACTTTTATCAAATACGAGCTTTCTCTGAGGAGTTAGACTAAATTGTATTTCAGAATTGGCAGCACGACCGTATTCAGCCAGAAAACTGAACTGTTGACACAGAGCTCATATTTAAAAAACAAACAAATATTCATATTCCCCATGTTCTGAAAAGCGGAAAACACATTCAATTATCAAACACGAGCTTTCTTTGAGGAGTTAGGCCAAATTGTATTTCAGAATTGGCAGTACAACTCAATTCAGCCAGAAAACTGAACTATTGACAAGGAACTCAGATGTGCAAAAGAAACACATATTCATTTACTCCACTGTCTGAAAAGCGAAAAAAAGGGTCAATTTTCAAATACGAGGCAGTAGGACTCAATTCAGCCGGAAAACTTAACTTTTGACACAGAGCTCAGATTGGCAAAAGAAACATATATTCATGTAACCCACGGTCTGAAAAGCAAAAAACACATTCAATTTTCAAACATGAGCTTTCCCTGAGGAGTTAGATGAAAGCTGCATCTCAGAATTGGCAGTAGGACTCAATTGAGCCAGAAAGCTTAACTTTTGAACCAGAGTTCAGATTTGCCAAAGAAAAACATGTTCATGTTCCACATGGTCTGAAAAATGAAAAACACAAAGAATTTTCAAATAAGAGCTTTCCCTGAGGAGTTAGACGAAAGCTGTATCTCAGAATTGGCAGTAGGACTCACTCAGCCAGAAAACTTAACTTTTGTCACAGAGCTCATACTTGCAAAAGAAACACATATTCATGTACCCCACTGTCTGGAAAGCGAAAAACACATTCAATTTTCAAATACGAGCTTTCCCTGAGGAGTTAGACGAAAGCTGTATCTCAGAAATGGCAGTAGGACTCAACTCAGCCAGAAAGCTTAACTTTTGACACAGAGCTCAGATTTGCCAAAGAAAAACATGTTCATGTTCCACTTGGTCTGAAAACAAAAAACACAAAGAATTTTCAAATAAGAGCTTTCCCTGAGGAGTTAGACGAAAGCTGTATCTCAGAATTGGCAGTAGGACTCAACTCAGCCAGAAAGCTTAACTTTTGACCCAGAGCTCAGATTTGCCAAAGAAAAACATGTTCATGTAACCCACGGTCTGAAAAGCAAAAAACACAAAGAATTTTCAAATAAGAGGTTTACCTGAGGAGTTAGACGAAAGCTGTATCTCAGAATTGGCAGTAGGACTCAACTCAGCCGGAAAGCTTAACTTTTGACCCAGAGCTCAGATTTGCCAAAGAAAAATATGTTCATGTAACCCACGGTCTGAAAAGCGAAAAACACATTCAATTTTCAAATACGAGCTTTCCCTGAGGAGTTAGACGAAAGCTGTATCTCAGAAATGGCAGTAGGACTCAACTCAGCCAGAAAGCTTAACTTTTGACACAGAGCTCAGATTTGCCAAAGAAAAACATGTTCATGTTCCACTTGGTCTGAAAACAAAAAACACAAAGAATTTTCAAATAAGAGGTTTACCTGAGGAGTTAGATGAAAGCTGCATCTCAGAATTGGCAGTAGGACTCAATTGAGCCAGAAAGCTTAACTTTTGAACCAGAGTTCAGATTTGCCAAAGAAAAACATGTTCATGTTCCACATGGTCTGAAAAATGAAAAACACAAAGAATTTTCAAATAAGAGCTTTCCCTGAGGAGTTAGACGAAAGCTGTATCTCAGAATTGGCAGTAGGACTCACTCAGCCAGAAAACTTAACTTTTGTCACAGAGCTCATACTTGCAAAAGAAACACATATTCATGTACCCCACTGTCTGGAAAGCGAAAAACACATTCAATTTTCAAATACGAGCTTTCCCTGAGGAGTTAGACGAAAGCTGTATCTCAGAAATGGCAGTAGGACTCAACTCAGCCAGAAAGCTTAACTTTTGACACAGAGCTCAGATTTGCCAAAGAAAAACATGTTCATGTTCCACTTGGTCTGAAAACAAAAAACACAAAGAATTTTCAAATAAGAGCTTTCCCTGAGGAGTTAGACGAAAGCTGTATCTCAGAATTGGCAGTAGGACTCAACTCAGCCAGAAAGCTTAACTTTTGACCCAGAGCTCAGATTTGCCAAAGAAAAACATGTTCATGTAACCCACGGTCTGAAAAGCAAAAAACACAAAGAATTTTCAAATAAGAGGTTTACCTGAGGAGTTAGACGAAAGCTGTATCTCAGAATTGGCAGTAGGACTCAACTCAGCCGGAAAGCTTAACTTTTGACCCAGAGCTCAGATTTGCCAAAGAAAAATATGTTCATGTAACCCACGGTCTGAAAAGCGAAAAACACGTTCAATTTTCAAATAAAAGCTTTCCCTGAGGAGTTAGACGAAAGCTGTATCTCAGAATTGGCAGTAGGACTCAACTCAGCCAGAAAGCTTAACTTTTGTCACAGAGCTCATACTTGCAAAAGAAACACATATTCATGTACCCCACTCTCTGGAAAGCGAAAAACACGTTCAATTTTCAAATACGAGCTTTCGCTAAGGAGTTAGACCAAAGCTGTATCTCAGAATTGGCAGTAGGAGTCAACACAGCCAGGAAATTTGACTATTGACAGAGAGTTCAGATTTGCAAAAGAAACAGATATTTGTATTCCCCACCACCTAAAAAACCCAAAAACATACTTTTATCAAATACGAGCTTTCTCTGAGGAGTTAGACTAAATTGTATTTCAGAATTGGCAGCACGACCGTATTCAGCCAGAAAACTGAACTGTTGACACAGAGCTCATATTTAAAAAACAAACAAATATTCATATTCCCCATGTTCTGAAAAGCTAAAAACACATTCAATTATCAAACACGAGCTTTCTTTGAGGAGTTAGGTCAAATTGTATTTCAGAATTGGCAGTACAACTCAATTCAGCCAGAAAACTGAACTATTGACAAGGAACTCAGATGTGCAAAAGAAACACATATTCATTTACTCCACTGTCTGAAAAGCGAAAAAAAGGGTCAATTTTCAAATACGAGCTTTTGCCTAAGGAGCTAGACCAAAGCTGTATCTCATAATTGGCAGTAGGACTCAATTCAGCCAGAAAACTTAACTTTTAACACAGAGCTCAGATTGGCAAAAGAAACATATATTCATGTAACCCACGGTCTGAAAAGCAAAAAACACAAAGAATTTTCAAATAAGAGCTTTACCTGAGGAGTTAGACGAAAGCTGTATCTCAGAATTGGCAGTAGGACTCAACTCAGCCGGAAAGCTTAACTTTTGACCCAGAGCTCAGATTTGCCAAAGAAAAATATGTTCATGTAACCCACGGTCTGAAAAGCGAAAAACACGTTCAATTTTCAAATACGAGCTTTCGCTAAGGAGTTAGACCAAAGCTGTATCTCAGAATTGGCAGTAGGAGTCAACAAAGCCAGGAAATTTGACTATTGACAGAGAGTTCAGATTTGCAAGAGAAACATATATTTGTATTCCCCACCACCTAAAAAACCCAAAAACATACTTTTATTAAATATGAGCTTTCTCTGAGGAGTTAGACTAAATTGTATTTCAGAATTGGCAGCACGACCGTATTCAGCCAGAAAACTGAACTGTTGACACAGAGCTCAGATTTAAAAAACAAACAAATATTCATATTCCCCATGTTCTGAAAAGCGAAAAACACATTCAATTATCAAACACGAGCTTTCTTTGAGGAGTTAGGCCAAATTGTATTTCAGAATTGGCAGTACAACTCAATTCAGCCAGAAAACTGAACTATTGACAAGGAACTCAGATTTGCAAAAGAAACACATATTCATTTACTCCACTGTCTGAAAAGCGAAAAAAAGGGTCAATTTTCAAACACGAGCTTTCCCTGAGGAGTTAGACGAAAGCTGTATCTCAGAATTGGCAGTAGGACTCAACTCAGCCAGAAAGCTTAACTTTTGACCCAGAGCTCAGATTTGCCAAAGAAAAACATGTTCATGTTCCACATGGTCTGAAAAGCTAAAAACACGTTCAATTTTCAAATAAAAGCTTTCCCTGAGGAGTTAGACGAAAGCTGTATCTCAGAATTGGCAGTAGGACTCAACTCAGCCAGAAAACTTAACTTTTGTCACAGAGCTCATACTTGCAAAAGAAACACATATTCATGTACCCCACTGTCTGGAAAGCGAAAAACACGTTCAATTTTCAAATACGAGCTTTCGCTAAGGAGTTAGACCAAAGCTGTATCTCAGAATTGTCTGTAGGAGTCAACACAGCCAGGAAATTTGACTATTGACAGAGAGTTCAGATTTGCAAAAGAAACAGATATTTGTATTCCCCACCACCTAAAAAACCCAAAAACATACTTTTATCAAATACGAGCTTTCTCTGAGGAGTTAGACTAAATTGTATTTCAGAATTGGCAGCACGACCGTATTCAGCCAGAAAACTGAACTGTTGACACAGAGCTCATATTTAAAAAACAAACAAATATTCATATTCCCCATGTTCTGAAAAGCTAAAAACACATTCAATTATCAAACACGAGCTTTCTTTGAGGAGTTAGGCCAAATTGTATTTCAGAATTGGCAGTACAACTCAATTCAGCCAGAAAACTGAACTATTGACAAGGAACTCAGATGTGCAAAAGAAACACATATTCATTTACTCCACTGTCTGAAAAGCGAAAAAAAGGGTCAATTTTCAAATACGAGCTTTTGCCTAAGGAGCTAGACCAAAGCTGTATCTCATAATTGGCAGTAGGACTCAATTCAGCCAGAAAACTTAACTTTTGACACAGAGCTCAGATTGGCAAAAGAAACATATATTCATGTAACCCACGGTCTGAAAAGCAAAAAACACATTCAATTTTCAAACACGAGCTTTCCCTGAGGAGTTAGACGAAAGCTGTATCTCAGAATTGGCAGTAGGACTCAACTCAGCCAGAAAGCTTACCTTTTGACCCAGAGCTCAGATTTTCCAAAGAAAAACATGTTCATGTTCCACATGGTCTGAAAAGCGAAAAACACAAAGAATTTTCAAATAAGAGCTTTCCCTGAGGAGTTAGACGAAAGCTGTATCTCAGAATTGGCAGTAGGACTCAACTCAGCCAGAAAGCTTAACTTTTGACACAGAGTTCATACTTGCAAAAGAAACACATATTCATGTACCCCACTGTCTGGAAAGCGAAAAACACGTTCAATTTTCAAATACGAGCTTTCGCTAAGGAGTTAGACCAAAGCTGTATCTCAGAATTGGCAATAGGAGTCAACACAGCCAGGAAATTTGTCTATTGACAGATAGTTCAGATTTTCAAAAGAAACAGATATTTGTATTCCCCACCACCTAAAAAACCCAAAAATATACTTTTATCAAATACGAGCTTTCTCTGAGGAGTTAGACTAAATTGTATTTCAGAATTGGCAGCACGACCGTATTCAGCCAGAAAACTGAACTGTTGACACAGAGCTCAGATTTAAAAAACAAACAAATATTCATATTCCCCATGTTCTGAAAAGCGAAAAACACATTCAATTATCAAACACGAGCTTTCTTTGAGGAGTTAGGCCAAATTGTATTTCAGAATTGGCAGTACAACTCAATTCAGCCAGAAAACTGAACTATTGACAAGGAACTCGGATTTGCAAAAGAAACACATATTCATTTACTCCACTGTCTGAAAAGCGAAAAAAAGGGTCAATTTTCAAATACGAGCTTTTGCTAAGGAGTTAGACCAAAGCTGTATCTCATAATTGGCAGTAGGACTCAATTCAGCCAGAAAACTAAACTTTTAACACAGAGCTCAGATTGGCAAAAGAAACATATATTCATGTAACCCACGGTCTGAAAAGCAAAAAACACAAAGAATTTTCAAATAAGAGCTTTCCCTGAGGAGTTAGACGAAAGCTGTATCTCAGAATTGGCAGTAGGACTCAACTCAGCCGGAAAGCTTAACTTTTGACCCAGAGCTCAGATTTGCCAAAGAAAAATATGTTCATGTAACCCACGGTCTGAAAAGCGAAAAACACGTTCAATTTTCAAATACGAGCTTTCGCTAAGGAGTTAGACCAAAGCTGTATCTCAGAATTGGCAGTAGGAGTCAACAAAGCCAGGAAATTTGACTATTGACAGAGAGTTCAGATTTGCAAGAGAAACATATATTTGTATTCCCCACCACCTAAAAAACCCAAAAACATACTTTTATTAAATATGAGCTTTCTCTGAGGAGTTAGACTAAATTGTATTTCAGAATTGGCAGCACGACCGTATTCAGCCAGAAAACTGAACTGTTGACACAGAGCTCAGATTTAAAAAACAAACAAATATTCATATTCCCCATGTTCTGAAAAGCGAAAAACACATTCAATTATCAAACACGAGCTTTCTTTGAGGAGTTAGGCCAAATTGTATTTCAGAATTGGCAGTACAACTCAATTCAGCCAGAAAACTGAACTATTGACAAGGAACTCGGATTTGCAAAAGAAACACATATTCATTTACTCCACTGTCTGAAAAGCGAAAAAAAGGGTCAATTTTCAAATACGAGCTTTTGCCTAAGGAGCTAGACCAAAGCTGTATCTCATAATTGGCAGTAGGACTCAATTCAGCCAGAAAACTTAACTTTTGACACAGAGCTCAGATTGGCAAAAGAAACATATATTCATGTAACCCACGGTCTGAAAAGCAAAAAACACATTCAATTTTCAAACACGAGCTTTCCCTGAGGAGTTAGACGAAAGCTGTATCTCAGAATTGGCAGTAGGACTCAACTCAGCGAGAAAGCTTACCTTTTGACCCAGAGCTCAGATTTGCCAAAGAAAAACATGTTCATGTTCCACATGGTCTGAAAAGCGAAAAACACAAAGAATTTTCAAATAAGAGCTTTCCCTGAGGAGTTAGACGAAAGATGTATCTCAGAATTGGCAGTAGGACTCAACTCAGCCAGAAAGCTTAACTTTTGACCCAGAGCTCAGATTTGCCAAAGAAAAATATGTTCATGTTCCACATGGTCTGAAAAGCGAAAAACACAAAGAATTTTCAAATAAGAGCTTTCCCTGAGGAGTTAGACGAAAGCTGTATCTCAGAATTGGCAGTAGGACTCAACTCAGCCAGAAAACTTAACTTTTGTCACAGAGATCATACTTGCAAAAGAAACACATATTCATGTACCCCACTGTCTGAAAAGCAAAAAACACATTCAACTTTCAAACACGAGCTTTCCCTGAGGAGTTAGACGAAAGCTGTATCTCAGAATTGGCAGTAGGACTCAACTCAGCCAGAAAGCTTAACTTTTGACCTAGAGCTCAGATTTGCCAAAGAAAAACATGTTCATGTTCCACATGGTCTGAAAAGCGAAAAACACAAAGAATTTTCAAATAAGAGCTTTCCCTGAGGAGTTAGACGAAAGCTGTATCTCAGAATTGGCAGTAGGACTCAACTCAGACAGAAAACTTAACTTTTGTCACAGAGCTCATACTTGCAAAAGAAACACATATTCATGTACCCCACTGTCTGGAAAGCGAAAAACACGTTCAATTTTCAAATATGAGCTTTCGCTAAGGAGTTAGACCAAAGCTGTATCTCAGAATTGGCAGTAGGAGTCAACACAGCCAGGAAATTTGACTATTGACAGAGAGTTCAGATTTGCAAAAGAAACAGATATTTGTATTCCCCACCACCTAAAAAACCCAAAAACATACTTTTATCAAATACGACCTTTCTCTGAGGAGTTAGACTAAATTGTATTTCAGAATTGGCAGCACGACCATATTCAGCCAGAAAACTGAACTGTTGACACAGAGCTCAGATTTAAAAAACAAACAAATATTCATATTCCCCATGTTCTGAAAAGCGAAAAACACATTCAATTATCAAACACGAGCTTTCTTTGAGGAGTTAGGCCAAATTGTATTTCAGAATTGGCAGTACAACTCAATTCAGCCAGAAAACTTAACTTTTGACACAGAGCTCAGATTGGCAAAAGAAACACATATTCATGTACCCCACTGTCTGGAAAGCGAAAAACACATTCAATTTTCAAATACGAGCTTTCGCTAAGGAGTTAGACCAAAGCTGTATCTCAGAATTGGCAATAGGAGTCAACACAGCCAGGAAATTTGTCTATTGACAGATAGTTCAGATTTTCAAAAGAAACAGATATTTGTATTCCCCACCACCTAAAAAACCCAAAAATATACTTTTATCAAATACGAGCTTTCTCTGAGGAGTTAGACTAAATTGTATTTCAGAATTGGCAGCACGACCGTATTCAGCCAGAAAACTGAACTGTTGACACAGAGCTCAGATTTAAAAAACAAACAAATATTCATATTCCCCATGTTCTGAAAAGCGAAAAACACATTCAATTATCAAACACGAGCTTTCTTTGAGGAGTTAGGCCAAATTGTATTTCAGAATTGGCAGTACAACTCAATTCAGCCAGAAAACTGAACTATTGACAAGGAACTCGGATTTGCAAAAGAAACACATATTCATTTACTCCACTTTCTGAAAAGCAAAAAAAAGGGTCAATTTTCAAATACGAGCTTTTGCTAAGGAGTTAGACCAAAGCTGTATCTCATAATTGGCAGTAGGACTCAATTCAGCCAGAAAACTTAACTTTTGACACAGAGCTCAGATTGGCAAAAGAAACATATATTCATGTAACCCACGGTCTGAAAAGCAAAAAACACATTCAATTTTCAAACACGAGCTTTCCCTGAGGAGTTAGATGAAAGCTGCATCTCAGAATTGGCAGTAGGACTCAACTCAGCCAGAAAGCTTAACTTTTGACCCAGAGCTCAGATTTGCCAAAGAAAAACATGTTCATGTTCCACATGGTCTGAAAAGCGAAAAACACAAAGAATTTTCAAATAAGAGCTTTCCCTGAGGAGTTAGACGAAAGCTGTATCTCAGAATTGGCAGTAGGACTCCACTCAGCCAGAAAACTTAACTTTTGTCACAGAGCTCATACTTGCAAAAGAAACACATATTCATGTACCCCACTGTCTGGAAAGCGAAAAACACGTTCAATTTTCAAATACGAGCTTTCGCTAAGGAGTTAGACCAAAGCTGTATCTCAGAATTGGCAGTAGGAGTCAACACAGCCAGGAAATTTGACTATTGACAGAGAGTTCAGATTTGCAAAAGAAACAGATATTTGTATTCCCCACCACCTAAAAAACCCAAAAACACACTTTTATCAAATACGACCTTTCTCTGAGGAGTTAGATTAAATTGTATTACAGAATTGGCAGCACGACCGTATTCAGCTAGAAAACTGAACTGTTGACACAGAGCTCAGATTTAAAAAACAAACAAATATTCATATTCCCCATGTTCTGAAAAGCGAAAAACACATTCAATTATCAAACACGAGCTTTCTTTGAGGAGTTAGGCCAAATTGTATTTCAGAATTGGCAGTACAACTCAATTCAGCCAGAAAACTGAACTATTGACAAGGAACTCGGATTTGCAAAAGAAACACATATTCATTTACTCCACTTTCTGAAAAGCAAAAAAAAGGGTCAATTTTCAAATACGAGCTTTTGCTAAGGAGTTAGACCAAAGCTGTATCTCATAATTGGCAGTAGGACTCAATTCAGCCAGAAAACTTAACTTTTGACACAGAGCTCATACTTGCAAAAGAAACACATATTCATGTACCCCACTGTCTGGAAAGCGAAAAACACATTCAATTTTCAAATACGAGCTTTCCCTGAGGAGTTAGACGAAAGCTGTATCTCAGAAATGGCAGTAGGACTCAACTCAGCCAGAAAGCTTAACTTTTGACACAGAGCTCAGATTTGCCAAAGAAAAACATGTTCATGTTCCACTTGGTCTGAAAACAAAAAACACAAAGAATTTTCAAATAAGAGCTTTCCCTGAGGAGTTAGACGAAAGCTGTATCTCAGAATTGGCAGTAGGACTCAACTCAGCCAGAAAGCTTAACTTTTGACCCAGAGCTCAGATTTGCCAAAGAAAAACATGTTCATGTAACCCACGGTCTGAAAAGCAAAAAACACAAAGAATTTTCAAATAAGAGGTTTACCTGAGGAGTTAGACGAAAGCTGTATCTCAGAATTGGCAGTAGGACTCAACTCAGCCGGAAAGCTTAACTTTTGACCCAGAGCTCAGATTTGCCAAAGAAAAATATGTTCATGTAACCCACGGTCTGAAAAGCGAAAAACACATTCAATTTTCAAATACGAGCTTTCCCTGAGGAGTTAGACGAAAGCTGTATCTCAGAAATGGCAGTAGGACTCAACTCAGCCAGAAAGCTTAACTTTTGACACAGAGCTCAGATTTGCCAAAGAAAAACATGTTCATGTTCCACTTGGTCTGAAAACAAAAAACACAAAGAATTTTCAAATAAGAGGTTTACCTGAGGAGTTAGATGAAAGCTGCATCTCAGAATTGGCAGTAGGACTCAATTGAGCCAGAAAGCTTAACTTTTGAACCAGAGTTCAGATTTGCCAAAGAAAAACATGTTCATGTTCCACATGGTCTGAAAAATGAAAAACACAAAGAATTTTCAAATAAGAGCTTTCCCTGAGGAGTTAGACGAAAGCTGTATCTCAGAATTGGCAGTAGGACTCACTCAGCCAGAAAACTTAACTTTTGTCACAGAGCTCATACTTGCAAAAGAAACACATATTCATGTACCCCACTGTCTGGAAAGCGAAAAACACATTCAATTTTCAAATACGAGCTTTCCCTGAGGAGTTAGACGAAAGCTGTATCTCAGAAATGGCAGTAGGACTCAACTCAGCCAGAAAGCTTAACTTTTGACACAGAGCTCAGATTTGCCAAAGAAAAACATGTTCATGTTCCACTTGGTCTGAAAACAAAAAACACAAAGAATTTTCAAATAAGAGCTTTCCCTGAGGAGTTAGACGAAAGCTGTATCTCAGAATTGGCAGTAGGACTCAACTCAGCCAGAAAGCTTAACTTTTGACCCAGAGCTCAGATTTGCCAAAGAAAAACATGTTCATGTAACCCACGGTCTGAAAAGCAAAAAACACAAAGAATTTTCAAATAAGAGGTTTACCTGAGGAGTTAGACGAAAGCTGTATCTCAGAATTGGCAGTAGGACTCAACTCAGCCGGAAAGCTTAACTTTTGACCCAGAGCTCAGATTTGCCAAAGAAAAATATGTTCATGTAACCCACGGTCTGAAAAGCGAAAAACACGTTCAATTTTCAAATAAAAGCTTTCCCTGAGGAGTTAGACGAAAGCTGTATCTCAGAATTGGCAGTAGGACTCAACTCAGCCAGAAAGCTTAACTTTTGTCACAGAGCTCATACTTGCAAAAGAAACACATATTCATGTACCCCACTCTCTGGAAAGCGAAAAACACGTTCAATTTTCAAATACGAGCTTTCGCTAAGGAGTTAGACCAAAGCTGTATCTCAGAATTGGCAGTAGGAGTCAACACAGCCAGGAAATTTGACTATTGACAGAGAGTTCAGATTTGCAAAAGAAACAGATATTTGTATTCCCCACCACCTAAAAAACCCAAAAACATACTTTTATCAAATACGAGCTTTCTCTGAGGAGTTAGACTAAATTGTATTTCAGAATTGGCAGCACGACCGTATTCAGCCAGAAAACTGAACTGTTGACACAGAGCTCATATTTAAAAAACAAACAAATATTCATATTCCCCATGTTCTGAAAAGCTAAAAACACATTCAATTATCAAACACGAGCTTTCTTTGAGGAGTTAGGTCAAATTGTATTTCAGAATTGGCAGTACAACTCAATTCAGCCAGAAAACTGAACTATTGACAAGGAACTCAGATGTGCAAAAGAAACACATATTCATTTACTCCACTGTCTGAAAAGCGAAAAAAAGGGTCAATTTTCAAATACGAGCTTTTGCCTAAGGAGCTAGACCAAAGCTGTATCTCATAATTGGCAGTAGGACTCAATTCAGCCAGAAAACTTAACTTTTAACACAGAGCTCAGATTGGCAAAAGAAACATATATTCATGTAACCCACGGTCTGAAAAGCAAAAAACACAAAGAATTTTCAAATAAGAGCTTTACCTGAGGAGTTAGACGAAAGCTGTATCTCAGAATTGGCAGTAGGACTCAACTCAGCCGGAAAGCTTAACTTTTGACCCAGAGCTCAGATTTGCCAAAGAAAAATATGTTCATGTAACCCACGGTCTGAAAAGCGAAAAACACGTTCAATTTTCAAATACGAGCTTTCGCTAAGGAGTTAGACCAAAGCTGTATCTCAGAATTGGCAGTAGGAGTCAACAAAGCCAGGAAATTTGACTATTGACAGAGAGTTCAGATTTGCAAGAGAAACATATATTTGTATTCCCCACCACCTAAAAAACCCAAAAACATACTTTTATTAAATATGAGCTTTCTCTGAGGAGTTAGACTAAATTGTATTTCAGAATTGGCAGCACAACCGTATTCAGCCAGAAAACTGAACTGTTGACACAGAGCTCAGATTTAAAAAACAAACAAATATTCATATTCCCCATGTTCTGAAAAGCGAAAAACACATTCAATTATCAAACACGAGCTTTCTTTGAGGAGTTAGGCCAAATTGTATTTCAGAATTGGCAGTACAACTCAATTCAGCCAGAAAACTGAACTATTGACAAGGAACTCAGATTTGCAAAAGAAACACATATTCATTTACTCCACTGTCTGAAAAGCGAAAAAAAGGGTCAATTTTCAAACACGAGCTTTCCCTGAGGAGTTAGACGAAAGCTGTATCTCAGAATTGGCAGTAGGACTCAACTCAGCCAGAAAGCTTAACTTTTGACCCAGAGCTCAGATTTGCCAAAGAAAAACATGTTCATGTTCCACATGGTCTGAAAAGCTAAAAACACGTTCAATTTTCAAATAAAAGCTTTCCCTGAGGAGTTAGACGAAAGCTGTATCTCAGAATTGGCAGTAGGACTCAACTCAGCCAGAAAACTTAACTTTTGTCACAGAGCTCATACTTGCAAAAGAAACACATATTCATGTACCCCACTGTCTGGAAAGCGAAAAACACGTTCAATTTTCAAATACGAGCTTTCGCTAAGGAGTTAGACCAAAGCTGTATCTCAGAATTGTCTGTAGGAGTCAACACAGCCAGGAAATTTGACTATTGACAGAGAGTTCAGATTTGCAAAAGAAACAGATATTTGTATTCCCCACCACCTAAAAAACCCAAAAACATACTTTTATCAAATACGAGCTTTCTCTGAGGAGTTAGACTAAATTGTATTTCAGAATTGGCAGCACGACCGTATTCAGCCAGAAAACTGAACTGTTGACACAGAGCTCATATTTAAAAAACAAACAAATATTCATATTCCCCATGTTCTGAAAAGCTAAAAACACATTCAATTATCAAACACGAGCTTTCTTTGAGGAGTTAGGCCAAATTGTATTTCAGAATTGGCAGTACAACTCAATTCAGCCAGAAAACTGAACTATTGACAAGGAACTCAGATGTGCAAAAGAAACACATATTCATTTACTCCACTGTCTGAAAAGCGAAAAAAAGGGTCAATTTTCAAATACGAGCTTTTGCCTAAGGAGCTAGACCAAAGCTGTATCTCATAATTGGCAGTAGGACTCAATTCAGCCAGAAAACTTAACTTTTGACACAGAGCTCAGATTGGCAAAAGAAACATATATTCATGTAACCCACGGTCTGAAAAGCAAAAAACACATTCAATTTTCAAACACGAGCTTTCCCTGAGGAGTTAGACGAAAGCTGTATCTCAGAATTGGCAGTAGGACTCAACTCAGCCAGAAAGCTTACCTTTTGACCCAGAGCTCAGATTTTCCAAAGAAAAACATGTTCATGTTCCACATGGTCTGAAAAGCGAAAAACACAAAGAATTTTCAAATAAGAGCTTTCCCTGAGGAGTTAGACGAAAGCTGTATCTCAGAATTGGCAGTAGGACTCAACTCAGCCAGAAAGCTTAACTTTTGACACAGAGTTCATACTTGCAAAAGAAACACATATTCATGTACCCCACTGTCTGGAAAGCGAAAAACACGTTCAATTTTCAAATACGAGCTTTCGCTAAGGAGTTAGACCAAAGCTGTATCTCAGAATTGGCAATAGGAGTCAACACAGCCAGGAAATTTGTCTATTGACAGATAGTTCAGATTTTCAAAAGAAACAGATATTTGTATTCCCCACCACCTAAAAAACCCAAAAATATACTTTTATCAAATACGAGCTTTCTCTGAGGAGTTAGACTAAATTGTATTTCAGAATTGGCAGCACGACCGTATTCAGCCAGAAAACTGAACTGTTGACACAGAGCTCAGATTTAAAAAACAAACAAATATTCATATTCCCCATGTTCTGAAAAGCGAAAAACACATTCAATTATCAAACACGAGCTTTCTTTGAGGAGTTAGGCCAAATTGTATTTCAGAATTGGCAGTACAACTCAATTCAGCCAGAAAACTGAACTATTGACAAGGAACTCGGATTTGCAAAAGAAACACATATTCATTTACTCCACTGTCTGAAAAGCGAAAAAAAGGGTCAATTTTCAAATACGAGCTTTTGCTAAGGAGTTAGACCAAAGCTGTATCTCATAATTGGCAGTAGGACTCAATTCAGCCAGAAAACTAAACTTTTAACACAGAGCTCAGATTGGCAAAAGAAACATATATTCATGTAACCCACGGTCTGAAAAGCAAAAAACACAAAGAATTTTCAAATAAGAGCTTTCCCTGAGGAGTTAGACGAAAGCTGTATCTCAGAATTGGCAGTAGGACTCAACTCAGCCGGAAAGCTTAACTTTTGACCCAGAGCTCAGATTTGCCAAAGAAAAATATGTTCATGTAACCCACGGTCTGAAAAGCGAAAAACACGTTCAATTTTCAAATACGAGCTTTCGCTAAGGAGTTAGACCAAAGCTGTATCTCAGAATTGGCAGTAGGAGTCAACAAAGCCAGGAAATTTGACTATTGACAGAGAGTTCAGATTTGCAAGAGAAACATATATTTGTATTCCCCACCACCTAAAAAACCCAAAAACATACTTTTATTAAATATGAGCTTTCTCTGAGGAGTTAGACTAAATTGTATTTCAGAATTGGCAGCACGACCGTATTCAGCCAGAAAACTGAACTGTTGACACAGAGCTCAGATTTAAAAAACAAACAAATATTCATATTCCCCATGTTCTGAAAAGCGAAAAACACATTCAATTATCAAACACGAGCTTTCTTTGAGGAGTTAGGCCAAATTGTATTTCAGAATTGGCAGTACAACTCAATTCAGCCAGAAAACTGAACTATTGACAAGGAACTCGGATTTGCAAAAGAAACACATATTCATTTACTCCACTGTCTGAAAAGCGAAAAAAAGGGTCAATTTTCAAATACGAGCTTTTGCCTAAGGAGCTAGACCAAAGCTGTATCTCATAATTGGCAGTAGGACTCAATTCAGCCAGAAAACTTAACTTTTGACACAGAGCTCAGATTGGCAAAAGAAACATATATTCATGTAACCCACGGTCTGAAAAGCAAAAAACACATTCAATTTTCAAACACGAGCTTTCCCTGAGGAGTTAGACGAAAGCTGTATCTCAGAATTGGCAGTAGGACTCAACTCAGCGAGAAAGCTTACCTTTTGACCCAGAGCTCAGATTTGCCAAAGAAAAACATGTTCATGTTCCACATGGTCTGAAAAGCGAAAAACACAAAGAATTTTCAAATAAGAGCTTTCCCTGAGGAGTTAGACGAAAGATGTATCTCAGAATTGGCAGTAGGACTCAACTCAGCCAGAAAGCTTAACTTTTGACCCAGAGCTCAGATTTGCCAAAGAAAAATATGTTCATGTTCCACATGGTCTGAAAAGCGAAAAACACAAAGAATTTTCAAATAAGAGCTTTCCCTGAGGAGTTAGACGAAAGCTGTATCTCAGAATTGGCAGTAGGACTCAACTCAGCCAGAAAACTTAACTTTTGTCACAGAGATCATACTTGCAAAAGAAACACATATTCATGTACCCCACTGTCTGAAAAGCAAAAAACACATTCAACTTTCAAACACGAGCTTTCCCTGAGGAGTTAGACGAAAGCTGTATCTCAGAATTGGCAGTAGGACTCAACTCAGCCAGAAAGCTTAACTTTTGACCTAGAGCTCAGATTTGCCAAAGAAAAACATGTTCATGTTCCACATGGTCTGAAAAGCGAAAAACACAAAGAATTTTCAAATAAGAGCTTTCCCTGAGGAGTTAGACGAAAGCTGTATCTCAGAATTGGCAGTAGGACTCAACTCAGACAGAAAACTTAACTTTTGTCACAGAGCTCATACTTGCAAAAGAAACACATATTCATGTACCCCACTGTCTGGAAAGCGAAAAACACGTTCAATTTTCAAATATGAGCTTTCGCTAAGGAGTTAGACCAAAGCTGTATCTCAGAATTGGCAGTAGGAGTCAACACAGCCAGGAAATTTGACTATTGACAGAGAGTTCAGATTTGCAAAAGAAACAGATATTTGTATTCCCCACCACCTAAAAAACCCAAAAACATACTTTTATCAAATACGACCTTTCTCTGAGGAGTTAGACTAAATTGTATTTCAGAATTGGCAGCACGACCATATTCAGCCAGAAAACTGAACTGTTGACACAGAGCTCAGATTTAAAAAACAAACAAATATTCATATTCCCCATGTTCTGAAAAGCGAAAAACACATTCAATTATCAAACACGAGCTTTCTTTGAGGAGTTAGGCCAAATTGTATTTCAGAATTGGCAGTACAACTCAATTCAGCCAGAAAACTTAACTTTTGACACAGAGCTCAGATTGGCAAAAGAAACACATATTCATGTACCCCACTGTCTGGAAAGCGAAAAACACATTCAATTTTCAAATACGAGCTTTCGCTAAGGAGTTAGACCAAAGCTGTATCTCAGAATTGGCAATAGGAGTCAACACAGCCAGGAAATTTGTCTATTGACAGATAGTTCAGATTTTCAAAAGAAACAGATATTTGTATTCCCCACCACCTAAAAAACCCAAAAATATACTTTTATCAAATACGAGCTTTCTCTGAGGAGTTAGACTAAATTGTATTTCAGAATTGGCAGCACGACCGTATTCAGCCAGAAAACTGAACTGTTGACACAGAGCTCAGATTTAAAAAACAAACAAATATTCATATTCCCCATGTTCTGAAAAGCGAAAAACACATTCAATTATCAAACACGAGCTTTCTTTGAGGAGTTAGGCCAAATTGTATTTCAGAATTGGCAGTACAACTCAATTCAGCCAGAAAACTGAACTATTGACAAGGAACTCGGATTTGCAAAAGAAACACATATTCATTTACTCCACTTTCTGAAAAGCAAAAAAAAGGGTCAATTTTCAAATACGAGCTTTTGCTAAGGAGTTAGACCAAAGCTGTATCTCATAATTGGCAGTAGGACTCAATTCAGCCAGAAAACTTAACTTTTGACACAGAGCTCAGATTGGCAAAAGAAACATATATTCATGTAACCCACGGTCTGAAAAGCAAAAAACACATTCAATTTTCAAACACGAGCTTTCCCTGAGGAGTTAGATGAAAGCTGCATCTCAGAATTGGCAGTAGGACTCAACTCAGCCAGAAAGCTTAACTTTTGACCCAGAGCTCAGATTTGCCAAAGAAAAACATGTTCATGTTCCACATGGTCTGAAAAGCGAAAAACACAAAGAATTTTCAAATAAGAGCTTTCCCTGAGGAGTTAGACGAAAGCTGTATCTCAGAATTGGCAGTAGGACTCCACTCAGCCAGAAAACTTAACTTTTGTCACAGAGCTCATACTTGCAAAAGAAACACATATTCATGTACCCCACTGTCTGGAAAGCGAAAAACACGTTCAATTTTCAAATACGAGCTTTCGCTAAGGAGTTAGACCAAAGCTGTATCTCAGAATTGGCAGTAGGAGTCAACACAGCCAGGAAATTTGACTATTGACAGAGAGTTCAGATTTGCAAAAGAAACAGATATTTGTATTCCCCACCACCTAAAAAACCCAAAAACACACTTTTATCAAATACGACCTTTCTCTGAGGAGTTAGATTAAATTGTATTACAGAATTGGCAGCACGACCGTATTCAGCTAGAAAACTGAACTGTTGACACAGAGCTCAGATTTAAAAAACAAACAAATATTCATATTCCCCATGTTCTGAAAAGCGAAAAACACATTCAATTATCAAACACGAGCTTTCTTTGAGGAGTTAGGCCAAATTGTATTTCAGAATTGGCAGTACAACTCAATTCAGCCAGAAAACTGAACTATTGACAAGGAACTCGGATTTGCAAAAGAAACACATATTCATTTACTCCACTTTCTGAAAAGCAAAAAAAAAGGGTCAATTTTCAAATACGAGCTTTTGCTAAGGAGTTAGACCAAAGCTGTATCTCATAATTGGCAGTAGGACTCAATTCAGCCAGAAAACTTAACTTTTGACACAGAGCTCAGATTGGCAAAAGAAACATATATTCATGTAACCCACGGTCTGAAAAGCAAAAAACACATTCAATTTTCAAACACGAGCTTTCCCTGAGGAGTTAGATGAAAGCTGCATCTCAGATTTGGCAGTAGGACTCAACTCAGCCAGAAAGCTTAACTTTTGACCCAGAGCTCAGATTTGCCAAAGAAAAACATGTTCATGTTCCACATGGTCTGAAAAGCGAAAAACACAAAGAATTTTCAAATAAGAGCTTTCCCTGAGGAGTTAGACGAAAGCTGTATCTCAGAATTGGCAGTAGGACTCAACTCAGACAGAAAACTTAACTTTTGTCACAGAGCTCATACTTGCAAAAGAAACACATATTCATGTACCCCACTGTCTGAAAAGCAAAAAACACATTCAACTTTCAAACACGAGCTTTCCCTGAGGAGTTAGACGAAAGCTGTATCTCAGAATTGGCAGTAGGAGTCAACACAGCCAGGAAATTTGACTATTGACAGAGAGTTCAGATTTGCAAAAGAAACAGATATTTGTATTCCCCACCACCTAAAAAACCCAAAAACATACTTTTATCAAATACGAGCTTTCTCTGAGGAGTTAGACTAAATTGTATTTCAGAATTGGCAGCACGACCGTATTCAGCCAGAAAACTGAACTGTTGACACAGAGCTCATATTTAAAAAACAAACAAATATTCATATTCCCCATGTTCTGAAAAGCGAAAAACACATTCAATTATCAAACACGAGCTTTCTTTGAGGAGTTAGGCCAAATTGTATTTCAGAATTGGCAGTACAACTCAATTCATCCAGAAAACTGAACTATTGACAAGAAACTCAGATGTGCAAAAGAAACACATATTCATTTACTCCACTGTCTGAAAAGCGAAAAAAAGGGTCAATTTTCAAATACGAGCTTTTGCCTAAGATGCTAGACCAAAGCTGTATCTCATAATTGGCAGTAGGACTCAATTCAGCCAGAAAACTTAACTTTTGACACAGAGCTCAGATTGGCAAAAGAAACATATATTCATGTAACCCATGGTCTGAAAAGCAAAAAACACATTCAATTTTGAAACACGAGCTTTCCCTGAGGAGTTAGACGAAAGCTGTATCTCAGATTTGGCAGTAGGACTCAACTCAGCCAGAAAGCTTAACTTTTGACCCAGAGCTCAGATTTGCCAAAGAAATACATGTTCATGTTCCACATGGTCTGAAAAGCGAAAAACACAAAGAATTTTCAAATAAGAGCTTTCCCTGAGGAGTTAGACGAAAGCTGTATCTCAGAATTGGCAGTAGGACTCAACTCAGACAGAAAACTTAACTTTTGTCACAGAGCTCATACTTGCAAAAGAAACACATTTTCATTTACCCCACTGTCTGGAAAGCGAAAAACACGTTCAATTTTCAAATACGAGCTTTCGCTAAGGAGTTAGACCAAAGCTGTATCTCAGAATTGGCAGTAGGAGTCAACAAAGCCAGGAAATTTGACTATTGACAGAGAGTTCAGATTTGCAAGAGAAACAGATATTTGTATTCCCCACCACCTAAAAAACCCAAAAACATACTTTTATCAAATACGAGCTTTCTCTGAGGAGTTAGACTAAATTGTATTTCAGAATTGGCAGCACGACCATATTCAGCCAGAAAACTGAACTGTTGACACAGAGCTCAGATTTAAAAAACAAACAAATATTCATATTCCCCATGTTCTGAAAAGCGAAAAACACATTCAATTATCAAATACGAGCTTTTGCTAATGAGTTAGACCAAAGCTGTATCTCATAATTGGCAGTAGGACTCAATTCAGCCAGAAAACTTAACTTTTGACACAGAGCTCAGATTGGCAAAAGAAACATATATTCATGTAACCCACGGTCTGAAAAGCAAAAAACACATTCAATTTTCAAACACGAGCTTTCCCTGAGGATTTAAACGAAAGCTGTATCTCAGGATTGGCAGTAGGACTCAACTCAGCCAGAAAGCTTAACTTTTGACCCAGAGCTCAGATTTGCCAAAGAAAAACATGTTCATGTTCCACATGGTCTGAAAAGCGAAAAACACAAAGAATTTTCAAATAAGAGCTTTCCCTGAGGAGTTAGACGAAAGCTGTATCTCAGAATTGGCAGTAGGACTCAACTCAGCCAGAAAGCTTAACTTTTGACACAGAGTTCATACTTGCAAAAGAAACACATATTCATGTACCCCACTGTCTGGAAAGCGAAAAACACGTTCAATTTTCAAATACGAGCTTTCGCTAAGGAGTTAGACCAAAGCTGTATCTCAGAATTGGCAGTAGGAGTCAACACAGCCAGGAAATTTGACTATTGACAGAGAGTTCAGATTTGCAAAAGAAACAGATATTTGTATTCCCCACAACCTAAAAAACCCAAAAACATACTTTTATCAAATACGAGCTTTCTCTGAGGAGTTAGACTAAATTGTATTTCAGAATTGGCAGCACGACCGTATTCAGCCAGAAAACTGAACTGTTGACACAGAGCTCATATTTAAAAAACAAACAAATATTCATATTCCCCATGTTCTGAAAAGCGGAAAACACATTCAATTTTCAAACACGAGCTTTCTTTGAGGAGTTAGGCCAAATTGTATTTCAGAATTGGCAGTACAACTCAATTCAGTCAGAAAACTGAACTATTGACAAGGAACTCAGATGTGCAAAAGAAACACATATTCATTTACTCCACTGTCTGAAAAGCGAAAAAAAGGGTCAATTTTCAAATACGAGGCAGTAGGACTCAATTCAGCCGGAAAACTTAACTTTTGACACAGAGCTCAGATTGGCAAAAGAAACATATATTCATGTAACCCACGGTCTGAAAAGCAAAAAACACATTCAATTTTCAAACATGAGCTTTCCCTGAGGAGTTAGATGAAACCTGCATCTCAGAATTGGCAGTAGGACTCAATTGAGCCAGAAAGCTTAACTTTTGAACCAGAGTTCAGATTTGCCAAAGAAAAACATGTTCATGTTCCACATGGTCTGAAAAACGAAAAACACAAAGAATTTTCAAATAAGAGCTTTCCCTGAGGAGTTAGACGAAAGCTGTATCTCAGAATTGGCAGTAGGACTCACTCAGCCAGAAAACTTAACTTTTGTCACAGAGCTCATACTTGCAAAAGAAACACATATTCATGTACCCCACTGTCTGGAAAGCGAAAAACACATTCAATTTTCAAATACGAGCTTTCCCTGAGGAGTTAGACGAAAGCTGTATCTCAGAATTGGCAGTAGGACTCAACTCAGCCAGAAAGCTTAACTTTTGACACAGAGCTCAGATTTGCCAAAGAAAAACATGTTCATGTTCCACTTGGTCTGAAAACAAAAAACACAAAGAATTTTCAAATAAGAGCTTTCCCTGAGGAGTTAGACGAAAGCTGTATCTCAGAATTGGCAGTAGGACTCAACTCAGCCAGAAAGCTTAACTTTTGACCCAGAGCTCAGATTTGCCAAAGAAAAACATGGTCATGTAACCCACGGTCTGAAAAGCAAAAAACACAAAGAATTTTCAAATAAGAGCTTTACCTGAGGAGTTAGACGAAAGCTGTATCTCAGAATTGGCAGTAGGACTCAACTCAGCCGGAAACCTTAACTTTTGACCCAGAGCTCAGATTTGCCAAAGAAAAATATGTTCATGTAACCCACGGTCTGAAAAGCGAAAAACACGTTCAATTTTCAAATAAAAGCTTTCCCTGAGGAGTTAGACGAAAGCTGTATCTCAGAATTGGCAGTAGGACTCAACTCAGCCAGAAAGCTTAACTTTTGTCACAGAGCTCATACTTGCAAAAGAAACACATATTCATGTACCCCACTGTCTGGAAAGCGAAAAACACGTTCAATTTTCAAATACGAGCTTTCGCTAAGGAGTTAGACCAAAGCTGTATCTCAGAATTGGCAGTAGGAGTCAACAAAGCCAGGAAATTTGACTATTGACAGAGAGTTCAGATTTGCAAGAGAAACAGATATTTGTATTCCCCACCACCTAAAAAACCCAAAAAGATACTTTTATCAAATACGAGCTTTCTCTGAGGAGTTAGACTAAATTGTATTTCAGAATTGGCAGCACGACCATATTCAGCCAGAAAACTGAACTGTTGACACAGAGCTCAGATTTAAAAAACAAACAAATATTCATATTCCCCATGTTCTGAAAAGCGAAAAACACATTCAATTATCAAATACGAGCTTTTGCTAATGAGTTAGACCAAAGCTGTATCTCATAATTGGCAGTAGGACTCAATTCAGCCAGAAAACTTAACTTTTGACACAGAGCTCAGATTGGCAAAAGAAACATATATTCATGTAACCCACGGTCTGAAAAGCAAAAAACACATTCAATTTTCAAACACGAGCTTTCCCTGAGGAGTTAGACGAAAGCTGTATCTCAGGATTGGCAGTAGGACTCAACTCAGCCAGAAAGCTTAACTTTTGACCCAGAGCTCAGATTTGCCAAAGAAAAACATGTTCATGTTCCACATGGTCTGAAAAGCGAAAAACACAAAGAATTTTCAAATAAGAGCTTTCCCTGAGGAGTTAGACGAAAGCTGTATCTCAGAATTGGCAGTAGGACTCAACTCAGCCAGAAAGCTTAACTTTTGACACAGAGTTCATACTTGCAAAAGAAACACATATTCATGTACCCCACTGTCTGGAAAGCGAAAAACACGTTCAATTTTCAAATACGAGCTTTCACTAAGGAGTTAGACCAAAGCTGTATCTCAGAATTGGCAGTAGGAGTCAACACAGCCAGGAAATTTGACTATTGACAGAGAGTTCAGATTTGCAAAAGAAACAGATATTTGTATTCCCCACAACCTAAAAAACCCAAAAACATACTTTTATCAAATACGAGCTTTCTCTGAGGAGTTAGACTAAATTGTATTTCAGAATTGGCAGCACGACCGTATTCAGCCAGAAAACTGAACTGTTGACACAGAGCTCATATTTAAAAAACAAACAAATATTCATATTCCCCATGTTCTGAAAAGCGGAAAACACATTCAATTATCAAACACGAGCTTTCTTTGAGGAGTTAGGCCAAATTGTATTTCAGAATTGGCAGTACAACTCAATTCAGCCAGAAAACTGAACTATTGACAAGGAACTCAGATGTGCAAAAGAAACACATATTCATTTACTCCACTGTCTGAAAAGCGAAAAAAAAGGGTCAATTTTCAAATACGAGGCAGTAGGACTCAATTCAGCCGGAAAACTTCACTTTTGACACAGAGCTCAGATTGGCAAAAGAAACATATATTCATGTAACCCACGGTCTGAAAAGCAAAAAACACATTCAATTTTCAAACATGAGCTTTCCCTGAGGAGTTAGATGAAAGCTGCATCTCAGAATTGGCAGTAGGACTCAATTGAGCCAGAAAGCTTAACTTTTGAACCAGAGTTCAGATTTGCCAAAGAAAAACATGTTCATGTTCCACATGGTCTGAAAAACGAAAAACACAAAGAATTTTCAAATAAGAGCTTTCCCTGAGGAGTTAGACGAAAGCTGTATCTCAGAATTGGCAGTAGGACTCACTCAGCCAGAAAACTTAACTTTTGTCACAGAGCTCATACTTGCAAAAGAAACACATATTCATGTACCCCACTGTCTGGAAAGCGAAAAACACATTCAATTTTCAAATACGAGCTTTCCCTGAGGAGTTAGACGAAAGCTGTATCTCAGAATTGGCAGTAGGACTCAACTCAGCCAGAAAGCTTAACTTTTGACACAGAGCTCAGATTTGCCAAAGAAAAACATGTTCATGTTCCACTTGGTCTGAAAACAAAAAACACAAAGAATTTTCAAATAAGAGCTTTCCCTGAGGAGTTAGACGAAAGCTGTATCTCAGAATTGGCAGTAGGACTCAACTCAGCCAGAAAGCTTAACTTTTGACCCAGAGCTCAGATTTGCCAAAGAAAAACATGTTCATGTAACCCACGGTCTGAAAAGCAAAAAACACAAAGAATTTTCAAATAAGAGCTTTACCTGAGGAGTTAGACGAAAGCTGTATCTCAGAATTGGCAGTAGGACTCAACTCAGCCGGAAAGCTTAACTTTTGACCCAGAGCTCAGATTTGCCAAAGAAAAATATGTTCATGTAACCCACGGTCTGAAAAGCGAAAAACACGTTCAATTTTCAAATAAAAGCTTTCCCTGAGGAGTTAGACGAAAGCTGTATCTCAGAATTGGCAGTAGGACTCAACTCAGCCAGAAAGCTTAACTTTTGTCACAGAGCTCATACTTGCAAAAGAAACACATATTCATGTACCCCACTCTCTGGAAAGCGAAAAAACACGTTCAATTTTCAAATACGAGCTTTCGCTAAGGAGTTAGACCAAAGCTGTATCTCAGAATTGGCAGTAGGAGTCAACACAGCCAGGAAATTTGACTATTGACAGAGAGTTCAGATTTGCAAAAGAAACAGATATTTGTATTCCCCACCACCTAAAAAACCCAAAAACATACTTTTATCAAATACGAGCTTTCTCTGAGGAGTTAGACTAAATTGTATTTCAGAATTGGCAGCACGACCGTATTCAGCCAGAAAACTGAACTGTTGACACAGAGCTCATATTTAAAAAACAAACAAATATTCATATTCCCCATGTTCTGAAAAGCTAAAAACACATTCAATTATCAAACACGAGCTTTCTTTGAGGAGTTAGGTCAAATTGTATTTCAGAATTGGCAGTACAACTCAATTCAGCCAGAAAACTGAACTATTGACAAGGAACTCAGATGTGCAAAAGAAACACATATTCATTTACTCCACTGTCTGAAAAGCGAAAAAAAGGGTCAATTTTCAAATACGAGCTTTTGCCTAAAGAGCTAGACCAAAGCTGTATCTCATAATTGGCAGTAGGACTCAATTCAGCCAGAAAACTTAACTTTTAACACAGAGCTCAGATTGGCAAAAGAAACATATGTAACCCACGGTCTGAAAAGCAAAAAACACAAAGAATTTTCAAATAAGAGCTTTACCTGAGGAGTTAGACGAAAGCTGTATCTCAGAATTGGCAGTAGGACTCAACTCAGCCGGAAAGCTTAACTTTTGACCCAGAGCTCAGATTTGCCAAAGAAAAATATGTTCATGTAACCCACGGTCTGAAAAGCGAAAAACACGTTCAATTTTCAAATACGAGCTTTCGCTAAGGAGTTAGACCAAAGCTGTATCTCAGAATTGGCAGTAGGAGTCAACAAAGCCAGGAAATTTGACTATTGACAGAGAGTTCAGATTTGCAAGAGAAACATATATTTGTATTCCCCACCACCTAAAAAACCCAAAAACATACTTTTATTAAATATGAGCTTTCTCTGAGGAGTTAGACTAAATTGTATTTCAGAATTGGCAGCACGACCGTATTCAGCCAGAAAACTGAACTGTTGACACAGAGCTCAGATTTAAAAAACAAACAAATATTCATATTCCCCATGTTCTGAAAAGCGAAAAACACATTCAATTATCAAACACGAGCTTTCTTTGAGGAGTTAGGCCAAATTGTATTTCAGAATTGGCAGTACAACTCAATTCAGCCAGAAAACTGAACTATTGACAAGGAACTCAGATTTGCAAAAGAAACACATATTCATTTACTCCACTGTCTGAAAAGCGAAAAAAAGGGTCAATTTTCAAACACGAGCTTTCCCTGAGGAGTTAGACGAAAGCTGTATCTCAGAATTGGCAGTAGGACTCAACTCAGCCAGAAAGCTTAACTTTTGACCCAGAGCTCAGATTTGCCAAAGAAAAACATGTTCATGTTCCACATGGTCTGAAAAGCTAAAAACACAAAGAATTTTCAAATAAGAGCTTTCCCTGAGGAGTTAGACGAAAGCTGTATCTCAGAATTGGCAGTAGGAGTCAACACAGCCAGGAAATTTGACTATTGACAGAGAGTTCAGATTTGCAAAAGAAACAGATATTTGTATTCCCCACCACCTAAAAAACCCAAAAACATACTTTTATCAAATACGAGCTTTCTCTGAGGAGTTAGACTAAATTGTATTTCAGAATTGGCAGCACGACCGTATTCAGCCAGAAAACTGAACTGTTGACACAGAGCTCATATTTAAAAAACAAACAAATATTCATATTCCCCATGTTCTGAAAAGCGAAAAACACATTCAATTATCAAACACGAGCTTTCTTTGAGGAGTTAGGCCAAATTGTATTTCAGAATTGGCAGTACAACTCAATTCATCCAGAAAACTGAACTATTGACAAGGAACTCAGATGTGCAAAAGAAACACATATTCATTTACTCCACTGTCTGAAAAGCGAAAAAAAGGGTCAATTTTCAAATACGAGCTTTTGCCTAAGATGCTAGACCAAAGCTGTATCTCATAATTGGCAGTAGGACTCAATTCAGCCAGAAAACTTAACTTTTGACACAGAGCTCAGATTGGCAAAAGAAACATATATTCATGTAACCCATGGTCTGAAAAGCAAAAAACACATTCAATTTTGAAACACGAGCTTTCCCTGAGGAGTTAGACGAAAGCTGTATCTCAGATTTGGCAGTAGGACTCAACTCAGCCAGAAAGCTTAACTTTTGACCCAGAGCTCAGATTTGCCAAAGAAAAACATGTTCATGTTCCACATGGTCTGAAAAGCGAAAAACACAAAGAATTTTCAAATAAGAGCTTTCCCTGAGGAGTTAGACGAAAGCTGTATCTCAGAATTGGCAGTAAGACTCAACTCAGCCAGAAAACTTAACTTTTGTCACAGAGCTCATACTTGCAAAAGAAACACATTTTCATTTACCCCACTGTCTGGAAAGCGAAAAACACGTTCAATTTTCAAATACGAGCTTTCGCTAAGGAGTTAGACCAAAGCTGTATCTCAGAATTGGCAGTAGGAGTCAACAAAGCCAGGAAATTTGACTATTGACAGAGAGTTCAGATTTGCAAGAGAAACAGATATTTGTATTCCCCACCACCTAAAAAACCCAAAAACATACTTTTATCAAATACGAGCTTTCTCTGAGGAGTTAGACTAAATTGTATTTCAGAATTGGCAGCACGACCATATTCAGCCAGAAAACTGAACTGTTGACACAGAGCTCAGATTTAAAAAGAAACAAATATTCATATTCCCCATGTTCTGAAAAGCGAAAAACACATTCAATTATCAAATACGAGCTTTTGCTAATGAGTTAGACCAAAGCTGTATCTCATAATTGGCAGTAGGACTCAATTCAGCCAGAAAACTTAACTTTTGACACAGAGCTCAGATTGGCAAAAGAAACATATATTCATGTAACCCACGGTCTGAAAAGCAAAAAACACATTCAATTTTCAAACACGAGCTTTCCCTGAGGAGTTAGACGAAAGCTGTATCTCAGGATTGGCAGTAGGACTCAACTCAGCCAGAAAGCTTAACTTTTGACCCAGAGCTCAGATTTGCCAAAGAAAAACATGTTCATGTTCCACATGGTCTGAAAAGCGAAAAACACAAAGAATTTTCAAATAAGAGCTTTCCCTGAGGAGTTAGACGAAAGCTGTATCTCAGAATTGGCAGTAGGACTCAACTCAGCCAGAAAGCTTAACTTTTGACACAGAGTTCATACTTTGAAAAGAAACACATATTCATGTACCCCACTGTCTGGAAAGCGAAAAACACGTTCAATTTTCAAATACGAGCTTTCGCTAAGGAGTTAGACCAAAGCTGTATCTCAGAATTGGCAGTAGGAGTCAACACAGCCAGGAAATTTGACTATTGACAGAGAGTTCAGATTTGCAAAAGAAACAGATATTTGTATTCCCCACAACCTAAAAAACCCAAAAACATACTTTTATCAAATACGAGCTTTCTCTGAGGAGTTAGACTAAATTGTATTTCAGAATTGGCAGCACGACCGTATTCAGCCAGAAAACTGAACTGTTGACACAGAGCTCATATTTAAAAAACAAACAAATATTCATATTCCCCATGTTCTGAAAAGCGGAAAACACATTCAATTATCAAACACGAGCTTTCTTTGAGGAGTTAGGCCAAATTGTATTTCAGAATTGGCAGTACAACTCAATTCAGCCAGAAAACTGAACTATTGACAAGGAACTCAGATGTGCAAAAGAAACACATATTCATTTACTCCACTGTCTGAAAAGCGAAAAAAAGGGTCAATTTTCAAATACGAGGCAGTAGGACTCAATTCAGCCGGAAAACTTAACTTTTGACACAGAGCTCAGATTGGCAAAAGAAACATATATTCATGTAACCCACGGTCTGAAAAGCAAAAAACACATTCAATTTTCAAACATGAGCTTTCCCTGAGGAGTTAGATGAAAGCTGCATCTCAGAATTGGCAGTAGGACTCAATTGAGCCAGAAAGCTTAACTTTTGAACCAGAGTTCAGATTTGCCAAAGAAAAACATGTTCATGTTCCACATGGTCTGAAAAACGAAAAACACAAAGAATTTTCAAATAAGAGCTTTCCCTGAGGAGTTAGACGAAAGCTGTATCTCAGAATTGGCAGTAGGACTCACTCAGCCAGAAAACTTAACTTTTGTCACAGAGCTCATACTTGCAAAAGAAACACATATTCATGTACCCCACTGTCTGGAAAGCGAAAAACACATTCAATTTTCAAATACGAGCTTTCCCTGAGGAGTTAGACGAAAGCTGTATCTCAGAATTGGCAGTAGGACTCAACTCAGCCAGAAAGCTTAACTTTTGACACAGAGCTCAGATTTGCCAAAGAAAAACATGTTCATGTTCCACTTGGTCTGAAAACAAAAAACACAAAGAATTTTCAAATAAGAGCTTTCCCTGAGGAGTTAGACGAAAGCTGTATCTCAGAATTGGCAGTAGGACTCAACTCAGCCAGAAAGCTTAACTTTTGACCCAGAGCTCAGATTTGCCAAAGAAAAACATGTTCATGTAACCCACGGTCTGAAAAGCAAAAAACACAAAGAATTTTCAAATAAGAGCTTTCCCTGAGGAGTTAGACGAAAGCTGTATCTCAGAATTGGCAGTAGGACTCAACTCAGCCGGAAACCTTAACTTTTGACCCAGAGCTCAGATTTGCCAAAGAAAAATATGTTCATGTAACCCACGGTCTGAAAAGCGAAAAACACGTTCAATTTTCAAATAAAAGCTTTCCCTGAGGAGTTAGACGAAAGCTGTATCTCAGAATTGGCAGTAGGACTCAACTCAGCCAGAAAGCTTAACTTTTGTCACAGAGCTCATACTTGCAAAAGAAACACATATTCATGTACCCCACTGTCTGGAAAGCGAAAAACACGTTCAATTTTCAAATACGAGCTTTCGCTAAGGAGTTAGACCAAAGCTGTATCTCAGAATTGGCAGTAGGAGTCAACAAAGCCAGGAAATTTGACTATTGACAGAGAGTTCAGATTTGCAAGAGAAACAGATATTTGTATTCCCCACCACCTAAAAAACCCAAAAAGATACTTTTATCAAATACGAGCTTTCTCTGAGGAGTTAGACTAAATTGTATTTCAGAATTGGCAGCACGACCATATTCAGCCAGAAAACTGAACTGTTGACACAGAGCTCAGATTTAAAAAACAAACAAATATTCATATTCCCCATGTTCTGAAAAGCGAAAAACACATTCAATTATCAAATACGAGCTTTTGCTAATGAGTTAGACCAAAGCTGTATCTCATAATTGGCAGTAGGACTCAATTCAGCCAGAAAACTTAACTTTTGACACAGAGCTCAGATTGGCAAAAGAAACATATATTCATGTAACCCACGGTCTGAAAAGCAAAAAACACATTCAATTTTCAAACACGAGCTTTCCCTGAGGAGTTAGACGAAAGCTGTATCTCAGGATTGGCAGTAGGACTCAACTCAGCCAGAAAGCTTAACTTTTGACCCAGAGCTCAGATTTGCCAAAGAAAAACATGTTCATGTTCCACATGGTCTGAAAAGCGAAAAACACAAAGAATTTTCAAATAAGAGCTTTCCCTGAGGAGTTAGACGAAAGCTGTATCTCAGAATTGGCAGTAGGACTCAACTCAGCCAGAAAGCTTAACTTTTGACACAGAGTTCATACTTGCAAAAGAAACACATATTCATGTACCCCACTGTCTGGAAAGCGAAAAACACGTTCAATTTTCAAATACGAGCTTTCACTAAGGAGTTAGACCAAAGCTGTATCTCAGAATTGGCAGTAGGAGTCAACACAGCCAGGAAATTTGACTATTGACAGAGAGTTCAGATTTGCAAAAGAAACAGATATTTGTATTCCCCACAACCTAAAAAACCCAAAAACATACTTTTATCAAATACGAGCTTTCTCTGAGGAGTTAGACTAAATTGTATTTCAGAATTGGCAGCACGACCGTATTCAGCCAGAAAACTGAACTGTTGACACAGAGCTCATATTTAAAAAACAAACAAATATTCATATTCCCCATGTTCTGAAAAGCGGAAAACACATTCAATTATCAAACACGAGCTTTCTTTGAGGAGTTAGGCCAAATTGTATTTCAGAATTGGCAGTACAACTCAATTCAGCCAGAAAACTGAACTATTGACAAGGAACTCAGATGTGCAAAAGAAACACATATTCATTTACTCCACTGTCTGAAAAGCGAAAAAAAGGGTCAATTTTCAAATACGAGGCAGTAGGACTCAATTCAGCCGGAAAACTTCACTTTTGACACAGAGCTCAGATTGGCAAAAGAAACATATATTCATGTAACCCACGGTCTGAAAAGCAAAAAACACATTCAATTTTCAAACATGAGCTTTCCCTGAGGAGTTAGATGAAAGCTGCATCTCAGAATTGGCAGTAGGACTCAATTGAGCCAGAAAGCTTAACTTTTGAACCAGAGTTCAGATTTGCCAAAGAAAAACATGTTCATGTTCCACATGGTCTGAAAAACGAAAAACACAAAGAATTTTCAAATAAGAGCTTTCCCTGAGGAGTTAGACGAAAGCTGTATCTCAGAATTGGCAGTAGGACTCACTCAGCCAGAAAACTTAACTTTTGTCACAGAGCTCATACTTGCAAAAGAAACACATATTCATGTACCCCACTGTCTGGAAAGCGAAAAACACATTCAATTTTCAAATACGAGCTTTCCCTGAGGAGTTAGACGAAAGCTGTATCTCAGAATTGGCAGTAGGACTCAACTCAGCCAGAAAGCTTAACTTTTGACACAGAGCTCAGATTTGCCAAAGAAAAACATGTTCATGTTCCACTTGGTCTGAAAACAAAAAACACAAAGAATTTTCAAATAAGAGCTTTCCCTGAGGAGTTAGACGAAAGCTGTATCTCAGAATTGGCAGTAGGAGTCAACTCAGCCAGAAAGCTTAACTTTTGACCCAGAGCTCAGATTTGCCAAAGAAAAACATGTTCATGTAACCCACGGTCTGAAAAGCAAAAAACACAAAGAATTTTCAAATAAGAGCTTTACCTGAGGAGTTAGACGAAAGCTGTATCTCAGAATTGGCAGTAGGACTCAACTCAGCCAGAAAGCTTAACTTTTGTCACAGAGCTCATACTTGCAAAAGAAACACATATTCATGTACCCCACTCTCTGGAAAGCGAAAAACACGTTCAATTTTCAAATACGAGCTTTCGCTAAGGAGTTAGACCAAAGCTGTATCTCAGAATTGGCAGTAGGAGTCAACACAGCCAGGAAATTTGACTATTGACAGAGAGTTCAGATTTGCAAAAGAAACAGATATTTGTATTCCCCACCACCTAAAAAACCCAAAAACATACTTTTATCAAATACGAGCTTTCTCTGAGGAGTTAGACTAAATTGTATTTCAGAATTGGCAGCACGACCGTATTCAGCCAGAAAACTGAACTGTTGACACAGAGCTCATATTTAAAAAACAAACAAATATTCATATTCCCCATGTTCTGAAAAGCTAAAAACACATTCAATTATCAAACACGAGCTTTCTTTGAGGAGTTAGGTCAAATTGTATTTCAGAATTGGCAGTACAACTCAATTCAGCCAGAAAACTGAACTATTGACAAGGAACTCAGATGTGCAAAAGAAACACATATTCATTTACTCCACTGTCTGAAAAGCGAAAAAAAGGGTCAATTTTCAAATACGAGCTTTTGCCTAAAGAGCTAGACCAAAGCTGTATCTCATAATTGGCAGTAGGACTCAATTCAGCCAGAAAACTTAACTTTTAACACAGAGCTCAGATTGGCAAAAGAAACATATGTAACCCACGGTCTGAAAAGCAAAAAACACAAAGAATTTTCAAATAAGAGCTTTACCTGAGGAGTTAGACGAAAGCTGTATCTCAGAATTGGCAGTAGGACTCAACTCAGCCGGAAAGCTTAACTTTTGACCCAGAGCTCAGATTTGCCAAAGAAAAATATGTTCATGTAACCCACGGTCTGAAAAGCGAAAAACACGTTCAATTTTCAAATACGAGCTTTCGCTAAGGAGTTAGACCAAAGCTGTATCTCAGAATTGGCAGTAGGAGTCAACAAAGCCAGGAAATTTGACTATTGACAGAGAGTTCAGATTTGCAAGAGAAACATATATTTGTATTCCCCACCACCTAAAAAACCCAAAAACATACTTTTATTAAATATGAGCTTTCTCTGAGGAGTTAGACTAAATTGTATTTCAGAATTGGCAGCACGACCGTATTCAGCCAGAAAACTGAACTGTTGACACAGAGCTCAGATTTAAAAAACAAACAAATATTCATATTCCCCATGTTCTGAAAAGCGAAAAACACATTCAATTATCAAACACGAGCTTTCTTTGAGGAGTTAGGCCAAATTGTATTTCAGAATTGGCAGTACAACTCAATTCAGCCAGAAAACTGAACTATTGACAAGGAACTCAGATTTGCAAAAGAAACACATATTCATTTACTCCACTGTCTGAAAAGCGAAAAAAAGGGTCAATTTTCAAACACGAGCTTTCCCTGAGGAGTTAGACGAAAGCTGTATCTCAGAATTGGCAGTAGGACTCAACTCAGCCAGAAAGCTTAACTTTTGACCCAGAGCTCAGATTTGCCAAAGAAAAACATGTTCATGTTCCACATGGTCTGAAAAGCTAAAAACACGTTCAATTTTCAAATAAAAGCTTTCCCTGAGGAGTTAGACGAAAGCTGTATCTCAGAATTGGCAGTAGGACTCAACTCAGCCAGAAAACTTAACTTTTGTCACAGAGCTCATACTTGCAAAAGAAACACATATTCATGTACCCCACTGTCTGGAAAGCGAAAAACACGTTCAATTTTCAAATACGAGCTTTCGCTAAGGAGTTAGACCAAAGCTGTATCTCAGAATTGGCAGTAGGAGTCAACACAGCCAGGAAATTTGACTATTGACAGAGAGTTCAGATTTGCAAAAGAAACAGATATTTGTATTCCCCACCACCTAAAAAACCCAAAAACATACTTTTATCAAATACGAGCTTTCTCTGAGGAGCTAGACTAAATTGTATTTCAGAATTGGCAGCACGACCGTATTCAGCCAGAAAACTGAACTGTTGACACAGAGCTCAGATTTAAAAAACAAACAAATATTCATATTCCCCATGTTCTGAAAAGCGAAAAACACATTCAATTATCAAACACGAGCTTTCTTTGAGGAGTTAGGCCAAATTGTATTTCAGAATTGGCAGTACAACTCAATTCAGCCAGAAAACTGAACTATTGACAAGGAACTCGGATTTGCAAAAGAAACACATATTCATTTACTCCACTGTCTGAAAAGCGAAAAAAAGGGTCAATTTTCAAACACGAGCTTTCCCTGAGGAGTTAGACCAAAGCTGTATCTCAGAATTGGCAGTAGGACTCAACTCAGCCAGAAAGCTTAACTTTTGACCCAGAGCTCAGATTTGCCAAAGAAAAACATGTTCATGTTCCACATGGTCTGAAAAGCGAAAAACACGTTCAATTTTCAAATAAAAGCTTTCCCTGAGGAGTTAGACGAAAGCTGTATCTCAGAATTGGCAGTAGGACTCAACTCAGCCAGAAAACTTAACTTTTGTCACAGAGCTCAGATTGGCAAAAGAAACATATATTCATGTAACCCACGGTCTGAAAAGCAAAAAACACATTCAATTTTCAAACACGAGCTTTCCCTGAGGAGTTAGATGAAAGCTGCATCTCAGAATTGGCAGTAGGACTCAACTGAGCCAGAAAGCTTAACTTTTGAACCAGAGTTCAGATTTGCCAAAGAAAAACATGTTCATGTTCCACATGGTCTGAAAAACGAAAAACACAAAGAATTTTCAAATAAGAGCTTTCCCTGAGGAGTTAGACGAAAGCTGTATCTCAGAATTGGCAGTAGGACTCAACTCAGCCAGAAAACTTAACTTTTGTCACAGAGCTCAGATTGGCAAAAGAAACATATATTCATGTAACCCACGGTCTGAAAAGCAAAAAACACATTCAATTTTCAAACACGAGCTTTCCCTGAGGAGTTAGATGAAAGCTGCATCTCAGAATTGGCAGTAGGACTCAACTGAGCCAGAAAGCTTAACTTTTGAACCAGAGTTCAGATTTGCCAAAGAAAAACATGTTCATGTTCCACATGGTCTGAAAAACGAAAAACACAAAGAATTTTCAAATAAGAGCTTTCCCTGAGGAGTTAGACGAAAGCTGTATCTCAGAATTGGCAGTAGGACTCAACTCAGCCAGAAAACTTAACTTTTGTCACAGAGCTCATACTTGCAAAAGAAACACATATTCATGTACCCCACTGTCTGGAAAGCGAAAAACACATTCAATTTTCAAATACGAGCTTTCCCTGAGGAGTTAGACGAAAGCTGTATCTCAGAATTGGCAGTAGGACTCAACTCAGCCAGAAAGCTTAACTTTTGACACAGAGCTCAGATTTGCCAAAGAAAAACATGTTTATGTTCCACTTGGTCTGAAAACAAAAAACACAAAGAATTTTCAAATAAGAGCTTTCCCTGAGGAGTTAGACGAAAGCTGTATCTCAGAATTGGCAGTAGGACTCAACTCAGCCGGAAAGCTTAACTTTTGACCGAGAGCTCAGATTTGCCAAAGAAAAATATGTTCATGTAACCCACGGTCTGAAAAGCGAAAAACACGTTCAATTTTCAAATACGAGCTTTCGCTAAGGAGTTAGACCAAAGCTGTATCTCAGAATTGGCAGTAGGAGTCAACAAAGCCAGGAAATTTGACTATTGACAGAGAGTTCAGATTTGCAAGAGAAACATATATTTGTATTCCCCACCACCTAAAAAACCCAAAAACATACTTTTATTAAATATGAGCTTTCTCTGAGGAGTTAGACTAAATTGTATTTCAGAATTGGCAGCACGATCGTATTCAGCCAGAAAACTGAACTGTTGACACAGAGCTCAGATTTAAAAAACAAACAAATATTCATATTCCCCATGTTCTGAAAAGCGAAAAACACATTCAATTATCAAACACGAACTTTCTTTGAGGAGTTAGGCCAAATTGTATTTCAGAATTGGCAGTACAACTCAATTCAGCCAGAAAACTGAACTATTGACAAGGAACTCGGATTTGCAAAAGAAACACATTTTCATTTACTCCACTGTCTGAAAAGCGAAAAAAAGGGTCAATTTTCAAACACGAGCTTTCCCTGAGGAGTTAGACGAAAGCTGTATCTCAGAATTGGCAGTAGGACTCAACTCAGCCAGAAAGCTTAACTTTTGACCCAGAGCTCAGATTTGCCAAAGAAAAACATGTTCATGTTCCACATGGTCTGAAAAGCGAAAAACACGTTCAATTTTCAAATAAAAGCTTTCCCTGAGGAGTTAGACGAAAGCTGTATCTCAGAATTGGCAGTAGGACTCAACTCAGCCAGAAAACTTAACTTTTGTCACAGAGCTCATACTTGCAAAAGAAACACATATTCATGTACCCCACTGTCTGGAAAGCGAAAAACACGTTCAATTTTCAAATACGAGCTTTCGCTAAGGAGTTAGACCAAAGCTGTATCTCAGAATTGGCAGTAGGAGTCAACACAGCCAGGAAATTTGACTATTGACAGAGAGTTCAGATTTGCAAAAGAAACAGATATTTGTATTCCCCACCACCTAAAAAACCCAAAAACATACTTTTATCAAATACGAGCTTTCTCTGAGGAGTTAGACTAAATTGTATTTCAGAATTGGCAGCACGACCGTATTCAGACAGAAAACTGAACTGTTGACACAGAGCTCAGATTTAAAAAACAAACAAATATTCATATTCCCCATGTTCTGAAAAGCTAAAAACACATTCAATTATCAAACACGAGCTTTCTTTGAGGAGTTAGGTCAAATTGTATTTCAGAATTGGCAGTACAACTCAATTCAGCCAGAAAACTGAACTATTGACAAGGAACTCAGATGTGCAAAAGAAACACATATTCATTTACTCCACTGTCTGAAAAGCGAAAAAAAGGGTCAATTTTCAAATACGAGCTTTTGCCTAAGGAGCTAGACCAAAGCTGTATCTCATAATTGGCAGTAGGACTCAATTCAGCCAGAAAACTTAACTTTTAACACAGAGCTCAGATTGGCAAAAGAAACATATATTCATGTAACCCACGGTCTGAAAAGCAAAAAACACAAAGAATTTTCAAATAAGAGCTTTACCTGAGGAGTTAGACGAAAGCTGTATCTCAGAATTGGCAGTAGGACTCAACTCAGCCGGAAAGCTTAACTTTTGACCCAGAGCTCAGATTTGCCAAAGAAAAATATGTTCATGTAACCCACGGTCTGAAAAGCGAAAAACACGTTCAATTTTCAAATACGAGCTTTCGCTAAGGAGTTAGACCAAAGCTGTATCTCAGAATTGGCAGTAGGAGTCAACAAAGCCAGGAAATTTGACTATTGACAGAGAGTTCAGATTTGCAAGAGAAACATATATTTGTATTCCCCACCACCTAAAAAACCCAAAAACATACTTTTATTAAATATGAGCTTTCTCTGAGGAGTTAGACTAAATTGTATTTCAGAATTGGCAGCACGACCGTATTCAGCCAGAAAACTGAACTGTTGACACAGAGCTCAGATTTAAAAAACAAACAAATATTCATATTCCCCATGTTCTGAAAAGCGGAAAACACATTCAATTATCAAACACGAGCTTTCTTTGAGGAGTTAGGCCAAATTGTATTTCAGAATTGGCAGTACAACTCAATTCAGCCAGAAAACTGAACTATTGACAAGGAACTCAGATGTGCAAAAGAAACACATATTCATTTACTCCACTGTCTGAAAAGCGAAAAAAAGGGTCAATTTTCAAATACGAGCTTTTGCCTAAGGAGCTAGACCAAAGCTGTATCTCATAATTGGCAGTAGGACTCAATTCAGCCGGAAAACTTAACTTTTGACACAGAGCTCAGATTGGCCAAAGAAACATATATTCATGTAACCCACGGTCTGAAAAGCAAAAAACACATTCAATTTTCAAACACGAGCTTTCCCTGAGGAGTTAGATGAAAGCTGCATCTCAGAATTGGCAGTAGGACTCAACTGAGCCAGAAAGCTTAACTTTTGAACCAGATGTCAAATTTGCCAAAGAAAAACATGTTCATGTTCCACATGGTCTGAAAAACGAAAAACACAAAGAATTTTCAAATAAGAGCTTTCCCTGAGGAGTTAGACGAAAGCTGTATCTCAGAATTGGCAGTAGGACTCACTCAGCCAGAAAACTTAACTTTTGTCACAGAGCTCATACTTGCAAAAGAAACACATATTCATGTACCCCACTGTCTGGAAAGCGAAAAACACATTCAATTTTCAAATACGAGCTTTCCCTGAGGAGTTAGACGAAAGCTGTATCTCAGAATTGGCAGTAGGACTCAACTCAGCCAGAAAGCTTAACTTTTGACACAGAGCTCAGATTTGCCAAAGAAAAACATGTTCATGTTCCACTTGGTCTGAAAACAAAAAACACAAAGAATTTTCAAATAAGAGCTTTCCCTGAGGAGTTAGACGAAAGCTGTATCTCAGAATTGGCAGTAGGACTCAACTCAGCCAGAAAGCTTAACTTTTGACCCAGAGCTCAGATTTGCCAAAGAAAAACATGTTCATGTAACCCACGGTCTGAAAAGCAAAAAACACAAAGAATTTTCAAATAAGAGCTTTACCTGAGGAGTTAGACGAAAGCTGTATCTCAGAATTGGCAGTAGGACTCAACTCAGCCGGAAAGCTTAACTTTTGACCCAGAGCTCAGATTTGCCAAAGAAAAATATGTTCATGTAACCCACGGTCTGAAAAGCGAAAAACACGTTCAATTTTCAAATAAAAGCTTTCCCTGAGGAGTTAGACGAAAGCTGTATCTCAGAATTGGCAGTAGGACTCAACTCAGCCAGAAAGCTTAACTTTTGTCACAGAGCTCATACTTGCAAAAGAAACACATATTCATGTACCCCACTCTCTGGAAAGCGAAAAACACGTTCAATTTTCAAATACGAGCTTTCGCTAAGGAGTTAGACCAAAGCTGTATCTCAGAATTGGCAGTAGGAGTCAACACAGCCAGGAAATTTGACTATTGACAGAGAGTTCAGATTTGCAAAAGAAACAGATATTTGTATTCCCCACCACCTAAAAAACCCAAAAACATACTTTTATCAAATACGAGCTTTCTCTGAGGAGTTAGACTAAATTGTATTTCAGAATTGGCAGCACGACCGTATTCAGCCAGAAAACTGAACTGTTGACACAGAGCTCATATTTAAAAAACAAACAAATATTCATATTCCCCATGTTCTGAAAAGCTAAAAACACATTCAATTATCAAACACGAGCTTTCTTTGAGGAGTTAGGTCAAATTGTATTTCAGAATTGGCAGTACAACTCAATTCAGCCAGAAAACTGAACTATTGACAAGGAACTCAGATGTGCAAAAGAAACACATATTCATTTACTCCACTGTCTGAAAAGCGAAAAAAAGGGTCAATTTTCAAATACGAGCTTTTGCCTAAAGAGCTAGACCAAAGCTGTATCTCATAATTGGCAGTAGGACTCAATTCAGCCAGAAAACTTAACTATTGACAAGGAACTCGGATTTGCAAAAGAAACACATATTCATTTACTCCACTGTCTGAAAAGCGAAAAAAAGGGTCAATTTTCAAATACGAGCTTTTGCTAAGGAGTTAGACCAAAGCTGTATCTCATAATTGGCAGTAGGACTCAATTCAGCCAGAAAACTTAACTTTTGACACAGAGCTCAGATTGGCAAAAGAAACATATATTCATGTAACCCACGGTCTGAAAAGCAAAAAACACATTCAATTTTCAAACACGAGCTTTCCCTGAGGAGTTAGATGAAAGCTGCATCTCAGAATTGGCAGTAGGACTCAACTCAGCCAGAAAGCTTAACTTTTGACCCAGAGCTCAGATTTGCCAAAGAAAAACATGTTCATGTTCCACATGGTCTGAAAAGCGAAAAAGACAAAGAATTTTCAAATAAGAGCTTTCCCTGAGGAGTTAGACGAAAGCTGTATCTCAGAATTGGCAGTAGGACTCAACTCAGACAGAAAACTTAACTTTTGTCACAGAGCTCATACTTGCAAAAGAAACACATATTCATGTACCCCACTGTCTGGAAAGCGAAAAACACGTTCAATTTTCAAATACGAGCTTTCGCTAAGGAGTTAGACCAAAGCTGTATCTCAGAATTGGCAGTAGGAGTCAACACAGCCAGGAAATTTGACTATTGACAGAGAGTTCAGATTTGCAAAAGAAACAGATATTTGTATTCCCCACCACCTAAAAAACCCAAAAACATACTTTTATCAAATACGAGCTTTCTCTGAGGAGCTAGACTAAATTGTATTTCAGAATTGGCAGCACGACCGTATTCAGCCAGAAAACTGAACTGTTGACACAGAGCTCAGATTTAAAAAACAAACAAATATTCATATTCCCCATGTTCTGAAAAGCGAAAAACACATTCAATTATCAAACACGAGCTTTCTTTGAGGAGTTAGGCCAAATTGTATTTCAGAATTGGCAGTACAACTCAATTCAGCCAGAAAACTGAACTATTGACAAGGAACTCAGATTTGCAAAAGAAACACATATTCATTTACTCCACTGTCTGAAAAGCGAAAAAAAGGGTCAATTTTCAAACACGAGCTTTCCCTGAGGAGTTAGACCAAAGCTGTATCTCAGAATTGGCAGTAGGACTCAACTCAGCCAGAAAGCTTAACTTTTGACCCAGAGCTCAAATTTGCCAAAGAAAAACATGTTCATGTTCCACATGGTCTGAAAAACGAAAAACACAAAGAATTTTCAAATAAGAGCTTTCCCTGAGGAGTTAGACGAAAGCTGTATCTCAGAATTGGCAGTAGGACTCAACTCAGCCAGAAAACTTAACTTTTGTCACAGAGCTCAGATTGGCAAAAGAAACATATATTCATGTAACCCACGGTCTGAAAAGCAAAAAACACATTCAATTTTCAAACACGAGCTTTCCCTGAGGAGTTAGATGAAAGCTGCATCTCAGAATTGGCAGTAGGACTCAACTGAGCCAGAAAGCTTAACTTTTGAACCAGAGTTCAGATTTGCCAAAGAAAAACATGTTCATGTTCCACATGGTCTGAAAAACGAAAAACACAAAGAATTTTCAAATAAGAGCTTTCCCTGAGGAGTTAGACGAAAGCTGTATCTCAGAATTGGCAGTAGGACTCAACTCAGCCAGAAAACTTAACTTTTGTCACAGAGCTCAGATTGGCAAAAGAAACATATATTCATGTAACCCACGGTCTGAAAAGCAAAAAACACATTCAATTTTCAAACACGAGCTTTCCCTGAGGAGTTAGATGAAAGCTGCATCTCAGAATTGGCAGTAGGACTCAACTGAGCCAGAAAGCTTAACTTTTGAACCAGAGTTCAGATTTGCCAAAGAAAAACATGTTCATGTTCCACATGGTCTGAAAAACGAAAAACACAAAGAATTTTCAAATAAGAGCTTTCCCTGAGGAGTTAGACGAAAGCTGTATCTCAGAATTGGCAGTAGGACTCAACTCAGCCAGAAAACTTAACTTTTGTCACAGAGCTCATACTTGCAAAAGAAACACATATTCATGTACCCCACTGTCTGGAAAGCGAAAAACACATTCAATTTTCAAATACGAGCTTTCCCTGAGGAGTTAGACGAAAGCTGTATCTCAGAATTGGCAGTAGGACTCAACTCAGCCAGAAAGCTTAACTTTTGACACAGAGCTCAGATTTGCCAAAGAAAAACATGTTTATGTTCCACTTGGTCTGAAAACAAAAAACACAAAGAATTTTCAAATAAGAGCTTTCCCTGAGGAGTTAGACGAAAGCTGTATCTCAGAATTGGCAGTAGGACTCAACTCAGCCGGAAAGCTTAACTTTTGACCGAGAGCTCAGATTTGCCAAAGAAAAATATGTTCATGTAACCCACGGTCTGAAAAGCGAAAAACACGTTCAATTTTCAAATACGAGCTTTCGCTAAGGAGTTAGACCAAAGCTGTATCTCAGAATTGGCAGTAGGAGTCAACAAAGCCAGGAAATTTGACTATTGACAGAGAGTTCAGATTTGCAAGAGAAACATATATTTGTATTCCCCACCACCTAAAAAACCCAAAAACATACTTTTATTAAATATGAGCTTTCTCTGAGGAGTTAGACTAAATTGTATTTCAGAATTGGCAGCACGATCGTATTCAGCCAGAAAACTGAACTGTTGACACAGAGCTCAGATTTAAAAAACAAACAAATATTCATATTCCCCATGTTCTGAAAAGCGAAAAACACATTCAATTATCAAACACGAACTTTCTTTGAGGAGTTAGGCCAAATTGTATTTCAGAATTGGCAGTACAACTCAATTCAGCCAGAAAACTGAACTATTGACAAGGAACTCGGATTTGCAAAAGAAACACATTTTCATTTACTCCACTGTCTGAAAAGCGAAAAAAAGGGTCAATTTTCAAACACGAGCTTTCCCTGAGGAGTTAGACGAAAGCTGTATCTCAGAATTGGCAGTAGGACTCAACTCAGCCAGAAAGCTTAACTTTTGACCCAGAGCTCAGATTTGCCAAAGAAAAACATGTTCATGTTCCACATGGTCTGAAAAGCGAAAAACACGTTCAATTTTCAAATAAAAGCTTTCCCTGAGGAGTTAGACGAAAGCTGTATCTCAGAATTGGCAGTAGGACTCAACTCAGCCAGAAAACTTAACTTTTGTCACAGAGCTCATACTTGCAAAAGAAACACATATTCATGTACCCCACTGTCTGGAAAGCGAAAAACACGTTCAATTTTCAAATACGAGCTTTCGCTAAGGAGTTAGACCAAAGCTGTATCTCAGAATTGGCAGTAGGAGTCAACACAGCCAGGAAATTTGACTATTGACAGAGAGTTCAGATTTGCAAAAGAAACAGATATTTGTATTCCCCACCACCTAAAAAACCCAAAAACATACTTTTATCAAATACGAGCTTTCTCTGAGGAGTTAGACTAAATTGTATTTCAGAATTGGCAGCACGACCGTATTCAGACAGAAAACTGAACTGTTGACACAGAGCTCAGATTTAAAAAACAAACAAATATTCATATTCCCCATGTTCTGAAAAGCTAAAAACACATTCAATTATCAAACACGAGCTTTCTTTGAGGAGTTAGGTCAAATTGTATTTCAGAATTGGCAGTACAACTCAATTCAGCCAGAAAACTGAACTATTGACAAGGAACTCGGATTTGCAAAAGAAACACATATTCATTTACTCCACTGTCTGAAAAGCGAAAAAAAGGGTCAATTTTCAAACACGAGCTTTCCCTGAGGAGTTAGATGAAAGCTGCATCTCAGAATTGGCAGTAGGACTCAACTCAGCCAGAAAGCTTAACTTTTGACCCAGAGCTCAGATTTGCCAAAGAAAAACATGTTCATGTTCCACATGGTCTGAAAAGCGAAAAACACAAAGAATTTTCAAATAAGAGCTTTCCCTGAGGAGTTAGACGAAAGCTGCATCTCAGAATTGGCAGTAGGACTCAACTCAGCCAGAAAGCTTAACTTTTGACCCAGAGCTCAGATTTGCCAAAGAAAAACATGTTCATGTTCCACATGGTCTGAAAAGCGAAAAACACAAAGAATTTTCAAATAAGAGCTTTCTCTGAGGAGTTAGACTAAATTGTATTTCAGAATTGGCAGCACGACCGTATTCAGCCAGAAAACTGAACTATTGACAAGGAACTCGGATTTGCAAAAGAAAAACATATTCATTTACTCCACTGTTGGAAAAGCGAAAAAAAGGGTCAATTTTCAAATACGAACTTTTGCTAATGAGTTAGACCAAAGCTGTATCTCATAATTGGCAGTAGGACTCAATTCAGCCAGAAAACTTAACTTTTGACACAGAGCTCAAATTGGCAAAAGAAACATATATTCATGTAACCCACGGTCTGAAAAGCAAAAAACACATTCAATTTTCAAACACGAGCTTTCCCTGAGGAGTTAGACGAAAGCTGTATCTCAGAATTGGCAGTAGGACTCAACTCAGCCAGAAAGCTTAACTTTTGACCCAGAGCTCAGATTTGCCAAAGAAAAACATGTTCATGTTCCACATGGTCTGAAAAGCGAAAAACACAAAGAATTTTCAAATAAGAGCTTTCCCTGAGGAGTTAGACGAAAGCTGTATCTCAGAATTGGCAGTAGGACTCAATTCAGCCAGAAAGCTTTTGACAAAGAGTTCATACTTGCAAAAGAAACACATATTCATGTACCCCACTGTCTGGAAAGCGAAAAACACGTTCAATTTTCAAATACGAGCTTTCGCTAAGGAGTTAGACCAAAGCTGTATCTCAGAATTGGCAGTAGGAGTCAACACAGCCAGGAAATTTGACTATTGACAGAGAGTTCAGATTTGCAAAAGAAACAGATATTTGTATTCCCCACAACCTAAAAAACCCAAAAACATACTTTTATCAAATACGAGCTTTCTCTGAGGAGTTAGACTAAATTGTATTTCAGAATTGGCAGCACGACCGTATTCAGCCAGAAAACTGAACTGTTGACACAGAGCTCATATTTAAAAAACAAACAAATATTCATATTCCCCATGTTCTGAAAAGCGAAAAACACATTCAATTATCAAACACGAGCTTTCTTTGAGGAGTTAGGCCAAATTGTATTTCAGAATTGGCAGTACAACTCAATTCAGCCAGAAAACTGAACTATTGACAAGGAACTCGGATTTGCAAAAGAAACACATATTCATTTACTCCACTGTCTGAAAAGCGAAAAAAAGGGTCAATTTTCAAATACGAGCTTTTGCCTAAGGAGCTAGACCAAAGCTGTATCTCATAATTGGCAGTAGGACTCAATTCAGCCGGAAAACTTAACTTTTGACACAGAGCTCAGATTGGCAAAAGAAACATATATTCATGTAACCCACGGCCTGAAAAGCAAAAAACACATTCAATTTTCAAACACGAGCTTTCCCTGAGGAGTTAGATGAAAGCTGCATCTCAGAATTGGCAGTAGGACTCAACTCAGCCAGAAAGCTTAACTTTTGAACCAGAGTTCAGATTTGCCAAAGAAAAACATGTTCATGTTCCACATGGTCTGAAAAACGAAAAACACAAAGAATTTTCAAATAAGAGCTTTCCCTGACGACTTAGACGAAAGCTGTATCTCAGAATTGGCAGTAGGACTCAACTCAGCCAGAAAACTTAACTTTTGTCACAGAGCTCATACTTGCAAAAGAAACACATATTCATGTACCCCTCTGTCTGGAAAGCGAAAAACACATTCAATTTTCAAATACGAGCTTTCCCTGAGGAGTTAGACGAAAGCTGTATCTCAGAATTGGCAGTAGGACTCAACTCAGCCAGAAAGCTTAACTTTTGACACAGAGCTCAGATTTGCCAAAGAAAAACATGTTTATGTTCCACTTGGTCTGAAAACAAAAAACACAAAGAATTTTCAAATAAGAGCTTTCCCTGAGGAGTTAGACGAAAGCTGTATCTCAGAATTGGCAGTAGGACTCAACTCAGCCAGAAACTTAACTTTTGACCTAGAGCTCAGATTTGCCAAAGAAAAACATGTTCATGTAACCCACGGTCTTAAAAGGAAAAAACACAAAGAATTTTCAAATAAGAGCTTTACCTGAGGAGTTAGACGAAAGCTGTATCTCAGAATTGGCAGTAGGACTCAACTCAGCCGGAAAGCTTAACTTTTGACCCAGAGCTCAGATTTGCCAAAGAAAAATATGTTCATGTAACCCACGGTCTGAAAAGCGAAAAACACGTTCAATTTTCAAATACGAGCTTTCGCTAAGGAGTTAGACCAAAGCTGTATCTCAGAATTGGCAGTAGGAGTCAACAAAGCCAGGAAATTTGACTATTGACAGAGAGTTCAGATTTGCAAGAGAAACATATATTTGTATTCCCCACCACCTAAAAAACCCAAAAACATACTTTTATTAAATATGAGCTTTCTCTGAGGAGTTAGACTAAATTGTATTTCATAATTGGCAGCACGATCGTATTCAGCCAGAAAACTGAACTGTTGACACAGAGCTCAGATTTAAAAAACAAACAAATATTCATATTCCCCATGTTCTGAAAAGCGAAAAACACATTCAATTATCAAACACGAACTTTCTTTGAGGAGTTAGGCCAAATTGTATTTCAGAATTGGCAGTACAACTCAATTCAGCCAGAAAACTGAACTATTGACAAGGAACTCGGATTTGCAAAAGAAACACATATTCATTTACTCCACTGTCTGAAAAGCGAAAAAAAGGGTCAATTTTCAAACACGAGCTTTCCCTGAGGAGTTAGACGAAAGCTGTATCTCAGAATTGGCAGTAGGACTCAACTCAGCCAGAAAGCTTAACTTTTGACCCAGAGCTCAGATTTGCCAAAGAAAAACATGTTCATGTTCCACATGGTCTGAAAAGCGAAAAACACGTTCAATTTTCAAATAAAAGCTTTCCCTGAGGAGTTAGACGAAAGCTGTATCTCAGAATTGGCAGTAGGACTCAACTCAGCCAGAAAACTTAACTTTTGTCACAGAGCTCATACTTGCAAAAGAAACACATATTCATGTACCCCACTGTCTGGAAAGCGAAAAACACGTTCAATTTTCAAATACGAGCTTTCGCTAAGGAGTTAGACCAAAGCTGTATCTCAGAATTGGCAGTAGGAGTCAACAAAGCCAGGAAATTTGACTATTGACAGAGAGTTCAGATTTGCAAGAGAAACAGATATTTGTATTCCCCACCACCTAAAAAACCCAAAAAGATACTTTTATCAAATACGAGCTTTCTCTGAGGAGTTAGACTAAATTGTATTTCAGAATTGGCAGCACGACCATATTCAGCCAGAAAACTGAACTGTTGACACAGAGCTCAGATTTAAAAAACAAACAAATATTCATATTCCCCATGTTCTGAAAAGCTAAAAACACATTCAATTATCAAACACGAGCTTTCTTTGAGGAGTTAGGTCAAATTGTATTTCAGAATTGGCAGTACAACTCAATTCAGCCAGAAAACTGAACTATTGACAAGGAACTCAGATGTGCAAAAGAAACACATATTCATTTACTCCACTGTCTGAAAAGCGAAAAAAAGGGTCAATTTTCAAATACGAGCTTTTGCCTAAGGAGCTAGACCAAAGCTGTATCTCATAATTGGCAGTAGGACTCAATTCAGCCAGAAAACTTAACTTTTGACACAGAGCTCAGATTGGCAAAAGAAACATATATTCATGTAACCCACGGTCTGAAAAGCAAAAAACACAAAGAATTTTCAAATAAGAGCTTTACCTGAGGAGTTAGACGAAAGCTGTATCTCAGAATTGGCAGTAGGACTCAACTCAGCCGGAAAGCTTAACTTTTGACCCAGAGCTCAGATTTGCCAAAGAAAAATATGTTCATGTAACCCACGGTCTGAAAAGCGAAAAACACGTTCAATTTTCAAATACGAGCTTTTGCTAAGGAGTTAGACCAAAGCTGTATCTCAGAATTGGCAGTAGGAGTCAACAAAGCCAGGAAATTTGACTATTGACAGAGAGTTCAGATTTGCAAGAGAAACATATATTTGTATTCCCCACCACCTAAAAAACCCAAAAACATACTTTTATTAAATATGAGCTTTCTCTGAGGAGTTAGACTAAATTGTATTTCAGAATTGGCTGCACGACCGTATTCAGCCAGAAAACTGAACTGTTGACACAGAGCTCAGATTTAAAAAACAAACAAATATTCATATTCCCCATGTTCTGAAAAGCGAAAAACACATTCAATTATCAAACAAGAACTTTCTTTGAGGAGTTAGGCCAAATTGTATTTCAGAATTGGCAGTACAACTCAATTCGGCCAGAAAATTGAACTATTGACAAGGAACTCGGATTTGCAAAAGAAACACATATTCATTTACTCCACTGTCTGAAAAGCGAAAAAAAGGGTCAATTTTCAAACACGAGCTTTCCCTGAGGAGTTAGACGAAAGCTGTATCTCAGAATTGGCAGTAGGACTCAACTCAGCCAGAAAGCTTAACTTTTGACCCAGAGCTCAGATTTGCCAAAGAAAAACATGTTCATGTTCCACATGGTCTGAAAAGCGAAAAACACATTCAATTTTCAAATAAAAGCTTTCCCTGAGGAGTTAGACGAAAGCTGTATCTCAGAATTGGCAGTAGGACTCAACTCAGCCAGAAAACTTAACTTTTGTCACAGAGCTCATACTTGCAAAAGAAACACATATTCATGTACCCCACTGTCTGGAAAGCGAAAAACACGTTCAATTTTCAAATACGAGCTTTCGCTAAGGAGTTAGACCAAAGCTGTATCTCAGAATTGGCAGTAGGACTCAACTCAGCCAGAAAGCTTACCTTTTGACCCAGAGCTCAGATTTTCCAAAGAAAAACATGTTCATGTTCCACATGGTCTGAAAAGCGAAAAACACAAAGAATTTTCAAATAAGAGCTTTCCCTGAGGAGTTAGACGAAAGATGTATATCAGAATTGGCAGTAGGACTCAACTCAGCCAGAAAGCTTAACTTTTGACACAGAGTTCATACTTGCAAAAGAAACACATATTCATGTACCCCACTGTCTGGAAAGCGAAAAACACGTTCAATTTTCAAATACGAGCTTTCGCTAAGGAGTTAGACCAAAGCTGTATCTCAGAATTGGCAGTAGGAGTCAACACAGCCAGGAAATTTGTCTATTGACAGATAGTTCAGATTTGCAAGAGAAACATATATTTGTATTCCCCACCACCTAAAAAACCCAAAAACATACTTTTATTAAATATGAGCTTTCTCTGAGGAGTTAGACTAAATTGTATTTCAGAATTGGCAGCACGACCGTATTCTGCCAGAAAACTGAACTATTGACAAGGAACTCGGATTTGCAAAAGAAAAACATATTCATTTACTCCACTGTTGGAAAAGCGAAAAAAAGGGTCAATTTTCAAATACGAGCTTTTGCTAATGAGTTAGACCAAAGCTGTATCTCATAATTGGCAGTAGGACTCAAGAGCCTTGGTGGTACAGGGGTTTAAAGCACCCTGTTATTAAGCTTATTAAGACCAGCTGCCTGCAATTACTGCAGGGTTCGAATCTCGCCAAGGCTCAAGGTTGACTCAGCCTTCCATCCTTTCTAAGGTAGGTGAAATGAGGACCCAGTTGTGGGGGCAATAAGCTGACTTTGTATAAATATACAAAAGGATGAAGGCTATTGCTGAGCACATTGTAAGCCGCCCTGAGTCTTCGGAGAAGGGCGGCATATAAATCAAATTAAAAAAAAAAAAAAAAAAAAAATTCAGCCAGAAAACTTAACTTTTGACACAGAGCTCAGATTGGCAAAAGAAACATATATTCATGTAACCCACGGTCTGAAAAGCAAAAAACACATTCAATTTTCAAACACGAGCTTTCCCTGAGGAGTTAGACGAAAGCTGTATCTCAGAATTGGCAGTAGGACTCAACTCAGCCAGAAAGCTTAACTTTTGACCCAGAGCTCAGATTTGCCAAAGAAAAACATGTTCATGTTCCACATGGTCTGAAAAGCGAAAAACACAAAGAATTTTCAAATAAGAGCTTTCCCTGAGGAGTTAGACGAAAGCTGTATCTCAGAATTGGCAGTAGGACTCAACTCAGCCAGAAAGCTTAACTTTTGACAAAGAGTTCATACTTGCAAAAGAAACACATATTCATGTACCCCACTGTCTGGAAAGCGAAAAACACGTTCAATTTTCAAATACGAGCTTTCGCTAAGGAGTTAGACCAAAGCTGTATCTCAGAATTGGCAGTAGGAGTCAACACAGCCAGGAAATTTGACTATTGACAGAGAGTTCAGATTTGCAAAAGAAACAGATATTTGTATTCCCCACAACCTAAAAAACCCAAAAACATACTTTTATCAAATACGAGCTTTCTCTGAGGAGTTAGACTAAATTGTATTTCAGAATTGGCAGCACGACCGTATTCAGCCAGAAAACCGAACTGTTGACACAGAGCTCATATTTAAAAAACAAACAAATATTCATATTCCCCATGTTCTGAAAAGCGAAAAACACATTCAATTATTAAACACGAGCTTTCTTTGAGGAGTTAGGCCAAATTGTATTTCAGAATTGGCAGTACAACTCAATTCAGCCAGAAAACTGAACTATTGACAAGGAACTCGGATTTGCAAAAGAAACACATATTCATTTACTCCACTGTCTGAAAAGCGAAAAAAAGGGTCAATTTTCAAATACGAGCTTTTGCCTAAGGAGCTAGACCAAAGCTGTATCTCATAATTGGCAGTAGGACTCAATTCAGCCGGAAAACTTAACTTTTGACACAGAGCTCAGATTGGCAAAAGAAACATATATTCATGTAACCCACGGTCTGAAAAGCAAAAAACACATTCAATTTTCAAACACGAGCTTTCCCTGAGGAGTTAGATGAAAGCTGCATCTCAGAATTGGCAGTAGGACTCAACTCAGCCAGAAAGCTTAACTTTTGAACCAGAGTTCAGATTTGCCAAAGAAAAACATGTTCATGTTCCACATGGTCTGAAAAACGAAAAACACAAAGAATTTTCAAATAAGAGCTTTCCCTGAGGAGTTAGACGAAAGCTGTATCTCAGAATTGGCAGTAGGACTCAACTCAGCCAGAAAACTTAACTTTTGTCACAGAGCTCATACTTGCAAAAGAAACACATATTCATGTACCCCACTGTCTGGAAAGCGAAAAACACATTCAATTTTCAAATACGAGCTTTCCCTGAGGAGTTAGACGAAAGCTGTATCTCAGAATTGGCAGTAGGACTCAACTCAGCGAGAAAGCTTAACTTTTGACACAGAGCTCAGATTTGCCAAAGAAAAACATGTTTATGTTCCACTTGGTCTGAAAACAAAAAACACAAAGAATTTTCAAATAAGAGCTTTCCCTGAGGAGTTAGACGAAAGCTGTATCTCAGAATTGGCAGTAGGACTCAACTCAGCCAGAAACTTAACTTTTGACCTAGAGCTCAGATTTGCCAAAGAAAAACATGTTCATGTAACCCACGGTCTGAAAAGCAAAAAACACAAAGAATTTTCAAATAAGAGCTTTACCTGAGGAGTTAGACAAAAGCTGTATCTCAGAAATGGCAGTAGGACTCAACTCAGCCGGAAAGCTTAACTTTTGACCCAGAGCTCAGATTTGCCAAAGAAAAATATGTTCATGTAACCCACGGTCTGAAAAGCGAAAAACACGTTCAATTTTCAAATACGAGCTTTCGCTAAGGAGTTAGACCAAAGCTGTATCTCAGAATTGGCAGTAGGAGTCAACAAAGCCAGGAAAATTTGACTATTGACAGAGAGTTCAGATTTGCAAGAGAAACATATATTTGTATTCCCCACCACCTAAAAAACCCAAAAACATACTTTTATTAAATATGAGCTTTCTCTGAGGAGTTAGACTAAATTGTATTTCATAATTGGCAGCACGATCGTATTCAGCCAGAAAACTGAACTGTTGACACAGAGCTCAGATTTAAAAAACAAACAAATATTCATATTCCCCATGTTCTGAAAAGCGAAAAACACATTCAATTATCAAACACGAACTTTCTTTGAGGAGTTAGGCCAAATTGTATTTCAGAATTGGCAGTACAACTCAATTCAGCCAGAAAACTGAACTATTGACAAGGAACTCGGATTTGCAAAAGAAACACATATTCATTTACTCCACTGTCTGAAAAGCGAAAAAAAGGGTCAATTTTCAAACACGAGCTTTCCCTGAGGAGTTAGACGAAAGCTGTATCTCAGAATTGCCAGTAGGACTCAACTCAGCCAGAAAGCTTAACTTTTGACCCAGAGCTCAGATTTGCCAAAGAAAAACATGTTCATGTTCCACATGGTCTGAAAAGCGAAAAACACGTTCAATTTTCAAATAAAAGCTTTCCCTGAGGAGTTAGACGAAAGCTGTATCTCAGAATTGGCAGTAGGACTCAACTCAGACAGAAAACTTAACTTTTGTCACAGAGCTCATACTTGCAAAAGAAACACATATTCATGTACCCCACTGTCTGGAAAGAGAAAAACACGTTCAATTTTCAAATACGAGCTTTCGCTAAGGAGTTAGACCAAAGCTGTATCTCAGAATTGGCAGTAGGACTCAACTCAGCCAGAAAGCTTACCTTTTGACCCAGAGCTCAGATTTTCCAAAGAAAAACATGTTCATGTTCCACATGGTCTGAAAAGCGAAAAACACAAAGAATTTTCAAATAAGAGCTTTCCCTGAGGAGTTAGACGAAAGATGTATATCAGAGTTGGCAGTAGGACTCAACTCAGCCAGAAAGCTTAACTTTTGACACAGAGTTCATACTTGCAAAAGAAACACATATTCATGTACCCCACTGTCTGGAAAGCGAAAAACACGTTCAATTTTCAAATATGAGCTTTCGCTAAGGAGTTAGACCAAAGCTGTATCTCAGAATTGGCAGTAGGAGTCAACACAGCCAGGAAATTTGTCTATTGACAGATAGTTCAGATTTTCAAAAGAAACAGATATTTGTATTCCCCACCACCTAAAAAACCCAAAAACATACTTTTATCAAATACGAGCTTTCTCTGAGGAGTTAGACTAAATTGTATTTCAGAATTGGCAGCACGACCGTATTCAGCCAGAAAACTGAACTGTTGACACAGAGCTCAGATTTAAAAAACAAACAAATATTCATATTCCCCATGTTCTGAAAAGCGAAAAACACATTCAATTATCAAACACGAGCTTTCTTTGAGGAGTTAGGCCAAATTGTATTTCAGAATTGGCAGTACAACTCAATTCGGCCAGAAAATTGAACTATTGACAAGGAACTCGGATTTGCAAAAGAAACACATATTCATTTACTCCACTGTCTGAAAAGCGAAAAAAAGGGTCAATTTTCAAACACGAGCTTTCCCTGAGGAGTTAGATGAAAGCTGTATCTCAGAATTGGCAGTAGGACTCAACTCAGCCAGAAAGCTTAACTTTTGACCCAGAGCTCAGATTGGCAAAAGAAACATATATTCATGTAACCCACGGTCTGAAAAGCAAAAAACACATTCAATTTTCAAACACGAGCTTTCCCTGAGGAGGTAGATGAAAGCTGCATCTCAGAATTGGCAGTAGGACTCAACTCAGCCAGAAAACTTAACTTTTGACACAGAGCTCAGATTGGCAAAAGAAACATATATTCATGTAACCCACGGTCTGAAAAGCAAAAAACACATTCAATTTTCAAACACGAGCTTTCCCTGAGGAGTTAGATGAAACCTGCATCTCAGAATTGGCAGTAGGACTCAACTCAGCCAGAAAACTTAACTTTTGTCACAGAGCTCATACTTGCAAAAGAAACACATATTCATGTACCCCACTGTCTGGAAAGCGAAAAACACGTTCAATTTTCAAATACGAGCTTTCACTAAGGAGTTAGACCAAAGCTGTATCTCAGAATTGGCAGTAGGAGTCAACAAACCAGGAAATTTGACTATTGACAGAGAGTTCAGATTTGCAAGAGAAACAGTTATTTGTATTCCTCACCACCTAAAAAAACCAAAAACATACTTTTATCAAATACGAGCTTTCTCTGAGGAGTTAGACTAAATTGTATTTCAGAATTGGCAGCACGACCGTATTCAGCCAGAAAACTGAACTATTGACAAGGAACTCGGATTTGCAAAAGAAACACATATTCATTTACTCCACTGTCTGAAAAGCGAAAAAAAGGGTCAATTTTCAAATACGAGCTTTTGCTAAGGAGTTAGACCAAAGCTGTATCTCATAATTGGCAGTAGGACTCAATTCAGCCAGAAAACTTAACTTTTGACACAGAGCTCAGATTGGCAAAAGAAACATATATTCATGTAACCCACGGTCTGAAAAGCAAAAAACACATTCAATTTTCAAACACGAGCTTTCCCTGAGGAGTTAGATGAAAGCTGCATCTCAGAATTGGCAGTAGGACTCAACTCAGCCAGAAAGCTTAACTTTTGACCCAGAGCTCAGATTTGCCAAAGAAAAACATGTTCATGTTCCACATGGTCTGAAAAGCGAAAAACACAAAGAGTTTTCAAATAAGAGCTTTCCCTGAGGAGTTAGACGAAATCTGTATCTCAGAATTGGCAGTAGGACTCAACTCAGCCAGAAAACTTAACTTTTGTCACAGAGCTCATACTTGCAAAAGAAACACATATTCATGTACCCCACTGTCTGGAAAGCGAAAAACACGTTCAATTTTCAAATACGAGCTTTCCCTGAGGAGTTAGACGAAAGCTGTATCTCAGAATTGGCAGTAGGACTCAACTCAGCCAGAAAGCTTAACTTTTGACCCAGAGCTCAGATTTGCCAAAGAAAAACATGTTCATGTAACCCACGGTCTGAAAAGCAAAAAACACAAAAGAATTTTCAAATAAGAGCTTTACCTGAGGAGTTAGACGAAAGCTGTATCTCAGAATTGGCAGTAGGACTCAACTCAGCCGGAAAGCTTAACTTTTGACCCAGAGCTCAGATTTGCCAAAGAAAAATATGTTCATGTAACCCACGGTCTGAAAAGCGAAAAACACGTTCAATTTTCAAATACGAGCTTTCGCTAAGGAGTTAGACCAAAGCTGTATCTCAGAATTGGCAGTAGGAGTCAACAAAGCCAGGAAATATGACTATTGACAGAGAGTTCAGATTTGCAAGAGAAACATATATTTGTATTCCCCACCACCTAAAAAACCCAAAAACATACTTTTATTAAATATGAGCTTTCTCTGAGGAGATAGACTAAATTGTATTTCAGAATTGGCAGCACGACCGTATTCAGCCAGAAAACTGAACTATTGACAAGGAACTCGGATTTGCAAAAGAAACACATATTCATTTACTCCACTGTTGGAAAAGCGAAAAAAAGGGTCAATTTTCAAATACGAGCTTTTGCTAAGGAGTTAGACCAAAGCTGTATCTCATAATTGGCAGTAGGACTCAATTCAGCCAGAAAACTTAACTTTTGACACAGAGCTCAGATTTGCCAAAGAAAAACATGTTCATGTTCCACATGGTCTGAAAAGCAAAAAACACATTCAATTTTCAAACACGAGCTTTCCCTGAGGAGTTAGACGAAAGCTGTATCTCAGAATTGGCAGTAGGACTCAACAAAGCCAGAAAGCTTAACTTTTGACAAAGAGCTCATACTTGCAAAAGAAACACATATTCATGTACCCCACTGTCTGGAAAGCGAAAAACACGTTCAATTTTCAAATACGAGCTTTCGCTAAGGAGTTAGACCAAAGCTGTATCTCAGAATTGGCAGTAGGAGTCAACACAGCCAGGAAATTTGACTATTGACAGAGAGTTCAGATTTGCAAAAGAAACAGATATTTGTATTCCCCACCACCTAAAAAACCCAAAAACATACTTTTATCAAATACGAGCTTTCTCTGAGGTGTTAGACTAAATTGTATTTCAGAATTGGCAGCACGACCATATTCAGCCAGAAAACTGAACTGTTGACACAGAGCTCAGATTTAAAAAACAAACAAATATTCATATTCCCCATGTTCTGAAAAGCGAAAAACACACGAGCTTTCTTTGAGGAGTTAGGCCAAATTGTATTTCAGAATTGGCAGTACAACTCAATTCAGCCAGAAAACTGAACTATTGACAAGGAACTCGGATTTGCAAAAGAAACACATATTCATTTACTCCACTGTCTGAGAAGCGAAAAAAACGTTCAATTTTCAAATAAAAGCTTTCCCTGAGGAGTTAGACGAAAGCTGTATCTCAGAATTGGCAGTAGGACTCAACAAAGCCAGAAAGCTTAACTTTTGACAAAGAGCTCATACTTGCAAAAGAAACACATATTCATGTACCCCACTGTCTGGAAAGCGAAAAACACGTTCAATTTTCAAATACGAGCTTTCGCTAAGGAGTTAGACCAAAGCTGTATCTCAGAATTGGCAGTAGGAGTCAACACAGCCAGGAAATTTGACTATTGACAGAGAGTTCAGATTTGCAAAAGAAACAGATATTTGTATTCCCCACCACCTAAAAAACCCAAAAACATACTTTTATCAAATACGAGCTTTCTCTGAGGTGTTAGACTAAATTGTATTTCAGAATTGGCAGCACGACAATATTCAGCCAGAAAGCTGAACTGTTGACACAGAGCTCATATTTAAAAAACAAACAAATATTCATATTCCCCATGTTCTGAAAAGCGAAAAACACATTCAATTATCAAACATGAGCTTTCTTTGAGGAGTTAGGCCAAATTGTATTTCAGAATTGGCAGTACAACTCAATTCAGCCAGAAAACTGAACTATTGACAAGGAACTCGGATTTGCAAAAGAAACACATATTCATTTACTCCACTGTCTGAAAAGCGAAAAAAAGGGTCAATTTTCAAATACGAGCTTTTGCCTAAGGAGTTAGACCAAAGCTGTATCTCATAATTGGCAGTAGGACTCAATTCAGCCAGAAAACTTAACTTTTGACACAGAGCTCAGATTGGCAAAAGAAACATATATTCATGTAACCCACGGTCTGAAAAGCAAAAAACACATTCAATTTTCAAACACAAGCTTTCCCTGAGGAGTTAGATGAAAGCTGCATCTCAGAATTGGCAGTAGGACTCAACTCAGCCAGAAAGCTTAACTTTTGACCCAGAGCTCAGATTTGCCAAAGAAAAACATGTTCATGTAACCCACGGTCTGAAAAGGGAAAAACACGTTCAATTTTCAAATACGAGCTTTCGCTAAGGAGTTAGACCAAAGCTGTATCTCAGAATTGGCAGTAGGAGTCAACAAAGCCAGGAAATTTGACTATTGACAGAGAGTTCAGATTTGCAAGAGAAACATATATTTGTATTCCCCACCACCTAAAAAACCCAAAAACATACTTTTATTAAATATGAGCTTTCTCTGAGGAGATAGACTAAATTGTATTTCAGAATTGGCAGCACAACCGTATTCAGCCAGAAAACTGAACTATTGACAAGGAACTCGGATTTGCAAAAGAAACACATATTCATTTACTCCACTGTTGGAAAAGCGAAAAAAAGGGTCAATTTTCAAATACGAGCTTTTGCTAAGGAGTTAGACCAAAGCTGTATCTCATAATTGGCAGTAGGACTCAATTCAGCCAGAAAACTTAACTTTTGACACAGAGCTCAGATTTGCCAAAGAAAAACATGTTCATGTTCCACATGGTCTGAAAAGCAAAAAACACATTCAATTTTCAAACACGAGCTTTCCCTGAGGAGTTAGACGAAAGCTGTATCTCAGAATTGGCAGTAGGACTCAACAAAGCCAGAAAGCTTAACTTTTGACACAGAGCTCAGATTTGCCAAAGACAAACATGTTCATGTTCCACATTGTCTGAAAAGCGAAAAAAACGTTCAATTGTCAAATACGAGCTTTCGCTAAGGAGTTAGACCAAAGCTGTATCTCAGAATTGGCAGTAGGAGTCAACACAGCCAGGAAATTTGACTATTGACAGAGAGTTCAGATTTGCAAAAGAAACAGATATTTGTATTCCCCACCACCTAAAAAACCCAAAAACATACTTTTATCAAATACGAGCTTTCTCTGAGGTGTTAGACTAAATTGTATTTCAGAATTGGCAGCACGACCATATTCAGCCAGAAAGCTGAACTGTTGACACAGAGCTCATATTTAAAAAACAAACAAATATTCATATTCCCCATGTTCTGAAAAGCGAAAAACACACGAGCTTTCTTTGAGGAGTTAGGCCAAATTGTATTTCAGAATTGGCAGTACAACTCAATTCAGCCAGAAAACTGAACTATTGACAAGGAACTCGGATTTGCAAAAGAAACACATATTCATTTACTCCACTGTCTGAGAAGCGAAAAAAAGGGTCAATTTTCAAATACGAGCTTTTGCCTAAGGAGCTATACCAAAGCTGTATCTCATAATTGGCAGTAGGACTCAACTCAGCCAGAAAGCTTAACTTTTGACACAGAGCTCAGATTTGCCAAAGACAAACATGTTCATGTTCCACATTGTCTGAAAAGCGAAAAAAACGTTAAATTTTCAAATAAAAGCTTTCCCTGAGGAGTTAGACGAAAGCTGTATCTCAGAATTGGCAGTAGGACTCAACAAAGCCAGAAAGCTTAACTTTTGACAAAGAGCTCATACTTGCAAAAGAAACACATATTCATGTACCCCACTTTCTGAAAAGCGAAAAACACGTTCAATTTTCAAATACGAGCTTTCGCTAAGGAGTTAGACCAAAGCTGTATCTCAGAATTGGCAGTAGGAGTCAACACAGCCAGGAAATTTGACTATTGACAGAGAGTTCAGATTTGCAAAAGAAACAGATATTTGTATTCCCCACCACCTAAAAAACCCAAAAACATACTTTTATCAAATACGAGCTTTCTCTGAGGAGTTAGACTAAATTGAATTGGCAACACGACCGTATTCAGCCAGAAAACTGAACTGTTGACACAGAGCTCATATTTAAAAAACAAACAAATATTCATATTCCCCATGTTCTGAAAAGCGAAAAACACATTCAATTATCAAACATGAGCTTTCTTTGAGGAGTTAGGCCAAATTGTATTTCAGAATTGGCAGTACAACTCAATTCAGCCAGAAAACTGAACTATTGACAAGGAACTCGGATTTGCAAAAGAAACACATATTCATTTACTCCACTGTCTGAAAAGCGAAAAAAAGGGTCAATTTTAAAATACGAGCTTTTGCCTAAGGAGCTAGACCAAAGCTGTATCTCATAATTGGCAGTAGGACTCAATTCAGCCAGAAAATTTAACTTTTGACACAGAGCTCAGATTGGCAAAAGAAACATATATTCATGTAACCCACGGTCTGAAAAGCAAAAAAACACATTCAATTTTCAAACCCGAGCTTTCCCTGAGGAGTTAGACAAAAGCTGTATCTCAGAATTGGCAGTAGGACTCAACTCAGCCAGAAAGCTTAACTTTTGACCCAGAGCTCAGATTTGCCAAAGAAAAACATGTTCATGTTCCACATGGTCTGAAAAGCGAAAAACACAAAGAATTTTCAAATAAGAGCTTTCCCTGAGGAGTTAGATGAAAGCTGTGTCTCAGAATTGGCAGTAGGACTCAACTCAGCCAGAAAACTTAACTTTTGTCACAGAGCTCATACTTGCAAAAGAAACACATATTCATGTACCCCACTGTCTTGAAAGCGAAAAACACATTCAATTTTCAAATACGAGTTTTCGCTAAGGAGTTAGACCAAAGCTGTATCTCAGAATTGGCAGTAGGAGTCAACAAAGCCAGGAAATTTGACTATTGACAGAGAGTTCAGATTTGCAAGAGAAACAGATATTTGTATTCCCCACCACCTAAGAAACCCAAAAACATACTTTTATCAAATACGAGCTTTCTCTGAGGAGTTAGACTAAATTGTATTTCAGAATTGGCAGCACGACCGTATTCAGCCACAAAACTGAACTGTTGACACAGAGCTCAGATTTAAACAACAAACAAATATTGATATTCCCCATGTTCTGAAAAGCGAAAAACACATTCAATTATCAAACACGAGCTTTCTTTGAGGAGTTAGGCCAAATTGTATTTCAGAATTGGCAGTACAACTCAATTCAGCCAGAAAACTGAACTATTGACAAGGAACTCGAATTTGCAAAAGAAACACATATTCATTTACTCCACTGTCTGAAAAGCGAAAAAAAGTGTTCATTTTCAAATACGAGCTTTTGCCTAAGGAGCTAGACCAAACCTGTATCTCAGAATTGGCAGTAGGACACAACTCAGCCAGAAAGCTTAACTTTTGACCCAGAGCTCAGATTTGCCAAAGAAAAACATGTTCATGTTCCACATGGTCTGAAAAGCGAAAAACACAAAGAATTTTCAAATAAGAGCTTTCCCTGAGGAGTTAGACGAAAGCTGTATCTCAGAATTGGCAGTAGGACTCAACTCAGCCAGAAAACTTAACTTTTGTCACAGAGCTCATCCTTGCAAAAGAAACACATATTCATGTACCCCACTGTCTGGAAAGTGAAAAACATGTTCAATTTTCAAATACGAGCTTTCGCTAAGGAGTTAGACCAAAGCTGTATCTCAGAATTGGCAGTAGGAGTCAACACCACCAGGAAATTTGACTATTGACAGAGCGTTCAGATTTGCAAGAGAAACATATATTTGTATTCCCCACCACCTAAAAAACCCAAAAACATACTTTTATTAAATATGAGCTTTCTCTGAGGAGATAGACTAAATTGTATTTCAGAACTGGCAGCACAACCGTATTCAGCCAGAAAACTGAACTATTGACAAGGAACTCGGATTTGCAAAAGAAACACATATTCATTTACTCCACTGTTGGAAAAGCGAAAAAAAGGGTCAATTTTCAAATACGAGCTTTTGCTAAGGAGTTAGACCAAAGCTGTATCTCATAATTGGCAGTAGGACTCAATTCAGCCAGAAAACTTAACTTTTGACACAGAGCTCAGATTTGCCAAAGAAAAACATGTTCATGTTCCACATGGTCTGAAAAGCAAAAAACACATTCAATTTTCAAACACGAGCTTTCCCTGAGGAGTTAGACGAAAGCTGTATCTCAGAATTGGCAGTAGGACTCAACTCAGCCACAAAGCTTAACTTTTGTCACAGAGCTCATACTTGCAAAAGAAACATATATTCATGTAACCCACGGTCTGAAAAGCAAAAAACACATTCAATTTTCAAACACGATCTTTCCCAGAGGAGTTAGACGAAAGCTGTATCTCAGAATTGGCAGTAGGACTCAACTCAGCCACAAAGCTTAACTTTAGACACAGAGCTCAGATTTCCCAAAGACAAACATGTTCATGTTCCACATGGTCTGAAAAGCGAAAAACACGTTCAATTTTCAAATAAAAGCTTTCCCTGAGGAGTTAGACGAAAGCTGTATCTCAGAATTGGCAGTAGGACTCAACAAAGCCAGAAAGCTTAACTTTTGACAAAGAGCTCATACTTGCAAAAGAAACACATATTCATGTACCCCACTTTCTGAAAAGGGAAAAACACGTTCAATTTTCAAATACGAGCTTTCGCTAAGGAGTTAGACCAAAGCTGTATCTCAGAATTGGCAGTAGGAGTCAACACAGCCAGGAAATTTGACTATTGACAGAGAGTTCAGATTTGCAAAAGAAACAGATATTTGTATTCCCCACCACCTAAAAAACCCAAAAACATACTTTTATCAAATACGACCTTTCTCTGAGGAGTTAGACTAAATTGTATTTCAGAATTGGCAGCACGACCATATTCAGCCAGAAAACTGAACTGTTGACACAGAGCTCATATTTAAAAAACAAACAAATAATCATATTCCCCATGTTTTGAAAAGCGAAAAACACACGAGCTTTCTTTGAGGAGTTAGGCCAAATTGTATTTCAGAATTGGCAGTAAAACTCAATTCAGCCAGAAAACTGAACTATTGACAAGGAACTCGGATTTGCAAAAGAAACACATATTCATTTACTCCACTGTCTGAAAAGCGAAAAAAAGGGTCAATTTTCAAATACGAGCTTTTGCCTAAGGAGCTAGACCAAAGCTGTATCTCATAATTGGCAGTAGGACTCAATTCAGCCAGAAAATTTAACTTTTGACACAGAGCTCAGATTGGTAAAAGAAACATATATTCATGTAACCCACAATCTGAAAAGCAAAAAACACATTCAATTTTCAAACATGAGCTTTCTTTGAGGAGTTAGGCCAAATTGTATTTCAGAATTGGCAGTACAACTCAATTCAGCCAGAAAACTGAACTATTGACAAGGAACTCGGATTTGCAAAAGAAACACATATTCATTTACTCCACTGTCTGAAAAGCGAAAAAAAGGGTCAATTTTCAAATACGAGCTTTTGCCTAAGGAGCTAGACCAAAGCTGTATCTCATAATTGGCAGTAGGACTCAATTCAGCCAGAAAATTTAACTTTTGACACAGAGCTCAGATTGGTAAAAGAAACATATATTCATGTAACCCACGGTCTGAAAAGCAAAAAAACACATTCAATTTTCAAACCCGAGCTTTCCCTGAGGAGTTAGACAAAAGCTGTATCTCAGAATTGGCAGTAGGACTCAACTCAGCCAGAAAGCTTAACTTTTGACCCAGAGCTCAGATTTGCCAAAGAAAAACATGTTCATGTTCCACATGGTCTGAAAAGCGAAAAACACAAAGAATTTTCAAATAAGAGCTTTCCCTGAGGAGTTAGATGAAAGCTGTGTCTCAGAATTGGCAGTAGGACTCAACTCAGCCAGAAAACTTAACTTTTGTCACAGAGCTCATACTTGCAAAAGAAACACATATTCATGTACCCCACTGTCTGGAAAGCGAAAAACACATTCAATTTTCAAATACGAGCTTTCGCTAAGGAGTTAGACCAAAGCTGTATCTCAGAATTGGCAGTAGGAGTCAACAAAGCCAGGAAATTTGACTATTGACAGAGAGTTCAGATTTGCAAGAGAAACAGATATTTGTATTCCCCACCACCTAAGAAACCCAAAAACATACTTTTATCAAATACGAGCTTTCTCTGAGGAGTTAGACTAAATTGTATTTCAGAATTGGCAGCACGACCGTATTCAGCCAGAAAACTGAACTGTTGACACAGAGCTCAGATTTAAACAACAAACAAATATTGATATTCCCCATGTTCTGAAAAGCGAAAAACACATTCAATTATCAAACACGAGCTTTCTTTGAGGAGTTAGGCCAAATTGTATTTCAGAATTGGCAGTACAACTCAATTCAGCCAGAAAACTGAACTATTGACAAGGAACTCGAATTTGCAAAAGAAACACATATTCATTTACTCCACTGTCTGAAAAGCGAAAAAAAGTGTTCATTTTCAAATACGAGCTTTTGCCTAAGGAGCTAGACCAAACCTGTATCTCAGAATTGGCAGTAGGACACAACTCAGCCAGAAAGCTTAACTTTTGACCCAGAGCTCAGATTTGCCAAAGAAAAACATGTTCATGTTCCACATGGTCTGAAAAGCGAAAAACACAAAGAATTTTCAAATAAGAGCTTTCCCTGTGGAGTTAGACGAAAGCTGTATCTCAGAATTGGCAGTAGGACTCAACTCAACCAGAAAACTTAACTTTTGTCACAGAGCTCATACTTGCAAAAGAAACACATATTCATGTACCCCACTGTCTGGAAAGTGAAAAACATGTTCAATTTTCAAATACGAGCTTTCGCTAAGGAGTTAGACCAAAGCTGTATCTCAGAATTGGCAGTAGGAGTCAACACAGCCAGGAAATTTGACTATTGACAGAGCGTTCAGATTTGCAAGAGAAACATATATTTGTATTCCCCACCACCTAAAAAACCCAAAAACATACTTTTATTAAATATGAGCTTTCTCTGAGGAGATAGACTAAATTGTATTTCAGAATTGGCAGCACAACCGTATTCAGCCAGAAAACTGAACTATTGACAAGGAACTCGGATTTGCAAAAGAAACACATATTCATTTACTCCACTGTCTGAAAAGCGAAAAAAAGGGTCAATTTTCAAATACGAGCTTTTGCTAAGGAGTTAGACCAAAGCTGGATCTCATAATTGGCAGTAGGACTCAATTCAGCCAGAAAACTTAACTTTTGACACAGAGCTCAGATTTGCCAAAGAAAAACATGTTCATGTTCCACATGGTCTGAAAAGCAAAAAACACATTCAATTTTCAAACACGAGCTTTCCCTGAGGAGTTAGACGAAAGCTGTATCTCAGAATTGGCAGTAGGACTCAACTCAGCCAGAAAGCTTAACTTTTGACACAGAGCTCAGATTTGCCAAAGACAAACATATTCATGTTCCACATGGTCTGAAAAGCGAAAAACACGTTCAATTTTCAAATAAAAGCTTTCCCTGAGGAGTTAGACAAAAGCTGTATCTCAGAATTGGCAGTAGGACTCAACAAAGCCAGAAATCTTAACTTTTGACAAAGAGCTCATACTTGCAAAAGAAACACATATTCATGTACCCCACTGTCTGGAAAGCGAAAAACACGTTCAATTTCCAAAACGAGCTTTCGCTAAGGAGTTAGACCAAAGCTGTATCTCAGAATTGGCAGTAGGAGTCAACACAGCCAGGAAATTTGACTATTGACAGAGAGTTCAGATTTGCAAAAGAAACAGATATTTGTATTCCCCACCACCTAAAAAATCCAAAAACATACTTTTATCAAATACGACCTTTCTCTGAGGAGTTAGACTAAATTGTATTACAGAATTGGTAGCACGACCGTATTCAGCCAGAAAACTGAACTGTTGACACAGAGCTCATATTTAAAAAACAAACAAATATTCATATTCCCCATGTTCTGAAAAGCGAAAACAACTTTCAATTATCAAATACGAGCTTTCTTTAAGGACTTAGGCAAAATTGTATGTCAGAATTGGCAGTACAACTCAATTCAGCCAGAAAACTGAACTATTGAAAAGGAACTCGGATTTGCAAAAGAAACACATATTCATTTACTCCACTGTTGGAAAAGCGAAAAAAAGGGTCAATTTTCAAATACGAGCTTTTGCTAAGGAGTTAGACCAAAGCTGTATCTCAGAATTGGCAGTAGGACTCAATTCAGCCAGAAAACTTAACTTTTGACACAGAGCTCAGATTGGTAAAAGAAACATATATTCATGTAACCCACAATCTGAAAAGCAAAAAACACATTCAATTTTCAAACATGAGCTTTCTTTGAGGAGTTAGGCCAAATTGTATTTCAGAATTGGCAGTACAACTCAATTCAGCCAGAAAACTGAACTATTGACAAGGAACTCGAATTTGCAAAAGAAACACATATTCATTTACTCCACTGTCTGAAAAGCGAAAAAAAGGGTCAATTTTCAAATACGAGCTTTTGCTAAGGAGTTAGACCAAAGCTGTATCTCAGAATTGGCAGTAGGACTCAACTCAGCAAGAAAGCTTAACTTTTGACACAGAGCTCATACTTGCAAAAGAAACACATATTCATGTACCCCACTGTCTGGAAAGCGAAAAACACGTTCAATTTCCAAAACGAGCTTTCGCTAAGGAGTTAGACCAAAGCTGTATCTCAGAATTGGCAGTAGGAGTCAACACAGCCAGGAAATTTGACTATTGACAGAGAGTTCAGATTTGCAAAAGAAACAGATATTTGTATTCCCCACCACCTAAAAAATCCAAAAACATATCAAATACGAGCTTTCTTTAAGGACTTAGGCAAAATTGTATGTCAGAATTGGCAGTACAACTCAATTCAGCCAGAAAACTGAACTATTGACAAGGAACTCGGATTTGCAAAAGAAACACATATTCATTTACTCCACTGTCTGAAAAGCGAAAAAAAGGGTCAATTTTCAAATACGAACTTTTGCTAAGGAGTTAGACCAAAGCTGTATCTCATAATTGGCAGTAGGACTCAATTCAGCCAGAAAACTTGACTTTTGACACAGAGCTCAGATTGGCAAAAGAAACATATATTCATGTAACCCACGGTCTGAAAAGTGAAAAACACAAAGAATTTTCAAATAAGAGCTTTCCCTGAGGAGTTAGACGAAAGCTGTATCTCAGAATTGGCAGTAGGACTCAACTCAGCCAGAAAGCTTAACTTTTGACACAGAGCTCAGATTTGCCAAAGAAAAACATGTTCATGTTCCACATGGTCTGAAAAGCGAAAAACACAAAGAATTTTCAAATAAGAGCTTTCCCTGAGGAGTTAGACGAAAGCTGTATTACAGAATTGGCAGCACGACCGTAATTCAGCCAGAAAACTGAACTGTTGACACAGAGCTCATATTTAAAAAACAAACAAATAATTATATTCCCCATGTTTTGAAAAGCGAAAAACACACGAGCTTTCTTTGAGGAGTTAGGCCAAATTGTATTTCAGAATTGGCAGTAAAACTCAATTCAGCCAGAAAACTGAACTATTGACAAGGAACTCGGATTTGCAAAAGAAACACATATTCATTTACTCCACTGTCTGAAAAGCGAAAAAAAGGGTCAATTTTCAAATACGAGCTTTTGCCTAAGGAGCTAGACCAAAGCTGTATCTCATAATTGGCAGTAGGACTCAATTCAGCCAGAAAATTTAACTTTTGACACAGAGCTCAGATTGGCAAAAGAAACATATATTCATGTAACCCACGGTCTGAAAAGCAAAAAAAACACATTCAATTTTCAAACCCGAGCTTTCCCTGAGGAGTTAGACAAAAGCTGTATCTCAGAATTGGCAGTAGGACTCAACTCAGCCAGAAAGCTTAACTTTTGACCCAGAGCTCAGATTTGCCAAAGAAAAACATGTTCATGTTCCACATGGTCTGAAAAGCGAAAAACACAAAGAATTTTCAAATAAGAGCTTTCCCTGAGGAGTTAGATGAAAGCTGTGTCTCAGAATTGGCAGTAGGACTCAACTCAGCGAGAAAACTTAACTTTTGTCACAGAGCTCATACTTGCAAAAGAAACACATATTCATGTACCCCACTGTCTGGAAAGCGAAAAACACATTCAATTTTCAAATACGAGCTTTCGCTAAGGAGTTAGACCAAAGCTGTATCTCAGAATTGGCAGTAGGAGTCAACAAAGCCAGGAAATTTGACTATTGACAGAGAGTTCAGATTTGCAAGAGAAACAGATATTTGTATTCCCCACCACCTAAGAAACCCAAAAACATACTTTTATCAAATACGAGCTTTCTCTGAGGAGTTAGACTAAATTGTATTTCAGAATTGGCAGCACGACCGTATTCAGCCAGAAAACTGAACTGTTGACACAGAGCTCAGATTTAAACAACAAACAAATATTGATATTCCCCATGTTCTGAAAAGCGAAAAACACATTCAATTATCAAACACGAGCTTTCTTTGAGGAGTTAGGCCAAATTGTATTTCAGAATTGGCAGTACAACTCAATTCAGCCAGAAAACTGAACTATTGACAAGGAACTCGAATTTGCAAAAGAAACACATATTCATTTACTCCACTGTCTGAAAAGCGAAAAAAAGTGTTCATTTTCAAATACGAGCTTTTGCCTAAGGAGCTAGACCAAACCTGTATCTCAGAATTGGCAGTAGGACACAACTCAGCCAGAAAGCTTAACTTTTGACCCAGAGCTCAGATTTGCCAAAGAAAAACATGTTCATGTTCCACATGGTCTGAAAAGCGAAAAACACAAAGAATTTTCAAATAAGAGCTTTCCCTGAGGAGTTAGACGAAAGCTGTATCTCAGAATTGGCAGTAGGACTCAACTCAGCCAGAAAACTTAACTTTTGTCACAGAGCTCATACTTGCAAAAGAAACACATATTCATGTACCCCACTGTCTGGAAAGCGAAAAAAAGGGTCAATTTTCAAATACGAGCTTTTGCCTAAGGAGCTAGACCAAAGCTGTATCTCATAATTGGCAGTAGGACTCAATTCAGCCAGAAAACTTAACTTTTGACACAGAGCTCAGATTGGTAAAAGAAACATATATTCATGTAACCCACAATCTGAAAAGCAAAAAACACATTCAATTTTCAAACATGAGCTTTCTTTGAGGAGTTAGGCCAAATTGTATTTCAGAATTGGCAGTACAACTCAATTCAGCCAGAAAACTGAACTATTGACAAGGAACTCGAATTTGCAAAAGAAACACATATTCATTTACTCCACTGTCTGAAAAGCGAAAAAAAGGGTCAATTTTCAAATACGAGCTTTTGCTAAGGAGTTAGACCAAAGCTGTATCTCAGAATTGGCAGTAGGAGTCAACACAGCCAGGAAATTTGACTATTGACAGAGAGTTCAGATTTGCAAAAGAAACAGATATTTGTATTCCCCACCACCTAAAAAACCCAAAAACATACTTTTATCAAATACGACCTTTCTCTGAGGAGTTAGACTAAATTGTATTACAGAATTGGCAGCACGACCGTATTCAGCCAGAAAACTGAACTGTTGACACAGAGCTCATATTTAAAAAACAAACAAATATTCATATTCCCCATGTTCTGAAAAGCGAAAAACACTTTCAATTATCAAATACGAGCTTTCTTTAAGGACTTAGGCAAAATTGTATGTCAGAATTGGCAGTACAACTCAATTCAGCCAGAAAACTGAACTATTGACAAGGAACTCGGATTTGCAAAAGAAACACATATTCATTTACTCCACTGTCTGAAAAGCGAAAAAAAGGGTCAATTTTCAAATACGAACTTTTGCTAAGGAGTTAGACCAAAGCTGTATCTCATAATTGGCAGTAGGACTCAATTCAGCCAGAAAACTTAACTTTTGACACAGAGCTCAGATTGGCAAAAGAAACATATATTCATGGAACCCATGGTCTGAAAAGCGAAAAACACAAAGAATTTTCAAATAAGAGCTTTCCCTGAGGAGTTAGACGAAAGCTGTATCTCAGAATTGGCAGTAGGACTCAACTCAGCCAGAAAGCTTAACTTTTGACACAGAGCTCAGATTTGCCAAAGAAAAACATGTTCATGTTCCACATGGTCTGAAAAGCGAAAAACACAAAGAATTTTCAAATAAGAGCTTTCCCTGAGGAGTTAGACGAAAGCTGTATCTCAGAATTGGCAGTACGACTCCACTCAGACAGAAAACTTAACTTTTGACACAGAGCTCATACTTGCAAAAGAAACACATATTCATGTACCCCACTGTCTGGAAAGCGAAAAACACGTTCAATTTTCAAATACCAGCTTTCGCTAAGGAGTTAGACCAAAGCTGTATCTCAGAATTGGCAGTAGGACTCAACTCAGCCAGAAAGCTTAACTTTTGACACAGAGCTCAGATTTGCCAAAGACAAACATATTCATGTTCCACATGGTCTGAAAAGCGAAAAACACGTTCAATTTTCAAATAAAAGCTTTCCGTGAGGAGTTAGACGAAAGCTGTATCTCAGAATTGGCAGTAGGACTCAACAAAGCCAGAAAGCTTAACTTTTGACAAAGAGCTCATACTTGCAAAAGAAACACATATTCATGTACCCCACTTTCTGAAAAGGGAAAAACACGTTCAATTTTCAAATACGAGCTTTCGCTAAGGAGTTAGACCAAAGCTGTATCTCAGAATTGGCAGTAGGAGTCAACACAGCCAGGAAATTTGACTATTGACAGAGAGTTCAGATTTGCAAAAGAAACAGATATTTGTATTCCCCACCACCTAAAAAACCCAAAAACATACTTTTATCAAATACGACCTTTCTCTGAGGAGTTAGACTAAATTGTATTTCAGAATTGGCAGCACGACCATATTCAGCCAGAAAACTGAACTGTTGACACAGAGCTCATATTTAAAAAACAAACAAATAATCATATTCCCCATGTTTTGAAAAGCGAAAAACACATGAGCTTTCTTTGAGGAGTTAGGCCAAATTGTATTTCAGAATTGGCAGTAAAACTCAATTCAGCCAGAAAACTGAACTATTGACAAGGAACTCGGATTTGCAAAAGAAACACATATTCATTTACTCCACTGTCTGAAAAGCGAAAAAAAGGGTCAATTTTCAAATACGAGCTTTTGCCTAAGGAGCTAGACCAAAGCTGTATCTCATAATTGGCAGTAGGACTCAATTCAGCCAGAAAACTTAACTTTTGACACAGAGCTCAGATTGGTAAAAGAAACATATATTCATGTAACCCACAATCTGAAAAGCAAAAAACACATTCAATTTTCAAATATGAGCTTTCTTTGAGGAGTTAGGCCAAATTGTATTTCAGAATTGGCAGTACAACTCAATTCAGCCAGAAAACTGAACTATTGACAAGGAACTCGGATTTGCAAAAGAAACACATATTCATTTACTCCACTGTCTGAAAAGCGAAAAAAAGGGTCAATTTTCAAATACGAGCTTTTGCCTAAGGAGCTAGACCAAAGCTGTATCTCATAATTGGCAGTAGGACTCAATTCAGCCAGAAAATTTAACTTTTGACACAGAGCTCAGATTGGCAAAAGAAACATATATTCATGTAACCCACGGTCTGAAAAGCAAAAAAACACATTCAATTTTCAAACCCGAGCTTTCCCTGAGGAGTTAGACAAAAGCTGTATCTCAGAATTGGCAGTAGGACTCAACTCAGCCAGAAAGCTTAACTTTTGACCCAGAGCTCAGATTTGCCAAAGAAAAACATGTTCATGTTCCACATGGTCTGAAAAGCGAAAAACACAAAGAATTTTCAAATAAGAGCTTTCCCTGAGGAGTTAGATGAAAGCTGTGTCTCAGAATTGGCAGTAGGACTCAACTCAGCCAGAAAACTTAACTTTTGTCACAGAGCTCATACTTGCAAAAGAAACACATATTCATGTACCCCACTGTCTGGAAAGCGAAAAACACATTCAATTTTCAAATACGAGCTTTCGCTAAGGAGTTAGACCAAAGCTGTATCTCAGAATTGGCAGTAGGAGTCAACAAAGCCAGGAAATTTGACTATTGACAGAGAGTTCAGATTTGCAAGAGAAACAGATATTTGTATTCCCCACCACCTAAGAAACCCAAAAACATACTTTTATCAAATACGACCTTTCTCTGAGGAGTTAGACTAAATTGTATTTCAGAATTGGCAGCACGACCATATTCAGCCAGAAAACTGAACTGTTGACACAGAGCTCATATTTAAAAAACAAACAAATAATCATATTCCCCATGTTTTGAAAAGCGAAAAACACACGAGCTTTCTTTGAGGAGTTAGGCCAAATTGTATTTCAGAATTGGCAGTAAAACTCAATTCAGCCAGAAAACTGAACTATTGACAAGGAACTCGGATTTGCAAAAGAAACACATATTCATTTACTCCACTGTCTGAAAAGCGAAAAAAAGGGTCAATTTTCAAATACGAGCTTTTGCCTAAGGAGCTAGACCAAAGCTGTATCTCATAATTGGCAGTAGGACTCAATTCAGCCAGAAAACTTAACTTTTGACACAGAGCTCAGATTGGTAAAAGAAACATATATTCATGTAACCCACAATCTGAAAAGCAAAAAACACATTCAATTTTCAAATATGAGCTTTCTTTGAGGAGTTAGGCCAAATTGTATTTCAGAATTGGCAGTACAACTCAATTCAGCCAGAAAACTGAACTATTGACAAGGAACTCGGATTTGCAAAAGAAACACATATTCATTTACTCCACTGTCTGAAAAGCGAAAAAAAGGGTCAATTTTCAAATACGAGCTTTTGCCTAAGGAGCTAGACCAAAGCTGTATCTCATAATTGGCAGTAGGACTCAATTCAGCCAGAAAATTTAACTTTTGACACAGAGCTCAGATTGGCAAAAGAAACATATATTCATGTAACCCACGGTCTGAAAAGCAAAAAAACACATTCAATTTTCAAACCCGAGCTTTCCCTGAGGAGTTAGACAAAAGCTGTATCTCAGAATTGGCAGTAGGACTCAACTCAGCCAGAAAGCTTAACTTTTGACCCAGAGCTCAGATTTGCCAAAGAAAAACATGTTCATGTTCCACATGGTCTGAAAAGCGAAAAACACAAAGAATTTTCAAATAAGAGCTTTCCCTGAGGAGTTAGATGAAAGCTGTGTCTCAGAATTGGCAGTAGGACTCAACTCAGCCAGAAAACTTAACTTTTGTCACAGAGCTCATACTTGCAAAAGAAACACATATTCATGTACCCCACTGTCTGGAAAGCGAAAAACACATTCAATTTTCAAATACGAGCTTTCGCTAAGGAGTTAGACCAAAGCTGTATCTCAGAATTGGCAGTAGGAGTCAACAAAGCCAGGAAATTTGACTATTGACAGAGAGTTCAGATTTGCAAGAGAAACAGATATTTGTATTCCCCACCACCTAAGAAACCCAAAAACATACTTTTATCAAATACGACCTTTCTCTGAGGAGTTAGACTAAATTGTATTTCAGAATTGGCAGCACGACCATATTCAGCCAGAAAACTGAACTGTTGACACAGAGCTCATATTTAAAAAACAAACAAATAATCATATTCCCCATGTTTTGAAAAGCGAAAAACACACGAGCTTTCTTTGAGGAGTTAGGCCAAATTGTATTTCAGAATTGGCAGTAAAACTCAATTCAGCCAGAAAACTGAACTATTGACAAGGAACTCGGATTTGCAAAAGAAACACATATTCATTTACTCCACTGTCTGAAAAGCGAAAAAAAGGGTCAATTTTCAAATACGAGCTTTTGCCTAAGGAGCTAGACCAAAGCTGTATCTCATAATTGGCAGTAGGACTCAATTCAGCCAGAAAACTTAACTTTTGACACAGAGCTCAGATTGGTAAAAGAAACATATATTCATGTAACCCACAATCTGAAAAGCAAAAAACACATTCAATTTTCAAATATGAGCTTTCTTTGAGGAGTTAGGCCAAATTGTATTTCAGAATTGGCAGTACAACTCAATTCAGCCAGAAAACTGAACTATTGACAAGGAACTCGGATTTGCAAAAGAAACACATATTCATTTACTCCACTGTCTGAAAAGCGAAAAAAAGGGTCAATTTTCAAATACGAGCTTTTGCCTAAGGAGCTAGACCAAAGCTGTATCTCATAATTGGCAGTAGGACTCAATTCAGCCAGAAAATTTAACTTTTGACACAGAGCTCAGATTGGCAAAAGAAACATATATTCATGTAACCCACGGTCTGAAAAGCAAAAAAACACATTCAATTTTCAAACCCGAGCTTTCCCTGAGGAGTTAGACAAAAGCTGTATCTCAGAATTGGCAGTAGGACTCAACTCAGCCAGAAAGCTTAACTTTTGACCCAGAGCTCAGATTTGCCAAAGAAAAACATGTTCATGTTCCACATGGTCTGAAAAGCGAAAAACACAAAGAATTTTCAAATAAGAGCTTTCCCTGAGGAGTTAGATGAAAGCTGTGTCTCAGAATTGGCAGTAGGACTCAACTCAGCCAGAAAACTTAACTTTTGTCACAGAGCTCATACTTGCAAAAGAAACACATATTCATGTACCCCACTGTCTGGAAAGCGAAAAACACATTCAATTTTCAAATACGAGCTTTCGCTAAGGAGTTAGACCAAAGCTGTATCTCAGAATTGGCAGTAGGAGTCAACAAAGCCAGGAAATTTGACTATTGACAGAGAGTTCAGATTTGCAAGAGAAACAGATATTTGTATTCCCCACCACCTAAGAAACCCAAAAACATACTTTTATCAAATACGAGCTTTCTCTGAGGAGTTAGACTAAATTGTATTTCAGAATTGGCAGCACGACCGTATTCAGCCAGAAAACTGAACTGTTGACACAGAGCTCAGATTTAAACAACAAACAAATATTGATATTCCCCATGTTCTGAAAAGCGAAAAACACATTCAATTATCAAACACGAGCTTTCTTTGAGGAGTTAGGCCAAATTGTATTTCAGAATTGGCAGTACAACTCAATTCAGCCAGAAAACTGAACTATTGACAAGGAACTCGAATTTGCAAAAGAAACACATATTCATTTACTCCACTGTCTGAAAAGCGAAAAAAAGTGTTCATTTTCAAATACGAGCTTTTGCCTAAGGAGCTAGACCAAACCTGTATCTCAGAATTGGCAGTAGGACACAACTCAGCCAGAAAGCTTAACTTTTGACCCAGAGCTCAGATTTGCCAAAGAAAAACATGTTCATGTTCCACATGGTCTGAAAAGCGAAAAACACAAAGAATTTTCAAATAAGAGCTTTCCCTGAGGAGTTAGACGAAAGCTGTATCTCAGAATTGGCAGTAGGACTCAACTCAGCCAGAAAACTTAACTTTTGTCACAGAGCTCATACTTGCAAAAGAAACACATATTCATGTACCCCACTGTCTGGAAAGCGAAAAAAAGGGTCAATTTTCAAATACGAGCTTTTGCCTAAGGAGCTAGACCAAAGCTGTATCTCATAATTGGCAGTAGGACTCAATTCAGCCAGAAAACTTAACTTTTGACACAGAGCTCAGATTGGTAAAAGAAACATATATTCATGTAACCCACAATCTGAAAAGCAAAAAACACATTCAATTTTCAAACATGAGCTTTCTTTGAGGAGTTAGGCCAAATTGTATTTCAGAATTGGCAGTACAACTCAATTCAGCCAGAAAACTGAACTATTGACAAGGAACTCGAATTTGCAAAAGAAACACATATTCATTTACTCCACTGTCTGAAAAGCGAAAAAAAGGGTCAATTTTCAAATACGAGCTTTTGCTAAGGAGTTAGACCAAAGCTGTATCTCAGAATTGGCAGTAGGAGTCAACACAGCCAGGAAATTTGACTATTGACAGAGAGTTCAGATTTGCAAAAGAAACAGATATTTGTATTCCCCACCACCTAAAAAACCCAAAAACATACTTTTATCAAATACGACCTTTCTCTGAGGAGTTAGACTAAATTGTATTACAGAATTGGCAGCACGACCGTATTCAGCCAGAAAACTGAACTGTTGACACAGAGCTCATATTTAAAAAACAAACAAATATTCATATTCCCCATGTTCTGAAAAGCGAAAAACACTTTCAATTATCAAATACGAGCTTTCTTTAAGGACTTAGGCAAAATTGTATGTCAGAATTGGCAGTACAACTCAATTCAGCCAGAAAACTGAACTATTTACAAGGAACTCGGATTTGCAAAAGAAACACATATTCATTTACTCCACTGTCTGAAAAGCGAAAAAAAGGGTCAATTTTCAAATACGAACTTTTGCTAAGGAGTTAGACCAAAGCTGTATCTCATAATTGGCAGTAGGACTCAATTCAGCCAGAAAACTTAACTTTTGACACAGAGCTCAGATTGGCAAAAGAAACATATATTCATGTAACCCACGGTCTGAAAAGCGAAAAACACAAAGAATTTTCAAATAAGAGCTTTCCCTGAGGAGTTAGACGAAAGCTGTATCTCAGAATTGGCAGTAGGACTCAACTCAGCCAGAAAGCTTAACTTTTGACACAGAGCTCAGATTTGCCAAAGAAAAACATGTTCATGTTCCACATGGTCTGAAAAGCGAAAAACACAAAGAATTTTCAAATAAGAGCTTTCCCTGAGGAGTTAGACGAAAGCTGTATCTCAGAATTGGCAGTACGACTCCACTCAGACAGAAAACTTAACTTTTGACACAGAGCTCATACTTGCAAAAGAAACACATATTCATGTACCCCACTGTCTGGAAAGCGAAAAACACGTTCAATTTTCAAATACCAGCTTTCGCTAAGGAGTTAGACCAAAGCTGTATGTCAGAATTGGCAGTAGGAGTCAACACAGCCAGGAAATTTGACTATTGACAGAGAGTTCAGATTTGCAAGAGAAACAGATATTTGTATTCCCCACCACCTAAAAAACCCAAAAACATACTTTTATCAAATACGAGCTTTCTCTGAGGAGTTAGACTAAATTGTATTTCAGAATTGGCAGCACGACCGTAATTCAGCCAGAAAACTGAACTGTTGACACAGAGCTCATATTTAAAAAACAAACAAATAATCATATTCCCCATGTTTTGAAAAGCGAAAAACACACGAGCTTTCTTTGAGGAGTTAGGCCAAATTGTATTTCAGAATTGGCAGTAAAACTCAATTCAGCCAGAAAACTGAACTATTGACAAGGAACTCGGATTTGCAAAAGAAACACATATTCATTTACTCCACTGTCTGAAAAGCGAAAAAAAGGGTCAATTTTCAAATACGAGCTTTTGCCTAAGGAGCTAGACCAAAGCTGTATCTCATAATTGGCAGTAGGACTCAATTCAGCCAGAAAACTTAACTTTTGACACAGAGCTCAGATTGGTAAAAGAAACATATATTCATGTAACCCACAATCTGAAAAGCAAAAAACACATTCAATTTTCAAACACGAGCTTTCCCTGAGGAGTTAGACGAAAGCTGTATCTCAGAATTGGCAGTAGGACTCAACTCAGCCAGAAAGCTTAACTTTTGACACAGAGCTCAGATTTGCCAAAGACAAACATATTCATGTACCCCACTTTCTGAAAAGCGAAAAACACGTTCAATTTTCAAATACGAGCTTTCGCTAAGGAGTTAGACCAAAGCTGTATGTCAGAATTGGCAGTAGGAGTCAACACAGCCAGGAAATTTGACTATTGACAGAGAGTTCAGATTTGCAAAAGAAACAGATATTTGTATTCCCCACCACCTAAAAAATCCAAAAACATACTTTTATCAAATACGACCTTTCTCTGAGGAGTTAGACTAAATTGTATTACAGAATTGGTAGCACGACCGTATTCAGCCAGAAAACTGAACTGTTGACACAGAGCTCATATTTAAAAAACAAACAAATATTCATATTCCCCATGTTCTGAAAAGCGAAAACAACTTTCAATTATCAAATACGAGCTTTCTTTAAGGACTTAGGCAAAATTGTATGTCAGAATTGGCAGTACAACTCAATTCAGCCAGAAAACTGAACTATTGAAAAGGAACTCGGATTTGCAAAAGAAACACATATTCATTTACTCCACTGTTGGAAAAGCGAAAAAAAGGGTCAATTTTCAAATACGAGCTTTTGCTAAGGAGTTAGACCAAAGCTGTATCTCAGAATTGGCAGTAGGACTCAATTCAGCCAGAAAACTTAACTTTTGACACAGAGCTCAGATTGGCAAAAGAAACATATATTCATGTAACCCACGGTCTGAAAAGCAAAAAACACATTCAATTTTCAAACACGATCTTTCCCTGAGGAGTTAGACGAAAGCTGTATCTCAGAATTGGCAGTAGGACTCAACTCAGCCAGAAAGCTTAACTTTTGACACAGAGCTCAGATTTGCCAAAGACAAACATATTCATGTTCCACATGGTCTGAAAAGCGAAAAACACGTTCAATTTTCAAATAAAAGCTTTCCCTGAGGAGTTAGACGAAAGCTGTATCTCAGAATTGGCAGTAGGACTCAACAAAGCCAGAAAGCTTAACTTTTGACAAAGAGCTCATACTTGCAAAAGAAACACATATTCATGTACCCCACTTTCTGAAAAGGGAAAAACACGTTCAATTTTCAAATACGAGCTTTCGCTAAGGAGTTAGACCAAAGCTGTATCTCAGAATTGGCAGTAGGAGTCAACACAGCCAGGAAATTTGACTATTGACAGAGAGTTCAGATTTGCAAAAGAAACAGATATTTGTATTCCCCACCACCTAAAAAACCCAAAAACATACTTTTATCAAATACGACCTTTCTCTGAGGAGTTAGACTAAATTGTATTTCAGAATTGGCAGCACGACCATATTCAGCCAGAAAACTGAACTGTTGACACAGAGCTCATATTTAAAAAACAAACAAATAATCATATTCCCCATGTTTTGAAAAGCGAAAAACACATGAGCTTTCTTTGAGGAGTTAGGCCAAATTGTATTTCAGAATTGGCAGTAAAACTCAATTCAGCCAGAAAACTGAACTATTGACAAGGAACTCGGATTTGCAAAAGAAACACATATTCATTTACTCCACTGTCTGAAAAGCGAAAAAAAGGGTCAATTTTCAAATACGAGCTTTTGCCTAAGGAGCTAGACCAAAGCTGTATCTCATAATTGGCAGTAGGACTCAATTCAGCCAGAAAACTTAACTTTTGACACAGAGCTCAGATTGGTAAAAGAAACATATATTCATGTAACCCACAATCTGAAAAGCAAAAAACACATTCAATTTTCAAATATGAGCTTTCTTTGAGGAGTTAGGCCAAATTGTATTTCAGAATTGGCAGTACAACTCAATTCAGCCAGAAAACTGAACTATTGACAAGGAACTCGGATTTGCAAAAGAAACACATATTCATTTACTCCACTGTCTGAAAAGCGAAAAAAAGGGTCAATTTTCAAATACGAGCTTTTGCCTAAGGAGCTAGACCAAAGCTGTATCTCATAATTGGCAGTAGGACTCAATTCAGCCAGAAAATTTAACTTTTGACACAGAGCTCAGATTGGCAAAAGAAACATATATTCATGTAACCCACGGTCTGAAAAGCAAAAAAACACATTCAATTTTCAAACCCGAGCTTTCCCTGAGGAGTTAGACAAAAGCTGTATCTCAGAATTGGCAGTAGGACTCAACTCAGCCAGAAAGCTTAACTTTTGACCCAGAGCTCAGATTTGCCAAAGAAAAACATGTTCATGTTCCACATGGTCTGAAAAGCGAAAAACACAAAGAATTTTCAAATAAGAGCTTTCCCTGAGGAGTTAGATGAAAGCTGTGTCTCAGAATTGGCAGTAGGACTCAACTCAGCCAGAAAACTTAACTTTTGTCACAGAGCTCATACTTGCAAAAGAAACACATATTCATGTACCCCACTGTCTGGAAAGCGAAAAACACATTCAATTTTCAAATACGAGCTTTCGCTAAGGAGTTAGACCAAAGCTGTATCTCAGAATTGGCAGTAGGAGTCAACAAAGCCAGGAAATTTGACTATTGACAGAGAGTTCAGATTTGCAAGAGAAACAGATATTTGTATTCCCCACCACCTAAGAAACCCAAAAACATACTTTTATCAAATACGAGCTTTCTCTGAGGAGTTAGACTAAATTGTATTTCAGAATTGGCAGCACGACCGTATTCAGCCAGAAAACTGAACTGTTGACACAGAGCTCAGATTTAAACAACAAACAAATATTGATATTCCCCATGTTCTGAAAAGCGAAAAACACATTCAATTATCAAACACGAGCTTTCTTTGAGGAGTTAGGCCAAATTGTATTTCAGAATTGGCAGTACAACTCAATTCAGCCAGAAAACTGAACTATTGACAAGGAACTCGAATTTGCAAAAGAAACACATATTCATTTACTCCACTGTCTGAAAAGCGAAAAAAAGTGTTCATTTTCAAATACGAGCTTTTGCCTAAGGAGCTAGACCAAACCTGTATCTCAGAATTGGCAGTAGGACACAACTCAGCCAGAAAGCTTAACTTTTGACCCAGAGCTCAGATTTGCCAAAGAAAAACATGTTCATGTTCCACATGGTCTGAAAAGCGAAAAACACAAAGAATTTTCAAATAAGAGCTTTCCCTGAGGAGTTAGACGAAAGCTGTATCTCAGAATTGGCAGTAGGACTCAACTCAGCCAGAAAACTTAACTTTTGTCACAGAGCTCATACTTGCAAAAGAAACACATATTCATTTACCCCACTGTCTGGAAAGCGAAAAAAAGGGTCAATTTTCAAATACGAGCTTTTGCCTAAGGAGCTAGACCAAAGCTGTATCTCATAATTGGCAGTAGGACTCAATTCAGCCAGAAAACTTAACTTTTGACACAGAGCTCAGATTGGTAAAAGAAACATATATTCATGTAACCCACAATCTGAAAAGCAAAAAACACATTCAATTTTCAAACATGAGCTTTCTTTGAGGAGTTAGGCCAAATTGTATTTCAGAATTGGCAGTACAACTCAATTCAGCCAGAAAACTGAACTATTGACAAGGAACTCGAATTTGCAAAAGAAACACATATTCATTTACTCCACTGTCTGAAAAGCGAAAAAAAGGGTCAATTTTCAAATACGAGCTTTTGCTAAGGAGTTAGACCAAAGCTGTATCTCAGAATTGGCAGTAGGAGTCAACACAGCCAGGAAATTTGACTATTGACAGAGAGTTCAGATTTGCAAAAGAAACAGATATTTGTATTCCCCACCACCTAAAAAACCCAAAAACATACTTTTATCAAATACGACCTTTCTCTGAGGAGTTAGACTAAATTGTATTACAGAATTGGCAGCACGACCGTATTCAGCCAGAAAACTGAACTGTTGACACAGAGCTCATATTTAAAAAACAAACAAATATTCATATTCCCCATGTTCTGAAAAGCGAAAAACACTTTCAATTATCAAATACGAGCTTTCTTTAAGGACTTAGGCAAAATTGTATGTCAGAATTGGCAGTACAACTCAATTCAGCCAGAAAACTGAACTATTGACAAGGAACTCGGATTTGCAAAAGAAACACATATTCATTTACTCCACTGTCTGAAAAGCGAAAAAAAGGGTCAATTTTCAAATACGAACTTTTGCTAAGGAGTTAGACCAAAGCTGTATCTCATAATTGGCAGTAGGACTCAATTCAGCCAGAAAACTTAACTTTTGACACAGAGCTCAGATTGGCAAAAGAAACATATATTCATGTAACCCACGGTCTGAAAAGCGAAAAACACAAAGAATTTTCAAATAAGAGCTTTCCCTGAGGAGTTAGACGAAAGCTGTATCTCAGAATTGGCAGTAGGACTCAACTCAGCCAGAAAGCTTAACTTTTGACACAGAGCTCAGATTTGCCAAAGAAAAACATGTTCATGTTCCACATGGTCTGAAAAGCGAAAAACACAAAGAATTTTCAAATAAGAGCTTTCCCTGAGGAGTTAGACGAAAGCTGTATCTCAGAATTGGCAGTACGACTCCACTCAGACAGAAAACTTAACTTTTGACACAGAGCTCATACTTGCAAAAGAAACACATATTCATGTACCCCACTGTCTGGAAAGCGAAAAACACGTTCAATTTTCAAATACCAGCTTTCGCTAAGGAGTTAGACCAAAGCTGTATGTCAGAATTGGCAGTAGGAGTCAACACAGCCAGGAAATTTGACTATTGACAGAGAGTTCAGATTTGCAAGAGAAACAGATATTTGTATTCCCCACCACCTAAAAAACCCAAAAACATACTTTTATCAAATACGAGCTTTCTCTGAGGAGTTAGACTAAATTGTATTTCAGAATTGGCAGCACGACCGTAATTCAGCCAGAAAACTGAACTGTTGACACAGAGCTCATATTTAAAAAACAAACAAATAATCATATTCCCCATGTTTTGAAAAGCGAAAAACACACGAGCTTTCTTTGAGGAGTTAGGCCAAATTGTATTTCAGAATTGGCAGTAAAACTCAATTCAGCCAGAAAACTGAACTATTGACAAGGAACTCGGATTTGCAAAAGAAACACATATTCATTTACTCCACTGTCTGAAAAGCGAAAAAAAGGGTCAATTTTCAAATACGAGCTTTTGCCTAAGGAGCTAGACCAAAGCTGTATCTCATAATTGGCAGTAGGACTCAATTCAGCCAGAAAACTTAACTTTTGACACAGAGCTCAGATTGGTAAAAGAAACATATATTCATGTAACCCACAATCTGAAAAGCAAAAAACACATTCAATTTTCAAACACGAGCTTTCCCTGAGGAGTTAGACGAAAGCTGTATCTCAGAATTGGCAGTAGGACTCAACTCAGCCAGAAAGCTTAACTTTTGACACAGAGCTCAGATTTGCCAAAGACAAACATATTCATGTACCCCACTTTCTGAAAAGCGAAAAACACGTTCAATTTTCAAATACGAGCTTTCGCTAAGGAGTTAGACCAAAGCTGTATCTCAGAATTGGCAGTAGGAGTCAACACAGCCAGGAAATTTGACTATTGACAGAGAGTTCAGATTTGCAAAAGAAACAGATATTTGTATTCCCCACCACCTAAAAAACCCAAAAACATACTTTTATCAAATACGACCTTTCTCTGAGGAGTTAGACTAAATTGTATTTCAGAATTGGCAGCACGACCATATTCAGCCAGAAAACTGAACTGTTGACACAGAGCTCATATTTAAAAAACAAACAAATAATCATATTCCCCATGTTCTGAAAAGCGAAAAACACACGAGCTTTCTTTGAGGAGTTAGGCCAAATTGTATTTCAGAATTGGCAGTACAACTCAATTCAGCCAGAAAACTGAACTATTGACAAGGAACTCGGATTTGCAAAAGAAACACATATTCATTTACTCCACTGTCTGAAAAGCGAAAAAAAGGGTCAATTTTCAAATAAGAGCTTTCCCTGAGGAGTTAGACGAAAGCTGTATCTCAGAATTGGCAGTAGGACTCAACTCAGCAAGAAAGCTTAACTTTTGACACAGAGCTCAGATTTGCCAAAGAAAAACATGTTCATGTTCCACATGGTCTGAAAAGCGAAAAACACAAAGAATTTTCAAATAAGAGCTTTCCCTGAGGAGTTAGACGAAAGCTGTATCTCAGAATTGGCAGTACGACTCCACTCAGACAGAAAACTTAACTTTTGACACAGAGCTCATACTTGCAAAAGAAACACATATTCATGTACCCCACTGTCTGGAAAGCGAAAAACACGTTCAATTTTCAAATACCAGCTTTCGCTAAGGAGTTAGACCAAAGCTGTATGTCAGAATTGGCAGTAGGAGTCAACACAGCCAGGAAATTTGACTATTGACAGAGAGTTCAGATTTGCAAGAGAAACAGATATTTGTATTCCCCACCACCTAAAAAACCCAAAAACATACTTTTATCAAATACAAGCTTTCTCTGAGGAGTTAGACTAAATTGTATTTCAGAATTGGCAGCACGACCGTAATTCAGCCAGAAAACTGAACTGTTGACACAGAGCTCATATTTAAAAAACAGACAAATAATCATATTCCCCATGTTTTGAAAAGCGAAAAACACACGAGCTTTCTTTGAGGAGTTAGGCCAAATTGTATTTCAGAATTGGCAGTACAACTCAATTCAGCCAGAAAACTGAACTATTGACAAGGAACTCGGATTTGCAAAAGAAACACATATTCATTTACTCCACTGTCTGAAAAGCGAAAAAAAGGGTCAATTTTCAAATACGAGCTTTTGCTAAGGAGTTAGACGAAAGCTGTATCTCAGAATTGGCAGTAGGACTCAACTCAGCAAGAAAGCTTAACTTTTGACACAGAGCTCATACTTGCAAAAGAAACACATATTCATGTACCCCACTGTCTGGAAAGCGAAAAACACGTTCAATTTCCAAAACGAGCTTTCGCTAAGGAGTTAGACCAAAGCTGTATCTCAGAATTGGCAGTAGGAGTCAACACAGCCAGGAAATTTGACTATTGACAGAGAGTTCAGATTTGCAAAAGAAACAGATATTTGTATTCCCCACCACCTAAAAAACCCAAAAACATACTTTTATCAAATACGACCTTTCTCTGAGGAGTTAGACTAAATTGTATTACAGAATTGGCAGCACGACCGTATTCAGCCAGAAAACTGAACTGTTGACACAGAGCTCATATTTAAAAAACAAACAAATATTCATATTCCCCATGTTCTGAAAAGCGAAAAACACTTTCAATTATCAAATACGAGCTTTCTTTAAGGACTTAGGCAAAATTGTATGTCAGAATTGGCAGTACAACTCAATTCAGCCAGAAAACTGAACTATTGACAAGGAACTCGGATTTGCAAAAGAAACACATATTCATTTACTCCACTGTCTGAAAAGCGAAAAAAAGGGTCAATTTTCAAATACGAACTTTTGCTAAGGAGTTAGACCAAAGCTGTATCTCATAATTGGCAGTAGGACTCAATTCAGCCAGAAAACTTAACTTTTGACACAGAGCTCAGATTGGCAAAAGAAACATATATTCATGTAACCCACGGTCTGAAAAGCGAAAAACACAAAGAATTTTCAAATAAGAGCTTTCCCTGAGGAGTTAGACGAAAGCTGTATCTCAGAATTGGCAGTAGGACTCAACTCAGCCAGAAAGCTTAACTTTTGACACAGAGCTCAGATTTGCCAAAGAAAAACATGTTCATGTTCCACATGGTCTGAAAAGCGAAAAACACAAAGAATTTTCAAATAAGAGCTTTCCCTGAGGAGTTAGACGAAAGCTGTATCTCAGAATTGGCAGTACGACTCCACTCAGACAGAAAACTTAACTTTTGACACAGAGCTCATACTTGCAAAAGAAACACATATTCATGTACCCCACTGTCTGGAAAGCGAAAAACACGTTCAATTTTCAAATACCAGCTTTCGCTAAGGAGTTAGACCAAAGCTGTATGTCAGAATTGGCAGTAGGAGTCAACACAGCCAGGAAATTTGACTATTGACAGAGAGTTCAGATTTGCAAGAGAAACAGATATTTGTATTCCCCACCACCTAAAAAACCCAAAAACATACTTTTATCAAATACGAGCTTTCTCTGAGGAGTTAGACTAAATTGTATTTCAGAATTGGCAGCACGACCGTAATTCAGCCAGAAAACTGAACTGTTGACACAGAGCTCATATTTAAAAAACAAACAAATAATCATATTCCCCATGTTTTGAAAAGCGAAAAACACACGAGCTTTCTTTGAGGAGTTAGGCCAAATTGTATTTCAGAATTGGCAGTAAAACTCAATTCAGCCAGAAAACTGAACTATTGACAAGGAACTCGGATTTGCAAAAGAAACACATATTCATTTACTCCACTGTCTGAAAAGCGAAAAAAAGGGTCAATTTTCAAATACGAGCTTTTGCCTAAGGAGCTAGACCAAAGCTGTATCTCATAATTGGCAGTAGGACTCAATTCAGCCAGAAAACTTAACTTTTGACACAGAGCTCAGATTGGTAAAAGAAACATATATTCATGTAACCCACAATCTGAAAAGCAAAAAACACATTCAATTTTCAAACACGAGCTTTCCCTGAGGAGTTAGACGAAAGCTGTATCTCAGAATTGGCAGTAGGACTCAACTCAGCCAGAAAGCTTAACTTTTGACACAGAGCTCAGATTTGCCAAAGACAAACATATTCATGTACCCCACTTTCTGAAAAGCGAAAAACACGTTCAATTTTCAAATACGAGCTTTCGCTAAGGAGTTAGACCAAAGCTGTATCTCAGAATTGGCAGTAGGAGTCAACACAGCCAGGAAATTTGACTATTGACAGAGAGTTCAGATTTGCAAAAGAAACAGATATTTGTATTCCCCACCACCTAAAAAACCCAAAAACATACTTTTATCAAATACGACCTTTCTCTGAGGAGTTAGACTAAATTGTATTTCAGAATTGGCAGCACGACCATATTCAGCCAGAAAACTGAACTGTTGACACAGAGCTCATATTTAAAAAACAAACAAATAATCATATTCCCCATGTTCTGAAAAGCGAAAAACACACGAGCTTTCTTTGAGGAGTTAGGCCAAATTGTATTTCAGAATTGGCAGTACAACTCAATTCAGCCAGAAAACTGAACTATTGACAAGGAACTCGGATTTGCAAAAGAAACACATATTCATTTACTCCACTGTCTGAAAAGCGAAAAAAAGGGTCAATTTTCAAATACGAGCTTTTGCTAAGGAGTTAGACGAAAGCTGTATCTCAGAATTGGCAGTAGGACTCAACTCAGCAAGAAAGCTTAACTTTTGACACAGAGCTAATACTTGCAAAAGAAACACATATTCATGTACCCCACTGTCTGGAAAGCGAAAAACACGTTCAATTTCCAAAACGAGCTTTCGCTAAGGAGTTAGACCAAAGCTGTATGTCAGAATTGGCAGTAGGAGTCAACACAGCCAGGAAATTTGACTATTGACAGAGAGTTCAGATTTGCAAAAGAAACAGATATTTGTATTCCCCACCACCTAAAAAATCCAAAAACATACTTTTATCAAATACGACCTTTCTCTGAGGAGTTAGACTAAATTGTATTACAGAATTGGTAGCACGACCGTATTCAGCCAGAAAACTGAACTGTTGACACAGAGCTCATATTTAAAAAACAAACAAATATTCATATTCCCCATGTTCTGAAAAGCGAAAACAACTTTCAATTATCAAATACGAGCTTTCTTTAAGGACTTAGGCAAAATTGTATGTCAGAATTGGCAGTACAACTCAATTCAGCCAGAAAACTGAACTATTGAAAAGGAACTCGGATTTGCAAAAGAAACACATATTCATTTACTCCACTGTTGGAAAAGCGAAAAAAAGGGTCAATTTTCAAATACGAGCTTTTGCTAAGGAGTTAGACCAAAGCTGTATCTCAGAATTGGCAGTAGGACTCAATTCAGCCAGAAAACTGAACTATTGACAAGGAACTCGGATTTGCAAAAGAAACACATATTCATTTACTCCACTGTCTGAAAAGCGAAAAAAAGGGTCAATTTTCAAATACGAGCTTTTGCTAAGGAGTTAGACGAAAGCTGTATCTCAGAATTGGCAGTAGGACTCAACTCAGCAAGAAAGCTTAACTTTTGACACAGAGCTAATACTTGCAAAAGAAACACATATTCATGTACCCCACTGTCTGGAAAGCGAAAAACACGTTCAATTTCCAAAACGAGCTTTCGCTAAGGAGTTAGACCAAAGCTGTATGTCAGAATTGGCAGTAGGAGTCAACACAGCCAGGAAATTTGACTATTGACAGAGAGTTCAGATTTGCAAAAGAAACAGATATTTGTATTCCCCACCACCTAAAAAATCCAAAAACATACTTTTATCAAATACGACCTTTCTCTGAGGAGTTAGACTAAATTGTATTACAGAATTGGTAGCACGACCGTATTCAGCCAGAAAACTGAACTGTTGACACAGAGCTCATATTTAAAAAACAAACAAATATTCATATTCCCCATGTTCTGAAAAGCGAAAACAACTTTCAATTATCAAATACGAGCTTTCTTTAAGGACTTAGGCAAAATTGTATGTCAGAATTGGCAGTACAACTCAATTCAGCCAGAAAACTGAACTATTGAAAAGGAACTCGGATTTGCAAAAGAAACACATATTCATTTACTCCACTGTTGGAAAAGCGAAAAAAAGGGTCAATTTTCAAATACGAGCTTTTGCTAAGGAGTTAGACCAAAGCTGTATCTCAGAATTGGCAGTAGGACTCAATTCAGCCAGAAAACTTAACTTTTGACACAGAGCTCAGATTGGCAAAAGAAACATATATTCATGTAACCCACGGTCTGAAAAGCAAAAAACACATTCAATTTTCAAACACGATCTTTCCCTGAGGAGTTAGACGAAAGCTGTATCTCAGAATTGGCAGTAGGACTCAACTCAGCCAGAAAGCTTAACTTTTGACACAGAGCTCAGATTTGCCAAAGACAAACATATTCATGTTCCACATGGTCTGAAAAGCGAAAAACACGTTCAATTTTCAAATAAAAGCTTTCCCTGAGGAGTTAGACGAAAGCTGTATCTCAGAATTGGCAGTAGGACTCAACAAAGCCAGAAAGCTTAACTTTTGACACAGAGCTCAGATTTGCCAAAGACAAACATATTCATGTACCCCACTTTCTGAAAAGCGAAAAACACGTTCAATTTTCAAATACGAGCTTTCGCTAAGGAGTTAGACCAAAGCTGTATCTCAGAATTGGCAGTAGGAGTCAACACAGCCAGGAAATTTGACTATTGACAGAGAGTTCAGATTTGCAAAAGAAACAGATATTTGTATTCCCCACCACCTAAAAAACCCAAAAACATACTTTTATCAAATACGACCTTTCTCTGAGGAGTTAGACTAAATTGTATTTCAGAATTGGCAGCACGACCATATTCAGCCAGAAAACTGAACTGTTGACACAGAGCTCATATTTAAAAAAGAAACAAATAATCATATTCCCCATGTTCTGAAAAGCGAAAAACACACGAGCTTTCTTTGAGGAGTTAGGCCAAATTGTATTTCAGAATTGGCAGTACAACTCAATTCAGCCAGAAAACTGAACTATTGACAAGGAACTCGGATTTGCAAAAGAAACACATATTCATTTACTCCACTGTCTGAAAAGCGAAAAAAAGGGTCAATTTTCAAATACGAGCTTTTGCTAAGGAGTTAGACGAAAGCTGTATCTCAGAATTGGCAGTAGGACTCAACTCAGCAAGAAAGCTTAACTTTTGACACAGAGCTAATACTTGCAAAAGAAACACATATTCATGTACCCCACTGTCTGGAAAGCGAAAAACACGTTCAATTTTCAAATAAAAGCTTTCGCTAAGGAGTTAGACCAAAGCTGTATCTCAGAATTGGCAGTAGGAGTCAACACAGCCAGGAAATTTGACTATTGACAGAGAGTTCAGATTTGCAAAAGAAACAGATATTTGTATTCCCCACCACCTAAAAAATCCAAAAACATACTTTTATCAAATACGACCTTTCTCTGAGGAGTTAGACTAAATTGTATTACAGAATTGGTAGCACGACCGTATTCAGCCAGAAAACTGAACTGTTGACACAGAGCTCATATTTAAAAAACAAACAAATATTCATATTCCCCATGTTCTGAAAAGCGAAAACAACTTTCAATTATCAAATACGAGCTTTCTTTAAGGACTTAGGCAAAATTGTATGTCAGAATTGGCAGTACAACTCAATTCAGCCAGAAAACTGAACTATTGACAAGGAACTCGGATTTGCAAAAGAAACACATATTCATTTACTCCACTGTCTGAAAAGCGAAAAAAAGGGTCAATTTTCAAATACGAACTTTTGCTAAGGAGTTAGACCAAAGCTGTATCTCATAATTGGCAGTAGGACTCAATTCAGCCAGAAAACTTAACTTTTGACACAGAGCTCAGATTGGCAAAAGAAACATATATTCATGTAACCCACGGTCTGAAAAGCGAAAAACACATTCAACTTTCAAACACGAGCTTTCCCTGAGGAGTTAGACGAAAGCTGTATCTCAGAATTGGCAGTAGGACTCAACTCAGCCAGAAAGCTTAACTTTTGACCGAGAGCTCAGATTTGCCAAAGAAAAACATCTTCATGTTCCACATGGTCTGAAAAGCGAAAAACACAAAGAATTTTCAAATAAGAGCTTTCCCTGAGGAGTTAGACGAAAGCTGTATCTCAGAATTGGCAGTAGGACTCAACTGAGCCAGAAAGCTTAACTTTTGACACAGAGCTCAGATTTGCCAAAGAAAAACATGTTCATGTTCCACATGGTCTGAAAAGCGAAAAACACAAAGAATTTTCAAATAAGAGCTTTCCCTGAGGAGTTAGACGAAAGCTGTATCTCAGAATTGGCAGTACGACTCCACTCAGACAGAAAACTTAACTTTTGACACAGAGCTCATACTTGCAAAAGAAACACATATTCATGTACCCCACTGTCTGGAAAGCGAAAAACACGTTCAATTTTCAAATACCAGCTTTCGCTAAGGAGTTAGACCAAAGCTGTATGTCAGAATTGGCAGTAGGAGTCAACACAGCCAGGAAATTTGACTATTGACAGAGAGTTCAGATTTGCAAGAGAAACAGATATTTGTATTCCCCACCACCTAAAAAACCCAAAAACATACTTTTATCAAATACGAGCTTTCTCTGAGGAGTTAGACTAAATTGTATTTCAGAATTGGCAGCACGACCGTAATTCAGCCAGAAAACTGAACTGTTGACACAGAGCTCATATTTAAAAAACAAACAAATAATCATATTCCCCATGTTTTGAAAAGCGAAAAACACACGAGCTTTCTTTGAGGAGTTAGGCCAAATTGTATTTCAGAATTGGCAGTAAAACTCAATTCAGCCAGAAAACTGAACTATTGACAAGGAACTCGGATTTGCAAAAGAAACACATATTCATTTACTCCACTGTCTGAAAAGCGAAAAAAAGGGTCAATTTTCAAATACGAGCTTTTGCCTAAGGAGCTAGACCAAAGCTGTATCTCATAATTGGCAGTAGGACTCAATTCAGCCAGAAAACTTAACTTTTGACACAGAGCTCAGATTGGTAAAAGAAACATATATTCATGTAACCCACAATCTGAAAAGCAAAAAACACATTCAATTTTCAAACACGAGCTTTCCCTGAGGAGTTAGACGAAAGCTGTATCTCAGAATTGGCAGTAGGACTCAACTCAGCCAGAAAGCTTAACTTTTGACACAGAGCTAATACTTGCAAAAGAAACACATATTCATGTACCCCACTGTCTGGAAAGCGAAAAACACGTTCAATTTCCAAAACGAGCTTTCGCTAAGGAGTTAGACCAAAGCTGTATGTCAGAATTGGCAGTAGGAGTCAACACAGCCAGGAAATTTGACTATTGACAGAGAGTTCAGATTTGCAAAAGAAACAGATATTTGTATTCCCCACCACCTAAAAAATCCAAAAACATACTTTTATCAAATACGACCTTTCTCTGAGGAGTTAGACTAAATTGTATTACAGAATTGGTAGCACGACCGTATTCAGCCAGAAAACTGAACTGTTGACACAGAGCTCATATTTAAAAAACAAACAAATATTCATATTCCCCATGTTCTGAAAAGCGAAAACAACTTTCAATTATCAAATACGAGCTTTCTTTAAGGACTTAGGCAAAATTGTATGTCAGAATTGGCAGTACAACTCAATTCAGCCAGAAAACTGAACTATTGAAAAGGAACTCGGATTTGCAAAAGAAACACATATTCATTTACTCCACTGTTGGAAAAGCGAAAAAAAGGGTCAATTTTCAAATACGAGCTTTTGCTAAGGAGTTAGACCAAAGCTGTATCTCAGAATTGGCAGTAGGACTCAATTCAGCCAGAAAACTGAACTATTGACAAGGAACTCGGATTTGCAAAAGAAACACATATTCATTTACTCCACTGTCTGAAAAGCGAAAAAAAGGGTCAATTTTCAAATACGAGCTTTTGCTAAGGAGTTAGACGAAAGCTGTATCTCAGAATTGGCAGTAGGACTCAACTCAGCAAGAAAGCTTAACTTTTGACACAGAGCTAATACTTGCAAAAGAAACACATATTCATGTACCCCACTGTCTGGAAAGCGAAAAACACGTTCAATTTCCAAAACGAGCTTTCGCTAAGGAGTTAGACCAAAGCTGTATGTCAGAATTGGCAGTAGGAGTCAACACAGCCAGGAAATTTGACTATTGACAGAGAGTTCAGATTTGCAAAAGAAACAGATATTTGTATTCCCCACCACCTAAAAAATCCAAAAACATACTTTTATCAAATACGACCTTTCTCTGAGGAGTTAGACTAAATTGTATTACAGAATTGGTAGCACGACCGTATTCAGCCAGAAAACTGAACTGTTGACACAGAGCTCATATTTAAAAAACAAACAAATATTCATATTCCCCATGTTCTGAAAAGCGAAAACAACTTTCAATTATCAAATACGAGCTTTCTTTAAGGACTTAGGCAAAATTGTATGTCAGAATTGGCAGTACAACTCAATTCAGCCAGAAAACTGAACTATTGAAAAGGAACTCGGATTTGCAAAAGAAACACATATTCATTTACTCCACTGTTGGAAAAGCGAAAAAAAGGGTCAATTTTCAAATACGAGCTTTTGCTAAGGAGTTAGACCAAAGCTGTATCTCAGAATTGGCAGTAGGACTCAATTCAGCCAGAAAACTTAACTTTTGACACAGAGCTCAGATTGGCAAAAGAAACATATATTCATGTAACCCACGGTCTGAAAAGCAAAAAACACATTCAATTTTCAAACACGATCTTTCCCTGAGGAGTTAGACGAAAGCTGTATCTCAGAATTGGCAGTAGGACTCAACTCAGCCAGAAAGCTTAACTTTTGACACAGAGCTCAGATTTGCCAAAGACAAACATATTCATGTTCCACATGGTCTGAAAAGCGAAAAACACGTTCAATTTTCAAATAAAAGCTTTCCCTGAGGAGTTAGACGAAAGCTGTATCTCAGAATTGGCAGTAGGACTCAACAAAGCCAGAAAGCTTAACTTTTGACACAGAGCTCAGATTTGCCAAAGACAAACATATTCATGTACCCCACTTTCTGAAAAGCGAAAAACACGTTCAATTTTCAAATACGAGCTTTCGCTAAGGAGTTAGACCAAAGCTGTATCTCAGAATTGGCAGTAGGAGTCAACACAGCCAGGAAATTTGACTATTGACAGAGAGTTCAGATTTGCAAAAGAAACAGATATTTGTATTCCCCACCACCTAAAAAACCCAAAAACATACTTTTATCAAATACGACCTTTCTCTGAGGAGTTAGACTAAATTGTATTTCAGAATTGGCAGCACGACCATATTCAGCCAGAAAACTGAACTGTTGACACAGAGCTCATATTTAAAAAAGAAACAAATAATCATATTCCCCATGTTCTGAAAAGCGAAAAACACACGAGCTTTCTTTGAGGAGTTAGGCCAAATTGTATTTCAGAATTGGCAGTACAACTCAATTCAGCCAGAAAACTGAACTATTGACAAGGAACTCGGATTTGCAAAAGAAACACATATTCATTTACTCCACTGTCTGAAAAGCGAAAAAAAGGGTCAATTTTCAAATACGAGCTTTTGCTAAGGAGTTAGACGAAAGCTGTATCTCAGAATTGGCAGTAGGACTCAACTCAGCAAGAAAGCTTAACTTTTGACACAGAGCTAATACTTGCAAAAGAAACACATATTCATGTACCCCACTGTCTGGAAAGCGAAAAACACGTTCAATTTTCAAATAAAAGCTTTCGCTAAGGAGTTAGACCAAAGCTGTATCTCAGAATTGGCAGTAGGAGTCAACACAGCCAGGAAATTTGACTATTGACAGAGAGTTCAGATTTGCAAAAGAAACAGATATTTGTATTCCCCACCACCTAAAAAATCCAAAAACATACTTTTATCAAATACGACCTTTCTCTGAGGAGTTAGACTAAATTGTATTACAGAATTGGTAGCACGACCGTATTCAGCCAGAAAACTGAACTGTTGACACAGAGCTCATATTTAAAAAACAAACAAATATTCATATTCCCCATGTTCTGAAAAGCGAAAACAACTTTCAATTATCAAATACGAGCTTTCTTTAAGGACTTAGGCAAAATTGTATGTCAGAATTGGCAGTACAACTCAATTCAGCCAGAAAACTGAACTATTGACAAGGAACTCGGATTTGCAAAAGAAACACATATTCATTTACTCCACTGTCTGAAAAGCGAAAAAAAGGGTCAATTTTCAAATACGAACTTTTGCTAAGGAGTTAGACCAAAGCTGTATCTCATAATTGGCAGTAGGACTCAATTCAGCCAGAAAACTTAACTTTTGACACAGAGCTCAGATTGGCAAAAGAAACATATATTCATGTAACCCACGGTCTGAAAAGCGAAAAACACAAAGAATTTTCAAATAAGAGCTTTCCCTGAGGAGTTAGACGAAAGCTGTATCTCAGAATTGGCAGTAGGACTCAACTCAGCCAGAAAGCTTAACTTTTGACACAGAGCTCAGATTTGCCAAAGAAAAACATGTTCATGTTCCACATGGTCTGAAAAGCGAAAAACACAAAGAATTTTCAAATAAGAGCTTTCCCTGAGGAGTTAGACGAAAGCTGTATCTCAGAATTGGCAGTACGACTCCACTCAGACAGAAAACTTAACTTTTGACACAGAGCTCATACTTGCAAAAGAAACACATATTCATGTACCCCACTGTCTGGAAAGCGAAAAACACGTTCAATTTTCAAATACCAGCTTTCGCTAAGGAGTTAGACCAAAGCTGTATGTCAGAATTGGCAGTAGGAGTCAACACAGCCAGGAAATTTGACTATTGACAGAGAGTTCAGATTTGCAAGAGAAACAGATATTTGTATTCCCCACCACCTAAAAAACCCAAAAACATACTTTTATCAAATACGAGCTTTCTCTGAGGAGTTAGACTAAATTGTATTTCAGAATTGGCAGCACGACCGTAATTCAGCCAGAAAACTGAACTGTTGACACAGAGCTCATATTTAAAAAACAAACAAATAATCATATTCCCCATGTTTTGAAAAGCGAAAAACACACGAGCTTTCTTTGAGGAGTTAGGCCAAATTGTATTTCAGAATTGGCAGTAAAACTCAATTCAGCCAGAAAACTGAACTATTGACAAGGAACTCGGATTTGCAAAAGAAACACATATTCATTTACTCCACTGTCTGAAAAGCGAAAAAAAGGGTCAATTTTCAAATACGAGCTTTTGCCTAAGGAGCTAGACCAAAGCTGTATCTCATAATTGGCAGTAGGACTCAATTCAGCCAGAAAACTTAACTTTTGACACAGAGCTCAGATTGGTAAAAGAAACATATATTCATGTAACCCACAATCTGAAAAGCAAAAAACACATTCAATTTTCAAACACGAGCTTTCCCTGAGGAGTTAGACGAAAGCTGTATCTCAGAATTGGCAGTAGGACTCAACTCAGCCAGAAAGCTTAACTTTTGACACAGAGCTCAGATTTGCCAAAGACAAACATATTCATGTACCCCACTTTCTGAAAAGCGAAAAACACGTTCAATTTTCAAATACGAGCTTTCGCTAAGGAGTTAGACCAAAGCTGTATCTCAGAATTGGCAGTAGGAGTCAACACAGCCAGGAAATTTGACTATTGACAGAGAGTTCAGATTTGCAAAAGAAACAGATATTTGTATTCCCCACCACCTAAAAAACCCAAAAACATACTTTTATCAAATACGACCTTTCTCTGAGGAGTTAGACTAAATTGTATTTCAGAATTGGCAGCACGACCATATTCAGCCAGAAAACTGAACTGTTGACACAGAGCTCATATTTAAAAAACAAACAAATAATCATATTCCCCATGTTTTGAAAAGCGAAAAACACACGAGCTTTCTTTGAGGAGTTAGGCCAAATTGTATTTCAGAATTGGCAGTAAAACTCAATTCAGCCAGAAAACTGAACTATTGACAAGGAACTCGGATTTGCAAAAGAAACACATATTCATTTACTCCACTGTCTGAAAAGCGAAAAAAAGGGTCAATTTTCAAATACGAGCTTTTGCCTAAGGAGCTAGACCAAAGCTGTATCTCATAATTGGCAGTAGGACTCAATTCAGCCAGAAAACTTAACTTTTGACACAGAGCTCAGATTGGTAAAAGAAACATATATTCATGTAACCCACAATCTGAAAAGCAAAAAACACATTCAATTTTCAAACACGAGCTTTCCCTGAGGAGTTAGACGAAAGCTGTATCTCAGAATTGGCAGTAGGACTCAACTCAGCCAGAAAGCTTAACTTTTGACACAGAGCTCAGATTTGCCAAAGACAAACATATTCATGTACCCCACTTTCTGAAAAGCGAAAAACACGTTCAATTTTCAAATACGAGCTTTCGCTAAGGAGTTAGACCAAAGCTGTATCTCAGAATTGGCAGTAGGAGTCAACACAGCCAGGAAATTTGACTATTGACAGAGAGTTCAGATTTGCAAAAGAAACAGATATTTGTATTCCCCACCACCTAAAAAACCCAAAAACATACTTTTATCAAATACGACCTTTCTCTGAGGAGTTAGACTAAATTGTATTTCAGAATTGGCAGCACGACCATATTCAGCCAAAAAACTGAACTGTTGACACAGAGCTCATATTTAAAAAACAGACAAATAATCATATTCCCCATGTTCTGAAAAGCGAAAAACACACGAGCTTTCTTTGAGGAGTTAGGCCAAATTGTATTTCAGAATTGGCAGTACAACTCAATTCAGCCAGAAAACTGAACTATTGACAAGGAACTCGGATTTGCAAAAGAAACACATATTCATTTACTCCACTGTCTGAAAAGCGAAAAAAAGGGTCAATTTTCAAATACGAGCTTTTGCTAAGGAGTTAGACGAAAGCTGTATCTCAGAATTGGCAGTAGGACTCAACTCAGCAAGAAAGCTTAACTTTTGACACAGAGCTCATACTTGCAAAAGAAACACATATTCATGTACCCCACTGTCTGGAAAGCGAAAAACACGTTCAATTTCCAAAACGAGCTTTCGCTAAGGAGTTAGACCAAAGCTGTATCTCAGAATTGGCAGTAGGAGTCAACACAGCCAGGAAATTTGACTATTGACAGAGAGTTCAGATTTGCAAAAGAAACAGATATTTGTATTCCCCACCACCTAAAAAACCCAAAAACATACTTTTATCAAATACGACCTTTCTCTGAGGAGTTAGACTAAATTGTATTACAGAATTGGCAGCACGACCGTATTCAGCCAGAAAACTGAACTGTTGACACAGAGCTCATATTTAAAAAACAAACAAATATTCATATTCCCCATGTTCTGAAAAGCGAAAAACACTTTCAATTATCAAATACGAGCTTTCTTTAAGGACTTAGGCAAAATTGTATGTCAGAATTGGCAGTACAACTCAATTCAGCCAGAAAACTGAACTATTGACAAGGAACTCGGATTTGCAAAAGAAACACATATTCATTTACTCCACTGTCTGAAAAGCGAAAAAAAGGGTCAATTTTCAAATACGAACTTTTGCTAAGGAGTTAGACCAAAGCTGTATCTCATAATTGGCAGTAGGACTCAATTCAGCCAGAAAACTTAACTTTTGACACAGAGCTCAGATTGGCAAAAGAAACATATATTCATGTAACCCACGGTCTGAAAAGCGAAAAACACAAAGAATTTTCAAATAAGAGCTTTCCCTGAGGAGTTAGACGAAAGCTGTATCTCAGAATTGGCAGTAGGACTCAACTCAGCCAGAAAGCTTAACTTTTGACACAGAGCTCAGATTTGCCAAAGAAAAACATGTTCATGTTCCACATGGTCTGAAAAGCGAAAAACACAAAGAATTTTCAAATAAGAGCTTTCCCTGAGGAGTTAGACGAAAGCTGTATCTCAGAATTGGCAGTACGACTCCACTCAGACAGAAAACTTAACTTTTGACACAGAGCTCATACTTGCAAAAGAAACACATATTCATGTACCCCACTGTCTGGAAAGCGAAAAACACGTTCAATTTTCAAATACCAGCTTTCGCTAAGGAGTTAGACCAAAGCTGTATGTCAGAATTGGCAGTAGGAGTCAACACAGCCAGGAAATTTGACTATTGACAGAGAGTTCAGATTTGCAAGAGAAACAGATATTTGTATTCCCCACCACCTAAAAAACCCAAAAACATACTTTTATCAAATACGAGCTTTCTCTGAGGAGTTAGACTAAATTGTATTTCAGAATTGGCAGCACGACCGTAATTCAGCCAGAAAACTGAACTGTTGACACAGAGCTCATATTTAAAAAACAAACAAATAATCATATTCCCCATGTTTTGAAAAGCGAAAAACACACGAGCTTTCTTTGAGGAGTTAGGCCAAATTGTATTTCAGAATTGGCAGTAAAACTCAATTCAGCCAGAAAACTGAACTATTGACAAGGAACTCGGATTTGCAAAAGAAACACATATTCATTTACTCCACTGTCTGAAAAGCGAAAAAAAGGGTCAATTTTCAAATACGAGCTTTTGCCTAAGGAGCTAGACCAAAGCTGTATCTCATAATTGGCAGTAGGACTCAATTCAGCCAGAAAACTTAACTTTTGACACAGAGCTCAGATTGGTAAAAGAAACATATATTCATGTAACCCACAATCTGAAAAGCAAAAAACACATTCAATTTTCAAACACGAGCTTTCCCTGAGGAGTTAGACGAAAGCTGTATCTCAGAATTGGCAGTAGGACTCAACTCAGCCAGAAAGCTTAACTTTTGACACAGAGCTCAGATTTGCCAAAGACAAACATATTCATGTACCCCACTTTCTGAAAAGCGAAAAACACGTTCAATTTTCAAATACGAGCTTTCGCTAAGGAGTTAGACCAAAGCTGTATCTCAGAATTGGCAGTAGGAGTCAACACAGCCAGGAAATTTGACTATTGACAGAGAGTTCAGATTTGCAAAAGAAACAGATATTTGTATTCCCCACCACCTAAAAAACCCAAAAACATACTTTTATCAAATACGACCTTTCTCTGAGGAGTTAGACTAAATTGTATTTCAGAATTGGCAGCACGACCATATTCAGCCAGAAAACTGAACTGTTGACACAGAGCTCATATTTAAAAAACAAACAAATAATCATATTCCCCATGTTCTGAAAAGCGAAAAACACACGAGCTTTCTTTGAGGAGTTAGGCCAAATTGTATTTCAGAATTGGCAGTACAACTCAATTCAGCCAGAAAACTGAACTATTGACAAGGAACTCGGATTTGCAAAAGAAACACATATTCATTTACTCCACTGTCTGAAAAGCGAAAAAAAGGGTCAATTTTCAAATACGAGCTTTTGCTAAGGAGTTAGACGAAAGCTGTATCTCAGAATTGGCAGTAGGACTCAACTCAGCAAGAAAGCTTAACTTTTGACACAGAGCTAATACTTGCAAAAGAAACACATATTCATGTACCCCACTGTCTGGAAAGCGAAAAACACGTTCAATTTCCAAAACGAGCTTTCGCTAAGGAGTTAGACCAAAGCTGTATGTCAGAATTGGCAGTAGGAGTCAACACAGCCAGGAAATTTGACTATTGACAGAGAGTTCAGATTTGCAAAAGAAACAGATATTTGTATTCCCCACCACCTAAAAAATCCAAAAACATACTTTTATCAAATACGACCTTTCTCTGAGGAGTTAGACTAAATTGTATTACAGAATTGGTAGCACGACCGTATTCAGCCAGAAAACTGAACTGTTGACACAGAGCTCATATTTAAAAAACAAACAAATATTCATATTCCCCATGTTCTGAAAAGCGAAAACAACTTTCAATTATCAAATACGAGCTTTCTTTAAGGACTTAGGCAAAATTGTATGTCAGAATTGGCAGTACAACTCAATTCAGCCAGAAAACTGAACTATTGAAAAGGAACTCGGATTTGCAAAAGAAACACATATTCATTTACTCCACTGTTGGAAAAGCGAAAAAAAGGGTCAATTTTCAAATACGAGCTTTTGCTAAGGAGTTAGACCAAAGCTGTATCTCAGAATTGGCAGTAGGACTCAATTCAGCCAGAAAACTTAACTTTTGACACAGAGCTCAGATTGGCAAAAGAAACATATATTCATGTAACCCACGGTCTGAAAAGCAAAAAACACATTCAATTTTCAAACACGATCTTTCCCTGAGGAGTTAGACGAAAGCTGTATCTCAGAATTGGCAGTAGGACTCAACTCAGCCAGAAAGCTTAACTTTTGACACAGAGCTCAGATTTGCCAAAGACAAACATATTCATGTTCCACATGGTCTGAAAAGCGAAAAACACGTTCAATTTTCAAATAAAAGCTTTCCCTGAGGAGTTAGACGAAAGCTGTATCTCAGAATTGGCAGTAGGACTCAACAAAGCCAGAAAGCTTAACTTTTGACAAAGAGCTCATACTTGCAAAAGAAACACATATTCATGTACCCCACTTTCTGAAAAGCGAAAAACACGTTCAATTTTCAAATACCAGCTTTCGCTAAGGAGTTAGACCAAAGCTGTATCTCAGAATTGGCAGTAGGAGTCAACACAGCCAGGAAATTTGACTATTGACAGAGAGTTCAGATTTGCAAAAGAAACAGATATTTGTATTCCCCACCACCTAAAAAACCCAAAAACATACTTTTATCAAATACGACCTTTCTCTGAGGAGTTAGACTAAATTGTATTTCAGAATTGGCAGCACGACCATATTCAGCCAAAAAACTGAACTGTTGACACAGAGCTCATATTTAAAAAACAGACAAATAATCATATTCCCCATGTTCTGAAAAGCGAAAAACACACGAGCTTTCTTTGAGGAGTTAGGCCAAATTGTATTTCAGAATTGGCAGTACAACTCAATTCAGCCAGAAAACTGAACTATTGACAAGGAACTCGGATTTGCAAAAGAAACACATATTCATGTACCCCACTGTCTGGAAAGCGAAAAACACGTTCAATTTCCAAAACGAGCTTTCGCTAAGGAGTTAGACCAAAGCTGTATCTCAGAATTGGCAGTAGGAGTCAACACAGCCAGGAAATTTGACTATTGACAGAGAGTTCAGATTTGCAAAAGAAACAGATATTTGTATTCCCCACCACCTAAAAAATCCAAAAACATACTTTTATCAAATACGACCTTTCTCTGAGGAGTTAGACTAAATTGTATTACAGAATTGGTAGCACGACCGTATTCAGCCAGAAAACTGAACTGTTGACACAGAGCTCATATTTAAAAAACAAACAAATATTCATATTCCCCATGTTCTGAAAAGCGAAAACAACTTTCAATTATCAAATACGAGCTTTCTTTAAGGACTTAGGCAAAATTGTATGTCAGAATTGGCAGTACAACTCAATTCAGCCAGAAAACTGAACTATTGAAAAGGAACTCGGATTTGCAAAAGAAACACATATTCATTTACTCCACTGTCTGAAAAGCGAAAAAAAGGGTCAATTTTCAAATACGAACTTTTGCTAAGGAGTTAGACCAAAGCTGTATCTCATAATTGGCAGTAGGACTCAATTCAGCCAGAAAACTTAACTTTTGACACAGAGCTCAGATTGGCAAAAGAAACATATATTCATGTAACCCACGGTCTGAAAAGCGAAAAACACAAAGAATTTTCAAATAAGAGCTTTCCCTGAGGAGTTAGACGAAAGCTGTATCTCAGAATTGGCAGTAGGACTCAACTCAGCCAGAAAGCTTAACTTTTGACACAGAGCTCAGATTTGCCAAAGAAAAACATGTTCATGTTCCACATGGTCTGAAAAGCGAAAAACACAAAGAATTTTCAAATAAGAGCTTTCCCTGAGGAGTTAGACGAAAGCTGTATCTCAGAATTGGCAGTACGACTCCACTCAGACAGAAAACTTAACTTTTGACACAGAGCTCATACTTGCAAAAGAAACACATATTCATGTACCCCACTGTCTGGAAAGCGAAAAACACGTTCAATTTTCAAATACCAGCTTTCGCTAAGGAGTTAGACCAAAGCTGTATGTCAGAATTGGCAGTAGGAGTCAACACAGCCAGGAAATTTGACTATTGACAGAGAGTTCAGATTTGCAAGAGAAACAGATATTTGTATTCCCCACCACCTAAAAAACCCAAAAACATACTTTTATCAAATACGAGCTTTCTCTGAGGAGTTAGACTAAATTGTATTTCAGAATTGGCAGCACGACCGTAATTCAGCCAGAAAACTGAACTGTTGACACAGAGCTCATATTTAAAAAACAAACAAATAATCATATTCCCCATGTTTTGAAAAGCGAAAAACACACGAGCTTTCTTTGAGGAGTTAGGCCAAATTGTATTTCAGAATTGGCAGTAAAACTCAATTCAGCCAGAAAACTGAACTATTGACAAGGAACTCGGATTTGCAAAAGAAACACATATTCATTTACTCCACTGTCTGAAAAGCGAAAAAAAGGGTCAATTTTCAAATACGAGCTTTTGCCTAAGGAGCTAGACCAAAGCTGTATCTCATAATTGGCAGTAGGACTCAATTCAGCCAGAAAACTTAACTTTTGACACAGAGCTCAGATTGGTAAAAGAAACATATATTCATGTAACCCACAATCTGAAAAGCAAAAAACACATTCAATTTTCAAACACGAGCTTTCCCTGAGGAGTTAGACGAAAGCTGTATCTCAGAATTGGCAGTAGGACTCAACTCAGCCAGAAAGCTTAACTTTTGACACAGAGCTCAGATTTGCCAAAGACAAACATATTCATGTACCCCACTTTCTGAAAAGCGAAAAACACGTTCAATTTTCAAATACGAGCTTTCGCTAAGGAGTTAGACCAAAGCTGTATCTCAGAATTGGCAGTAGGAGTCAACACAGCCAGGAAATTTGACTATTGACAGAGAGTTCAGATTTGCAAAAGAAACAGATATTTGTATTCCCCACCACCTAAAAAACCCAAAAACATACTTTTATCAAATACGACCTTTCTCTGAGGAGTTAGACTAAATTGTATTTCAGAATTGGCAGCACGACCGTAATTCAGCCAGAAAACTGAACTGTTGACACAGAGCTCATATTTAAAAAACAAACAAATAATCATATTCCCCATGTTTTGAAAAGCGAAAAACACACGAGCTTTCTTTGAGGAGTTAGGCCAAATTGTATTTCAGAATTGGCAGTAAAACTCAATTCAGCCAGAAAACTGAACTATTGACAAGGAACTCGGATTTGCAAAAGAAACACATATTCATTTACTCCACTGTTGGAAAAGCGAAAAAAAGGGTCAATTTTCAAATACGAGCTTTTGCTAAGGAGTTAGACCAAAGCTGTATCTCAGAATTGGCAGTAGGACTCAATTCAGCCAGAAAACTTAACTTTTGACACAGAGCTCAGATTGGCAAAAGAAACATATATTCATGTAACCCACGGTCTGAAAAGCAAAAAACACATTCAATTTTCAAACACGATCTTTCCCTGAGGAGTTAGACGAAAGCTGTATCTCAGAATTGGCAGTAGGACTCAACTCAGCCAGAAAGCTTAACTTTTGACACAGAGCTCAGATTTGCCAAAGACAAACATATTCATGTTCCACATGGTCTGAAAAGCGAAAAACACGTTCAATTTTCAAATACAAGCTTTCCCTGAGGAGTTAGACGAAAGCTGTATCTCAGAATTGGCAGTAGGACTCAACAAAGCCAGAAAGCTTAACTTTTGACAAAGAGCTCATACTTGCAAAAGAAACACATATTCATGTACCCCACTTTCTGAAAAGCGAAAAACACGTTCAATTTTCAAATACCAGCTTTCGCTAAGGATTTAGACCAAAGCTGTATCTCAGAATTGGCAGTAGGAGTCAACACAGCCAGGAAATTTGACTATTGACAGAGAGTTCAGATTTGCAAAAGAAACAGATATTTGTATTCCCCACCACCTAAAAAACCCAAAAACATACTTTTATCAAATACGACCTTTCTCTGAGGAGTTAGACTAAATTGTATTTCAGAATTGGCAGCACGACCATATTCAGCCAAAAAACTGAACTGTTGACACAGAGCTCATATTTAAAAAACAGACAAATAATCATATTCCCCATGTTCTGAAAAGCGAAAAACACACGAGCTTTCTTTGAGGAGTTAGGCCAAATTGTATTTCAGAATTGGCAGTACAACTCAATTCAGCCAGAAAACTGAACTATTGACAAGGAACTCGGATTTGCAAAAGAAACACATATTCATTTACTCCACTGTCTGAAAAGCGAAAAAAAGGGTCAATTTTCAAATACGAGCTTTTGCTAAGGAGTTAGACGAAAGCTGTATCTCAGAATTGGCAGTAGGACTCAACTCAGCAAGAAAGCTTAACTTTTGACACAGAGCTCATACTTGCAAAAGAAACACATATTCATGTACCCCACTGTCTGGAAAGCGAAAAACACGTTCAATTTCCAAAACGAGCTTTCGCTAAGGAGTTAGACCAAAGCTGTATCTCAGAATTGGCAGTAGGAGTCAACACAGCCAGGAAATTTGACTATTGACAGAGAGTTCAGATTTGCAAAAGAAACAGATATTTGTATTCCCCACCACCTAAAAAACCCAAAAACATACTTTTATCAAATACGACCTTTCTCTGAGGAGTTAGACTAAATTGTATTACAGAATTGGCAGCACGACCGTATTCAGCCAGAAAACTGAACTGTTGACACAGAGCTCATATTTAAAAAACAAACAAATATTCATATTCCCCATGTTCTGAAAAGCGAAAAACACTTTCAATTATCAAATACGAGCTTTCTTTAAGGACTTAGGCAAAATTGTATTTCAGAATTGGCAGTACAACTCAATTCAGCCAGAAAACTGAACTATTGACAAGGAACTCAGATTTGCAAAAGAAACACATATTCATTTACTCCACTGTCTGAAAAGCGAAAAAAAGGGTCAATTTTCAAATACGAACTTTTGCTAAGGAGTTAGACCAAAGCTATATCTCATAATTGGCAGTAGGACTCAATTCAGCCAGAAAACTTAACTTTTGACACAGAGCTCAGATTGGCAAAAGAAACATATATTCATGTAACCCACGGTCTGAAAAGCGAAAAACACAAAGAATTTTCAAATAAGAGCTTTCCCTGAGGAGTTAGACGAAAGCTGTATCTCAGAATTGGCAGTAGGACTCAACTCAGCCAGAAAGCTTAACTTTTGACACAGAGCTCAGATTTGCCAAAGAAAAACATGTTCATGTTCCACATGGTCTGAAAAGCGAAAAACACAAAGAATTTTCAAATAAGAGCTTTCCCTGAGGAGTTAGACGAAAGCTGTATCTCAGAATTGGCAGTACGACTCCACTCAGACAGAAAACTTAACTTTTGACACAGAGCTCATACTTGCAAAAGAAACACATATTCATGTACCCCACTGTCTGGAAAGCGAAAAACACGTTCAATTTTCAAATACCAGCTTTCGCTAAGGAGTTAGACCAAAGCTGTATGTCAGAATTGGCAGTAGGAGTCAACACAGCCAGGAAATTTGACTATTGACAGAGAGTTCAGATTTGCAAGAGAAACAGATATTTGTATTCCCCACCACCTAAAAAACCCAAAAACATACTTTTATCAAATACGAGCTTTCTCTGAGGAGTTAGACTAAATTGTATTTCAGAATTGGCAGCACGACCGTAATTCAGCCAGAAAACTGAACTGTTGACACAGAGCTCATATTTAAAAAACAAACAAATAATCATATTCCCCATGTTTTGAAAAGCGAAAAACACACGAGCTTTCTTTGAGGAGTTAGGCCAAATTGTATTTCAGAATTGGCAGTAAAACTCAATTCAGCCAGAAAACTGAACTATTGACAAGGAACTCGGATTTGCAAAAGAAACACATATTCATTTACTCCACTGTCTGAAAAGCGAAAAAAAGGGTCAATTTTCAAATAGGAGCTTTTGCCTAAGGAGCTAGACCAAAGCTGTATCTCATAATTGGCAGTAGGACTCAATTCAGCCAGAAAACTTAACTTTTGACACAGAGCTCAGATTGGTAAAAGAAACATATATTCATGTAACCCACAATCTGAAAAGCAAAAAACACATTCAATTTTCAAACACGAGCTTTCCCTGAGGAGTTAGACGAAAGCTGTATCTCAGAATTGGCAGTAGGACTCAACTCAGCCAGAAAGCTTAACTTTTGACACAGAGCTCAGATTTGCCAAAGACAAACATATTCATGTACCCCACTTTCTGAAAAGCGAAAAACACGTTCAATTTTCAAATACGAGCTTTCGCTAAGGAGTTAGACCAAAGCTGTATCTCAGAATTGGCAGTAGGAGTCAACACAGCCAGGAAATTTGACTATTGACAGAGAGTTCAGATTTGCAAAAGAAACAGATATTTGTATTCCCCACCACCTAAAAAACCCAAAAACATACTTTTATCAAATACGACCTTTCTCTGAGGAGTTAGACTAAATTGTATTTCAGAATTGGCAGCACGACCATATTCAGCCAGAAAACTGAACTGTTGACACAGAGCTCATATTTAAAAAACAAACAAATAATCATATTCCCCATGTTCTGAAAAGCGAAAAACACACGAGCTTTCTTTGAGGAGTTAGGCCAAATTGTATTTCAGAATTGGCAGTACAACTCAATTCAGCCAGAAAACTGAACTATTGACAAGGAACTCGGATTTGCAAAAGAAACACATATTCATTTACTCCACTGTCTGAAAAGCGAAAAAAAGGGTCAATTTTCAAATACGAGCTTTTGCTAAGGAGTTAGACGAAAGCTGTATCTCAGAATTGGCAGTAGGACTCAACTCAGCAAGAAAGCTTAACTTTTGACACAGAGCTAATACTTGCAAAAGAAACACATATTCATGTACCCCACTGTCTGGAAAGCGAAAAACACGTTCAATTTCCAAAACGAGCTTTCGCTAAGGAGTTAGACCAAAGCTGTATGTCAGAATTGGCAGTAGGAGTCAACACAGCCAGGAAATTTGACTATTGACAGAGAGTTCAGATTTGCAAAAGAAACAGATATTTGTATTCCTCACCACCTAAAAAATCCAAAAACATACTTTTATCAAATACGACCTTTCTCTGAGGAGTTAGACTAAATTGTATTACAGAATTGGTAGCACGACCGTATTCAGCCAGAAAACTGAACTGTTGACACAGAGCTCATATTTAAAAAACAAACAAATATTCATATTCCCCATGTTCTGAAAAGCGAAAACAACTTTCAATTATCAAATACGAGCTTTCTTTAAGGACTTAGGCAAAATTGTATGTCAGAATTGGCAGTACAACTCAATTCAGCCAGAAAACTGAACTATTGAAAAGGAACTCGGATTTGCAAAAGAAACACATATTCATTTACTCCACTGTTGGAAAAGTGAAAAAAAGGGTCAATTTTCAAATACGAGCTTTTGCTAAGGAGTTAGACCAAAGCTGTATCTCAGAATTGGCAGTAGGACTCAATTCAGCCAGAAAACTTAACTTTTGACACAGAGCTCAGATTGGCAAAAGAAACATATATTCATGTAACCCACGGTCTGAAAAGCAAAAAACACATTCAATTTTCAAACACGATCTTTCCCTGAGGAGTTAGACGAAAGCTGTATCTCAGAATTGGCAGTAGGACTCAACTCAGCCAGAAAGCTTAACTTTTGACACAGAGCTCAGATTTGCCAAAGACAAACATATTCATGTTCCACATGGTCTGAAAAGCGAAAAACACGTTCAATTTTCAAATAAAAGCTTTCCCTGAGGAGTTAGACGAAAGCTGTATCTCAGAATTGGCAGTAGGACTCAACAAAGCCAGAAAGCTTAACTTTTGACAAAGAGCTCATACTTGCAAAAGAAACACATATTCATGTACCCCACTTTCTGAAAAGCGAAAAACACGTTCAATTTTCAAATACCAGCTTTCGCTAAGGAGTTAGACCAAAGCTGTATCTCAGAATTGGCAGTAGGAGTCAACACAGCCAGGAAATTTGACTATTGACAGAGAGTTCAGATTTGCAAAAGAAACAGATATTTGTATTCCCCACCACCTAAAAAACCCAAAAACATACTTTTATCAAATACGACCTTTCTCTGAGGAGTTAGACTAAATTGTATTTCAGAATTGGCAGCACGACCATATTCAGCCAAAAAACTGAACTGTTGACACAGAGCTCATATTTAAAAAACAGACAAATAATCATATTCCCCATGTTCTGAAAAGCGAAAAACACACGAGCTTTCTTTGAGGAGTTAGGCCAAATTGTATTTCAGAATTGGCAGTACAACTCAATTCAGCCAGAAAACTGAACTATTGACAAGGAACTCGGATTTGCAAAAGAAACACATATTCATTTACTCCACTGTCTGAAAAGCGAAAAAAAGGGTCAATTTTCAAATACGAGCTTTTGCTAAGGAGTTAGACGAAAGCTGTATCTCAGAATTGGCAGTAGGACTCAACTCAGCCAGAAAACTTAACTTTTGTCACAGAGCTCATACTTGCAAAAGAAACACATATTCATGTACCCCACTGTCTTGAAAGCGAAAAACACATTCAATTTTCAAATACGAGCTTTCGCTAAGGAGTTAGACCAAAGCTGTATCTCAGAATTGGCAGTAGGAGTCAACAAAGCCAGGAAATTTGACTATTGACAGAGAGTTCAGATTTGCAAGAGAAACAGATATTTGTATTCCCCACCACCTAAGAAACCCAAAAACATACTTTTATCAAATACGAGCTTTCTCTGAGGAGTTAGACTAAATTGTATTTCAGAATTGGCAGCACGACCGTATTCAGCCAGAAAACTGAACTGTTGACACAGAGCTCAGATTTAAACAACAAACAAATATTGATATTCCCCATGTTCTGAAAAGCGAAAAACACATTCAATTATCAAACACGAGCTTTCTTTGAGGAGTTAGGCCAAATTGTATTTCAGAATTGGCAGTACAACTCAATTCAGCCAGAAAACTGAACTATTGACAAGGAACTCGAATTTGCAAAAGAAACACATATTCATTTACTCCACTGTCTGAAAAGCGAAAAAAAGTGTTCATTTTCAAATACGAGCTTTTGCCTAAGGAGCTAGACCAAACCTGTATCTCAGAATTGGCAGTAGGACACAACTCAGCCAGAAAGCTTAACTTTTGACCCAGAGCTCAGATTTGCCAAAGAAAAACATGTTCATGTTCCACATGGTCTGAAAAGCGAAAAACACAAAGAATTTTCAAATAAGAGCTTTCCCTGAGGAGTTAGACGAAAGCTGTATCTCAGAATTGGCAGTAGGACTCAACTCAGCCAGAAAACTTAACTTTTGTCACAGAGCTCATACTTGCAAAAGAAACACATATTCATGTACCCCACTGTCTGGAAAGTGAAAAACATGTTCAATTTTCAAATACGAGCTTTCGCTAAGGAGTTAGACCAAAGCTGTATCTCAGAATTGGCAGTAGGAGTCAACACAGCCAGGAAATTTGACTATTGACAGAGCGTTCAGATTTGCAAGAGAAACATATATTTGTATTCCCCACCACCTAAAAAACCCAAAAACATACTTTTATTAAATATGAGCTTTCTCTGAGGAGATAGACTAAATTGTATTTCAGAATTGGCAGCACAACCGTATTCAGCCAGAAAACTGAACTATTGACAAGGAACTCGGATTTGCAAAAGAAACACATATTCATTTACTCCACTGTTGGAAAAGCGAAAAAAAGGGTCAATTTTCAAATACGAGCTTTTGCTAAGGAGTTAGACCAAAGCTGGATCTCATAATTGGCAGTAGGACTCAATTCAGCCAGAAAACTTAACTTTTGACACAGAGCTCAGATTTGCCAAAGAAAAACATGTTCATGTTCCACATGGTCTGAAAAGCAAAAAACACATTCAATTTTCAAACACGAGCTTTCCCTGAGGAGTTAGACGAAAGCTGTATCTCAGAATTGGCAGTAGGACTCAACAAAGCCAGAAAGCTTAACTTTTGACAAAGAGCTCATACTTGCAAAAGAAACACATATTCATGTACCCCACTTTCTGAAAAGCGAAAAACACGTTCAATTTTCAAATACGAGCTTTCGCTAAGGAGTTAGACCAAAGCTGTATCTCAGAATTGGCAGTAGGAGTCAACACAGCCAGGAAATTTGACTATTGACAGAGAGTTCAGATTTGCAAAAGAAACAGATATTTGTATTCCCCACCACCTAAAAAACCCAAAAACATACTTTTATCAAATACGAGCTTTCTCTGAGGAGTTAGACTAAATTGTATTTCAGAATTGGCAACACGACCGTAATTCAGCCAGAAAACTGAACTGTTGACACAGAGCTCATATTTAAAAAACAAACAAATAATCATATTCCCCATGTTTTGAAAAGCGAAAAACACACGAGCTTTCTTTGAGGAGTTAGGCCAAATTGTATTTCAGAATTGGCAGTAAAACTCAATTCAGCCAGAAAACTGAACTATTGACAAGGAACTCGGATTTGCAAAAGAAACACATATTCATTTACTCCACTGTTGGAAAAGCGAAAAAAAGGGTCAATTTTCAAATACGAGCTTTTGCTAAGGAGTTAGACCAAAGCTGTATCTCATAATTGGCAGTTGGACTCAATTCAGCCAGAAAACTTAACTTTTGACACAGAGCTCAGATTGGCAAAAGAAACATATATTCATGTAACCCACGGTCTGAAAAGCGAAAAACACATTCAATTTTCAAACACGATCTTTCACTGAGGAGTTAGACGAAAGCTGTATCTCAGAATTGGCAGTAGGACTCAACTCAGCCAGAAAGCTTAACTTTTGACACAGAGCTCAGATTTGCCAAAGAAAAACATGTTCATGTTCCACATGGTCTGAAAAGCGAAAAACACAAAGAATTTTCAAATAAGAGCTTTCCCTGAGGAGTAAGACGAAAGCTGTATCTCAGAATTGGCAGTACGACTCCACTCAGACAGAAAACTTAACTTTTGACACAGAGCTCATACTTGCAAAAGAAACACATATTCATGTACCCCACTGTCTGGAAAGCGAAAAACACGTTCAATTTTCAAATACGAGCTTTCGCTAAGGAGTTAGACCAAAGCTGTATCTCAGAATTGGGAGTAGGAGTCAACACAGCCAGGAAATTTGACTATTGACAGAGAGTTCAGATTTGCAAGAGAAACAGATATTTGTATTCCCCACCACCTAAAAAACCCAAAAACATACTTTTATCAAATAGGAGCTTTCTCTGAGGAGTTAAACTAAATTGTATTTCACAATTGGCAGCACGACCGTATTCAGCCAGAAAACTGAACTGTTGACACAGAGCTCATATTTAAAAAACAAACAAATATTCATATTCCCCATGTTCTGAAAAGCGAAAAACACTTTCAATTATCAAATACGAGCTTTCTTTAAGGACTTAGGCAAAATTGTATTTCAGAATTGGCAGTACAACTCAATTCAGCCAGAAAACTGAACTATTGACAAGGAACTCGGATTTGCAAAAGAAACACATATTCATTTACTCCACTGTTGGAAAAGCGAAAAAAAGGGTCAATTTTCAAATACGAGCTTTTGCTAAGGAGTTAGACCAATGCTGTATCTCATAATTGGCAGTAGGACTCAATTCAGCCAGAAAACTGAACTATTGACAAGGAACTCGGATTTGCAAAAGAAACACATATTCATTTACTCCACTGTCTGAAAAGCGAAAAAAAGGGTCAATTTTCAAATACGAGCTTTTGCTAAGGAGTTAGACGAAAGCTGTATCTCAGAATTGGCAGTAGGACTCAACTCAGCAAGAAAGCTTAACTATTGACACAGAGCTCATACTTGCAAAAGAAACACATATTCATGTACCCCACTGTCTGGAAAGCGAAAAACACGTTCAATTTCCAAAACGAGCTTTCGCTAAGGAGTTAGACGAAAGCTGTATCTCAGAATTGGCAGTAGGAGTCAACACAGCCAGGAAATTTGACTATTGACAGAGAGTTCAGATTTGCAAAACAAACAGATATTTGTATTCCCCACCACCTAAAAAACCCAAAAACATACTTTTATCAAATACGACCTTTCTCTGAGGAGTTAGACTAAATTGTATTACAGAATTGGCAGCACGACCGTATTCAGCCAGAAAACTGAACTGTTGACACAGAGCTCAGATTTAAAAAACAAACAAATATTCATATTCCCCATGTTCTGAAAAGCGAAAAACACATTCAATTATCAAACACGCGCTTTCTTTGAGGAGTTAGGCCAAATTGTATTTCAGAATTGGCAGTACAACTCAATTCAGCCAGAAAACTGAACTATTGACAAGGAACTCGGATTTGCAAAAGAAACACATATTCATTTACTCCACTGTCTGAAAAGCGAAAAAAAGGGTCAATTTTCAAATACGAGCTTTTGCTAAGGAGTTAGACCAAAGCTGTATCTCATAATTGGCAGTAGGACTCAATTCAGCCAGAAAACTTAACTTTTGACACAGAGCTCAGATTGGCAAAAGAAACATATATTCATGTAACCCACGGTCTGAAAAGCGAAAAACACAAAGAATTTTCAAATAAGAGCTTTCCCTGAGGAGTTAGACGAAAGCTGTATCTCAGAATTGGCAGTAGGACTCAACTCAGCCAGAAAGCTTAACTTTTGACCCAGAGCTCAGATTTGCCAAAGAAAAACATGTTCATGTTCCACATGGTCTGAAAAGCGAAAAACACAAAGAATTTTCAAATAAGAGCTTTCCCTGAGGAGTTAGACGAAAGCTGTATCTCAGAATTGGCAGTAGGACTCCACTCAGACAGAAAACTTAACTTTTGACACAGAGCTCATACTTGCAAAAGAAACACATATTCATGTACCCCACTGTCTGGAAAGCGAAAAACACGTTCAATTTTCAAATACCAGCTTTCTCTAAGGAGTTAGACCAAAGCTGTATCTCAGAATTGGCAGTAGGAGTCAACACAGCCAGGAAATTTGACTATTGACAGAGAGTTCAGATTTGCAAGAGAAACAGATATTTGTATTCCCCACCACCTAAAAAACCCAAAAACAAACTTTTATCAAATAGGAGCTTTCTCTGAGGAGTTAAACTAAATTGTATTTCACAATTGGCAGCACGACCGTATTCAGCCAGAAAACTGAACTGTTGACACAGAGCTCATATTTAAAAAACAAACAAATATTCATATTCCCCATGTTCTGAAAAGCGAAAAACACTTTCAATTATCAAATACGAGCTTTCTTTAAGGACTTAGGCAAAATTGTATTTCAGAATTGGCAGTACAACTCAATTCAGCCAGAAAACTGAACTATTGACAAGGAACTCGGATTTGCAAAAGAAACACATATTCATTTACTCCACTGTTGGAAAAGCGAAAAAAAGGGTCAATTTTCAAATACGAGCTTTTGCTAAGGAGTTAGACCAAAGCTGTATCTCATAATTGGCAGTTGGACTCAATTCAGCCAGAAAACTTAACTTTTGACACAGAGCTCAGATTGGCAAAAGAAACATATATTCATGTAACCCACGGTCTGAAAAGCAAAAAACACATTCAATTTTCAAACACGATCTTTCACTGAGGAGTTAGACGAAAGCTGTATCTCAGAATTGGCAGTAGGACTCAACTCAGCCAGAAAGCTTAACTTTTGACACAGAGCTCAGATTTGCCAAAGAAAAACATGTTCATGTTCCACATGGTCTGAAAAGCGAAAAACACAAAGAATTTTCAAATAAGAGCTTTCCCTGAGGAGTTAGACGAAAGCTGTATCTCAGAATTGGCAGTACGACTCCACTCAGACAGAAAACTTAACTTTTGACACAGAGCTCATACTTGCAAAAGAAACACATATTCATGTACCCCACTGTCTGGAAAGCGAAAAACACGTTCAATTTTCAAATACGAGCTTTCGCTAAGGAGTTAGACCAAAGCTGTATCTCAGAATTGGGAGTAGGAGTCAACACAGCCAGGAAATTTGACTATTGACAGAGAGTTCAGATTTGCAAGAGAAACAGATATTTGTATTCCCCACCACCTAAAAAACCCAAAAACATACTTTTATCAAATAGGAGCTTTCTCTGAGGAGTTAAACTAAATTGTATTTCACAATTGGCAGCACGACCGTATTCAGCCAGAAAACTGAACTGTTGACACAGAGCTCATATTTAAAAAACAAACAAATATTCATATTCCCCATGTTCTGAAAAGCGAAAAACACTTTCAATTATCAAATACGAGCTTTCTTTAAGGACTTAGGCAAAATTGTATTTCAGAATTGGCAGTACAACTCAATTCAGCCAGAAAACTGAACTATTGACAAGGAACTCGGATTTGCAAAAGAAACACATATTCATTTACTCCACTGTTGGAAAAGCGAAAAAAAGGGTCAATTTTCAAATACGAGCTTTTGCTAAGGAGTTAGACCAATGCTGTATCTCATAATTGGCAGTAGGACTCAATTCAGCCAGAAAACTTAACTTTTGACACAGAGCTCAGATTGGCAAAAGAAACATATATTCATGTAACCCACAGTCTGAAAAGCAAAAAACACATTCAATTTTCAAACACGATCTTTCACTGAGGAGTTAGACGAAAGCTGTATCTCAGAATTGGCAGTAGGACTCAACTCAGCCAGAAAGCTTAACTTTTGACACAGAGCTCAGATTTGCCAAAGACAAACATGTTCATATTCCACATGGTCTGAAAAGCGAAAAACACAAAGAATTTTCAAATAAGAGCTTTCCCTGAGGAGTTAGACGAAAGCTGTATCTCAGAATTGGCAGTAGGACTCAACTCAGCCAGAAAACTTAACTTTTGTCACAGAGCTCATACTTGCAAAAGAAACACATATTCATGTACCCCACTGTCTGGAAAGCGAAAAACACGTTCAATTTTCAAATACGAGCTTTCGCTAAGGAGTTAGACCAAAGCTGTATCTCAGAATTGGCAGTAGGAGTCAACACTGCCAGGAAATTTGACTATTGACAGAGAGTTCAGATTTGCAAGAGAAACAGATATTTGTATTCCCCACCACCTAAAAAACCCAAAAACATACTTTTATCAAATACGAGCTTTCCCTGAGGAGTTAGACTAAATTGTATTTCAGAATTGGCAGCACGACCGTAATTCAGCCAGAAAACTGAACTGTTGACACAGAGCTCATATTTAAAAAACAAACAAATATTCATATTCCCCATGTTCTGAAAAGCGAAAAACACATTCAATTATCAAACACGAGCTTTCTTTGAGGAGTTAGGCCGAATTGTATTTCAGAATTGGCAATACAACTCAATTCAGCCAGAAAACTGAACTATTGACAAGGAACTCGGATTTGCAAAAGAAACACATATTCATTTACTCCACTGTCTGAAAAGCGAAAAAAAGGGTCAATTTTCAAATACGAGCTTTTGCCTAAGGAGCTAGACCAAAGCTGCATCTCATAATTGGCAGTAGGACTCAATTCAGCCAGAAAACTTAACTTTTGACACAGAGCTCAGATTGGCAAAAGAAACATATATTCATGTAACCCACGGTCTGAAAAGCGAAAAACACAAAGAATTTTCAAATAAGAGCTTTCCCTGAGGAGTTAGACGAAAGCTGTATCTCAGAATTGGCAGTAGGACTCAACTCAGCCAGAAAGCTTAACTTTTGACCCAGAGCTCAGATTTGCCAAAGAAAAACATGTTCATGTTCCACATGGTCTGAAAAGCGAAAAACACAAAGAATTTTCAAATAAGAGCTTTCCCTGAGGAGTTAGACGAAAGCTGTATCTCAGAATTGGCAGTAGGACTCCACTCAGACAGAAAACTTAACTTTTGACACAGAGCTCATACTTGCAAAAGAAACACATATTCATGTACCCCACTGTCTGGAAAGCGAAAAACACGTTCAATTTTCAAATACCAGCTTTCTCTAAGGAGTTAGACCAAAGCTGTATCTCAGAATTGGCAGTAGGAGTCAACACAGCCAGGAAATTTGACTATTGACAGAGAGTTCAGATTTGCAAGAGAAACAGATATTTGTATTCCCCACCACCTAAAAAACCCAAAAACAAACTTTTATCAAATAGGAGCTTTCTCTGAGGAGTTAAACTAAATTGTATTTCACAATTGGCAGCACGACCGTATTCAGCCAGAAAACTGAACTGTTGACACAGAGCTCATATTTAAAAAACAAACAAATATTCATATTCCCCATGTTCTGAAAAGCGAAAAACACTTTCAATTATCAAATACGAGCTTTCTTTAAGGACTTAGGCAAAATTGTATTTCAGAATTGGCAGTACAACTCAATTCAGCCAGAAAACTGAACTATTGACAAGGAACTCGGATTTGCAAAAGAAACACATATTCATTTACTCCACTGTTGGAAAAGCGAAAAAAAGGGTCAATTTTCAAATACGAGCTTTTGCTAAGGAGTTAGACCAAAGCTGTATCTCATAATTGGCAGTTGGACTCAATTCAGCCAGAAAACTTAACTTTTGACACAGAGCTCAGATTGGCAAAAGAAACATATATTCATGTAACCCACGGTCTGAAAAGCAAAAAACACATTCAATTTTCAAACACGATCTTTCACTGAGGAGTTAGACGAAAGCTGTATCTCAGAATTGGCAGTAGGACTCAACTCAGCCAGAAAGCTTAACTTTTGACACAGAGCTCAGATTTGCCAAAGAAAAACATGTTCATGTTCCACATGGTCTGAAAAGCGAAAAACACAAAGAATTTTCAAATAAGAGCTTTCCCTGAGGAGTTAGACGAAAGCTGTATCTCAGAATTGGCAGTACGACTCCACTCAGACAGAAAACTTAACTTTTGACACAGAGCTCATACTTGCAAAAGAAACACATATTCATGTACCCCACTGTCTGGAAAGCGAAAAACACGTTCAATTTTCAAATACGAGCTTTCGCTAAGGAGTTAGACCAAAGCTGTATCTCAGAATTGGGAGTAGGAGTCAACACAGCCAGGAAATTTGACTATTGACAGAGAGTTCAGATTTGCAAGAGAAACAGATATTTGTATTCCCCACCACCTAAAAAACCCAAAAACATACTTTTATCAAATAGGAGCTTTCTCTGAGGAGTTAAACTAAATTGTATTTCACAATTGGCAGCACGACCGTATTCAGCCAGAAAACTGAACTGTTGACACAGAGCTCATATTTAAAAAACAAACAAATATTCATATTCCCCATGTTCTGAAAAGCGAAAAACACTTTCAATTATCAAATACGAGCTTCCTTTAAGGACTTAGGCAAAATTGTATTTCAGAATTGGCAGTACATCTCAATTCAGCCAGAAAACTGAACTATTGACAAGGAACTCGGATTTGCAAAAGAAACACATATTCATTTACTCCACTGTTGGAAAAGCGAAAAAAAGGGTCAATTTTCAAATACGAGCTTTTGCTAAGGAGTTAGACCAATGCTGTATCTCATAATTGGCAGTAGGACTCAATTCAGCCAGAAAACTTAACTTTTGACACAGAGTTCAGATTGGCAAAAGAAACATATATTCATGTAACCCACAGTCTGAAAAGCAAAAAACACATTCAATTTTCAAACACGATCTTTCACTGAGGAGTTAGACGAAAGCTGTATCTCAGAATTGGCAGTAGGACTCAACTCAGCCAGAAAGCTTAACTTTTGACACAGAGCTCAGATTTGCCAAAGACAAACATGTTCATATTCCACATGGTCTGAAAAGCGAAAAACACAAAGAATTTTCAAATAAGAGCTTTCCCTGAGGAGTTAGACGAAAGCTGTATCTCAGAATTGGCAGTAGGACTCAACTCAGCCAGAAAACTTAACTTTTGTCACAGAGCTCATACTTGCAAAAGAAACACATATTCATGTACCCCACTGTCTGGAAAGCGAAAAACACGTTCAATTTTCAAATACGAGCTTTCGCTAAGGAGTTAGACCAAAGCTGTATCTCAGAATTGGCAGTAGGAGTCAACACTGCCAGGAAATTTGACTATTGACAGAGAGTTCAGATTTGCAAGAGAAACAGATATTTGTATTCCCCACCACCTAAAAAACCCAAAAACATACTTTTATCAAATACGAGCTTTCCCTGAGGAGTTAGACTAAATTGTATTTCAGAATTGGCAGCACGACCGTAATTCAGCCAGAAAACTGAACTGTTGACACAGAGCTCATATTTAAAAAACAAACAAATATTCATATTCCCCATGTTCTGAAAAGCGAAAAACACATTCAATTATCAAACACGAGCTTTCTTTGAGGAGTTAGGCCGAATTGTATTTCAGAATTGGCAATACAACTCAATTCAGCCAGAAAACTGAACTATTGACAAGGAACTCGGATTTGCAAAAGAAACACATATTCATTTACTCCACTGTCTGAAAAGCGAAAAAAAGGGTCAATTTTCAAATACGAGCTTTTGCCTAAGGAGCTAGACCAAAGCTGCATCTCATAATTGGCAGTAGGACTCAATTCAGCCAGAAAACTTAACTTTTGACACAGAGCTCAGATTGGCAAAAGAAACATATATTCATGTAACCCACGGTCTGAAAAGCGAAAAACACAAAGAATTTTCAAATAAGAGCTTTCCCTGAGGAGTTAGACGAAAGCTGTATCTCAGAATTGGCAGTAGGACTCAACTCAGCCAGAAAGCTTAACTTTTGACACAGAGCTCAGATTTGCCAAAGAAAAACATGTTCATGTTCCACATGGTCTGAAAAGCGAAAAACACAAAGAATTTTCAAATAAGAGCTTTCCCTGAGGAGTTAGACGAAAGCTGTATCTCAGAATTGGCAGTAGGACTCAACTCAGACAGAAAACTGAACTTTTGACACAGAGCTCATACTTGCAAAAGAAACACATATTCATGTACCCCACTGTCTGGAAAGCGAAAAACACGTTCAATTTTCAAATACCAGCTTTCGCTAAGGAGTTAGACCAAAGCTGTATCTCAGAATTGGCAGTAGGAGTCAACACAGCCAGGAAATTTGACTATTGACAGAGAGTTCAGATTTGCAAGAGAAACAGATATTTGTATTCCCCTCCACCTAAAAAACCCAAAAACATACTTTTATCAAATAGGAGCTTTCTCTGAGGAGTTAAACTACATTGTATTTCACAATTGGCAGCACGACCGTATTCAGCCAGAAAACTGAACTGTTGACACAGAGCTCATATTTAAAAAACAAACAAATATTCATATTCCCCATGTTCTGAAAAGCGAAAAACACTTTCAATTATCAAATACGAGCTTTCTTTAAGGACTTAGGCAAAATTGTATGTCAGAATTGGCAGTACAACTCAATTCAGCCAGAAATCTGAACTATTGACAAGGAACTCGGATTTGCAAAAGAAACACATATTCATTTACTCCACTGTCTGAAAAGCGAAAAAAAGGGTCAATTTTCAAATACGAGCTTTTGCCTAAGGAGCTAGACCAAAGCAGTATCTCATAATTGGCAGTAGGACTCAATTCAGCCAGAAAACTTAACTTTTGACACAGAGCTCAGATTGGCAAAAGAAATATATATTCATGTAACCCACGGTCTGAAAAGCAAAAAACACATTCAATTTTCAAACACGAGCTTTCCCTGAGGAGTTAGACAAAAGCTGTATCTCAGAATTGGCAGTAGGACTCAACTCAGCCAGAAAGCTTAACTTTTGACCCAGAGCTCAGATTTGCCAAAGAAAAACATGTTCATGTTCCACATGGTCTGAAAAGCGAAAAACACAAAGAATTTTCAAATAAGAGCTTTCCCTGAGGAGTTAGACGAAAGCTGTATCTCAGAATTGGCAGTAGGACTCAACTCAGCCAGAAAACTTAACTTTTGTCACAGAGCTCATACTTGCAAAAGAAACACATATTCATGTACCCCACTGTCTGGAAAGCGAAAAACACGTTCAATTTTCAAATACGAGCTTTCGCTAAGGAGTTAGACCAAAGCTGTATCTCAGAATTGGCAGTAGGAGTCAACACTGCCAGGAAATTTGACTATTGACAGAGAGTTCAGATTTGCAAGAGAAACAGATATTTGTATTCCCCACCACCTAAAAAACCCAAAAACATACTTTTATCAAATACGAGCTTTCTCTGAGGAGTTAGACTAAATTGTATTTCAGAATTGGCAGCACGACCGTAATTCAGCCAGAAAACTGAACTGTTGACACAGAGCTCATATTTAAAAAACAAACAAATATTCATATTCCCCATGTTCTGAAAAGCGAAAAACACATTCAATTATCAAACACGAGCTTTCTTTGAGGAGTTAGGCCGAATTGTATTTCAGAATTGGCAATACAACTCAATTCAGCCAGAAAACTGAACTATTGACAAGGAACTCGGATTTGCAAAAGAAACACATATTCATTTACTCCACTGTCTGAAAAGCGAAAAAAAGGGTCAATTTTCAAATACGAGCTTTTGCCTAAGGAGCTAGACCAAAGCTGTATCTCATAATTGGCAGTAGGACTCAATTCAGCCAGAAAACTTAACTTTTGACACAGAGCTCAGATTGGCAAAAGAAACATATATTCATGTAACCCACGGTCTGAAAAGCAAAAAACACATTCAATTTTCAAACACGAGCTTTCCCTGAGGAGTTAGACAAAAGCTGTATCTCAGAATTGGCAGTAGGACTCAACTCAGCCAGAAAGCTTAACTTTTGACACAGAGCTCAGATTTGCCAAAGAAAAACATGTTCATGTTCCACATGGTCTGAAAAGCGAAAAACACAAAGAATTTTCAAATAAGAGCTTTCCCTGAGGAGTTAGACGAAAGCTGTATCTCAGAATTGGCAGTAGGACTCAACTCAGACAGAAAATTTAACTTTTGACACAGAGCTCATACTTGCAAAAGAAACACATATTCATGTACCCCACTGTCTGGAAAGCGAAAAACACGTTCAATTTTCAAATACCAGCTTTCGCTAAGGAGTTAGACCAATGCTGTATCTCAGAATTGGCAGTAGGAGTCAACACAGCCAGGAAATTTGACTATTGACAGAGAGTTCAGATTTGCAAGAGAAACAGATATTTGTATTCCCCTCCACCTAAAAAACCCAAAAACATACTTTTATCAAATAGGAGCTTTCTCTGAGGAGTTAAACTACATTGTATTTCACAATTGGCAGCACGACCGTATTCAGCCAGAAAACTGAACTGTTGACACAGAGCTCATATTTAAAAAACAAACAAATATTCATATTCCCCATGTTCTGAAAAGCGAAAAACACTTTCAATTATCAAATACGAGCTTTCTTTAAGGACTTAGGCAAAATTGTATTTCAGAATTGGCAGTACAACTCAATTCAGCCAGAAAACTGAACTATTGACAAGGAACTCGGATTTGCAAAAGAAACACATATTCATTTACTCCACTGTTGGAAAAGCGAAAAAAAGGGTCAATTTTCAAATACGAGCTTTCGCTAAGGAGTTAGACCAAAGCTGTATCTCAGAATTGGCAGTAGGACTCAATTCAGCCAGAAAACTTAACTTTTGACACAGAGCTCAGATTGGCAAAAGAAACATATATTCATGTAACCCACGGTTTGAGAAGCAAAAAACACATTCAATTTTCAAACACGATCTTTCACTGAGGAGTTAGACGAAAGCTGTATCTCAGAATTGGCAGTAGGACTCAACTCAGCCAGAAAGCTTAACTTTTGACCCAGAGCTCAGATTTGCCAAAGACAAACATGTTCATGTTCCACATGTTCTGAAAAGCGAAAAACACGTTCAATTTTCAAATAAAAGCTTTCCCTGAGGAGTTAGACGAAAGTTGTATCTCAGAATTGGCAGTAGGACTCAACAAAGCCAGAAAGCTTAACTTTTGACAAAGAGCTCATACTTGCAAAAGAAACACATATTCATGTACCCCACTTTCTGAAAACCGAAAAACACGTTCAATTTTCAAATACCAGCTTTCGCTAAGGAGTTAGACCAAAGCTGTATCTCAGAATTGGCAGTAGGACTCAACTCAGCCAGAAAGCTTAACTTTTGACACAGAGCTCAGATTTGCCAAAGACAAACATGTTCATATTCCACATGGTCTGAAAAGCAAAAAACACATTCAATTTTCAAACACGAGCTTTCCCTGAGGAGTTAGACGAAAGCTGTATCTCAGAATTGGCAGTAGGACTCAACAAAGCCAGAAAGCTTAACTTTTGACAAAGAGCTCATACTTGCAAAAGAAACACATATTCATGTACCCCACTTTCTGAAAAGCGAAAAACACGTTCAATTTTCAAATACGAGCTTTCGCTAAGGAGTTAGACCAAAGCTGTATCTCAGAATTGGCAGTAGGAGTCAACACAGCCAGGAAATTTGACTATTGACAGAGAGTTCAGATTTGCAAAAGAAACAGATATTTGTATTCCCCACCACCTAAAAAACCCAAAAACATACTTTTATCAAATACGAGCTTTCTCTGAGGAGTTAGACTAAATTGTATTTCAGAATTGGCAACACGACCGTAATTCAGCCAGAAAACTGAACTGTTGACACAGAGCTCATATTTAAAAAACAAACAAATAATCATATTCCCCATGTTTTGAAAAGCGAAAAACACACGAGCTTTCTTTGAGGAGTTAGGCCAAATTGTATTTCAGAATTGGCAGTAAAACTCAATTCAGCCAGAAAACTGAACTATTGACAAGGAACTCGGATTTGCAAAAGAAACACATATTCATTTACTCCACTGTCTGAAAAGCGAAAAAAAGGGTCAATTTTCAAATACGAGCTTTTGCCTAAGGAGCTAGACCAAAGCTGTATCTCATAATTGGCAGTAGGACTCAATTCAGCCAGAAAACTTAACTTTTGACACAGAGCTCAGATTGGTAAAAGAAACATATATTCATGTAACCCACAATCTGAAAAGCAAAAAACACATTCAATTTTCAAACACGAGCTTTCCCTGAGGAGTTAGACGAAAGCTGTATCTCAGAATTGGCAGTAGGACTCAACTCAGCTAGAAAGCTTAACTTTTGACACAGAGCTCATACTTGCAAAAGAAACACATATTCATGTACCCCACTGTCTGGAAAGCGAAAAACACGTTCAATTTCCAAAACGAGCTTTCGCTAAGGAGTTAGACCAAAGCTGTATCTCAGAATTGGCAGTAGGAGTCAACACAGCCAGGAAATTTGACTATTGACAGAGAGTTCAGATTTGCAAAAGAAACAGATATTTGTATTCCCCACCACCTAAAAAACCCAAAAACATACTTTTATCAAATACGACCTTTCTCTGAGGAGTTAGACTAAATTGTATTACAGAATTGGCAGCACGACCGTATTCAGCCAGAAAACTGAACTGTTGACACAGAGCTCATATTTAAAAAACAAACAAATATTCATATTCCCCATGTTCTGAAAAGCGAAAAACACTTTCAATTATCAAATACGAGCTTTCTTTAAGGACTTAGGCAAAATTGTATGTCAGAATTGGCAGTACAACTCAATTCAGCCAGAAAACTGAACTATTGACAAGGAACTCGGATTTGCAAAAGAAACACATATTCATTTACTCCACTGTTGGAAAAGCGAAAAAAAGGGTCAATTTTCAAATACGAGCTTTTGCTAAGGAGTTAGACCAAAGCTGTATCTCATAATTGGCAGTTGGACTCAATTCAGCCAGAAAACTTAACTTTTGACACAGAGCTCAGATTGGCAAAAGAAACATATATTCATGTAACCCACGGTCTGAAAAGCGAAAAACACATTCAATTTTCAAACACGATCTTTCACTGAGGAGTTAGACGAAAGCTGTATCTCAGAATTGGCAGTAGGACTCAACTCAGCCAGAAAGCTTAACTTTTGACACAGAGCTCAGATTTGCCAAAGAAAAACATGTTCATGTTCCACATGGTCTGAAAAGCGAAAAACACAAAGAATTTTCAAATAAGAGCTTTCCCTGAGGAGTTAGACGAAAGCTGTATCTCAGAATTGGCAGTACGACTCCACTCAGACAGAAAACTTAACTTTTGACACAGAGCTCATACTTGCAAAAGAAACACATATTCATGTACCCCACTGTCTGGAAAGCGAAAAACACGTTCAATTTTCAAATACGAGCTTTCGCTAAGGAGTTAGACCAAAGCTGTATCTCAGAATTGGGAGTAGGAGTCAACACAGCCAGGAAATTTGACTATTGACAGAGAGTTCAGATTTGCAAGAGAAACAGATATTTGTATTCCCCACCACCTAAAAAACCCAAAAACATACTTTTATCAAATAGGAGCTTTCTCTGAGGAGTTAAACTAAATTGTATTTCACAATTGGCAGCACGACCGTATTCAGCCAGAAAACTGAACTGTTGACACAGAGCTCATATTTAAAAAACAAACAAATATTCATATTCCCCATGTTCTGAAAAGCGAAAAACACTTTCAATTATCAAATACGAGCTTTCTTTAAGGACTTAGGCAAAATTGTATTTCAGAATTGGCAGTACAACTCAATTCAGCCAGAAAACTGAACTATTGACAAGGAACTCGGATTTGCAAAAGAAACACATATTCATTTACTCCACTGTTGGAAAAGCGAAAAAAAGGGTCAATTTTCAAATACGAGCTTTTGCTAAGGAGTTAGACCAATGCTGTATCTCATAATTGGCAGTAGGACTCAATTCAGCCAGAAAACTTAACTTTTGACACAGAGCTCAGATTGGCAAAAGAAACATATATTCATGTAACCCACAGTCTGAAAAGCAAAAAACACATTCAATTTTCAAACACGATCTTTCACTGAGGAGTTAGACGAAAGCTGTATCTCAGAATTGGCAGTAGGACTCAACTCAGCCAGAAAGCTTAACTTTTGACCCAGAGCTCAGATTTGCCAAAGACAAACATGTTCATATTCCACATGGTCTGAAAAGCGAAAAACACAAAGAATTTTCAAATAAGAGCTTTCCCTGAGGAGTTAGACGAAAGCTGTATCTCAGAATTGGCAGTAGGACTCAACTCAGCCAGAAAACTTAACTTTTGTCACAGAGCTCATACTTGCAAAAGAAACACATATTCATGTACCCCACTGTCTGGAAAGCGAAAAACACGTTCAATTTTCAAATACGAGCTTTCGCTAAGGAGTTAGACCAAAGCTGTATCTCAGAATTGGCAGTAGGAGTCAACACTGCCAGGAAATTTGACTATTGACAGAGAGTTCAGATTTGCAAGAGAAACAGATATTTGTATTCCCCACCACCTAAAAAACCCAAAAACATACTTTTATCAAATACGAGCTTTCCCTGAGGAGTTAGACTAAATTGTATTTCAGAATTGGCAGCACGACCGTAATTCAGCCAGAAAACTGAACTGTTGACACAGAGCTCATATTTAAAAAACAAACAAATATTCATATTCCCCATGTTCTGAAAAGCGAAAAACACATTCAATTATCAAACACGAGCTTTCTTTGAGGAGTTAGGCCGAATTGTATTTCAGAATTGGCAATACAACTCAATTCAGCCAGAAAACTGAACTATTGACAAGGAACTCGGATTTGCAAAAGAAACACATATTCATTTACTCCACTGTCTGAAAAGCGAAAAAAAGGGTCAATTTTCAAATACGAGCTTTTGCCTAAGGAGGTAGACCAAAGCTGCATCTCATAATTGGCAGTAGGACTCAATTCAGCCAGAAAACTTAACTTTTGACACAGAGCTCAGATTGGCAAAAGAAACATATATTCATGTAACCCACGGTCTGAAAAGCGAAAAACACAAAGAATTTTCAAATAAGAGCTTTCCCTGAGGAGTTAGACGAAAGCTGTATCTCAGAATTGGCAGTAGGACTCAACTCAGCCAGAAAGCTTAACTTTTGACACAGAGCTCAGATTTGCCAAAGAAAAACATGTTCATGTTCCACATGGTCTGAAAAGCGAAAAACACAAAGAATTTTCAAATAAGAGCTTTCCCTGAGGAGTTAGACGAAAGCTGTATCTCAGAATTGGCAGTAGGACTCAACTCAGACAGAAAACTGAACTTTTGACACAGAGCTCATACTTGCAAAAGAAACACATATTCATGTACCCCACTGTCTGGAAAGCGAAAAACACGTTCAATTTTCAAATACCAGCTTTCGCTAAGGAGTTAGACCAAAGCTGTATCTCAGAATTGGCAGTAGGAGTCAACACAGCCAGGAAATTTGATTATTGACAGAGAGTTCAGATTTGCAAGAGAAACAGATATTTGTATTCCCCTCCACCTAAAAAACCCAAAAACATACTTTTATCAAATAGGAGCTTTCTCTGAGGAGTTAAACTACATTGTATTTCACAATTGGCAGCACGACCGTATTCAGCCAGAAAACTGAACTGTTGACACAGAGCTCATATTTAAAAAACAAACAAATATTCATATTCCCCATGTTCTGAAAAGCGAAAAACACTTTCAATTATCAAATACGAGCTTTCTTTAAGGACTTAGGCAAAATTGTATGTCAGAATTGGCAGTACAACTCAATTCAGCCAGAAAACTGAACTATTGACAAGGAACTCGGATTTGCAAAAGAAACACATATTCATTTACTCCACTGTTGGAAAAGCGAAAAAAAGGGTCAATTTTCAAATACGAGCTTTTGCTAAGGAGTTAGACCAAAGCTGTATCTCATAATTGGCAGTTGGACTCAATTCAGCCAGAAAACTTAACTTTTGACACAGAGCTCAGATTGGCAAAAGAAACATATATTCATGTAACCCACGGTCTGAAAAGCGAAAAACACATTCAATTTTCAAACACGATCTTTCACTGAGGAGTTAGACGAAAGCTGTATCTCAGAATTGGCAGTAGGACTCAACTCAGCCAGAAAGCTTAACTTTTGACACAGAGCTCAGATTTGCCAAAGAAAAACATGTTCATGTTCCACATGGTCTGAAAAGCGAAAAACACAAAGAATTTTCAAATAAGAGCTTTCCCTGAGGAGTTAGACGAAAGCTGTATCTCAGAATTGGCAGTACGACTCCACTCAGACAGAAAACTTAACTTTTGACACAGAGCTCATACTTGCAAAAGAAACACATATTCATGTACCCCACTGTCTGGAAAGCGAAAAACACGTTCAATTTTCAAATACGAGCTTTCGCTAAGGAGTTAGACCAAAGCTGTATCTCAGAATTGGGAGTAGGAGTCAACACAGCCAGGAAATTTGACTATTGACAGAGAGTTCAGATTTGCAAGAGAAACAGATATTTGTATTCCCCACCACCTAAAAAACCCAAAAACATACTTTTATCAAATAGGAGCTTTCTCTGAGGAGTTAAACTAAATTGTATTTCACAATTGGCAGCACGACCGTATTCAGCCAGAAAACTGAACTGTTGACACAGAGCTCATATTTAAAAAACAAACAAATATTCATATTCCCCATGTTCTGAAAAGCGAAAAAACACTTTCAATTATCAAATACGAGCTTTCTTTAAGGACTTAGGCAAAATTGTATTTCAGAATTGGCAGTACAACTCAATTCAGCCAGAAAACTGAACTATTGACAAGGAACTCGGATTTGCAAAAGAAACACATATTCATTTACTCCACTGTTGGAAAAGCGAAAAAAAGGGTCAATTTTCAAATACGAGCTTTTGCTAAGGAGTTAGACCAATGCTGTATCTCATAATTGGCAGTAGGACTCAATTCAGCCAGAAAACTTAACTTTTGACACAGAGCTCAGATTGGCAAAAGAAACATATATTCATGTAACCCACAGTCTGAAAAGCAAAAAACACATTCAATTTTCAAACACGATCTTTCACTGAGGAGTTAGACGAAAGCTGTATCTCAGAATTGGCAGTAGGACTCAACTCAGCCAGAAAGCTTAACTTTTGACACAGAGCTCAGATTTGCCAAAGACAAACATGTTCATATTCCACATGGTCTGAAAAGCGAAAAACACAAAGAATTTTCAAATAAGAGCTTTCCCTGAGGAGTTAGACGAAAGCTGTATCTCAGAATTGGCAGTAGGACTCAACTCAGCCAGAAAACTTAACTTTTGTCACAGAGCTCATACTTGCAAAAGAAACACATATTCATGTACCCCACTGTCTGGAAAGCGAAAAACACGTTCAATTTTCAAATACGAGCTTTCGCTAAGGAGTTAGACCAAAGCTGTATCTCAGAATTGGCAGTAGGAGTCAACACTGCCAGGAAATTTGACTATTGACAGAGAGTTCAGATTTGCAAGAGAAACAGATATTTGTATTCCCCACCACCTAAAAAACCCAAAAACATACTTTTATCAAATACGAGCTTTCCCTGAGGAGTTAGACTAAATTGTATTTCAGAATTGGCAGCACGACCGTAATTCAGCCAGAAAACTGAACTGTTGACACAGAGCTCATATTTAAAAAACAAACAAATATTCATATTCCCCATGTTCTGAAAAGCGAAAAACACATTCAATTATCAAACACGAGCTTTCTTTGAGGAGTTAGGCCGAATTGTATTTCAGAATTGGCAATACAACTCAATTCAGCCAGAAAACTGAACTATTGACAAGGAACTCGGATTTGCAAAAGAAACACATATTCATTTACTCCACTGTCTGAAAAGCGAAAAAAAGGGTCAATTTTCAAATACGAGCTTTTGCCTAAGGAGCTAGACCAAAGCTGTATCTCATAATTGGCAGTAGGACTCAATTCAGCCAGAAAACTTAACTTTTGACACAGAGCTCAGATTGGCCAAAGAAAAACATGTTCATGTTCCACATGGTCTGAAAAGCGAAAAACACAAAGAATTTTCAAATAAGAGCTTTCCCTGAGGAGTTAGACGAAAGCTGTATCTCAGAATTGGCAGTAGGACTCAACTCAGACAGAAAACTGAACTTTTGACACAGAGCTCATACTTGCAAAAGAAACACATATTCATGTACCCCACTGTCTGGAAAGCGAAAAACACGTTCAATTTTCAAATACCAGCTTTCGCTAAGGAGTTAGACAAAAGCTGTATCTCAGAATTGGCAGTAGGACTCAACTCAGCCAGAAAGCTTAACTTTTGACCCAGAGCTCAGATTTGCCAAAGAAAAACATGTTCATGTTCCACATGGTCTGAAAAGCGAAAAACACAAAGAATTTTCAAATAAGAGCTTTCCCTGAGGAGTTAGACGAAAGCTGTATCTCAGAATTGGCAGTAGGACTCAACTCAGCCAGAAAACTTAACTTTTGTCACAGAGCTCATACTTGCAAAAGAAACACATATTCATGTACCCCACTGTCTGGAAAGCGAAAAACACGTTCAATTTTCAAATACGAGCTTTCGCTAAGGAGTTAGACCAAAGCTGTATCTCAGAATTGGCAGTAGGAGTCAACACTGCCAGGAAATTTGACTATTGACAGAGAGTTCAGATTTGCAAGAGAAACAGATATTTGTATTCCCCACCACCTAAAAAACCCAAAAACATACTTTTATCAAATACGAGCTTTCTCTGAGGAGTTAGACTAAATTGTATTTCAGAATTGGCAGCACGACCGTAATTCAGCCAGAAAACTGAACTGTTGACACAGAGCTCATATTTAAAAAACAAACAAATATTCATATTCCCCATGTTCTGAAAAGCGAAAAACACATTCAATTATCAAACACGAGCTTTCTTTAAGGAGTTAGGCCGAATTGTATTTCAGAATTGGCAATACAACTCAATTCAGCCAGAAAACTGAACTATTGACAAGGAACTCGGATTTGCAAAAGAAACACATATTCATTTACTCCACTGTCTGAAAAGCGAAAAAAAGGGTCAATTTTCAAATACGAGCTTTTGCCTAAGGAGCTAGACCAAAGCTGTATCTCATAATTGGCAGTAGGACTCAATTCAGCCAGAAAACTTAACTTTTGACACAGAGCTCAGATTGGCAAAAGAAACATATATTCATGTAACCCACGGTCTGAAAAGCAAAAAACACATTCAATTTTCAAACACGAGCTTTCCCTGAGGAGTTAGACGAAAGCTGTATCTCAGAATTGGCAGTAGGACTCAACTCAGCCAGAAAGCTTAACTTTTGACACAGAGCTCAGATTTGCCAAAGAAAAACATGTTCATGTTCCACATGGTCTGAAAAGCGAAAAACACAAAGAATTTTCAAATAAGAGCTTTCCCTGAGGAGTTAGACGAAAGCTGTATCTCAGAATTGGCAGTAGGACTCAACTCAGACAGAAAATTTAACTTTTGACACAGAGCTCATACTTGCAAAAGAAACACATATTCATGTACCCCACTGTCTGGAAAGCGAAAAACACGTTCAATTTTCAAATACCAGCTTTCGCTAAGGAGTTAGACCAACGCTGTATCTCAGAATTGGCAGTAGGAGTCAACACAGCCAGGAAATTTGACTATTGACAGAGAGTTCAGATTTGCAAGAGAAACAGATATTTGTATTCCCCTCCACCTAAAAAACCCAAAAACATACTTTTATCAAATAGGAGCTTTCTCTGAGGAGTTAAACTACATTGTATTTCACAATTGGCAGCACGACCGTATTCAGCCAGAAAACTGAACTGTTGACACAGAGCTCATATTTAAAAAACAAACAAATATTCATATTCCCCATGTTCTGAAAAGCGAAAAACACTTTCAATTATCAAATACGAGCTTTCTTTAAGGACTTAGGCAAAATTGTATTTCAGAATTGGCAGTACAACTCAATTCAGCCAGAAAACTGAACTATTGACAAGGAACTCGGATTTGCAAAAGAAACACATATTCATTTACTCCACTGTTGGAAAAGCGAAAAAAAGGGTCAATTTTCAAATACGAGCTTTCGCTAAGGAGTTAGACCAAAGCTGTATCTCAGAATTGGCAGTAGGACTCAATTCAGCCAGAAAACTTAACTTTTGACACAGAGCTCAGATTGGCAAAAGAAACATATATTCATGTAACCCACGGTTTGAGAAGCAAAAAACACATTCAATTTTCAAACACGATCTTTCACTGAGGAGTTAGACGAAAGCTGTATCTCAGAATTGGCAGTAGGACTCAACTCAGCCAGAAAGCTTAACTTTTGACCCAGAGCTCAGATTTGCCAAAGACAAACATGTTCATGTTCCACATGTTCTGAAAAGCGAAAAACACGTTCAATTTTCAAATAAAAGCTTTCCCTGAGGAGTTAGACGAAAGTTGTATCTCAGAATTGGCAGTAGGACTCAACAAAGCCAGAAAGCTTAACTTTTGACAAAGAGCTCATACTTGCAAAAGAAACACATATTCATGTACCCCACTTTCTGAAAACCGAAAAACACGTTCAATTTTCAAATACCAGCTTTCGCTAAGGAGTTAGACCAAAGCTGTATCTCAGAATTGGCAGTAGGACTCAACTCAGCCAGAAAGCTTAACTTTTGACACAGAGCTCAGATTTGCCAAAGACAAACATGTTCATATTCCACATGGTCTGAAAAGCAAAAAACACATTCAATTTTCAAACACGAGCTTTCCCTGAGGAGTTAGACGAAAGCTGTATCTCAGAATTGGCAGTAGGACTCAACAAAGCCAGAAAGCTTAACTTTTGACAAAGAGCTCATACTTGCAAAAGAAACACATATTCATGTACCCCACTTTCTGAAAAGCGAAAAACAGGTTCAATTTTCAAATACGAGCTTTCGCTAAGGAGTTAGACCAAAGCTGTATCTCAGAATTGGCAGTAGGAGTCAACACAGCCAGGAAATTTGACTATTGACAGAGAGTTCAGATTTGCAAAAGAAACAGATATTTGTATTCCCCACCACCTAAAAAACCCAAAAACATACTTTTATCAAATACGAGCTTTCTCTGAGGAGTTAGACTAAATTGTATTTCAGAATTGGCAACACGACCGTAATTCAGCCAGAAAACTGAACTGTTGACACAGAGCTCATATTTAAAAAACAAACAAATAATCATATTCCCCATGTTTTGAAAAGCGAAAAACACACGAGCTTTCTTTGAGGAGTTAGGCCAAATTGTATTTCAGAATTGGCAGTAAAACTCAATTCAGCCAGAAAACTGAACTATTGACAAGGAACTCGGATTTGCAAAAGAAACACATATTCATTTACTCCACTGTCTGAAAAGCGAAAAAAAGGGTCAATTTTCAAATACGAGCTTTTGCCTAAGGAGCTAGACCAAAGCTGTATCTCATAATTGGCAGTAGGACTCAATTCAGCCAGAAAACTTAACTTTTGACACAGAGCTCAGATTGGTAAAAGAAACATATATTCATGTAACCCACAATCTGAAAAGCAAAAAACACATTCAATTTTCAAACACGAGCTTTCCCTGAGGAGTTAGACGAAAGCTGTATCTCAGAATTGGCAGTAGGACTCAACTCAGCAAGAAAGCTTAACTTTTGACACAGAGCTCATACTTGCAAAAGAAACACATATTCATGTACCCCACTGTCTGGAAAGCGAAAAACACGTTCAATTTCCAAAACGAGCTTTCGCTAAGGAGTTAGACCAAAGCTGTATCTCAGAATTGGCAGTAGGAGTCAACACACCCAGGAAATTTGACTATTGACAGAGAGTTCAGATTTGCAAAAGAAACAGATATTTGTATTCCCCACCACCTAAAAAACCCAAAAACATACTTTTATCAAATACGACCTTTCTCTGAGGAGTTAGACTAAATTGTATTACAGAATTGGCAGCACGACCGTATTCAGCCAGAAAACTGAACTGTTGACACAGAGCTCATATTTAAAAAACAAACAAATATTCATATTCCCCATGTTCTGAAAAGCGAAAAACACTTTCAATTATCAAATACGAGCTTTCTTTAAGGACTTAGGCAAAATTGTATGTCAGAATTGGCAGTACAACTCAATTCAGCCAGAAAACTGAACTATTGACAAGGAACTCGGATTTGCAAAAGAAACACATATTCATTTACTCCACTGTTGGAAAAGCGAAAAAAAGGGTCAATTTTCAAATACGAGCTTTTGCTAAGGAGTTAGACCAAAGCTGTATCTCATAATTGGCAGTTGGACTCAATTCAGCCAGAAAACTTAACTTTTGACACAGAGCTCAGATTGGCAAAAGAAACATATATTCATGTAACCCACGGTCTGAAAAGCGAAAAACACATTCAATTTTCAAACACGATCTTTCACTGAGGAGTTAGACGAAAGCTGTATCTCAGAATTGGCAGTAGGACTCAACTCAGCCAGAAAGCTTAACTTTTGACACAGAGCTCAGATTTGCCAAAGAAAAACATGTTCATGTTCCACATGGTCTGAAAAGCGAAAAACACAAAGAATTTTCAAATAAGAGCTTTCCCTGAGGAGTTAGACGAAAGCTGTATCTCAGAATTGGCAGTACGACTCCACTCAGACAGAAAACTTAACTTTTGACACAGAGCTCATACTTGCAAAAGAAACACATATTCATGTACCCCACTGTCTGGAAAGCGAAAAACACGTTCAATTTTCAAATACGAGCTTTCGCTAAGGAGTTAGACCAAAGCTGTATCTCAGAATTGGGAGTAGGAGTCAACACAGCCAGGAAATTTGACTATTGACAGAGAGTTCAGATTTGCAAGAGAAACAGATATTTGTATTCCCCACCACCTAAAAAACCCAAAAACATACTTTTATCAAATAGGAGCTTTCTCTGAGGAGTTAAACTAAATTGTATTTCACAATTGGCAGCACGACCGTATTCAGCCAGAAAACTGAACTGTTGACACAGAGCTCATATTTAAAAAACAAACAAATATTCATAATCCCCATGTTCTGAAAAGCGAAAAACACTTTCAATTATCAAATACGAGCTTTCTTTAAGGACTTAGGCAAAATTGTATTTCAGAATTGGCAGTACAACTCAATTCAGCCAGAAAACTGAACTATTGACAAGGAACTCGGATTTGCAAAAGAAACACATATTCATTTACTCCACTGTTGGAAAAGCGAAAAAAAGGGTCAATTTTCAAATACGAGCTTTTGCTAAGGAGTTAGACCAATGCTGTATCTCATAATTGGCAGTAGGACTCAATTCAGCCAGAAAACTTAACTTTTGACACAGAGCTCAGATTGGCAAAAGAAACATATATTCATGTAACCCACAGTCTGAAAAGCAAAAAACACATTCAATTTTCAAACACGATCTTTCACTGAGGAGTTAGACGAAAGCTGTATCTCAGAATTGGCAGTAGGACTCAACTCAGCCAGAAAGCTTAACTTTTGACACAGAGCTCAGATTTGCCAAAGACAAACATGTTCATATTCCACATGGTCTGAAAAGCGAAAAACACAAAGAATTTTCAAATAAGAGCTTTCCCTGAGGAGTTAGACGAAAGCTGTATCTCAGAATTGGCAGTAGGACTCAACTCAGCCAGAAAACTTAACTTTTGTCACAGAGCTCATACTTGCAAAAGAAACACATATTCATGTACCCCACTGTCTGGAAAGCGAAAAACACGTTCAATTTTCAAATACGAGCTTTCGCTAAGGAGTTAGACCAAAGCTGTATCTCAGAATTGGCAGTAGGAGTCAACACTGCCAGGAAATTTGACTATTGACAGAGAGTTCAGATTTGCAAGAGAAACAGATATTTGTATTCCCCACCACCTAAAAAACCCAAAAACATACTTTTATCAAATACGAGCTTTCCCTGAGGAGTTAGACTAAATTGTATTTCAGAATTGGCAGCACGACCGTAATTCAGCCAGAAAACTGAACTGTTGACACAGAGCTCATATTTAAAAAACAAACAAATATTCATATTCCCCATGTTCTGAAAAGCGAAAAACACATTCAATTATCAAACACGAGCTTTCTTTGAGGAGTTAGGCCGAATTGTATTTCAGAATTGGCAATACAACTCAATTCAGCCAGAAAACTGAACTATTGACAAGGAACTCGGATTTGCAAAAGAAACACATATTCATTTACTCCACTGTCTGAAAAGTGAAAAAAAGGGTCAATTTTCAAATACGAGCTTTTGCCTAAGGAGCTAGACCAAAGCTGCATCTCATAATTGGCAGTAGGACTCAATTCAGCCAGAAAACTTAACTTTTGACACAGAGCTCAGATTGGCAAAAGAAACATATATTCATGTAACCCACGGTCTGAAAAGCGAAAAACACAAAGAATTTTCAAATAAGAGCTTTCCCTGAGGAGTTAGACGAAAGCTGTATCTCAGAATTGGCAGTAGGACTCAACTCAGCCAGAAAGCTTAACTTTTGACACAGAGCTCAGATTGGCAAAAGAAACATATATTCATGTAACCCACGGTCTGAAAAGCGAAAAACACATTCAATTTTCAAACACGATCTTTCACTGAGGAGTTAGACGAAAGCTGTATCTCAGAATTGGCAGTAGGACTCAACTCAGCCAGAAAGCTTAACTTTTGACACAGAGCTCAGATTTGCCAAAGAAAAACATGTTCATGTTCCACATGGTCTGAAAAGCGAAAAACACAAAGAATTTTCAAATAAGAGCTTTCCCTGAGGAGTTAGACGAAAGCTGTATCTCAGAATTGGCAGTACGACTCCACTCAGACAGAAAACTTAACTTTTGACACAGAGCTCATACTTGCAAAAGAAACACATATTCATGTACCCCACTGTCTGGAAAGCGAAAAACACGTTCAATTTTCAAATACGAGCTTTCGCTAAGGAGTTAGACCAAAGCTGTATCTCAGAATTGGGAGTAGGAGTCAACACAGCCAGGAAATTTGACTATTGACAGAGAGTTCAGATTTGCAAGAGAAACAGATATTTGTATTCCCCACCACCTAAAAAACCCAAAAACATACTTTTATCAAATAGGAGCTTTCTCTGAGGAGTTAAACTAAATTGTATTTCACAATTGGCAGCACGACCGTATTCAGCCAGAAAACTGAACTGTTGACACAGAGCTCATATTTAAAAAACAAACAAATATTCATAATCCCCATGTTCTGAAAAGCGAAAAACACTTTCAATTATCAAATACGAGCTTTCTTTAAGGACTTAGGCAAAATTGTATTTCAGAATTGGCAGTACAACTCAATTCAGCCAGAAAACTGAACTATTGACAAGGAACTCGGATTTGCAAAAGAAACACATATTCATTTACTCCACTGTTGGAAAAGCGAAAAAAAGGGTCAATTTTCAAATACGAGCTTTTGCTAAGGAGTTAGACCAATGCTGTATCTCATAATTGGCAGTAGGACTCAATTCAGCCAGAAAACTTAACTTTTGACACAGAGCTCAGATTGGCAAAAGAAACATATATTCATGTAACCCACAGTCTGAAAAGCAAAAAACACATTCAATTTTCAAACACGATCTTTCACTGAGGAGTTAGACGAAAGCTGTATCTCAGAATTGGCAGTAGGACTCAACTCAGCCAGAAAGCTTAACTTTTGACACAGAGCTCAGATTTGCCAAAGACAAACATGTTCATATTCCACATGGTCTGAAAAGCGAAAAACACAAAGAATTTTCAAATAAGAGCTTTCCCTGAGGAGTTAGACGAAAGCTGTATCTCAGAATTGGCAGTAGGACTCAACTCAGCCAGAAAACTTAACTTTTGTCACAGAGCTCATACTTGCAAAAGAAACACATATTCATGTACCCCACTGTCTGGAAAGCGAAAAACACGTTCAATTTTCAAATACGAGCTTTCGCTAAGGAGTTAGACCAAAGCTGTATCTCAGAATTGGCAGTAGGAGTCAACACTGCCAGGAAATTTGACTATTGACAGAGAGTTCAGATTTGCAAGAGAAACAGATATTTGTATTCCCCACCACCTAAAAAACCCAAAAACATACTTTTATCAAATACGAGCTTTCCCTGAGGAGTTAGACTAAATTGTATTTCAGAATTGGCAGCACGACCGTAATTCAGCCAGAAAACTGAACTGTTGACACAGAGCTCATATTTAAAAAACAAACAAATATTCATATTCCCCATGTTCTGAAAAGCGAAAAACACATTCAATTATCAAACACGAGCTTTCTTTGAGGAGTTAGGCCGAATTGTATTTCAGAATTGGCAATACAACTCAATTCAGCCAGAAAACTGAACTATTGACAAGGAACTCGGATTTGCAAAAGAAACACATATTCATTTACTCCACTGTCTGAAAAGCGAAAAAAAGGGTCAATTTTCAAATACGAGCTTTTGCCTAAGGAGCTAGACCAAAGCTGCATCTCATAATTGGCAGTAGGACTCAATTCAGCCAGAAAACTTAACTTTTGACACAGAGCTCAGATTGGCAAAAGAAACATATATTCATGTAACCCACGGTCTGAAAAGCGAAAAACACAAAGAATTTTCAAATAAGAGCTTTCCCTGAGGAGTTAGACGAAAGCTGTATCTCAGAATTGGCAGTAGGACTCAACTCAGCCAGAAAGCTTAACTTTTGACACAGAGCTCAGATTTGCCAAAGAAAAACATGTTCATGTTCCACATGGTCTGAAAAGCGAAAAACACAAAGAATTTTCAAATAAGAGCTTTCCCTGAGGAGTTAGACGAAAGCTGTATCTCAGAATTGGCAGTAGGACTCAACTCAGACAGAAAACTGAACTTTTGACACAGAGCTCATACTTGCAAAAGAAACACATATTCATGTACCCCACTGTCTGGAAAGCGAAAAACACGTTCAATTTTCAAATACCAGCTTTCGCTAAGGAGTTAGACCAAAGCTGTATCTCAGAATTGGCAGTAGGAGTCAACACAGCCAGGAAATTTGACTATTGACAGAGAGTTCAGATTTGCAAGAGAAACAGATATTTGTATTCCCCTCCACCTAAAAAACCCAAAAACATACTTTTATCAAATAGGAGCTTTCTCTGAGGAGTTAAACTACATTGTATTTCACAATTGGCAGCACGACCGTATTCAGCCAGAAAACTGAACTGTTGACACAGAGCTCATATTTAAAAAACAAACAAATATTCATATTCCCCATGTTCTGAAAAGCGAAAAACACTTTCAATTATCAAATACGAGCTTTCTTTAAGGACTTAGGCAAAATTGTATGTCAGAATTGGCAGTACAACTCAATTCAGCCAGAAATCTGAACTATTGACAAGGAACTCGGATTTGCAAAAGAAACACATATTCATTTACTCCACTGTCTGAAAAGCGAAAAAAAGGGTCAATTTTCAAATACGAGCTTTTGCCTAAGGAGCTAGACCAAAACTGTATCTCATAATTGGCAGTAGGACTCAATTCAGCCAGAAAACTTAACTTTTGACACAGAGCTCAGATTGGCAAAAGAAATATATATTCATGTAACCCACGGTCTGAAAAGCAAAAAACACATTCAATTTTCAAACACGAGCTTTCCCTGAGGAGTTAGACAAAAGCTGTATCTCAGAATTGGCAGTAGGACTCAACTCAGCCAGAAAGCTTAACTTTTGACCCAGAGCTCAGATTTGCCAAAGAAAAACATGTTCATGTTCCACATGGTCTGAAAAGCGAAAAACACAAAGAATTTTCAAATAAGAGCTTTCCCTGAGGAGTTAGACGAAAGCTGTATCTCAGAATTGGCAGTAGGACTCAACTCAGCCAGAAAACTTAACTTTTGTCACAGAGCTCATACTTGCAAAAGAAACACATATTCATGTACCCCACTGTCTGGAAAGCGAAAAACACGTTCAATTTTCAAATACGAGCTTTCGCTAAGGAGTTAGACCAAAGCTGTATCTCAGAATTGGCAGTAGGAGTCAACACTGCCAGGAAATTTGACTATTGACAGAGAGTTCAGATTTGCAAGAGAAACAGATATTTGTATTCCCCACCACCTAAAAAACCCAAAAACATACTTTTATCAAATACGAGCTTTCTCTGAGGAGTTAGACTAAATTGTATTTCAGAATTGGCAGCACGACCGTAATTCAGCCAGAAAACTGAACTGTTGACACAGAGCTCATATTTAAAAAACAAACAAATATTCATATTCCCCATGTTCTGAAAAGCGAAAAACACATTCAATTATCAAACACGAGCTTTCTTTGAGGAGTTAGGCCGAATTGTATTTCAGAATTGGCAATACAACTCAATTCAGCCAGAAAACTGAACTATTGACAAGGAACTCGGATTTGCAAAAGAAACACATATTCATTTACTCCACTGTCTGAAAAGCGAAAAAAAGGGTCAATTTTCAAATACGAGCTTTTGCCTAAGGAGCTAGACCAAAGCTGTATCTCATAATTGGCAGTAGGACTCAATTCAGCCAGAAAACTTAACTTTTGACACAGAGCTCAGATTGGCAAAAGAAACATATATTCATGTAACCCACGGTCTGAAAAGCAAAAAACACATTCAATTTTCAAACACGAGCTTTCCCTGAGGAGTTAGACAAAAGCTGTATCTCAGAATTGGCAGTAGGACTCAACTCAGCCAGAAAGCTTAACTTTTGACACAGAGCTCAGATTTGCCAAAGAAAAACATGTTCATGTTCCACATGGTCTGAAAAGCGAAAAACACAAAGAATTTTCAAATAAGAGCTTTCCCTGAGGAGTTAGACGAAAGCTGTATCTCAGAATTGGCAGTAGGACTCAACTCAGCCAGAAAGCTTAACTTTTGACACAGAGCTCAGATTTGCCAAAGAAAAACATGTTCATGTTCCACATGGTCTGAAAAGCGAAAAACACAAAGAATTTTCAAATAAGAGCTTTCCCTGAGGAGTTAGACGAAAGCTGTATCTCAGAATTGGCAGTAGGACTCAACTCAGACAGAAAACTGAACTTTTGACACAGAGCTCATACTTGCAAAAGAAACACATATTCATGTACCCCACTGTCTGGAAAGCGAAAAACACGTTCAATTTTCAAATACCAGCTTTCGCTAAGGAGTTAGACCAAAGCTGTATCTCAGAATTGGCAGTAGGAGTCAACACAGCCAGGAAATTTGACTATTGACAGAGAGTTCAGATTTGCAAGAGAAACAGATATTTGTATTCCCCTCCACCTAAAAAACCCAAAAACATACTTTTATCAAATAGGAGCTTTCTCTGAGGAGTTAAACTACATTGTATTTCACAATTGGCAGCACGACCGTATTCAGCCAGAAAACTGAACTGTTGACACAGAGCTCATATTTAAAAAACAAACAAATATTCATATTCCCCATGTTCTGAAAAGCGAAAAACACTTTCAATTATCAAATACGAGCTTTCTTTAAGGACTTAGGCAAAATTGTATGTCAGAATTGGCAGTACAACTCAATTCAGCCAGAAATCTGAACTATTGACAAGGAACTCGGATTTGCAAAAGAAACACATATTCATTTACTCCACTGTCTGAAAAGCGAAAAAAAGGGTCAATTTTCAAATACGAGCTTTTGCCTAAGGAGCTAGACCAAAACTGTATCTCATAATTGGCAGTAGGACTCAATTCAGCCAGAAAACTTAACTTTTGACACAGAGCTCAGATTGGCAAAAGAAATATATATTCATGTAACCCACGGTCTGAAAAGCAAAAAACACATTCAATTTTCAAACACGAGCTTTCCCTGAGGAGTTAGACAAAAGCTGTATCTCAGAATTGGCAGTAGGACTCAACTCAGCCAGAAAGCTTAACTTTTGACCCAGAGCTCAGATTTGCCAAAGAAAAACATGTTCATGTTCCACATGGTCTGAAAAGCGAAAAACACAAAGAATTTTCAAATAAGAGCTTTCCCTGAGGAGTTAGACGAAAGCTGTATCTCAGAATTGGCAGTAGGACTCAACTCAGCCAGAAAACTGAACTTTTGACACAGAGCTCATACTTGCAAAAGAAACACATATTCATGTACCCCACTGTCTGGAAAGCGAAAAACACGTTCAATTTTCAAATACGAGCTTTCGCTAAGGAGTTAGACCAAAGCTGTATCTCAGAATTGGCAGTAGGAGTCAACACTGCCAGGAAATTTGACTATTGACAGAGAGTTCAGATTTGCAAGAGAAACAGATATTTGTATTCCCCACCACCTAAAAAACCCAAAAACATACTTTTATCAAATACGAGCTTTCTCTGAGGAGTTAGACTAAATTGTATTTCAGAATTGGCAGCACGACCGTAATTCAGCCAGAAAACTGAACTGTTGACACAGAGCTCATATTTAAAAAACAAACAAATATTCATATTCCCCATGTTCTGAAAAGCGAAAAACACATTCAATTATCAAACACGAGCTTTCTTTGAGGAGTTAGGCCGAATTGTATTTCAGAATTGGCAATACAACTCAATTCAGCCAGAAAACTGAACTATTGACAAGGAACTCGGATTTGCAAAAGAAACACATATTCATTTACTCCACTGTCTGAAAAGCGAAAAAAAGGGTCAATTTTCAAATACGAGCTTTTGCCTAAGGAGCTAGACCAAAGCTGTATCTCATAATTGGCAGTAGGACTCAATTCAGCCAGAAAACTTAACTTTTGACACAGAGCTCAGATTGGCAAAAGAAACATATATTCATGTAACCCACGGTCTGAAAAGCAAAAAACACATTCAATTTTCAAACACGAGCTTTCCCTGAGGAGTTAGACAAAAGCTGTATCTCAGAATTGGCAGTAGGACTCAACTCAGCCAGAAAGCTTAACTTTTGAAACAGAGCTCAGATTTGCCAAAGAAAAACATGTTCATGTTCCACATGGTCTGAAAAGCGAAAAACACAAAGAATTTTCAAATAAGAGCTTTCCCTGAGGAGTTAGACGAAAGCTGTATCTCAGAATTGGCAGTAGGACTCAACTCAGACAGAAAATTTAACTTTTGACACAGAGCTCATACTTGCAAAAGAAACACATATTCATGTACCCCACTGTCTGGAAAGCGAAAAACACGTTCAATTTTCAAATACCAGCTTTCGCTAAGGAGTTAGACCAACGCTGTATCTCAGAATTGGCAGTAGGAGTCAACACAGCCAGGAAATTTGACTATTGACAGAGAGTTCAGATTTGCAAGAGAAACAGATATTTGTATTCCCCTCCACCTAAAAAACCCAAAAACATACTTTTATCAAATAGGAGCTTTCTCTGAGGAGTTAAACTACATTGTATTTCACAATTGGCAGCACGACCGTATTCAGCCAGAAAACTGAACTGTTGACACAGAGCTCATATTTAAAAAACAAACAAATATTCATATTCCCCATGTTCTGAAAAGCGAAAAACACTTTCAATTATCAAATACGAGCTTTCTTTAAGGACTTAGGCAAAATTGTATTTCAGAATTGGCAGTACAACTCAATTCAGCCAGAAAACTGAACTATTGACAAGGAACTCGGATTTGCAAAAGAAACACATATTCATTTACTCCACTGTTGGAAAAGCGAAAAAAAGGGTCAATTTTCAAATACGAGCTTTCGCTAAGGAGTTAGACCAAAGCTGTATCTCAGAATTGGCAGTAGGACTCAATTCAGCCAGAAAACTTAACTTTTGACACAGAGCTCAGATTGGCAAAAGAAACATATATTCATGTAACCCACGGTCTGAGAAGCAAAAAACACATTCAATTTTCAAACACGATCTTTCACTGAGGAGTTAGACGAAAGCTGTATCTCAGAATTGGCAGTAGGACTCAACTCAGCCAGAAAGCTTAACTTTTGACCCAGAGCTCAGATTTGCCAAAGACAAACATGTTCATGTTCCACATGTTCTGAAAAGCGAAAAACACGTTCAATTTTCAAATAAAAGCTTTCCCTGAGGAGTTAGACGAAAGTTGTATCTCAGAATTGGCAGTAGGACTCAACAAAGCCAGAAAGCTTAACTTTTGACAAAGAGCTCATACTTGCAAAAGAAACACATATTCATGTACCCCACTTTCTGAAAACCGAAAAACACGTTCAATTTTCAAATACCAGCTTTCGCTAAGGAGTTAGACCAAAGCTGTATCTCAGAATTGGCAGTAGGAGTCAACACAGCCAGAAAATTTGACTATTGACAGAGAGTTCAGATTTGCAAAAGAAACAGATATTTGTATTCCCCACCACCTAAAAAACCCAAAAACATACTTTTATCAAATACGACCTTTCTCTGAGGAGTTAGACTAAATTGTATTTCAGAATTGGCAGCACGACCATATTCAGCCAGAAAACTGAACTGTTGACACAGAGCTCATATTTAAATAACAAACAAATAATCATATTCCCCATGTTTTGTAAAACGAAAAACACACGAGCTTTCTTTGAGGAGTTAGGCCAAATTGTATTTCAGAATTGGCAGTACAACTCAATTCAGCCAGAAAACTGAACTATTGACAAGGAACTCGGATTTGCAAAAGAAACACATATTCATTTACTCCACTGTCTGAAAAGCGAAAAAAAGGGTCAATTTTCAAATACGAGCTTTTGCCTAAGGAGCTAGACCAAAGCTGTATCTCATAATTGGCAGTAGGACTCAATTCAGCCAGAAAAATTAACTTTTGACACAGAGCTCAGATTGGCAAAAGAAATATATATTCATGTAACCCACAGTCTGAAAAGCAAAAAACACATTCAATTTTCAAACACGAGCTTTCCCTGAGTAGTTAGACAAAAGCTGTATCTCATAATTGGCAGTAGGACTCAACTCAGCCAGAAAGCTTAACTTTTGACCCAGAGCTCAGATTTGCCAAAGAAAAACATGTTCATGTTCCACATGGTCTGAAAAGCGAAAAACACAAAGAATTTTCAAATAAGAGCTTTCCCTGAGGAGTTAGACGAAAGCTGTATCTCAGAATTGGCAGTAGGACTCCACTCAGCCAGAAAACTTAACTTTTGTCACAGAGCTCATACTTGCAAAAGAAACACATATTCATGTACCCCACTGTCTGGAAAGCGAAAAACACGTTCAATTTTCAAATACGAGCTTTCGCTAAGGAGTTAGACCAAAGCTGTATCTCAGAATTGGCAGTAGGAGTCAACAAAGCCAGGAAATTTGACTATTGACAGAGAGTTCAGATTTGCAAGAGAAACAGATATTTGTATTCCCCACCACCTAAGAAACCCAAAAACATACTTTTATCAAATACGAGCTTTCTCTGAGGAGTTAGACTAAATTGTATTTCAGAATTGGCAGCACGACCGTATTCAGCCAGAAAACTGAACTGTTGACACAGAGCTCATATTTAAAAAACAAACAAATATTCATATTCCCCATGTTCTGAAAAGCGAAAAACACATTCAATTATCAAACACGAGCTTTCTTTGATGAGTTAGGCCAAATTGTATTTCAGAATTGGCAGTACAACTCAATTCAGCCAGAAAACTGAACTATTTACAAGGAACTCGGATTTGCAAAAGAAACACATATTCATTTACTCCACTGTCTGAAAAGCGAAAAAAAGGGTCAATTTTCAAATACGAGCTTTTGCCTAAGGAGCTAGACCAAAGCTGTATCTCATAATTGGCAGTAGGACTCAATTCAGCCAGAAAAATTAACTTTTGACACAGAGCTCAGATTGGCAAAAGAAATATATATTCATGTAACCCACGGTCTGAAAAGCAAAAAACACATTCAATTTTCAAACACGAGCTTTCCCTGAGGAGTTAGACAAAAGCTGTATCTCAGAATTGGCAGTAGGACTCAACTCAGCCAGAAAGCTTAACTTTTGACCCAGAGCTCAGATTTGCCAAAGAAAAACATGTTCATGTTCCACATGGTCTGAAAAGCGAAAAACACAAAGAATTTTCAAATAAGAGCTTTCCCTGAGGAGTTAGACGAAAGCTGTATCTCAGAATTGGCAGTAGGACTCAACTCAGCCAGAAAACTTAACTTTTGTCACAGAGCTCATACTTGCAAAAGAAACACATATTCATGTACCCCACTGTCTGGAAAGCGAAAAACACGTTCAATTTTCAAATACGAGCTTTCGCTAAGGAGTTAGACCAAAGCTGTATCTCAGAATTGGCAGTAGGAGTCAACAAAGCCAGGAAATTTGACTATTGACAGAGAGTTCAGATTTGCAAGAGAAACAGATATTTGTATTCCCCACCACCTAAGAAACCCAAAAACATACTTTTATCAAATACGAGCTTTCTCTGAGGAGTTAGACTAAATTGTATTTCAGAATTGGCAGCACGACCGTATTCAGCCAGAAAACTGAACTGTTGACACAGAGCTCATATTTAAAAAACAAACAAATATTCATATTCCCCATGTTCTGAAAAGCGAAAAACACATTCAATTATCAAACACGAGCTTTCTTTGAGGAGTTAGGCCAAATTGTATTTCAGAATTGGCAGTACAACTCAATTCAGCCAGAAAACTGAACTATTTACAAGGAACTCGGATTTGCAAAAGAAACACATATTCATTTACTCCACTGTCTGAAAAGCGAAAAAAAGGGTCAATTTTCAAATACGAGCTTTTGCCTAAGGAGCTAGACCAAAGCTGTATCTCATAATTGGCAGTAGGACTCAATTCAGCCAGAAAAATTAACTTTTGACACAGAGCTCAGATTGGCAAAAGAAATATATATTCATGTAACCCACGGTCTGAAAAGCAAAAAACACATTCAATTTTCAAACACGAGCTTTCCCTGAGGAGTTAGACAAAAGCTGTATCTCAGAATTGGCAGTAGGACTCAACTCAGCCAGAAAGCTTAACTTTTGACCCAGAGCTCAGATTTGCCAAAGAAAAACATGTTCATGTTCCACATGGTCTGAAAAGCGAAAAACACAAAGAATTTTCAAATAAGAGCTTTCCCTGAGGAGTTAGACGAAAGCTGTATCTCAGAATTGGCAGTAGGACTCAACTCAGCCAGAAAACTTAACTTTTGTCACAGAGCTCATACTTGCAAAAGAAACACATATTCATGTACCCCACTGTCTGGAAAGCGAAAAACACGTTCAATTTTCAAATACGAGCTTTCGCTAAGGAGTTAGACCAAAGCTGTATCTCAGAATTGGCAGTAGGAGTCAACAAAGCCAGGAAATTTGACTATTGACAGAGAGTTCAGATTTGCAAGAGAAACAGATATTTGTATTCCCCACCACCTAAGAAACCCAAAAACATACTTTTATCAAATACGAGCTTTCTCTGAGGAGTTAGACTAAATTGTATTTCAGAATTGGCAGCACGACCGTATTCAGCCAGAAAACTGAACTGTTGACACAGAGCTCATATTTAAAAAACAAACAAATATTCATATTCCCCATGTTCTGAAAAGCGAAAAACACATTCAATTATCAAACACGAGCTTTCTTTGAGGAGTTAGGCCAAATTGTATTTCAGAATTGGCAGTACAACTCAATTCAGCCAGAAAACTGAACTATTGACAAGGAACTCGGATTTGCAAAAGAAACACATATTCATTTACTCCACTGTCTGAAAAGCGAAAAAAAGGGCCAATTTTCAAATACGAGATTTTGCCTAAGGAGCTATACCAAAGCTGTATCTCATAATTGGCAGTAGGACTCAATTCAGCCAGAAAACTTAACTTTTGACACAGAGCTCAGATTGTTAAAAGAAATATATATTCATGTAACCCACGGTCTGAAAAGCAAAAAACACATTCAATTTTCAAACACGAGCTTTCCCTGAGGAGTTAGACAAAAGCTGTATCTCAGAATTGGCAGTAGGACTCAACTCAGCCAGAAAGCTTAACTTTTGACCCAGAGCTCAGATTTGCCAAAGAAAAACATGTTCATGTTCCACATGGCCTGAAAAGCGAAAAACACAAAGAATTTTCAAATAAGAGCTTTCCCTGAGGAGTTAGACGAAAGCTGTATCTCAGAATTGGCAGTAGGACTCAACTCAGCCAGAAAACTTAACTTTTGTCACAGAGCTCATACTTGCAAAAGAAACACATATTCATGTACCCCACTGTATGGAAAGCGAAAAACACGTTCAATTTTCAAATACGAGCTTTCGCTAAGGAGTTAGACCAAAGCTGTATCTCAGAATTGGCAGTAGGAGTCAACACTGCCAGGAAATTTGACTATTGACAGAGAGTTCAGATTTGCAAGAGAAACAGATATTTGTATTCCCCACCACCTAAAAAACCCAAAAACATACTTTTATCAAATACGAGCTTTCTCTGAGAAGTTAGACTAAATTGTATTTCAGAATTGGCAGCACGACCGTAATTCAGCCAGAAAACTGAACTGTTGACACAGAGCTCATATTTAAAAAACAAACAAATATTCATATTCCCCATGTTCTGAAAAGCGAAAAACACTTTCAATTATCAAATACGAGCTTTCTTTAAGGACTTAGGCAAAATTGTATTTCAGAATTGGCAGTACAACTCAATTCAGCCAGAAAACTGAACTATTGACAAGGAACTCGGATTTGCAAAAGAAACACATATTCATTTACTCCACTGTTGGAAAAGCGAAAAAAAGGGTCAATTTTCAAATACGAGCTTTTGCTAAGGAGTTAGACCAAAGCTGTATCTCAGAATTGGCAGTAGGACTCAATTCAGCCAGAAAACTTAACTTTTGACACAGAGCTCAGATTGGCAAAAGAAACATATATTCATGTAACCCACGGTCTGAAAAGCAAAAAACACATTCAATTTTCAAACACGATCTTTCACTGAGGAGTTAGACGAAAGCTGTATCTCAGAATTGGCAGTAGGACTCAACTCAGCCAGAAAGCTTAACTTTTGACACAGAGCTCAGATTTGCCAAAGAAAAACATGTTCATGTTCCACATGGTCTGAAAAGCGAAAAACACAAAGAATTTTCAAATAAGAGCTTTCCCTGAGGAGTTAGATGAAAGCTGTATCTCAGAATTGGTAGTAGGACTCAACTCAGCCAGAAAACTTAACTTTTGTCACAGAGCTCATACTTGCAAAAGAAACACATATTCATGTACCCCACTGTCTGGAAAGCGAAAAACACGTTCAATTTTCAAATACGAGCTTTCGCTAAGGAGTTAGACCAGAGCTGTATCTCAGAATTGGCAGTAGGAGTCAACAAAGCCAGGAAATTTGACTATTGACAGAGAGTTCAGATTTGCAAGAGAAACAGATATTTGTATTCCCCACCACCTAAGAAACCCAAAAACATACTTTTATCAAATACGAGCTTTCTCTGAGGAGTTAGACTAAATTGTATTTCAGAATTGGCAGTACGACCGTATTCAGCCAGAAAACTGAACTGTTGACACAGAGCTCAGATTTAAACAACAAACATATATTCATATTCCCCATGTTCTGAAAAGCGAAAAACACATTCAATTATCAAACACGAGCTTTCTTTGAGGAGTTAGGCAAAATTGTATTTCAGAATTGGCAGTACAACTCAATTCAGCCAGAAAACTGAACTATTGACAAGGAACTCGGATTTGCAAAAGAAACACATATTCATTTACTCCACTGTCTGAAAAGCGAAAAAAAGTGTTCATTTTCAAATACGAGCTTTTGCCTAAGGAGCTAGACCAAAGCTGTATCTCATAATTGGCAGTAGGACTCAATTCAGCCAGAAAACTTAACTTTTGACACAGAGCTCAGATTGGCAAAAGAAATATATATTCATGTAACCCACGGTCTGAAAAGCAAAAAACACATTCAATTTTCAAACACGAGCTTTCCCTGAGGAGTTAGACAAAAGCTGTATCTCAGAATTGGCAGTAGGACTCAACTCAGCCAGAAAGCTTAACTTTTGACCCAGAGCTCAGATTTGCCAAAGAAAAACATGTTCATGTTCCACATGGTCTGAAAAGCGAAAAACACAAAGAATTTTCAAATAAGAGCTTTCCCTGAGGAGTTAGACGAAAGCTGTATCTCAGAATTGGCAGTAGGACTCAACTCAGCCAGAAAACTTAACTTTTGTCACAGAGCTCATACTTGCAAAAGAAACACATATTCATGTACCCCACTGTATGGAAAGCGAAAAACACGTTCAATTTTCAAATACGAGCTTTCGCTAAGGAGTTAGACCAAAGCTGTATCTCAGAATTGGCAGTAGGAGTCAACACTGCCAGGAAATTTGACTATTGACAGAGAGTTCAGATTTGCAAGAGAAACAGATATTTGTATTCCCCACCACCTAAAAAACCCAAAAACATACTTTTATCAAATACGAGCTTTCTCTGAGAAGTTAGACTAAATTGTATTTCAGAATTGGCAGCACGACCGTAATTCAGCCAGAAAACTGAACTGTTGACACAGAGCTCATATTTAAAAAACAAACAAATATTCATATTCCCCATGTTCTGAAAAGCGAAAAACACTTTCAATTATCAAATACGAGCTTTCTTTAAGGACTTAGGCAAAATTGTATTTCAGAATTGGCAGTACAACTCAATTCAGCCAGAAAACTGAACTATTGACAAGGAACTCGGATTTGCAAAAGAAACACATATACATTTACTCCACTGTTGGAAAAGCGAAAAAAAGGGTCAATTTTCAAATACGAGCTTTTGCTAAGGAGTTAGACCAAAGCTGTATCTCAGAATTGGCAGTAGGACTCAATTCAGCCAGAAAACTTAACTTTTGACACAGAGCTCAGATTGGCAAAAGAAACATATATTCATGTAACCCACGGTCTGAAAAGCAAAAAACACATTCAATTTTCAAACACGATCTTTCACTGAGGAGTTAGACGAAAGCTGTATCTCAGAATTGGCAGTAGGACTCAACTCAGCCAGAAAGCTTAACTTTTGACACAGAGCTCAGATTTGCCAAAGAAAAACATGTTCATGTTCCACATGGTCTGAAAAGCGAAAAACACAAAGAATTTTCAAATAAGAGCTTTCCCTGAGGAGTTAGATGAAAGCTGTATCTCAGAATTGGTAGTAGGACTCAACTCAGCCAGAAAACTTAACTTTTGTCACAGAGCTCATACTTGCAAAAGAAACACATATTCATGTACCCCACTGTCTGGAAAGCGAAAAACACGTTCAATTTTCAAATACGAGCTTTCGCTAAGGAGTTAGACCAGAGCTGTATCTCAGAATTGGCAGTAGGAGTCAACAAAGCCAGGAAATTTGACTATTGACAGAGAGTTCAGATTTGCAAGAGAAACAGATATTTGTATTCCCCACCACCTAAGAAACCCAAAAACATACTTTTATCAAATACGAGCTTTCTCTGAGGAGTTAGACTAAATTGTATTTCAGAATTGGCAGCACGACCGTATTCAGCCAGAAAACTGAACTGTTGACACAGAGCTCAGATTTAAACAACAAACATATATTCATATTCCCCATGTTCTGAAAAGCGAAAAACACATTCAATTATCAAACACGAGCTTTCTTTGAGGAGTTAGGCAAAATTGTATTTCAGAATTGGCAGTACAACTCAATTCAGCCAGAAAACTGAACTATTGACAAGGAACTCGGATTTGCAAAAGAAACACATATACATTTACTCCACTGTTGGAAAAGCGAAAAAAAGGGTCAATTTTCAAATACGAGCTTTTGCTAAGGAGTTAGACCAAAGCTGTATCTCAGAATTGGCAGTAGGACTCAATTCAGCCAGAAAACTTAACTTTTGACACAGAGCTCAGATTGGCAAAAGAAACATATATTCATGTAACCCACGGTCTGAAAAGCAAAAAACACATTCAATTTTCAAACACGATCTTTCACTGAGGAGTTAGACGAAAGCTGTATCTCAGAATTGGCAGTAGGACTCAACTCAGCCAGAAAGCTTAACTTTTGACACAGAGCTCAGATTTGCCAAAGAAAAACATGTTCATGTTCCACATGGTCTGAAAAGCGAAAAACACAAAGAATTTTCAAATAAGAGCTTTCCCTGAGGAGTTAGATGAAAGCTGTATCTCAGAATTGGTAGTAGGACTCAACTCAGCCAGAAAACTTAACTTTTGTCACAGAGCTCATACTTGCAAAAGAAACACATATTCATGTACCCCACTGTCTGGAAAGCGAAAAACACGTTCAATTTTCAAATACGAGCTTTCGCTAAGGAGTTAGACCAGAGCTGTATCTCAGAATTGGCAGTAGGAGTCAACAAAGCCAGGAAATTTGACTATTGACAGAGAGTTCAGATTTGCAAGAGAAACAGATATTTGTATTCCCCACCACCTAAGAAACCCAAAAACATACTTTTATCAAATACGAGCTTTCTCTGAGGAGTTAGACTAAATTGTATTTCAGAATTGGCAGCACGACCGTATTCAGCCAGAAAACTGAACTGTTGACACAGAGCTCAGATTTAAACAACAAACATATATTCATATTCCCCATGTTCTGAAAAGCGAAAAACACATTCAATTATCAAACACGAGCTTTCTTTGAGGAGTTAGGCAAAATTGTATTTCAGAATTGGCAGTACAACTCAATTCAGCCAGAAAACTGAACTATTGACAAGGAACTCGGATTTGCAAAAGAAACACATATTCATTTACTCCACTGTCTAAAAAGCGAAAAAAAGGGTCAATTTTCAAATACGAGCTTTTGCTAAGAAGTTAGACGAAAGCTGTATCTCCGAATTGGCAGTAGGACTCAACTCAGCAAGAAAGCTTAACTTTTGACACAGAGCTCATACTTGAAAAAGAAAGACATATTCATGTACCCCACTGTCTGGAAAGCGAAAAACACGTTCAATTTCCAAAACGAGCTTTCGCTAAGGAGTTAGACCAAAGCTGTATCTCAGAATTGGCAGTAGGAGTCAACACAGCCAGGAAATTTGACTATTGACAGAGAGTTCAGATTTGCAAAAGAAACAGATATTTGTATTCCCCACCACCTAAAAAACCCAAAAACATACTTTTATCAAATACGAGCTTTCTCTGAGGAGTTAGACTAAATTGTATTTCAGAATTGGCAGCACGACCATATTGAGCCAGAAAACTGAACTGTTGACACAGAGCTCATATTTAAAAAACAAACAAATAATCATATTCCCCATGTTCTGAAAAGCGAAAAACACACGAGCTTTCTTTGAGGAGTTAGGCCAAATTGTATTTCAGAATTGGCAGTACAACTCAATTCAGCCAGAAAACTGAACTATTTACAAGGAACTCGGATTTGCAAAAGAAACACATATTCATTTACTCCACTGTCTGAAAAGCGAAAAAAAGGGTCAATTTTCAAATACGAGCTTTTGCTAAGGAGTTAGACCAAAGCTGTATCTCATAATTGGCAGTAGGACTCAATTCAGCCAGAAAACTTAACTTTTGACACAGAGCTCAGATTGGCAAAAGAAACATATATTCATGTAACCCACGGTCTGAAAAGCGAAAAACACAAAGAATTTTCAAATAAGAGCTTTCCCTGAGGAGTTAGACGAAAGCTGTATCTCAGAATTGGCAGTAGGACTCAACTCAGCCAGAAAGCTTAACTTTTGACACAGAGCTCAGCTTTGCCAAAGAAAAACATGTTCATGTTCCACATGGTCTGAAAAGCGAAAAACACGTTCAATTTTCAAATAAAAGCTTTCCCTGAGGAGTTAGACGAAAGCTGTATCTCAGAATTGGCAGTAGGACTCAACAAAGCCAGAAAGCTTAACTTTTGACAAAGAGCTCATACTTGCAAAAGAAACACATATTCATGTACCCCACTTTCTGAAAAGCGAAAAACACGTTCAATTTTCAAATACGAGCTTTCGCTAAGGAGTTAGACCAAAGCTGTATCTCAGAATTGGCAGTAGGAGTCAACACAGCCAGGAAATTTGACTATTGACAGAGAGTTCAGATTTGCAAAAGAAACAGATATTTGTATTCCCCACCACCTAAAAAACCCAAAAACATACTTTTATCAAATACGACCTTTCTCTGAGGAGTTAGACTAAATTGTATTTCAGAATTGGCAGCACGACCATATTCAGCCAGAAAACTGAACTGTTGACACAGAGCTCATATTTAAAAAACAAACAAATAATCATATTCCCCATGTTTTGAAAAGCGAAAAACACACGAGCTTTCTTTGAGGAGTTAGGCCAAATTGTATTTCAGAATTGGCAGTACAACTCAATTCAGCCAGAAAACTGAACTATTGACAAGGAACTCGGATTTGCAAAAGAAACACATATTCATTTACTCCACTGTCTGAAAAGCGAAAAAAAGGGTCAATTTTCAAATACGAGCTTTTGCCTAAAGAGCTAGACCAAAGCTGTATCTCATAATTGGCAGTAGGACTCAATTCAGCCAGAAAACTTAACTTTTGACACAGAGCTCAGATTGGCAAAAGAAACATATATTCATGTAACCCACGGTCTGAAAAGCGAAAAAAACAAAGAATTTTCAAATAAGAGCTTTCCCTGAGGAGTTAGACGAAAGCTGTATCTCAGAATTGGCAGTAGGACTCAACTCAGCCAGAAAGCTTAACTTTTGACACAGAGCTCAGATTTGCCAAAGAAAAACATGTTCATGTTCCACATGGTCTGAAAAGCGAAAAACACAAAGAATTTTCAAATAAGAGCTTTCCCTGAGGAGTTAGACGAAAGCTGCATCTCAGAATTGGCAGTAGGACTCAACAAAGCCAGAAAGCTTAACTTTTGACAAAGAGCTCATACTTGCAAAAGAAACACATATTCATGTACCCCACTTTCTGAAAAGCGAAAAACACGTTCAATTTTCAAATACGAGCTTTCGCTAAGGAGTTAGACCAAAGCTGTATCTCAGAATTGGCAGTAGGAGTCAACACAGCCAGGAAATTTGACTATTGACAGAGAGTTCAGATTTGCAAAAAAAACAGATATTTGTATTCCCCACCACCTAAAAAACCCAAAAACATACTTTTATCAAATACGAGCTTTCTCTGAGGAGTTAGACTAAATTGTATTTCAGAATTGGCAGCACGACCATATTCAGCCAGAAAACTGAACTGTTGACACAGGGCTCATATTTAAAAAACAAACAAATAATCATATTCCCCATGTTCTGAAAAGCGAAAAACACACGAGCTTTCTTTGAGGAGTTAGGCCAAATTGTATTTCAGAATTGGCAGTACAACTCAATTCAGCCAGAAAACTGAACTATTGACAAGGAACTCGGATTTGCAAAAGAAACACATATTCATTTACTCCACTGTCTAAAAAGCGAAAAAAAGGGTCAATTTTCAAATACGAGCTTTTGCTAAGGAGTTAGACGAAAGCTGTATCTCCGAATTGGCAGTAGGACTCAACTCAGCAAGAAAGCTTAACTTTTGACACAAAGCTCATACTTGAAAAAGAAAGACATATTCATGTACCCCACTGTCTGGAAAGCGAAAAACACGTTCAATTTCCAAAACGAGCTTTCGCTAAGGAGTTAGACCAAAGCTGTATCTCAGAATTGGCAGTAGGAGTCAACACAGCCAGGAAATTTGACTATTGACAGAGAGTTCAGATTTGCAAAAGAAACAGATATTTGTATTCCCCACCACCTAAAAAACCCAAAAACATACTTTTATCAAATACGACCTTTCTCTGAGGAGTTAGACTAAATTGTATTTCAGAATTGGCAGCACGACCATATTGAGCCAGAAAACTGAACTGTTGACACAGAGCTCATATTTAAAAAACAAACAAATAATCATATTCCCCATGTTCTGAAAAGCGAAAAACACACGAGCTTTCTTTGAGGAGTTAGGCCAAATTGTATTTCAGAATTGGCAGTACAACTCAATTCAGCCAGAAAACTGAACTATTGACAAGGAACTCGGATTTGCAAAAGAAACACATATTCATTTACTCCACTGTCTGAAAAGCGAAAAAAAGGGTCAATTTTCAAATACGAGCTTTTGCTAAGGAGTTAGACGAAAGCTGTATCTCCGAATTGGCAGTAGGACTCAACTCAGCAAGAAAGCTTAACTTTTGACACAGAGCTCATACTTGAAAAAGAAAGACATATTCATGTACCCCACTGTCTGGAGAGCGAAAAACAGGTTCAATTTCCAAAACGAGCTTTCGCTAAGGAGTTAGACCAAAGCTGTATCTCAGAATTGGCAGTAGGAGTCAACACAGCCAGGAAATTTGACTATTGACAGAGAGTTCAGATTTGCAAGAGAAACAGATATTTGTATTCCCCACCACCTAAGAAACCCAAAAACATACTTTTATCAAATACGAGCTTTCTCTGAGGAGTTAGACTAAATTGTATTTCAGAATTGGCAGCACGACCGTATTCAGCCAGAAAACTGAACTGTTGACACAGAGCTCAGATTTAAACAACAAACATATATTCATATTCCCCATGTTCTGAAAAGCGAAAAACACATTCAATTATCAAACACGAGCTTTCTTTGAGGATTAAGGCAAAATTGTATTTCAGAATTGGCAGTACAACTCAATTCAGCCAGAAAACTGAACTATTGACAAGGAACTCGGATTTGCAAAAGAAACACATATTCATTTACTCCACTGTCTGAAAAGCGAAAAAAAGTGTTCATTTTCAAATACGAGCTTTTGCCTAAGGAGCTAGACCAAAGCTGTATCTCATAATTGGCAGTAGGACTCAATTCAGCCAGAAAACTTAACTTTTGACACAGAGCTCAGATTGGCAAAAGAAACATATATTCATGTAACCCACGGTCTGAAAAGCGAAAAAAACAAAGAATTTTCAAATAAGAGCTTTCCCTGAGGAGTTAGAGGAAAGCTGTATCTCAGAATTGGCAGTAGGACTCAACTCAGCCAGAAAGCTTAACTTTTGACACAGAGCTCAGATTTGCCAAAGAAAAACATGTTCATGTTCCACATGGTCTGAAAAGCGAAAAACACAAAGAATTTTCAAATAAGAGTTTTCCCTGAGGAGTTAGACGAAAGCTGCAACTCAGAATTGGCAGTAGGACTCAACAAAGCCAGAAAGCTTAACTTTTGACAAAGAGCTCATACTTGCAAAAGAAACACATATTCATGTACCCCACTTTCTGAAAAGCGAAAAACACGTTCAATTTTCAAATACGAGCTTTCGCTAAGGAGTTAGACCAAAGCTGTATCTCAGAATTGGCAGTAGGAGTCAACACAGCCAGGAAATTTGACTATTGACAGAGAGTTCAGATTTGCAAAAGAAACAGATATTTGTATTCCCCACCACCTAAAAAACCCAAAAACATACTTTTATCAAATACGAGCTTTCTCTGAGGAGTTAGACTAAATTGTATTTCAGAATTGGCAGCACGACCATATTCAGCCAGAAAACTGAACTGTTGACACAGAGCTCATATTTAAAAAACAAACAAATAATCATATTCCCCATGTTCTGAAAAGCGAAAAACACACGAGCTTTCTTTGAGGAGTTAGGCCAAATTGTATTTCAGAATTGGCAGTACAACTCAATTCAGCCAGAAAACTGAACTATTGACAAGGAACTCGGATTTGCAAAAGAAACACATATTCATTTACTCCACTGTCTAAAAAGCGAAAAAAAGGGTCAATTTTCAAATACGAGCTTTTGCTAAGGAGTTAGACGAAAGCTGTATCTCCGAATTGGCAGTAGGACTCAACTCAGCAAGAAAGCTTAACTTTTGACACAGAGCTCATACTTGAAAAAGAAAGACATATTCATGTACCCCACTGTCTGGAAAGCGAAAAACACGTTCAATTTCCAAAACGAGCTTTCGCTAAGGAGTTAGACCAAAGCTGTATCTCAGAATTGGCAGTAGGAGTCAACACAGCCAGGAAATTTGACTATTGACAGAGAGTTCAGATTTGCAAAAGAAACAGATATTTGTATTCCCCACCACCTAAAAAACCCAAAAACATACTTTTATCAAATACGAGCTTTCTCTGAGGAGTTAGACTAAATTGTATTTCAGAATTGGCAGCACGACCATATTGAGCCAGAAAACTGAACTGTTGACACAGAGCTCATATTTAAAAAACAAACAAATAATCATATTCCCCATGTTCTGAAAAGCGAAAAACACACGAGCTTTCTTTGAGGATTTAGGCCAAATTGTATTTCAGAATTGGCAGTACAACTCAATTCAGCCAGAAAACTGAACTATTGACAAGGAACTCGGATTTGCAAAAGAAACACATATTCATTTACTCCACTGTCTGAAAAGCGAAAAAAAGGGTCAATTTTCAAATACGAGCTTTTGCTAAGGAGTTAGACGAAAGCTGTATCTCCGAATTGGCAGTAGGACTCAACTCAGCAAGAAAGCTTAACTTTTGACACAGAGCTCATACTTGAAAAAGAAAGACATATTCATGTACCCCACTGTCTGGAAAGCGAAAAACACGTTCAATTTCCAAAACGAGCTTTCGCTAAGGAGTTAGACCAAAGCTGTATCTCAGAATTGGCAGTAGGAGTCAACAAAGCCAGGAAATTTGACTATTGACAGAGAGTTCAGATTTGCAAGAGAAACAGATATTTGTATTCCCCACCACCTAAGAAACCCAAAAACATACTTTTATCAAATACGAGCTTTCTCTGAGGAGTTAGACTAAATTGTATTTCAGAATTGGCAGCACGACCGTATTCAGCCAGAAAACTGAACTGTTGACACAGAGCTCAGATTTAAACAACAAACATATATTCATATTCCCCATGTTCTGAAAAGCGAAAAACACATTCAATTATCAAACACGAGCTTTCTTTGAGGAGTTAGGCAAAATTGTATTTCAGAATTGGCAGTACAACTCAATTCAGCCAGAAAACTGAACTATTGACAAGGAACTCGGATTTGCAAAAGAAACACATATTCATTTACTCCACTGTCTGAAAAGCGAAAAAAAGTGTTCATTTTCAAATACGAGCTTTTGCCTAAGGAGCTGGACCAAAGCTGTATCTCATAATTGGCAGTAGGACTCAATTCAGCCAGAAAACTTAACTTTTGACACAGAGCTCAGATTGGCAAAAGAAACATATATTCATGTAACCCACGGTCTGAAAAGCGAAAAAAACAAAGAATTTTCAAATAAGAGCTTTCCCAGAGGAGTTAGACGAAAGCTGTATCTCAGAATTGGCAGTAGGACTCAACTCAGCCAGAAAGCTTAACTTTTGACACAGAGCTCAGATTTGCCAAAGAAAAACATGTTCATGTTCCACATGGTCTGAAAAGCGAAAAACACAAAGAATTTTCAAATAAGAGCTTTCCCTGAGGAGTTAGACGAAAGCTGCATCTCAGAATTGGCAGTAGGACTCAACAAAGCCAGAAAGCTTAACTTTTGACAAAGAGCTCATACTTGCAAAAGAAACACATATTCATGTACCCCACTTTCTGAAAAGCGAAAAACACGTTCAATTTTCAAATACGAGCTTTCGCTAAGGAGTTAGACCAAAGCTGTATCTCAGAATTGGCAGTAGGAGTCAACACAGCCAGGAAATTTGACTATTGACAGAGAGTTCAGATTTGCAAAAGAAACAGATATTTGTATTCCCCACCACCTAAAAAACCCAAAAACATACTTTTATCAAATACGAGCTTTCTCTGAGGAGTTAGACTAAATTGTATTTCAGAATTGGCAGCACGACCATATTCAGCCAGAAAACTGAACTGTTGACACAGAGCTCATATTTAAAAAACAAACAAATAATCATATTCCCCATGTTCTGAAAAGCGAAAAACACACGAGCTTTCTTTGAGGAGTTAGGCCAAATTGTATTTCAGAATTGGCAGTACAACTCAATTCAGCCAGAAAACTGAACTATTGACAAGGAACTCGGATTTGCAAAAGAAACACATATTCATTTACTCCACTGTCTAAAAAGCGAAAAAAAGGGTCAATTTTCAAATACGAGCTTTTGCTAAGGAGTTAGACGAAAGCTGTATCTCCGAATTGGCAGTAGGACTCAACTCAGCAAGAAAGCTTAACTTTTGACACAGAGCTCATACTTGAAAAAGAAAGACATATTCATGTACCCCACTGTCTGGAAAGCGAAAAACACGTTCAATTTCCAAAACGAGCTTTCGCTAAGGAGTTAGACCAAAGCTGTATCTCAGAATTGGCAGTAGGAGTCAACACAGCCAGGAAATTTGACTATTGACAGAGAGTTCAGATTTGCAAAAGAAACAGATATTTGTATTCCCCACCACCTAAAAAACCCAAAAACATACTTTTATCAAATACGAGCTTTCTCTGAGGAGTTAGACTAAATTGTATTTCAGAATTGGCAGCACGACCATATTGAGCCAGAAAACTGAACTGTTGACACAGAGCTCATATTTAAAAAACAAACAAATAATCATATTCCCCATGTTCTGAAAAGCGAAAAACACACGAGCTTTCTTTGAGGAGTTAGGCCAAATTGTATTTCAGAATTGGCAGTACAACTCAATTCAGCCAGAAAACTGAACTATTGACAAGGAACTCGGATTTGCAAAAGAAACACATATTCATTTACTCCACTGTCTGAAAAGCGAAAAAAAGGGTCAATTTTCAAATACGAGCTTTTGCTAAGGAGTTAGACGAAAGCTGTATCTCCGAATTGGCAGTAGGACTCAACTCAGCAAGAAAGCTTAACTTTTGACACAGAGCTCATACTTGAAAAAGAAAGACATATTCATGTACCCCACTGTCTGGAAAGCGAAAAACACGTTCAATTTCCAAAACGAGCTTTCGCTAAGGAGTTAGACCAAAGCTGTATCTCAGAATTGGCAGTAGGAGTCAACACAGCCAGGAAATTTGACTATTGACAGAGAGTTCAGATTTGCAAAAGAAACAGATATTTGTATTCCCCACCACCTAAAAAACCCAAAAACATACTTTTATCAAATACGAGCTTTCTCTGAGGAGTTAGACTAAATTGTATTTCAGAATTGGCAGCACGACCATATTGAGCCAGAAAACTGAACTGTTGACACAGAGCTCATATTTAAAAAACAAACAAATAATCATATTCCCCATGTTCTGAAAAGCGAAAAACACACGAGCTTTCTTTGAGGAGTTAGGCCAAATTGTATTTCAGAATTGGCAGTACAACTCAATTCAGCCAGAAAACTGAACTATTGACAAGGAACTCGGATTTGCAAAAGAAACACATATTCATTTACTCCACTGTCTGAAAAGCGAAAAAAAGGGTCAATTTTCAAATACGAGCTTTTGCTAAGGAGTTAGACGAAAGCTGTATCTCCGAATTGGCAGTAGGACTCAACTCAGCAAGAAAGCTTAACTTTTGACACAGAGCTCATACTTGAAAAAGAAAGACATATTCATGTACCCCACTGTCTGGAAAGCGAAAAACACGTTCAATTTCCAAAACGAGCTTTTGTCTAAGGAGCTAGACCAAAGCTGTATCTCATAATTGGCAGTAGGACTCAATTCAGCCCGAAAACTTAACTTTTGACACAGAGCTCAGATTGGCAAAAGAAACATATATTCATGTAACCCACGGTCTGAAAAGCAAAAAAACACATTCAATTTTCAAACACGAGCTTTCCCTGAGGAGTTAGACAAAAGCTGTATCTCAGAATTGGCAGTAGGACTCAACTCAGCCAGAAAACTTAACTTTTGTCACAGAGCTCATACTTGCAAAAGAAACACATATTCATGTACCCCACTGTCTGGCAAGCGAAAAACACGTTCAATTTTCAAATACGAGCATTCGCTAAGGAATTAGACCAAAGCTGTATCTCAGAATTGGCAGTAGGAGTCAACAAAGCCAGGAAATTTGACTATTGACAGAGAGTTCAGATTTGCAAGAGAAACAGATATTTGTATTCCCCACCACCTAAGAAACCCAAAAACATACTTTTATCAAATACGAGCTTTCTCTGAGGAGTTAGACTAAATTGTATTTCAGAATTGGCAGCACGACCGTATTCAGCCAGAAAACTGAACTGTTGACACAGAGCTCAGATTTAAACAACAAACATATATTCATATTCCCCATGTTCTGAAAAGCGAAAAACACACGAGCTTTCTTTGAGGAGTTAGGCCAAATTGTATTTCAGAATTGGCAGTACAACTCAATTCAGCCAGAAAACTGAACTATTGACAAGGAACTCGGATTTGCAAAAGAAACACATATTCATGTACCCCACTGTCTGGAAAGCGAAAAACACGTTCAATTTTCAAATACGAGCTTTCGCTAAGGAGTTAGACCAAAGCTGTATCTCAGAATTGGCAGTAGGAGTCAACAAAGCCAGGAAATTTGACTATTGACAGAGAGTTCAGATTTGCAAGAGAAACAGATATTTGTATTCCCCACCACCTAAGAAACCCAAAAACATACTTTTATCAAATACGAGCTTTCTCTGAGGAGTTAGACTAAATTGTATTTCAGAATTGGCAGCACGACCGTATTCAGCCAGAAAACTGAACTGTTGACACAGAGCTCAGATTTAAACAACAAACATATATTCATATTCCCCATGTTCTGAAAAGCGAAAAACACATTCAATTATCAAACACGAGCTTTCTTTGAGGAGTTAGGCAAAATTGTATTTCAGAATTGGCAGTACAACTCAATTCAGCCAGAAAACTGAACTATTGACAAGGAACTCGGATTTGCAAAAGAAACACATATTCATTTACTCCACTGTCTGAAAAGCGAAAAAAAGTGTTCATTTTCAAATACGAGCTTTTGCCTAAGGAGCTGGACCAAAGCTGTATCTCATAATTGGCAGTAGGACTCAATTCAGCCAGAAAACTTAACTTTTGACACAGAGCTCAGATTGGCAAAAGAAACATATATTCACGGTCTGAAAAGCGAAAAAAACAAAGAATTTTCAAATAAGAGCTTTCCCAGAGGAGTTAGACGAAAGCTGTATCTCAGAATTGGCAGTAGGACTCAACTCAGCCAGAAAGCTTAACTTTTGACACAGAGCTCAGATTTGCCAAAGAAAAACATGTTCATGTTCCACATGGTCTGAAAAGCGAAAAACACAAAGAATTTTCAAATAAGAGCTTTCCCTGAGGAGTTAGACGAAAGCTGCATCTCAGAATTGGCAGTAGGACTCAACAAAGCCAGAAAGCTTAACTTTTGACAAAGAGCTCATACTTGCAAAAGAAACACATATTCATGTACCCCACTTTCTGAAAAGCGAAAAACACGTTCAATTTTCAAATACGAGCTTTCGCTAAGGAGTTAGACCAAAGCTGTATCTCAGAATTGGCAGTAGGAGTCAACACAGCCAGGAAATTTGACTATTGACAGAGAGTTCAGATTTGCAAAAGAAACAGATATTTGTATTCCCCACCACCTAAAAAACCCAAAAACATACTTTTATCAAATACGAGCTTTCTCTGAGGAGTTAGACTAAATTGTATTTCAGAATTGGCAGCACGACCATATTCAGCCAGAAAACTGAACTGTTGACACAGAGCTCATATTTAAAAAACAAACAAATAATCATATTCCCCATGTTCTGAAAAGCGAAAAACACACGAGCTTTCTTTGAGGAGTTAGGCCAAATTGTATTTCAGAATTGGCAGTACAACTCAATTCAGCCAGAAAACTGAACTATTGACAAGGAACTCGGATTTGCAAAAGAAACACATATTCATTTACTCCACTGTCTAAAAAGCGAAAAAAAGGGTCAATTTTCAAATACGAGCTTTTGCTAAGGAGTTAGACGAAAGCTGTATCTCCGAATTGGCAGTAGGACTCAACTCAGCAAGAAAGCTTAACTTTTGACACAGAGCTCATACTTGAAAAAGAAAGACATATTCATGTACCCCACTGTCTGGAAAGCGAAAAACACGTTCAATTTCCAAAACGAGCTTTCGCTAAGGAGTTAGACCAAAGCTGTATCTCAGAATTGGCAGTAGGAGTCAACACAGCCAGGAAATTTGACTATTGACAGAGAGTTCAGATTTGCAAAAGAAACAGATATTTGTATTCCCCACCACCTAAAAAACCCAAAAACATACTTTTATCAAATACGAGCTTTCTCTGAGGAGTTAGACTAAATTGTATTTCAGAATTGGCAGCACGACCATATTGAGCCAGAAAACTGAACTGTTGACACAGAGCTCATATTTAAAAAACAAACAAATAATCATATTCCCCATGTTCTGAAAAGCGAAAAACACACGAGCTTTCTTTGAGGAGTTAGGCCAAATTGTATTTCAGAATTGGCAGTACAACTCAATTCAGCCAGAAAACTGAACTATTGACAAGGAACTCGGATTTGCAAAAGAAACACATATTCATTTACTCCACTGTCTGAAAAGCGAAAAAAAGGGTCAATTTTCAAATACGAGCTTTTGCTAAGGAGTTAGACGAAAGCTGTATCTCCGAATTGGCAGTAGGACTCAACTCAGCAAGAAAGCTTAACTTTTGACACAGAGCTCATACTTGAAAAAGAAAGACATATTCATGTACCCCACTGTCTGGAAAGCGAAAAACACGTTCAATTTCCAAAACGAGCTTTTGCCTAAGGAGCTAGACCAAAGCTGTATCTCATAATTGGCAGTAGGACTCAATTCAGCCCGAAAACTTAACTTTTGACACAGAGCTCAGATTGGCAAAAGAAACATATATTCATGTAACCCACGGTCTGAAAAGCAAAAAAACACATTCAATTTTCAAACACGAGCTTTCCCTGAGGAGTTAGACAAAAGCTGTATCTCAGAATTGGCAGTAGGACTCAACTCAGCCAGAAAACTTAACTTTTGTCACAGAGCTCATACTTGCAAAAGAAACACATATTCATGTACCCCACTGTCTGGCAAGCGAAAAACACGTTCAATTTTCAAATACGAGCATTCGCTAAGGAGTTAGACCAAAGCTGTATCTCAGAATTGGCAGTAGGAGTCAACAAAGCCAGGAAATTTGACTATTGACAGAGAGTTCAGATTTGCAAGAGAAACAGATATTTGTATTCCCCACCACCTAAGAAACCCAAAAACATACTTTTATCAAATACGAGCTTTCTCTGAGGAGTTAGACTAAATTGTATTTCAGAATTGGCAGCACGACCGTATTCAGCCAGAAAACTGAACTGTTGACACAGAGCTCAGATTTAAACAACAAACATATATTCATATTCCCCATGTTCTGAAAAGCGAAAAACACACAAGCTTTCTTTGAGGAGTTAGGCCAAATTGTATTTCAGAATTGGCAGTACAACTCAATTCAGCCAGAAAACTGAACTATTGACAAGGAACTCGGATTTGCAAAAGAAACACATATTCATGTACCCCACTGTCTGGAAAGCGAAAAACACGTTCAATTTTCAAATACGAGCTTTCGCTAAGGAGTTAGACCAAAGCTGTATCTCAGAATTGGCAGTAGGAGTCAACAAAGCCAGGAAATTTGACTATTGACAGAGAGTTCAGATTTGCAAAAGAAACAGATATTTGTATTCCCCACCACCTAAAAAACCCAAAAACATACTTTTATCAAATACGAGCTTTCTCTGAGGAGTTAGACTAAATTGTATTTCAGAATTGGCAGCACGACCATATTGAGCCAGAAAACTGAACTGTTGACACAGAGCTCATATTTAAAAAACAAACAAATAATCATATTCCCCATGTTCTGAAAAGCGAAAAACACACGAGCTTTCTTTGAGGAGTTAGGCCAAATTGTATTTCAGAATTGGCAGTACAACTCAATTCAGCCAGAAAACTGAACTATTGACAAGGAACTCGGATTTGCAAAAGAAACACATATTCATTTACTCCACTGTCTGAAAAGCGAAAAAAAGGGTCAATTTTCAAATACGAGCTTTTGCTAAGGAGTTAGACGACAGCTGTATCTCCGAATTGGCAGTAGGACTCAACTCAGCAAGAAAGCTTAACTTTTGACACAGAGCTCATACTTGAAAAAGAAAGACATATTCATGTACCCCACTGTCTGGAAAGCGAAAAACACGTTCAATTTCCAAAACGAGCTTTCGCTAAGGAGTTAGACCAAAGCTGTATCTCAGAATTGGCAGTAGGAGTCAACAAAGCCAGGAAATTTGACTATTGACAGAGAGTTCAGATTTGCAAGAGAAACAGATATTTGTATTCCCCACCACCTAAGAAACCCAAAAACATACTTTTATCAAATACGAGCTTTCTCTGAGGAGTTAGACTAAATTGTATTTCAGAATTGGCAGCACGACCGTATTCAGCCAGAAAACTGAACTGTTGACACAGAGCTCAGATTTAAACAACAAACATATATTCATATTCCCCATGTTCTGAAAAGCGAAAAACACATTCAATTATCAAACACGAGCTTTCTTTGAGGAGTTAGGCAAAATTGTATTTCAGAATTGGCAGTACAACTCAATTCAGCCAGAAAACTGAACTATTGACAAGGAACTCGGATTTGCAAAAGAAACACATATTCATTTACTCCACTGTCTGAAAAGCGAAAAAAAGTGTTCATTTTCAAATACGAGCTTTTGCCTAAGGAGCTGGACCAAAGCTGTATCTCATAATTGGCAGTAGGACTCAATTCAGCCAGAAAACTTAACTTTTGACACAGAGCTCAGATTGGCAAAAGAAACATATATTCATGTAACCCACGGTCTGAAAAGCGAAAAAAACAAAGAATTTTCAAATAAGAGCTTTCCCAGAGGAGTTAGACGAAAGCTGTATCTCAGAATTGGCAGTAGGACTCAACTCAGCCAGAAAGCTTAACTTTTGACACAGAGCTCAGATTTGCCAAAGAAAAACATGTTCATGTTCCACATGGTCTGAAAAGCGAAAAACACAAAGAATTTTCAAATAAGAGCTTTCCCTGAGGAGTTAGACGAAAGCTGCATCTCAGAATTGGCAGTAGGACTCAACAAAGCCAGAAAGCTTAACTTTTGACAAAGAGCTCATACTTGCAAAAGAAACACATATTCATGTACCCCACTTTCTGAAAAGCGAAAAACACGTTCAATTTTCAAATACGAGCTTTCGCTAAGGAGTTAGACCAAAGCTGTATCTCAGAATTGGCAGTAGGAGTCAACACAGCCAGGAAATTTGACTATTGACAGAGAGTTCAGATTTGCAAAAGAAACAGATATTTGTATTCCCCACCACCTAAAAAACCCAAAAACATACTTTTATCAAATACGAGCTTTCTCTGAGGAGTTAGACTAAATTGTATTTCAGAATTGGCAGCACGACCATATTCAGCCAGAAAACTGAACTGTTGACACAGAGCTCATATTTAAAAAACAAACAAATAATCATATTCCCCATGTTCTGAAAAGCGAAAAACACACGAGCTTTCTTTGAGGAGTTAGGCCAAATTGTATTTCAGAATTGGCAGTACAACTCAATTCAGCCAGAAAACTGAACTATTGACAAGGAACTCGGATTTGCAAAAGAAACACATATTCATTTACTCCACTGTCTAAAAAGCGAAAAAAAGGGTCAATTTTCAAATACGAGCTTTTGCTAAGGAGTTAGACGAAAGCTGTATCTCCGAATTGGCAGTAGGACTCAACTCAGCAAGAAAGCTTAACTTTTGACACAGAGCTCATACTTGAAAAAGAAAGACATATTCATGTACCCCACTGTCTGGAAAGCGAAAAACACGTTCAATTTCCAAAACGAGCTTTCGCTAAGGAGTTAGACCAAAGCTGTATCTCAGAATTGGCAGTAGGAGTCAACACAGCCAGGAAATTTGACTATTGACAGAGAGTTCAGATTTGCAAAAGAAACAGATATTTGTATTCCCCACCACCTAAAAAACCCAAAAACATACTTTTATCAAATACGAGCTTTCTCTGAGGAGTTAGACTAAATTGTATTTCAGAATTGGCAGCACGACCATATTGAGCCAGAAAACTGAACTGTTGACACAGAGCTCATATTTAAAAAACAAACAAATAATCATATTCCCCATGTTCTGAAAAGCGAAAAACACACGAGCTTTCTTTGAGGAGTTAGGCCAAATTGTATTTCAGAATTGGCAGTACAACTCAATTCAGCCAGAAAACTGAACTATTGACAAGGAACTCGGATTTGCAAAAGAAACACATATTCATTTACTCCACTGTCTGAAAAGCGAAAAAAAGGGTCAATTTTCAAATACGAGCTTTTGCTAAGGAGTTAGACGAAAGCTGTATCTCCGAATTGGCAGTAGGACTCAACTCAGCAAGAAAGCTTAACTTTTGACACAGAGCTCATACTTGAAAAAGAAAGACATATTCATGTACCCCACTGTCTGGAAAGCGAAAAACACGTTCAATTTCCAAAACGAGCTTTTGCCTAAGGAGCTAGACCAAAGCTGTATCTCATAATTGGCAGTAGGACTCAATTCAGCCCGAAAACTTAACTTTTGACACAGAGCTCAGATTGGCAAAAGAAACATATATTCATGTAACCCACAGTCTGAAAAGCAAAAAAACACATTCAATTTTCAAACACGAGCTTTCCCTGAGGAGTTAGACAAAAGCTGTATCTCAGAATTGGCAGTAGGACTCAACTCAGCCAGAAAACTTAACTTTTGTCACAGAGCTCATACTTGCAAAAGAAACACATATTCATGTACCCCACTGTCTGGCAAGCGAAAAACACGTTCAATTTTCAAATACGAGCATTCGCTAAGGAGTTAGACCAAAGCTGTATCTCAGAATTGGCAGTAGGAGTCAACAAAGCCAGGAAATTTGACTATTGACAGAGAGTTCAGATTTGCAAGAGAAACAGATATTTGTATTCCCCACCACCTAAGAAACCCAAAAACATACTTTTATCAAATACGAGCTTTCTCTGAGGAGTTAGACTAAATTGTATTTCAGAATTGGCAGCACGACCGTATTCAGCCAGAAAACTGAACTGTTGACACAGAGCTCAGATTTAAACAACAAACATATATTCATATTCCCCATGTTCTGAAAAGCGAAAAACACACAAGCTTTCTTTGAGGAGTTAGGCCAAATTGTATTTCAGAATTGGCAGTACAACTCAATTCAGCCAGAAAACTGAACTATTGACAAGGAACTCGGATTTGCAAAAGAAACACATATTCATGTACCCCACTGTCTGGAAAGCGAAAAACACGTTCAATTTTCAAATACGAGCTTTCGCTAAGGAGTTAGACCAAAGCTGTATCTCAGAATTGGCAGTAGGAGTCAACAAAGCCAGGAAATTTGACTATTGACAGAGAGTTCAGATTTGCAAAAGAAACAGATATTTGTATTCCCCACCACCTAAAAAACCCAAAAACATACTTTTATCAAATACGAGCTTTCTCTGAGGAGTTAGACTAAATTGTATTTCAGAATTGGCAGCACGACCATATTGAGCCAGAAAACTGAACTGTTGACACAGAGCTCATATTTAAAAAACAAACAAATAATCATATTCCCCATGTTCTGAAAAGCGAAAAACACACGAGCTTTCTTTGAGGAGTTAGGCCAAATTGTATTTCAGAATTGGCAGTACAACTCAATTCAGCCAGAAAACTGAACTATTGACAAGGAACTCGGATTTGCAAAAGAAACACATATTCATTTACTCCACTGTCTGAAAAGCGAAAAAAAGGGTCAATTTTCAAATACGAGCTTTTGCTAAGGAGTTAGACGAAAGCTGTATCTCCGAATTGGCAGTAGGACTCAACTCAGCAAGAAAGCTTAACTTTTGACACAGAGCTCATACTTGAAAAAGAAAGACATATTCATGTACCCCACTGTCTGGAAAGCGAAAAACACGTTCAATTTCCAAAACGAGCTTTCGCTAAGGAGTTAGACCAAAGCTGTATCTCAGAATTGGCAGTAGGAGTCAACAAAGCCAGGAAATTTGACTATTGACAGAGAGTTCAGATTTGCAAGAGAAACAGATATTTGTATTCCCCACCACCTAAGAAACCCAAAAACATACTTTTATCAAATACGAGCTTTCTCTGAGGAGTTAGACTAAATTGTATTTCAGAATTGGCAGCACGACCGTATTCAGCCAGAAAACTGAACTGTTGACACAGAGCTCAGATTTAAACAACAAACAAATAATCATATTCCCCATGTTCTGAAAAGCGAAAAACACACGAGCTTTCTTTGAGGAGTTAGGCCAAATTGTATTTCAGAATTGGCAGTACAACTCAATTCAGCCAGAAAACTGAACTATTGACAAGGAACTCGGATTTGCAAAAGAAACACATATTCATTTACTCCACTGTCTGAAAAGCGAAAAAAAGGGTCAATTTTCAAATACGAGCTTTTGCTAAGGAGTTAGACGAAAGCTGTATCTCCGAATTGGCAGTAGGACTCAACTCAGCAAGAAAGCTTAACTTTTGACACAGAGCTCATACTTGAAAAAGAAAGACATATTCATGTACCCCACTGTCTGGAAAGCGAAAAACACGTTCAATTTCCAAAACGAGCTTTCGCTAAGGAGTTAGACCAAAGCTGTATCTCAGAATTGGCAGTAGGAGTCAACAAAGCCAGGAAATTTGACTATTGACAGAGAGTTCAGATTTGCAAGAGAAACAGATATTTGTATTCCCCACCACCTAAGAAACCCAAAAACATACTTTTATCAAATACGAGCTTTCTCTGAGGAGTTAGACTAAATTGTATTTCAGAATTGGCAGCACGACCGTATTCAGCCAGAAAACTGAACTGTTGACACAGAGCTCAGATTTAAACAACAAACATATATTCATATTCCCCATGTTCTGAAAAGCGAAAAACACATTCAATTATCAAACACGAGCTTTCTTTGAGGAGTTAGGCAAAATTGTATTTCAGAATTGGCAGTACAACTCAATTCAGCCAGAAAACTGAACTATTGACAAGGAACTCGGATTTGCAAAAGAAACACATATTCATTTACTCCACTGTCTGAAAAGCGAAAAAAAGTGTTCATTTTCAAATACGAGCTTTTGCCTAAGGAGCTGGACCAAAGCTGTATCTCATAATTGGCAGTAGGACTCAATTCAGCCAGAAAACTTAACTTTTGACACAGAGCTCAGATTGGCAAAAGAAACATATATTCATGTAACCCACGGTCTGAAAAGCGAAAAAAACAAAGAATTTTCAAATAAGAGCTTTCCCAGAGGAGTTAGACGAAAGCTGTATCTCAGAATTGGCAGTAGGACTCAACTCAGCCAGAAAGCTTAACTTTTGACACAGAGCTCAGATTTGCCAAAGAAAAACATGTTCATGTTCCACATGGTCTGAAAAGCGAAAAACACAAAGAATTTTCAAATAAGAGCTTTCCCTGAGGAGTTAGACGAAAGCTGCATCTCAGAATTGGCAGTAGGACTCAACAAAGCCAGAAAGCTTAACTTTTGACAAAGAGCTCATACTTGCAAAAGAAACACATATTCATGTACCCCACTTTCTGAAAAGCGAAAAACACGTTCAATTTTCAAATACGAGCTTTCGCTAAGGAGTTAGACCAAAGCTGTATCTCAGAATTGGCAGTAGGAGTCAACACAGCCAGGAAATTTGACTATTGACAGAGAGTTCAGATTTGCAAAAGAAACAGATATTTGTATTCCCCACCACCTAAAAAACCCAAAAACATACTTTTATCAAATACGAGCTTTCTCTGAGGAGTTAGACTAAATTGTATTTCAGAATTGGCAGCACGACCATATTCAGCCAGAAAACTGAACTGTTGACACAGAGCTCATATTTAAAAAACAAACAAATAATCATATTCCCCATGTTCTGAAAAGCGAAAAACACACGAGCTTTCTTTGAGGAGTTAGGCCAAATTGTATTTCAGAATTGGCAGTACAACTCAATTCAGCCAGAAAACTGAACTATTGACAAGGAACTCGGATTTGCAAAAGAAACACATATTCATTTACTCCACTGTCTAAAAAGCGAAAAAAAGGGTCAATTTTCAAATACGAGCTTTTGCTAAGGAGTTAGACGAAAGCTGTATCTCCGAATTGGCAGTAGGACTCAACTCAGCAAGAAAGCTTAACTTTTGACACAGAGCTCATACTTGAAAAAGAAAGACATATTCATGTACCCCACTGTCTGGAAAGCGAAAAACACGTTCAATTTCCAAAACGAGCTTTCGCTAAGGAGTTAGACCAAAGCTGTATCTCAGAATTGGCAGTAGGAGTCAACACAGCCAGGAAATTTGACTATTGACAGAGAGTTCAGATTTGCAAAAGAAACAGATATTTGTATTCCCCACCACCTAAAAAACCCAAAAACATACTTTTATCAAATACGAGCTTTCTCTGAGGAGTTAGACTAAATTGTATTTCAGAATTGGCAGCACGACCATATTGAGCCAGAAAACTGAACTGTTGACACAGAGCTCATATTTAAAAAACAAACAAATAATCATATTCCCCATGTTCTGAAAAGCGAAAAACACACGAGCTTTCTTTGAGGAGTTAGGCCAAATTGTATTTCAGAATTGGCAGTACAACTCAATTCAGCCAGAAAACTGAACTATTGACAAGGAACTCGGATTTGCAAAAGAAACACATATTCATTTACTCCACTGTCTGAAAAGCGAAAAAAAGGGTCAATTTTCAAATACGAGCTTTTGCTAAGGAGTTAGACGAAAGCTGTATCTCCGAATTGGCAGTAGGACTCAACTCAGCAAGAAAGCTTAACTTTTGACACAGAGCTCATACTTGAAAAAGAAAGACATATTCATGTACCCCACTGTCTGGAAAGCGAAAAACACGTTCAATTTCCAAAACGAGCTTTTGCCTAAGGAGCTAGACCAAAGCTGTATCTCATAATTGGCAGTAGGACTCAATTCAGCCCGAAAACTTAACTTTTGACACAGAGCTCAGATTGGCAAAAGAAACATATATTCATGTAACCCACGGTCTGAAAAGCAAAAAAACACATTCAATTTTCAAACACGAGCTTTCCCTGAGGAGTTAGACAAAAGCTGTATCTCAGAATTGGCAGTAGGACTCAACTCAGCCAGAAAACTTAACTTTTGTCACAGAGCTCATACTTGCAAAAGAAACACATATTCATGTACCCCACTGTCTGGCAAGCGAAAAACACGTTCAATTTTCAAATACGAGCATTCGCTAAGGAGTTAGACCAAAGCTGTATCTCAGAATTGGCAGTAGGAGTCAACAAAGCCAGGAAATTTGACTATTGACAGAGAGTTCAGATTTGCAAGAGAAACAGATATTTGTATTCCCCACCACCTAAGAAACCCAAAAACATACTTTTATCAAATACGAGCTTTCTCTGAGGAGTTAGACTAAATTGTATTTCAGAATTGGCAGCACGACCGTATTCAGCCAGAAAACTGAACTGTTGACACAGAGCTCAGATTTAAACAACAAACATATATTCATATTCCCCATGTTCTGAAAAGCGAAAAACACACAAGCTTTCTTTGAGGAGTTAGGCCAAATTGTATTTCAGAATTGGCAGTACAACTCAATTCAGCCAGAAAACTGAACTATTGACAAGGAACTCGGATTTGCAAAAGAAACACATATTCATGTACCCCACTGTCTGGAAAGCGAAAAACACGTTCAATTTTCAAATACGAGCTTTCGCTAAGGAGTTAGACCAAAGCTGTATCTCAGAATTGGCAGTAGGAGTCAACAAAGCCAGGAAATTTGACTATTGACAGAGAGTTCAGATTTGCAAAAGAAACAGATATTTGTATTCCCCACCACCTAAAAAACCCAAAAACATACTTTTATCAAATACGAGCTTTCTCTGAGGAGTTAGACTAAATTGTATTTCAGAATTGGCAGCACGACCATATTGAGCCAGAAAACTGAACTGTTGACACAGAGCTCATATTTAAAAAACAAACAAATAATCATATTCCCCATGTTCTGAAAAGCGAAAAACACACGAGCTTTCTTTGAGGAGTTAGGCCAAATTGTATTTCAGAATTGGCAGTACAACTCAATTCAGCCAGAAAACTGAACTATTGACAAGGAACTCGGATTTGCAAAAGAAACACATATTCATTTACTCCACTGTCTGAAAAGCGAAAAAAAGGGTCAATTTTCAAATACGAGCTTTTGCTAAGGAGTTAGACGAAAGCTGTATCTCCGAATTGGCAGTAGGACTCAACTCAGCAAGAAAGCTTAACTTTTGACACAGAGCTCATACTTGAAAAAGAAAGACATATTCATGTACCCCACTGTCTGGAAAGCGAAAAACACGTTCAATTTCCAAAACGAGCTTTCGCTAAGGAGTTAGACCAAAGCTGTATCTCAGAATTGGCAGTAGGAGTCAACACAGCCAGGAAATTTGACTATTGACAGAGAGTTCAGATTTGCAAGAGAAACAGATATTTGTATTCCCCACCACCTAAGAAACCCAAAAACATACTTTTATCAAATACGAGCTTTCTCTGAGGAGTTAGACTAAATTGTATTTCAGAATTGGCAGCACGACCGTATTCAGCCAGAAAACTGAACTGTTGACACAGAGCTCAGATTTAAACAACAAACATATATTCATATTCCCCATGTTCTGAAAAGCGAAAAACACATTCAATTATCAAACACGAGCTTTCTTTGAGGAGTTAGGCAAAATTGTATTTCAGAATTGGCAGTACAACTCAATTCAGCCAGAAAACTGAACTATTGACAAGGAACTCGGATTTGCAAAAGAAACACATATTCATTTACTCCACTGTCTGAAAAGCGAAAAAAAGTGTTCATTTTCAAATACGAGCTTTTGCCTAAGGAGCTAGACCAAAGCTGTATCTCATAATTGGCAGTAGGACTCAATTCAGCCAGAAAACTTAACTTTTGACACAGAGCTCAGATTGGCAAAAGAAACATATATTCATGTAACCCACGGTCTGAAAAGCGAAAAAAACAAAGAATTTTCAAATAAGAGCTTTCCCAGAGGAGTTAGACGAAAGCTGTATCTCAGAATTGGCAGTAGGACTCAACTCAGCCAGAAAGCTTAACTTTTGACACAGAGCTCAGATTTGCCAAAGAAAAACATGTTCATGTTCCACATGGTCTGAAAAGCGAAAAACACAAAGAATTTTCAAATAAGAGCTTTCCCTGAGGAGTTAGACGAAAGCTGCATCTCAGAATTGGCAGTAGGACTCAACAAAGCCAGAAAGCTTAACTTTTGACAAAGAGCTCATACTTGCAAAAGAAACACATATTCATGTACCCCACTTTCTGAAAAGCGAAAAACACGTTCAATTTTCAAATACGAGCTTTCGCTAAGGAGTTAGACCAAAGCTGTATCTCAGAATTGGCAGTAGGAGTCAACCCAGCCAGGAAATTTGACTATTGACAGAGAGTTCAGATTTGCAAAAGAAACAGATATTTGTATTCCCCACCACCTAAAAAACCCAAAAACATACTTTTATCAAATACGAGCTTTCTCTGAGGAGTTAGACTAAATTGTATTTCAGAATTGGCAGCACGACCATATTCAGCCAGAAAACTGAACTGTTGACACAGAGCTCATATTTAAAAAACAAACAAATAATCATATTCCCCATGTTCTGAAAAGCGAAAAACACACGAGCTTTCTTTGAGGAGTTAGGCCAAATTGTATTTCAGAATTGGCAGTACAACTCAATTCAGCCAGAAAACTGAACTATTGACAAGGAACTCGGATTTGCAAAAGAAACACATATTCATTTACTCCACTGTCTAAAAAGCGAAAAAAAGGGTCAATTTTCAAATACGAGCTTTTGCTAAGGAGTTAGACGAAAGCTGTATCTCCGAATTGGCAGTAGGACTCAACTCAGCAAGAAAGCTTAACTTTTGACACAGAGCTCATACTTGAAAAAGAAAGACATATTCATGTACCCCACTGTCTGGAAAGCGAAAAACACGTTCAATTTCCAAAACGAGCTTTCGCTAAGGAGTTAGACCAAAGCTGTATCTCAGAATTGGCAGTAGGAGTCAACACAGCCAGGAAATTTGACTATTGACAGAGAGTTCAGATTTGCAAAAGAAACAGATATTTGTATTCCCCACCACCTAAAAAACCCAAAAACATACTTTTATCAAATACGAGCTTTCTCTGAGGAGTTAGACTAAATTGTATTTCAGAATTGGCAGCACGACCATATTGAGCCAGAAAACTGAACTGTTGACACAGAGCTCATATTTAAAAAACAAACAAATAATCATATTCCCCATGTTCTGAAAAGCGAAAAACACACGAGCTTTCTTTGAGGAGTTAGGCCAAATTGTATTTCAGAATTGGCAGTACAACTCAATTCAGCCAGAAAACTGAACTATTGACAAGGAACTCGGATTTGCAAAAGAAACACATATTCATTTACTCCACTGTCTGAAAAGCGAAAAAAAGGGTCAATTTTCAAATACGAGCTTTTGCTAAGGAGTTAGACGAAAGCTGTATCTCCGAATTGGCAGTAGGACTCAACTCAGCAAGAAAGCTTAACTTTTGACACAGAGCTCATACTTGAAAAAGAAAGACATATTCATGTACCCCACTGTCTGGAAAGCGAAAAACACGTTCAATTTCCAAAACGAGCTTTTGCCTAAGGAGCTAGACCAAAGCTGTATCTCATAATTGGCAGTAGGACTCAATTCAGCCCGAAAACTTAACTTTTGACACAGAGCTCAGATTGGCAAAAGAAACATATATTCATGTAACCCACGGTCTGAAAAGCAAAAAAACACATTCAATTTTCAAACACGAGCTTTCCCTGAGGAGTTAGACAAAAGCTGTATCTCAGAATTGGCAGTAGGACTCAACTCAGCCAGAAAACTTAACTTTTGTCACAGAGCTCATACTTGCAAAAGAAACACATATTCATGTACCCCACTGTCTGGAAAGCGAAAAACACGTTCAATTTTCAAATACGAGCATTCGCTAAGGAGTTAGACCAAAGCTGTATCTCAGAATTGGCAGTAGGAGTCAACAAAGCCAGGAAATTTGACTATTGACAGAGAGTTCAGATTTGCAAGAGAAACAGATATTTGTATTCCCCACCACCTAAGAAACCCAAAAACATACTTTTATCAAATACGAGCTTTCTCTGAGGAGTTAGACTAAATTGTATTTCAGAATTGGCAGCACGACCGTATTCAGCCAGAAAACTGAACTGTTGACACAGAGCTCAGATTTAAACAACAAACATATATTCATATTCCCCATGTTCTGAAAAGCGAAAAACACACGAGCTTTCTTTGAGGAGTTAGGCCAAATTGTATTTCAGAATTGGCAGTACAACTCAATTCAGCCAGAAAACTGAACTATTGACAAGGAACTCGGATTTGCAAAAGAAACACATATTCATGTACCCCACTGTCTGGAAAGCGAAAAACACGTTCAATTTTCAAATACCAGCTTTCGCTAAGGAGTTAGACCAAAGCTGTATCTCAGAATTGGCAGTAGGAGTCAACAAAGCCAGGAAATTTGACTATTGACAGAGAGTTCAGATTTGCAAAAGAAACAGATATTTGTATTCCCCACCACCTAAAAAACCCAAAAACATACTTTTATCAAATACGAGCTTTCTCTGAGGAGTTAGACTAAATTGTATTTCAGAATTGGCAGCACGACCATATTGAGCCAGAAAACTGAACTGTTGACACAGAGCTCATATTTAAAAAACAAACAAATAATCATATTCCCCATGTTCTGAAAAGCGAAAAACACACGAGCTTTCTTTGAGGAGTTAGGCCAAATTGTATTTCAGAATTGGCAGTACAACTCAATTCAGCCAGAAAACTGAACTATTGACAAGGAACTCGGATTTGCAAAAGAAACACATATTCATTTACTCCACTGTCTGAAAAGCGAAAAAAAGGGTCAATTTTCAAATACGAGCTTTTGCTAAGGAGTTAGACGAAAGCTGTATCTCCGAATTGGCAGTAGGACTCAACTCAGCAAGAAAGCTTAACTTTTGACACAGAGCTCATACTTGAAAAAGAAAGACATATTCATGTACCCCACTGTCTGGAAAGCGAAAAACACGTTCAATTTCCAAAACGAGCTTTCGCTAAGGAGTTAGACCAAAGCTGTATCTCAGAATTGGCAGTAGGAGTCAACACAGCCAGGAAATTTGACTATTGACAGAGAGTTCAGATTTGCAAGAGAAACAGATATTTGTATTCCCCACCACCTAAGAAACCCAAAAACATACTTTTATCAAATACGAGCTTTCTCTGAGGAGTTAGACTAAATTGTATTTCAGAATTGGCAGCACGACCGTATTCAGCCAGAAAACTGAACTGTTGACACAGAGCTCAGATTTAAACAACAAACATATATTCATATTCCCCATGTTCTGAAAAGCGAAAAACACATTCAATTATCAAACACGAGCTTTCTTTGAGGAGTTAGGCAAAATTGTATTTCAGAATTGGCAGTACAACTCAATTCAGCCAGAAAACTGAACTATTGACAAGGAACTCGGATTTGCAAAAGAAACACATATTCATTTACTCCACTGTCTGAAAAGCGAAAAAAAGTGTTCATTTTCAAATACGAGCTTTTGCCTAAGGAGCTAGACCAAAGCTGTATCTCATAATTGGCAGTAGGACTCAATTCAGCCAGAAAACTTAACTTTTGACACAGAGCTCAGATTGGCAAAAGAAACATATATTCATGTAACCCACGGTCTGAAAAGCGAAAAAAACAAAGAATTTTCAAATAAGAGCTTTCCCAGAGGAGTTAGACGAAAGCTGTATCTCAGAATTGGCAGTAGGACTCAACTCAGCCAGAAAGCTTAACTTTTGACACAGAGCTCAGATTTGCCAAAGAAAAACATGTTCATGTTCCACATGGTCTGAAAAGCGAAAAACACAAAGAATTTTCAAATAAGAGCTTTCCCTGAGGAGTTAGACGAAAGCTGCATCTCAGAATTGGCAGTAGGACTCAACAAAGCCAGAAAGCTTAACTTTTGACAAAGAGCTCATACTTGCAAAAGAAACACATATTCATGTACCCCACTTTCTGAAAAGCGAAAAACACGTTCAATTTTCAAATACGAGCTTTCGCTAAGGAGTTAGACCAAAGCTGTATCTCAGAATTGGCAGTAGGAGTCAACCCAGCCAGGAAATTTGACTATTGACAGAGAGTTCAGATTTGCAAAAGAAACAGATATTTGTATTCCCCACCACCTAAAAAACCCAAAAACATACTTTTATCAAATACGAGCTTTCTCTGAGGAGTTAGACTAAATTGTATTTCAGAATTGGCAGCACGACCATATTCAGCCAGAAAACTGAACTGTTGACACAGAGCTCATATTTAAAAAACAAACAAATAATCATATTCCCCATGTTCTGAAAAGCGAAAAACACACGAGCTTTCTTTGAGGAGTTAGGCCAAATTGTATTTCAGAATTGGCAGTACAACTCAATTCAGCCAGAAAACTGAACTATTGACAAGGAACTCGGATTTGCAAAAGAAACACATATTCATTTACTCCACTGTCTAAAAAGCGAAAAAAAAGGGTCAATTTTCAAATACGAGCTTTTGCTAAGGAGTTAGACGAAAGCTGTATCTCCGAATTGGCAGTAGGACTCAACTCAGCAAGAAAGCTTAACTTTTGACACAGAGCTCATACTTGAAAAAGAAAGACATATTCATGTACCCCACTGTCTGGAAAGCGAAAAACACGTTCAATTTCCAAAACGAGCTTTCGCTAAGGAGTTAGACCAAAGCTGTATCTCAGAATTGGCAGTAGGAGTCAACACAGCCAGGAAATTTGACTATTGACAGAGAGTTCAGATTTGCAAAAGAAACAGATATTTGTATTCCCCACCACCTAAAAAACCCAAAAACATACTTTTATCAAATACGAGCTTTCTCTGAGGAGTTAGACTAAATTGTATTTCAGAATTGGCAGCACGACCATATTGAGCCAGAAAACTGAACTGTTGACACAGAGCTCATATTTAAAAAACAAACAAATAATCATATTCCCCATGTTCTGAAAAGCGAAAAACACACGAGCTTTCTTTGAGGATTTAGGCCAAATTGTATTTCAGAATTGGCAGTACAACTCAATTCAGCCAGAAAACTGAACTATTGACAAGGAACTCGGATTTGCAAAAGAAACACATATTCATTTACTCCACTGTCTGAAAAGCGAAAAAAAGGGTCAATTTTCAAATACGAGCTTTTGCTAAGGAGTTAGACGAAAGCTGTATCTCCGAATTGGCAGTAGGACTCAACTCAGCAAGAAAGCTTAACTTTTGACACAGAGCTCATACTTGAAAAAGAAAGACATATTCATGTACCCCACTGTCTGGAAAGCGAAAAACACGTTCAATTTCCAAAACGAACTTTTGCCTAAGGAGCTAGACCAAAGCTGTATCTCATAATTGGCAGTAGGAGTCAACAAAGCCAGGAAATTTGACTATTGACAGAGAGTTCAGATTTGCAAGAGAAACAGATATTTGTATTCCCCACCACCTAAGAAACCCAAAAACATACTTTTATCAAATACGAGCTTTCTCTGAGGAGTTAGACTAAATTGTATTTCAGAATTGGCAGCACGACCGTATTCAGCCAGAAAACTGAACTGTTGACACAGAGCTCAGATTTAAACAACAAACATATATTCATATTCCCCATGTTCTGAAAAGCGAAAAACACATTCAATTATCAAACACGAGCTTTCTTTGAGGAGTTAGGCCAAATTGTATTTCAGAATTGGCAGTACAACTCAATTCAGCCAGAAAACTGAACTATTGACAAGGAACTCGGATTTGCAAAAGAAACACATATTCATTTACTCCACTGTCTGAAAAGCGAAAAAAAGGGTCAATTTTCAAATACGAGCTTTTGCCTAAGGAGCTAGACCAAAGCTGTATCTCATAATTGGCAGTAGGACTCAATTCAGCCAGAAAACTTAACTTTTGACACAGAGCTCAGATTGGTAAAAGAAACATATATTCATGTAACCCACGGTCTGAAAAGCAAAAAACACATTCAATTTTCAAACACGAGCTTTCCCTGAGGTGTTAGACGAAAGCTGTATCTCAGAATTGGCAGTAGGACTCAACTCAGCCAGAAAGCTTAACTTTTGACACAGAGCTCAGATTTGCCAAAGAAAAATATGTTCATGTTCCACATGGTCTGAAAAGCGAAAAACACAAAGAATTTTCAAATAAGAGCTTTCCCTGAGGAGTTAGATGAAAGCTGTATCTCAGAATTGGCAGTAGGACTCAACTCAGCCAGAAAACTTAACTTTTGTCACAGAGCTCATACTTGCAAAAGAAACACATATTCATGTACCCCACTGTCTGGAAAGCGAAAAACACGTTCAATTTTCAAATACGAGCTTTCGCTAAGGAGTTAGACCAAAGCTGTATCTCAGAATTGGCAGTAGGAGTCAACAAAGCCAGGAAATTTGACTATTGACAGAGAGTTCAGATTTGCAAGAGAAACAGATATTTGTATTCCCCACCACCTAAGAAACCCAAAAACATACTTTTATCAAATACGAGCTTTCTCTGAGGAGTTAGACTAAATTGTATTTCAGAATTGGCAGCACGACCGTATTCAGCCAGAAAACTGAACTGTTGACACAGAGCTCAGATTTAAACAACAAACATATATTCATATTCCCCATGTTCTGAAAAGCGAAAAACACATTCAATTATCAAACACGAGCTTTCTTTGAGGAGTTAGGCAAAATTGTATTTCAGAATTGGCAGTACAACTCAATTCAGCCAGAAAACTGAACTATTGACAAGGAACTCGGATTTGCAAAAGAAACACATATTCATTTACTCCACTGTCTGAAAAGCGAAAAAAAGTGTTCATTTTCAAATACGAGCTTTTGCCTAAGGAGCTAGACCAAAGCTGTATCTCATAATTGGCAGTAGGACTCAATTCAGCCAGAAAACTTAACTTTTGACACAGAGCTCAGATTGGCAAAAGAAACATATATTCATGTAACCCACGGTCTGAAAAGCGAAAAAAACAAAGAATTTTCAAATAAGAGCTTTCCCTGAGGAGTTAGACGAAAGCTGCATCTCAGAATTGGCAGTAGGACTCAACAAAGCCAGAAAGCTTAACTTTTGACAAAGAGCTCATACTTGCAAAAGAAACACATATTCATGTACCCCACTTTCTGAAAAGCGAAAAACACGTTCAATTTTCAAATACGAGCTTTCGCTAAGGAGTTAGACCAAAGCTGTATCTCAGAATTGGCAGTAGGAGTCAACACAGCCAGGAAATTTGACTATTGACAGAGAGTTCAGATTTGCAAAAGAAACAGATATTTGTATTCCCCACCACCTAAAAAACCCAAAAACATACTTTTATCAAATACGAGCTTTCTCTGAGGAGTTAGACTAAATTGTATTTCAGAATTGGCAGCACGACCATATTCAGCCAGAAAACTGAACTGTTGACACAGAGCTCATATTTAAAAAACAAACAAATAATCATATTCCCCATGTTCTGAAAAGCGAAAAACACACGAGCTTTCTTTGAGGAGTTAGGCCAAATTGTATTTCAGAATTGGCAGTACAACTCAATTCAGCCAGAAAACTGAACTATTGACAAGGAACTCGGATTTGCAAAAGAAACACATATTCATTTACTCCACTGTCTGAAAAGCGAAAAAAAGGGTCAATTTTCAAATACGAGCTTTTGCCTAAGGAGCTAGACCAAAGCTGTATCTCATAATTGGCAGTAGGACTCAATTCAGCCAGAAAACTTAACTTTTGACACAGAGCTCAGATTGGTAAAAGAAACATATATTCATGTAAACCACGGTCTGAAAAGCAAAAAACACATTCAATTTTCAAACACGAGCTTTCCCTGAGGTGTTAGACGAAAGCTGTATCTCAGAATTGGCAGTAGGACTCAACTCAGCCAGAAAGCTTAACTTTTGACACAGAGCTCAGATTTGCCAAAGACAAACATGTTCATGTTCCACATTGTCTGAAAAGCGAAAAACACGTTCAATTTTCAAATAAAAGCTTTCCCTGAGGAGTTAGACGAAAGCTGTATCTCAGAATTGGCAGTAGGACTCAACAAAGCCAGAAAGCTTAACTTTTGACAAAGAGCTCATACTTGCAAAAGAAACACATATTCATGTACCCCACTTTCTGAAAAGCGAAAAACACGTTCAATTTTCAAATACGAGCTTTCGCTAAGGAGTTAGACCAAAGCTGTATCTCAGAATTGGCAGTAGGAGTCAACACAGCCAGGAAATTTGACTATTGACAGAGAGTTCAGATTTGCAAAAGAAACAGATATTTGTATTCCCCACCACCTAAAAAACCCAAAAACATACTTTTATCAAATACGAGCTTTCTCTGAGGAGTTAGACTAAATTGTATTTCAGAATTGGCAGCACGACCATATTCAGCCAGAAAACTGAACTGTTGACAAAGAGCTCATATTTAAAAAACAAACAAATAATCATATTCCCCATGTTCTGAAAAGCGAAAAACACACGAGCTTTCTTTGAGGAGTTAGGCCAAATTGTATTTCAGAATTGGCAGTACAACTCAATTCAGCCAGAAAACTGAACTATTGACAAGGAACTCGGATTTGCAAAAGAAACACATATTCATTTACTCCACTGTCTGAAAAGCGAAAAAAAGGGTCAATTTTCAAATACGAGCTTTTGCTAAGGAGTTAGACCAAAGCTGTATCTCATAATTGGCAGTAGGACTCAATTCAGCCGGAAAACTTAACTTTTGACACAGAGCTCAGATTGGCAAAAGAAACATATATTCATGTAACCCACGGTCTGAAAAGCGAAAAACACAAAGAATTTTCAAATAAGAGCTTTCCCTGAGGAGTTAGACGAAAGCTGTATCTCAGAATTGGCAGTAGGACTCAACTCAGCCAGAAAGCTTAACTTTTGACACAGAGCTCAGCTTTGCCAAAGAAAAACATGTTCATGTTCCACATGGTCTGAAAAGCGAAAAACACGTTCAATTTTCAAATAAAAGCTTTCCCTGAGGAGTTAGACGAAAGCTGTATCTCAGAATTGGCAGTAGGACTCAACAAAGCCAGAAAGCTTAACTTTTGACAAAGAGCTCATACTTGCAAAAGAAACACATATTCATGTACCCCACTTTCTGAAAAGCGAAAAACACGTTCAATTTTCAAATACGAGCTTTCGCTAAGGAGTTAGACCAAAGCTGTATCTCAGAATTGGCAGTAGGAGTCAACACAGCCAGGAAATTTGACTATTGACAGAGAGTTCAGATTTGCAAAAGAAACAGATATTTGTATTCCCCACCACCTAAAAAACCCAAAAACATACTTTTATCAAATACGACCTTTCTCTGAGGAGTTAGACTAAATTGTATTTCAGAATTGGCAGCACGACCATATTCAGCCAGAAAACTGAACTGTTGACACAGAGCTCATATTTAAAAAACAAACAAATAATCATATTCCCCATGTTTTGAAAAGCGAAAAACACACGAGCTTTCTTTGAGGAGTTAGGCCAAATTGTATTTCAGAATTGGCAGTACAACTCAATTCAGCCAGAAAACTGAACTATTGACAAGGAACTCGGATTTGCAAAAGAAACACATATTCATTTACTCCACTGTCTGAAAAGCGAAAAAAAGGGTCAATTTTCAAATACGAGCTTTTGCTAAGGAGTTAGACGAAAGCTGTATCTCCGAATTGGCAGTAGGACTCAACTCAGACAGAAAGCTTAACTTTTGACACAGAGCTCATACTTGAAAAAGAAAGACATATTCATGTACCCCACTGTCTGGAAAGCGAAAAACACGTTCAATTTCCAAAACGAGCTTTCGCTAAGGAGTTAGACGAAAGCTGTATCTCAGAATTGGCAGTAGGACTCAACTCAGCCAGAAAGCTTAACTTTTGACACAGAGCTCAGATTTGCCAAAGAAAAACATGTTCATGTTCCACATGGTCTGAAAAGCGAAAAACACGTTCAATTTTCAAATAAAAGCTTTCCCTGAGGAGTTAGACGAAAGCTGTATCTCAAAATTGGCAGTAGGACTCAACAAAGCCAGAAAGCTTAACTTTTGACAAAGAGCTCATACTTGCAAAAGAAACACATATTCATGTACCCCACTTTCTGAAAAGCGAAAAACACGTTCAATTTTCAAATACGAGCTTTCGCTAAGGAGTTAGACCAAAGCTGTATCTCAGAATTGGCAGTAGGAGTCAACACAGCCAGGAAATTTGACTATTGACAGAGAGTTCAGATTTGCAAAAGAAACAGATATTTGTATTCCCCACCACCTAAAAAACCCAAAAACATACTTTTATCAAATACGAGCTTTCTCTGAGGAGTTAGACTAAATTGTATTTCAGAATTGGCAGCACGACCATATTTAGCCAGAAAACTGAACTGTTGACACAGAGCTCATATTTAAAAAACAAACAAATAATCATATTCCCCATGTTCTGAAAAGCGAAAAACACACGAGCTTTCTTTGAGGAGTTAGGCCAAATTGTATTTCAGAATTGGCAGTACAACTCAATTAAGCCAGAAAACTGAACTATTGACAAGGAACTCGGATTTGCAAAAGAAACACATATTCATTTACTCCACTGTCTAAAAAGCGAAAAAAAGGGTCAATTTTCAAATACGAGCTTTTGCTAACGAGTTAGACGAAAGCTGTATCTCCGAATTGGCAGTAGGACTCAACTCAGCAAGAAAGCTTAACTTTTGACACAGAGCTCATACTTGAAAAAGAAAGACATATTCATGTACCCCACTGTCTGGAAAGCGAAAAACACAAAGAATTTTCAAATAAGAGCTTTCCCTGAGGAGTTAGACGAAAGCGGTATCTCAGAATTGGCAGTAGGACTCAACTCAGCCAGAAAGCTTAACTTTTGACACAGAGCTCAGATTTGCCAAAGAAAAACATGTTCATGTTCCACATGGTCTGAAAAGCGAAAAACACGTTCAATTTTCAAATAAAAGCTTTCCCTGAGGAGTTAGACGAAAGCTGTATCTCAGAATTGGCAGTAGGACTCAACAAAGCCAGAAAGCTTAACTTTTGACAAAGAGCTCAGATTTGCCAAAGAAAAATATGTTCATGTTCCACATGGTCTGAAAAGGGAAAAACACAAAGAATTTTCAAATAAGAGCTTTCCCTGAGGAGTATATGAAAGCTGTATCTCAGAATTGGCAGTAGGAATCAACTCAGCCAGGAAACTTAACTTTTGTCACAGAGCTCATACTTGCAAAAGAAACACATATTCATGTACCCCACTGTCTGGAAAGCGAAAAACACGTTCAATTTTCAAATACGAGCTTTCGCTAAGGAGTTAGACCAAAGCTGTATCTCAGAATTGGCAGTAGGAGTCAACAAAGCCAGGAAATTTGACTATTGACAGAGAGTTCAGATTTGCAAAAGAAACAGATATTTGTATTCCCCACCACCTAAAAAACCCAAAAACATACTTTTATCAAATACGAGCTTTCTCTGAGGAGTTAGACTAAATTGTATTTCAGAATTGGCAGCACGACCATATTCAGCCAGAAAACTGAACTGTTGACACAGAGCTCAGATTTAAACAACAAACATATATTCATATTCCCCATGTTCTGAAAAGCGAAAAACACATTCAATTATCAAACACGAGCTTTCTTTGAGGAGTTAGGCCAAATTGTATTTCAGAATTGGCAGTACAACTCAATTCAGCCAGAAAACTGAACTATTGACAAGGAACTCGGATTTGCAAAAGAAACACATATTCATTTACTCCACTGTCTGAAAAGCGAAAAAAAGGGTCAATTTTCAAATACGAGCTTTTGCCTAAGGACCTAGACCAAAGCTGTATCTCATAATTGGCAGTAGGACTCAATTCAGCCAGAAAACTTAACTTTTGACACAGAGCTCAGATTGGTAAAAGAAACATATATTCATGTAACCCACGGTCTGAAAAGCAAAAAACACATTCAATTTTCAAACACGAGCTTTCCCTGAGGTGTTAGACGAAAGCTGTATCTCAGAATTGGCAGTAAGACTCAACTCAGCCAGAAAGCTTAACTTTTGACACAGAGCTCAGATTTGCCAAAGACAAACATGTTCATGTTCCACATTGTCTGAAAAGCGAAAAACACGTTCAATTTTCAAATAAAAGCTTTCCCTGAGGAGTTAGACGAAAGCTGTATCTCAGAATTGGCAGTAGGACTCAACAAAGCCAGAAAGCTTAACTTTTGACAAAGAGCTCATACTTGCAAAAGAAACACATATTCATGTACCCCACTTTCTGAAAAGCGAAAAACACGTTCAATTTTCAAATACGAGCTTTCGCTAAGGAGTTAGACCAAAGCTGTATCTCAGAATTGGCAGTAGGAGTCAACACAGCCAGGAAATTTGACTATTGACAGAGAGTTCAGATTTGCAAAAGAAACAGATATTTGTATTCCCCACCACCTAAAAAACCCAAAAACATACTTTTATCAAATACGACCTTTCTCTGAGGAGTTAGACTAAATTGTATTTCAGAATTGGCAGCATGACCGTATTCAGCCAGAAAACTGAACTGTTGACACAGAGCTCATATTAGGAGCTAGACCAAAGCTGTATCTCAGAATTGGCAGTAGGAGTCAACACAGCCAGGAAATTTGACTATTGACTGAGAGTTCAGATTTGCAAGAGAAACAGATATTTGTATTCCCCACCATCTAAAAAACCCAAAAACATACTTTTATCAAATACGAGCTTTCTCTGAGGAGTTAGACTAAATTGTATTTCAGAATTGGCAGCACGACCGTAATTCAGCCAGAAAACTGAACTGTTGACACAGAGCTCATATTTAAAAAACAAACAAATATTCATGTTCCACATGGTCTGAAAAGCGAAAAACACATTCAATTATCAAACACGAGCTTTCTTTGAGGAGTTAGGCAAATTGTATTTCAGAATTGGCAGTACAACTCAATTCAGCCAGAAAACTGAACTATTGACAAGGAACTCGGATTTGCGAAAGAAACACATATTCATTTACTCCACTGTTGGAAAAGCGAAAAAAAGGGTCAATTTTCAAATACGAGCTTTTGCTAAGGAGTTAGACCAAAGCTGTATCTCATAATTGGCAGTAGGACTCAATTCAGCCAGAAAACTTAACTTTTGACACAGAGCTCAGATTGGCAAAAGAAACATATATTATATTACCCACGGTCTGAAAAGCAAAAAACACATTCAATTTTCAAAAACGAGCTTTCACTGAGGTGTTAGATGAAAGCTGTATCTCAGAATTGGCAGTAGGACTGAACTCAGCCAGAAAGCTTAACTTTTGACACAGAGCTCAGATTTGCCAAAGACAAACATGTTCATGTTCCACATGGTCTGAAAAGTGAAAAACACGTTCAATTTTCAAATAAAAGCTTTCCCTGAGGAGTTAGACGAAAGCTGTATCTCAGAATTGGCAGTAGGAGTCAACAAAGCCAGGAAATTTGACTATTGACAGAGAGTTCAGATTTGCAAGAGAAACAGATATTTGTATTCCCCACCACCTAAGAAACCCAAAAACATACTTTTATCAAATACGAGCTTTCTCTGAGGAGTTAGACTAAATTGTATTTCAGAATTGGCAGCACGACCGTATTCAGCCAGAAAACTGAACTGTTGACACAGAGCTCATATTTAAAAAACAAACAAATATTCATATTCCCCATGTTCTGAAAAGCGAAAAACACATTCAATTATCAAACATGAGCTTTCTTTGAGGAGTTAGGCCAAATTGTATTTCAGAATTGGCAGTACAACTCAATTCAGCCAGAAAACTGAACTATTGACAAGGAACTCGGATTTGCAAAAGAAACACATATTCATTTACTCCACTGTCTGAAAAGCGAAAAAAAGGGTCAATTTTCAAATACGAGCTTTTGCCTAAGGAGCTAGACCATAGCTGTATCTCATAATTGGCAGTAGGACTCAATTCAGCCAGAAAACTTAACTTTTCACACAGAGCTCAGATTGGCAAAAGAAAAACATGTTCATGTTCCACATGGTCTGAAAAGCGAAAAACACAAAGAATTTTCAAATAAGAGCTTTCCCTGAGGAGTTAGACGAAAGCTGTATCTCAGAATTGGCAGTAGGACTCAACTCAGCCAGAAAACTTAACTTTTGTCACAGAGCTCATACTTGCAAAAGAAACACATATTCATGTACCCCACTGTCTGAAAAGCAAAAAACACATTCAATTTTCAAAAACGAGCTTTCACTGAGGTGTTAGACGAAAGCTGTATCTCAGAATTGGCAGTAGGACTCAACTCAGCCAGAAAGCTTAACTTTTGACACAGAGCTCAGCTTTGCCAAAGACAAACATGTTCATGTTCCACATGGTCTGAAAAGCGAAAAACACGTTCAATTTTCAAATAAAAGCTTTCCCTGAGGAGTTAGACGAAAGCTGTATCTCAGAATTGGCAGTAGGACTCAACAAAGCCAGAAAGCTTAACTTTTGACACAGAGCTCATACTTGCAAAAGAAACACATATTCATGTACCCCACTGTCTGGAAAGCGAAAAACACGTTCAATTTTCAAATACGAGCTTTCGCTAAGGAGTTAGACCAAAGCTGTATCTCAGAATTGGCAGTAGGAGTCAACAAAGCCAGGAAATTTGACTATTGACAGAGAGTTCAGATTTGCAAGAGAAACAGATATTTGTATTCCCCACCACCTAAGAAACCCAAAAACATACTTTTATCAAATACGAGCTTTCTCTGAGGAGTTAGGCCAAATTGTATTTCAGAATTGGCAGTACAACTCAATTCAGCCAGAAAACTGAACTATTGACAAGGAACTCGGATTTGCAAAAGAAACACATATTCATTTACTCCACTGTCTGAAAAGCGAAAAAAAGGGTCAATTTTCAAATACGAGCTTTTGCCTAAGGAGCTAGACCAAAGCTGTATCTCATAATTGGCAGTAGGACTCAATTCAGCCAGAAAGCTTAACTTTTGACACAGAGCTCAGATTTGCCAAAGAAAAACATGTTCATGTTCCACATGGTCTGAAAAGCGAAAAACACAAAGAATTTTCAAATAAGAGCTTTCCCTGAGGAGTTAGACGAAAGCTGTATCTCAGAATTGGCAGTAGGACTCAACTCAGCCAGAAAACTTAACTTTTGTCACAGAGCTCATACTTGCAAAAGAAACACATATTCATGTACCCCACTGTCTGGAAAGCGAAAAACACATTCAATTTTCAAATACGAGCTTTCGCTAAGGAGTTAGACCAAAGCTGTATCTCAGAATTGGCAGTAGGAGTCAACAAAGCCAGGAAATTTGACTATTGACAGAGAGTTCAGATTTGCAAGAGTAACAGATATTTGTATTCCCCACCACCTAAAAAACCCAAAAACATACTTTTATCAAATACGAGCTTTCTCTGAGGAGTTAGACTAAACTGTATTTCAGAATTGGCAGCACGACCGTAATTCAGCCAGAAAACTGAACTGTTGACACAGAGCTCATTTTTAAAAAACAAACAAATATTCATATTCCCCATGTTCTGAAAAGCGAAAAACACATTCAATTATCAAACACGAGCTTTCTTTGAGGAGTTAGGCCAAATTGTATTTCAGAATTGGCAGTACAACTCAATTCAGCCAGAAAACTGAACTATTGACAAGGAACTCGGATTTGCAAAAGAAACACATATTCATTTACTCCACTGTTGGAAAAGCGAAAAAAAGGGTCAATTTTCAAATACGATCTTTTGCTAAGGAGTTAGACCAAAGCTGTTTCTGATAATTGGCAGTAGGACTCAGTTCAGCCAGAAAACTTAACTTTTGACACAGAGCTCAGATTGGCAAAAGAAACACATATTCATGTTACCCACGGTCTGGAAAGCGAAAAACACATTCAATTATCAAATACGAGCTTTCTTTGAGGAGTTAGACGAAAGCTGTATCTCAGAATTGGCAGTAGGACTCAACTTAGCCAGGAAGCTTAACTTTTGACACAGAGCTCATACGTGCAAAAGAAACACATATTCATGTACCCCACTGTCTGAAAAGCAAAAAACAGGGTCAATTTTCAAATACGGGCTTTTGCTAAGAAGTTAGATGAAAGCTGTATCTCATAATTGGCAGTAGGACTCAATTCAGCCAGAAAACTTAACTTTTGACAGAGAGCTCAGATTGGCAAAAGAAACACAGATTCATGTTACCCACAGTCTGGAAAGCGAAAAACACATTCAATTATCAAATACGAGCTTTCTTTGAGGAGTTAGACTAAATTGTATTTCAGAATTGGCAGCACGACCGTATTCAGCCAGAAAACTGAACTGTTGACACAGAGCTCAGATTTAAAAAAGAAACAAATATTCATATTCCCCATGTTCTGAAAAGTGAAAAACACATTCAATTATCAAACACGAGCATTCTTTGAGGAGTTAGGCCAAATTGTATTTCAGAATTGGCAGTACAACTCAATTCAGCCAGAAAACTGAACTGTTGACACAGAGCTTAGATTTAAAAAACAAACAAATATTCATATTCCCCATGTCCTGAAAAGTGAAAAACACATTCAATTATCAAACACGAGCTTTCTTTGAGGAGTTAGGGCAAATTGTATTTCAGAATTGGCAGTACGACTCAATTCAGCCAGAAAACTTAACTTTTGACACAGAGCTCATACTTGCAAAAGAAACACATATTCATATTCCCCACGTTCTGAAAAGCGAAAAACACATTCAATTTTCAAATGCATGCTTTCCCCTAAGGCGTTAGACCAAAGCTGTATCTCAGAATTGGCAGTAGGACTCAATTCAGCCAGAAAACAGAACTGTTGACACAGAACTCAGATTTGCAAAACAAACACAGATTCATATTCCCCACGGTCTGAAAAGCGAAAAATATAAACAATTTTCAAATATGATCTTTCCCTGAGGAGTAAGACCAAAGCTGTGTCGCAGTAGGAGTCAACACAGCCAGGAAATTTGACTATTGACACATAGCTCAGATTTGCAAAAGAAACAGATATTTATATTCCCCACCACCAAAAAAAAACCAAAAACACATACTTTTATCAAATACGAGCTTTCTCTGAGGAGTTAGACGAAATTGTATTTTAGAATTGGCAGCACGACTGTATTCAGCCAGAAAACTGAACTGTTGACACAGAGCTCAGATTGAAAAAACAAACAAATATTCATATTCCCCATGTTCTGAAAAGCGAAAAAAACATTCAATTATCAAATACGAGCTTTCTTTGAGGAGTTAGACCAAATTGTATTTCAGAATTGGCAGCACGACTGTATTCAGCCAGAAAACTGAACTATTGACAAGGAACTCGTATTTGCAAAAGAAACACATATTCATTTACTCCAGTGTCTGAAAAGCGAAAAACAAAGTCAATTTTCAAATACGATCTTTTGCTAAGGAGTTAGACCAAAGCTGTTTCTGATAATTGGCAGTAGGACTCAGTTCAGCCAGAAAACTTAACTTTTGACACAGAGCTCAGATTGGCAAAAGAAACACATATTCATGTTACCCACGGTCTGGAAAGCGAAAAACACATTCAATTATCAAATACGAGCTTTCTTTGAGGAGTTAGACGAAAGCTGTATCTCAGAATTGGCAGTAGGACTCAACTTAGCCAGGAAGCTTAACTTTTGACACAGAGCTCATACGTGCAAAAGAAATACATATTCATGTACCCCACTGTCTGAAAAGCAAAAAACAGGGTCAATTTTGAAATACGAGCTTTTGCTAATAAGTTAGACGAAAGCTGTATCTCATAATTGGCAGTAGGACTCAATTCAGCCAGAAAACTTAACTTTTGACACAGAGCTCAGATTGGCAAAAGAAACACAGATTCATGTTACCCACAGTCTGGAAAGCGAAAAACACATTCAATTATCAAATACGAGCTTTCTCTGAGGAGTTAGACTAAATTGTATTTCAGAATTGGCAGCACGACTGTATTCAGTCAGAAAACTGAACTGTTGACACAGAGCTCAGATTGAAAAAACAAACAAATATTCATATTCCCCATGTTCTGAAAAGCGAAAAACACATTCAATTATCAAACACGAGCTTTCTTTGAGGAGTTAGGCCAAATTGTATTTCAGAATTGGCAGTACAACTCAATTCAGCCAGAAAACTAAACTATTGACAAGGAACTCGTATTTGCAAAAGAAACACATATTCATTTACTCCACTGTCTGAAAAGCAAAAAACAGGGTCAATTTTCAAATACGAGCTTTTGCTAAGAAGTTAGACGAAAGCTGTATCTCATAATTGGCAGTAGGACTCAATTCAGCCAGAAAACTTAACTTTTGACACAGAGCTCAGATTGGCAAAAGAAACATATATTCATGTAACCCACGGTCTGAAAAGCAAAAAACACATTCAATTTTCAAACACGAGCTTTTACTGAGGAGTTAGACGAAAGCTGTATCTCAGAATTTGCAGTAGGACTCAACTCAGCCAGAAAGCTTAACTTTTGACACAGAGCTCAGATTTGCCAAAGACAAACATGTTCATGTTCCACATGGTCTGAAAAGCGAAAAACACAAACAATTTTCAAATAAGAGCTTTCCCTGAGGAGTTAGACGAAAGCTGTATCTCAGAATTGGCAGTAGGACTCAATTCAGCCAGAAAACAGAACTGTTGACACAGAACTCAGATTTGCAAAAGAAACACAGATTCATATTCCCTACGGTCTGAAAAGAGAAAAACACAGACAATTATCAAATACGAGCTTTCTCTGAGGAGTTAGACTAAATTGTACGACAGAATTGGAAGCACGACTGTATTCAGCCAGAAAACTGAACTGTTGACACAGAGCTCAGATTTGAAAAACAAAGACATTTATTTATTTATTTATTTATTTATTTATTTATTTATTTATTTATTTATTTATTTTTATTGAATTTCTATACCGCCCTACTCCCGAAGGACTCAGGGCGGTGTACAGCCATGAAATAAAACACATAGATATACAAAATTTAAAATCAAATAAAATGAATTAAATAAATTTGGCTGAATTAATACCCATAATTTAAAATACCCATAATTTTAAAATACATTAAAAATTTTAAATTTACACTTAAAAGGGAGAAGATTTAGGCGAGGCCAGCTTGATGATATAAAAGCGTCTTCAACTCGCGGCGGAAGGTGCGCAGATCCGGAATCCTCCGTATCTCTGGGGGGAGCTCATTCCAGATCGTCGGTGCCCCCACAGAGAAGGCTCTCCCCCTAGGGGCTGACAGCTGACATTGTTTGGCCGACGGCACCTGGAGGAGCCCCTCTCTGTGGGAGCGTACTGGTCAGTGGGAGGCTGTTGGTGGTAGTAGGCGGTCCCGTAAATAACCAGGTCCTAAGCCATGGAGCGCTTTAAAGGTGGTAACCAGAACCTTGAAGCGCACCCGGAAGACCACCAGGAACCAGTGCAGCTCGCGCAGGAGAGGTGTTACATGGGAGCTCCATGTTGCTCCCATAACCACCCGCGCGGCCGCACTCTGCGCCAGTTGGAGCCTCCGGGTGCACCTCAAGGGGAGCCCCATGTAGAGAGCATTACAATAGTCCAGGCGAGAGGTGACGAGGGCATGAGTGACTGTGCGTAACGAGTCCCGATCTAGAAAGGGACGCAACTGGCGAATCAGGCGAACCTGATGAAAAATCCTCCCGGTCACGACCGTCAAGTGCTCTTCTAAAGACAGCCGTGACTCCAGGAGGACGCCCAAGTTACGAGCCCTTTCCGTTGGGGCCAATGATTCGCCCCCAATAGCCAGCGATGGCGCCAGCTGACTATATCGGGACGTCGGAAACCACAGCCACTCAGTCTTGGATGGATTGAGCCTGAGCCCGTTTCTCCCCATCCAGATCCGTATGGCCTCCAGGCACCGGGACATCACTTCAAGGGCATCGTTGGGGTGGTCCGGGGTGGAGATGTACAGCTGGGTGTCGTCAGCGTAATGATGGTACTTCACCCCGAAACTACAGATGATCTCGCCCAGCGGCTTTACATAAATGTTGAACAGAAGTGGCGAGAGAACCGATCCCTGCGGCACCCCACATATAAGGGGCCTCGGCGTCGATCTCTGCCCCCCTGTCAACACAGACTGTGACCGGTCAGAGAGAAAGGAGGGGAACCACCATAAAACGGTGCCTCCCACCCCCAACCCTTCCAGCCGGTGCAGCATGATACCAAGGTCGATGGTATCAAAAGCCGCTGAGAGGTTTAACAGGAACAGGACAGAGGAACAACCCCTGTCCCGAGCCCTCCAGAGATCATCAACCAATGCGACCAATGCCGTTTCCATGCTCTACCCAGGTCTGAAGCCTGACTGGAACGGATCTAGATACAACGCTTCATCCAGGTACTGGGGTAGCTGTCGCGCAACCACACTCTCAACAACCTTCACAACGAAGCAAAGGTTGGAGACTGGACGATAATTAGCCAATACTGCCGGGTCCATGGAAGGCTTCTTGAGGAGAGGCCTTACCACCGCCTCTTTCAGGGCGGCGGGAAAGACACCCTCACCCAACGAAGCATTTATAATCCCCTGGAGCCAGCCTCGCGTCACCTCCCGGGAAGCCAGCACTAACCAGGAGGGACACGGGTCCAACAAACATGTGGTCACGTTCAATCTACCCAGAATCCTGTCCATGTCATCTGGGGTCACAGGATCAAACTCATCCCAGATAACAGTCTCAAGACCTGTCTCCGTCACCCTCGCTGGATCTATCCCGTCAGAGTCCAGACCTGCCCGAATCTGAGTGATTTTGTCATACAGATACTGAACAAAATCCTCGGCTCTTCCCTCCAACGGGTCCTCCCGTGCTTCCTGGTGGAGCAGGGAGCGGGTCGCCCTAAACAGGGTGGCCGGGCGATTATCTGATAACGCAATAAGAGCAGTAAAATGAGAACATTTTGCTGCTTTTATTGCCACTAGGTAACTCCTAATATGAGATCTTACCAGTGTTCGGTCTGATTCAGAAAGACTAGCCCTCCAACAGCTCTCTAGGCATCTTTTCTGGCGCTTCATCTCCCTCAGCTCCTCGGTGAACCAAGGAGCCAGGCGAGATCGGTGCTGGGTCAGAGGCCGCAAAGGCACGACTCGATCCAGGGCTCCAGCAGCCGCCCTATCCCAGGCGGCCACTAGGTCCCCAGATGAGGCATGAGCCAGAACCTCCGGGATTGGCCCAAGCTCCATCTGGAACCTATCAGGTTCCATCAGGCGCCTGGGGCGGTACCATCTTACCGGTTCCACCTCCCTGCAGCGGGGTGCCACGGTTCGAAGGTCAAGGCGAAGGAGCGAGTGATCTGACCATGACAAGGGCTCGATGACTATATCCCCTATCTCGAGATCACTCAACCACTGTCCAGAGACAAAAACCAAGTCCAGTGTGTTTCCCCCAGTGTGCGTAGGGCCATGAATTAGTTGGGTCAGGTCCATGGCCATCATGGAAGCCATGAACTCCCGAGCCACCTCAGACGCCTCACCCACGGATGGCAGGTTGAAATCCCCCATGACCATAAGTCTGGGGGTATCAACCACCACCGCGGCAATAACGTTGAGTAGCTCGGGCAGGGCTGCCGCCACGTGGCAGGGAGCCAGGTATGTGATCAGCAAGCCCATCTGAACCCCGTGGCCCCACTTCACAAGGAGGGACTCACAACCAGCTGTCTGAGGTACAGTGGTCTCCCTCGGCCTAAGGCCTTCTCTAATAATAACCGCTACTCCCCCGCCCCTCCCCTGTGACCTTGGCTGATGGAATGCGTGGAAACCTGGTGGGCACATTTATACCAGAGGGACCTCTCCCTCTGGGCCCAACCAGGTCTCCGTAATACCCGCCAGGTCCGCTCCCCCCTCGTAAAAAAGATCACAGATGAGGGGGGCTTTATTTACTACAGACCTGGCGTTGCACAACATCAGGCGAAGGCCCGGGCCCTGAAGGTCTGTACTACCTGGAGAACGGGTGGAGCCTTGGGGGCCGGAGCACTCTACCGCTTGAAGACAGCGGGTGCGTGCTCCCTTAACATGCTCCCGCCATATCTACCTCTCCCACACACAGTACCGATGGTAAAAACACAGTCTGGACCAGCTCGACCCCCTCCGGATCCCCCACCACCCCCGCCGAACGTCCTGGCCAAGCCCAACTCTCCCCCTAGTGGGTTATCCCCCAAACCCACAACCCTAATTCCAATCCCACCCCCCTCCCCCCTCCCAGAACCCCTTAAAAGTTTAAACAAGGACAATTTTAAAAAACCCCGCAGCCCCCTCTTTGCGGCATGCCACCTCTCAGGACTCCAGAGCCCGTCATCGAGGTAGGCCCTTGATAGAATGGAGGGCCAAGCCTGCGAGAGGGGGGAGTCTCGCAGACCAAGAAGCTCCGCTGCTGAGTACATTAATCATAATGGGTGACACGACCATATCCTGAGGGTGTATATAAAGGACCGAGGAGAAGACAAAGGGATGGGGGAAATCTCAGAGACATATTTGCAGGACCAAGTCCCCTGTCCCCTCACAACAGAGGACATAGTCCAAAGCCAGCACGACCACAGTTCCAAGGGGGAAATAGATCCAATCACCCTCTCACGGTGGTTAGGTCAGCTGGACAGCCCCCTCTTGTGGTGGGGTGGCAGCAATGAACCGATGCATATAGACAGCGTCCGGGGGTCAGGTCCAAAAATCGCCATATTCATATTCCCCATGTTCTGAAAAGCGAAAAACACATTCAATTATCAAATACGAGCTTTCTTTGAGGAGTTAGGCCAAATTGTATTTCAGAATTGGCAGTATGACTCAATTCAGCCAGAAAACTTAACTTTTGACACAGAGCTCATACTTGCAAAAGAAACACATATTCATTTACTCCACTGTCTGAAAAGCGAAAAACAGGGTCAATTTTCTTTTCTTTTCTTTTTTTATTTGATTTTTATTATAACATATAGTGATACAATCGGTACATTTTCGGTTCATTGGTGCAATTACATACATATATACATCTACATGCATTATTACTTGTCTTTTATTTGATATTTTTTCTTGAAGCTAGATTTAATTTCAAAACACTTAAAGATAATAGTGCTCAACTCTCTAAGACTAAATATAATACTATTCATATAGATTTTGTTAATTAGTTAATATTTAATCTCTATTACCTTCTTTATTTCTTTTACCCATCCATTCGTACCACATGTCCCACACGCTATAAAATTCTGAATCTTCTCTGTCATTAATTTCTGAAGTCAATTTGTTCATTTCGGCGCACTCCAATATTTTTCCAATAACATGTTCTTGAGGTGGTATTTGTTTTTCTTTCCAATACTGGGGAAAGGAAATTCTAGTGGCTGTCAGAATATGTATAATTAAATACTTTTTCATTTTTGCATATTCAGTTTTCAAAATTCCCAGGAGAAAAGCTTTTGGGTCAAAATCAAAATTTTCTTTTATTATTTCTCTAATCCACATCCATATCATCCTCCAGAATTTTTGTGCCTGATTACATGTCCACCAGCAATGATAAAAAGTACCCTGCTGATGGTCATATTTCCAACATTTAGGGCTCGAATTGGGGTAGATCTTCGCTATCCTAGCTGGGGCCATATGCCATCTATAAAACAGCTTGTATTGGTTTTCCTTATAAGCCGTCGCCTTTGTCATTTTAAGATTATTATTCCATATTGAATCCCATTCGTTCAGATTTATATTCTGTCCTATATTTTTGGCCCATGCTAACATCAGTTCTTTAACTACTTCCTCTGCCATATCGTACTCCAATAAGTAATTATATAATTTAGTTAGAATTTTGTCGTCCGTACCCATCCATATCTTGTCAAATCCATTTATGCTCATTTCAATGCCAAATTCCTCCTTATCTTTTTTATATCTGGATTTAATTTGGTTATATGGCCACCAGTCTATAGAAATACCTTGTTCCATCAATTCTTCCCTTGTTTTAAGGTTCCCTCCCCCATCTAATAATTCATTGTATCTGACTGTTTTACCCATTTCTAATACATTTGGATATATTATAGCCTCCATGGTGGAAAGCCATCTCAGAATTTTCCTATAGTGCTTCTGTCTCATCTCTCCCCATATTTGTATCAAGATCTCCCTTATTTTATGTCTATGGAAGTAAGTTTTTATCTTCTTCCCAATATCCCAGAGATATGCATGCCACCCTTCTGGAGATCATACCCTTCTAAAGTTAACAGTCTTTTATTTCTCAGGGTTGCCCATTCTTTCAGCCATACTAGGTTTGCAGCTTTTTGATATAACTCCCATTTAGGTGATCCGAAACCCCCTCTTTCCTTCTTGTCCTGTAAATTCCTAATTGCTATCCTTGGTTTCTTTCCCTCCCAAATAAATTTCCTGATGATGCTACTGAGCTCCAGAAATTTTTTTTTATCTAATTTAACAGGGACCGTTCGGAATAGATACAATAACTTGGGTAATATGCTCATTTTTATTGCCGCGATTCTGCCTAATAATGATATCTGTAGTCTTCCCCACTTTTCCAGATCCTGTTTAATATTTCTAATCAATGGAGTTAGACCAAAGCTGTATCTCATAATTGGCAGTAGGACTCAATTCAGCCGGAAAACTTAACTTTTGACACAGAGCTCAGATTGGCAAAAGAAACACATATTCATGTTACCCACGGTCTGAAAAGCAAAAAACACATTCAATTTTCAAACACGAGCTTTCTCTGAGGAGTTAGACGAAAGCTGTATCTCAGAATTGGCAGTAGGACTCAACTCAGCCAGAAAGCTTAACTTTTGACACAGAGCTCAGATTTGCAAAAGAAAAACATGTTCATGTTCCACATGGTCTGAAAAGCGAAAAACACAAACAATTTTCAAATAACAGCTTTCCCTGAGGAGTTAGACGAAAGCTGTATCTCAGAATTGGCAGTAGGACTCAATTCAGCCAGAAAACAGAACTGTTGACACAGAACTCAGATTTGCAAAAGAAACACAGATTCATATTCCCCACAGTCTGAAAAGAGAAAAACACAAACAATTATCAAATACGAGCTTTCTCTGAGGAGTTAGACTAAATTGTATTTCAGAATTGGCAGTAGGAGTCAACAAAGCCAGGAAATTCGACTATTTAGAGAGAGTTCAGATTTGCAAAAGAAACAGATATTTATATTCCCCACCACCTAAAAAACCCCAAAACACATACTATTATCAAATACGAGCTTTCTAAGAGGAGTTAGACTAAATTGTATTTCAGAATTGGCAGCACGACTGAATTCAGCCAGAAAACTGAACTGTTGACACAGTGCTCAGATTTAAAAAACAAATACATATTCATATTCCCCACGTTCTGAAAAGCGAAAAACACATTCAATTTTCAAATGCATGCTTTCCCCTAAGGCGTTAGACCAAAGCTGTATCTCAGAATTGGCAGTAGGACTCAATTCAGCCAGAAAACTGAACTGTTGACACAGAACTCAGATTTGCAAAACAAACACAGATTCATATTCCCCACGGTCTGAAAAGCGAAAAATATAAACAATTTTCAAATATGATCTTTCCCTGAGGAGTAAGACCAAAGCTGTGTCGCAGTAGGAGTCAACACAGCCAGGAAATTTGACTATTGACACATAGCTCAGATTTGCAAAAGAAACAGATATTTATATTCCCCACCACCAAAAAAAAACCAAAAACACATACTTTTATCAAATACGAGATTTCTCTGAGGAGTTAGACTAAATTGTATTTCAGAATTGGCAGCACGACTGTATTCAGCCAGAAAACTGAACTATTGACAAGGAACTCGGATTTGCAAAAGAAACACATATTCATTTACTCCACTGTCTGAAAAGCGGAAAACAGGGTCAATTTTCAAATACGAGCTTTTGCTAAGGAGTTAGACCAAAGCTGTATCTCATAATTGGCAGTAGGACTCAATTCAGCCAGAAAACCTAACTTTTGACACAGAGCTCAGATTGGCAAAAGAAACACATATTCATGTTCCCCACGGTCTGAAAAGCCAAAAACACACTCAATTTTCAAATACAAGCTTTCTCTGAGGTGTTAGACCAAATTGTATTTTAGAATTAGAATTACGACTCAATCCAGCCAGAAAACTTTACTATTGACAGGGAACTCAGATTTGCAAAAGAAAGACATATTCATATACCCCACGGTCTGAAAAGCGAAAAACACATTCAATTTTCTAATACGAGCTTTCGCTGAGGAGTTAGACCAAAGCTGTACCTCAGAATTGGCAGTAGGACTCAATTCAGCCAGAAAACTTAACTTTTGACACAGAGCTCATATTTGCAAAAGAAACAGATATTTATGCTCCCCACGGTCCGAAAAGCCAAAAACACGTTCAATTTTCGAATACGAGCTTTCCCTGAAGAGTTAGGCCAAGCGGTATCTCACAATTGGCAGTAGGACTCAATCCAGCCAGAAAACTTAACTATTGACATGGAATTCGGATTTTCAAAAGAAACACATATTCATTTACCCCACTGTCTGAAAAGCGAAAAACACGTTCAATTTTCAAATACGAGCTTTTGCTAAGGAGTTAGACCAAAGCTGTAGCTCATAATTGGCAGTAGGACTCAATTCAGCCAGAAAACTTAACTTTTGACACAGAGCTCAGATTGGCAAAAGAAACACATATTCATGTTCCCCACGGTCTGAAAAGCCAAAAACACACTCAATTTTCAAATACAAGCTTTCTCTGAGGTGTTAGACCAAATTGTATTTTAGAATTAGAATTACGACTCAATCCAGCCAGAAAACTTTACTATTGACAGGGAACTCAGATTTGCAAAAGAAAGACATATTCATATACCCCACGGTCTGAAAAGCGAAAAACACATTCAATTTTCTAATACGAGCTTTCGCTGAGGAGTTAGACCAAAGCTGTACCTCAGAATTGGCAGTAGGACTCAATTCAGCCAGAAAACTTAACTTTTGACACAGAGCTCATATTTGCAAAAGAAACAGATATTTATGTTCCCCACGGTCCGAAAAGCCAAAAACACGTTCAATTTTCGAATACGAGCTTTCCCTGAAGAGTTAGTCCAAGCGGTATCTCACAATTGGCAGTAGGACTCAATCCAGCCAGAAAACTTAACTATTGACATGGAATTCGGATTTTCAAAAGAAACACATATTCATTTACCCCACTGTCTGAAAAGCGAAAAACACGTTCAATTTTCAAATACGAGCTTTTGCTAAGGAGTTAGACCAAAGCTGTAGCTCATAATTGGCAGTAGGACTCAATTCAGCCAGAAAACTTAACTTTTGACACAGAGCTCAGATTGGCAAAAGAAACACATATTCATGTTCCCCACGGTCTGAAAAGCCAAAAACACACTCAATTTTCAAATACAAGCTTTCTCTGAGGTGTTAGACCAAATTGTATTTTAGAATTAGAATTACGACTCAATCCAGCCAGAAAACTTTACTATTGACAGGGAACTCAGATTTGCAAAAGAAAGACATATTCATATACCCCACGGTCTGAAAAGCGAAAAACACATTCAATTTTCTTATACGAGCTTTCGCTGAGGAGTTAGACCAAAGCTGTACCTCAGAATTGGCAGTAGGACTCAATTCAGCCAGAAAACTTAACTTTTGACACAGAGCTCATATTTGCAAAAGAAACAGATATTTATGTTCCCCACGGTCCGAAAAGCCAAAAACACGTTCAATTTTCGAATACGAGCTTTCCCTGAAGAGTTAGTCCAAGCGGTATCTCACAATTGGCAGTAGGACTCAATCCAGCCAGAAAACTTAACTATTGACATGGAATTCGGATTTTCAAAAGAAACACATATTCATTTACCTCACTGTCTGAAAAGCGAAAAACACGTTCAATTTTCAAATACGAGCTTTTGCTAAGGAGTTAGACCAAAGCTGTAGCTCATAATTGGCAGTAGGACTCAATTCAGCCAGAAAACTTAACTTTTGACACAGAGCTCAGATATGCAAAAGAAACACATATTCATGTTCCCCATGGTCTGAAAAGCAAAAAACACATTCAATTTTCAAACACGAGTTTTCGCTGAGGAGTTAGACCAAAGCTGCATATCAGAATTGGCAGTAGGACTCAATTCAGCCAGAAAGCTTAACTTTTGACACAGAGCTCAGATGTGCAAAAGAAACAGATATTCATGTTCCCCACGGTCTGAAAAGCCAAAAACACGTCAATTTTCAAGTACAAGCTTTCCCTGAGGAGTTAGACCAAAGCTATATTTCAGAATTGGAAGTAGGAGTCAATACAGCCAGGAAATTTAACTATTGACGCAGAGCTCAGATTTGCAAAAGAAACACATATTTATGTTCCCCACCACCTAAAAAACCTAAAACCCAAAAACAATTTTCAAATACAAGCTTTCCCTGAGGAGTTAGACCAAAGCTGTATCTCAGAATTGGCAGTAGGAGTCAATACAGTGAGGAAATTTAACTATTGACACAGAGCTCAGATTTGCAAAAGAAACACATATTTATATTCCCCACCACATAAAAAACCCAAAACAACATACTATTATCAAATGCGAGCTTTCTCTGAGGAATTAAACTAAATTGTATTTCAGAATTGGCAGCACGACTGTATTCAGCCAGAAAACTGAACTGTTGACACAGAGCTCAGATTTAAAAAACAAAGACATATTCATATTCCCCATGTTCTGAAAAGCGAAAAACACATTCAATTATCAAATACGAGCTTTCTTTGAGGAGTTAGGCCAAATTATATTTCAGAATTGCCAGTAGGACTCAATTCAGCCAGAAAACAGAACTGTTGACACAGAACTCAGATTTGCAAAAGAAACACAGATTCATATTCCCCACGGTCTGAAAAGCGAAAAATACAAACAATTTTAAAATATCAGCTTTCCCTGAGTAGTAAGACCAAAGCTGTGTCTCAAGGCAGTAGGAGTCAACACAGCCAGGAAATTTGACTATTGACACATAGCTCAGATTTGCAAAAGAAACACATATTTATATTCCCCACAAGACAAGCCCTTAGTCCAGAGTGAGGAAAAACCAGCCTTTCGAGACTGGCCGGAGGCGCTGACAACTGCATGAGTGGGAAGCGAAGATTGAAAAAAGAATAGAAGTCATCAACCGAGGACTTTAACCTAAAAAACCCAAAAAGCATTTGATGAAGAAGCAGACGCTGGTGGCAGAGATACCGGGAAAAGATATTACACAAGCGGCGGCAGAAGGATTGGGCGGATTGGAACCATTTTGAACAGATATGACAGCGCAAAAACTTTGAACAGCAGAGAGAAAAGAGAGAGCGACGAGAATTGCGGAGGATTTAACTCCGATATAACCGGATTTTATTGGGGTGGACTGGATTGAGAGGACTAAATTGAGAATAAGAATAAGAACAGATCTTGCGAGATTGAAGGAAATAAGGAGAGAGTGAGGAGAGTGGTGTGCCGGAGATCAGAAGGAGGACTCTGGATGGATTTCTATAAACTGATTGCATTGGACTCTTTTGGCTTTGGCCGGGCAGATTGGACTAAATTGGAAAACCGAGTGTGAAATAGACTGAAGGAGAGTGTGGACATTGCATTGACAGAGACGAAATAAACTTTGATATAACATATTTTGAGCGGACTTCTAGAAGCTACCAATATTTCCACCATTTCCACTGGCACTTTTCCAAAAAACTGGGATATATAACGATCTAATTGTTAAATATTGAACTATTTAACTATTGAACCACTGAAACAACTGGTGAACAAATGGACGATATAGCTATTAATGGTCTGGCTTAATCTTATTATAACATATTAGAACGCAATAGAATTGAAAAGAATATTTAATAATTTAGTACTTTTTCTTCTTTTTTTCTGTTTGTGACTATATAAAAATAAGTTGATTATAATAATAATAAGTTGATCATTCAAACAACTATAGAGTACTATATGTGTGATAAATATTGATCGAAAGCTAATTAATTTAAACAATTTAATACAGTTATAACAATTAAGATAATTAGAAATATAAATTGACATAGAACTGATTTTAGAATTACTATAAATACTGCTAGTGAAATAGATTTCTTAATTTGCAATTAATTTAAGAATAAGGTAATTTATGAATTGCTAGAAACGTGCCCTTTCCTCGCTGTTTCCACCATTTCTACCTTCCCTCCCCCTGCTTTTCTCTTCTTTCTATATATATTATTATTATATTGCTGATTGCTGATTAGAAGTATTTCCACTAATATTAATTCCAACAATAACGTTTTATTTAAGCCATTAACATAAAATAGGCAATATATAGTTATATGAAACTGTGGACAAGATTAACACGTACAATAGACATGGCTACTTCAAGTATATCAACTACCATTAAAACAACCAAAAAGGTACCCCAAACCCAAACACTACTAGTGGCCTCCCCAGTACAGCAAAAGACGGGAGAAGAAAAGACCAATAATATCATAGGCATGCAGAATATACAGGCTGCCCTCGCAATGATACAAGAGGGAATGAAAAGGATGGAAGATAAGATGACGCTAAATCACGATGAAACTAGAAAAAACCATGAACAATTGCGACTGGATGTAGGGGAAATTAAAGATGACATTAGAAACATAGATGAGAAGATAGTGAAAATTCAGCAAAATATCATAGAAAATGAACAGAGAATACATAAAGTGGAGGAAAAAACAGAACCAACAAACGATGAGGAGCCGAGACACCGAAGATGCACTCACGTTTCTTGAAATGAAGAAGGCATCCTTCTTCCTTAGATTCCAAAATATAGAAGAACAGAGAGATGAAGACCTGGGCGAGATTATGATCAAAATACTGGCAAAGGCAACGCACAAAGATAAGGACGAAATTAGAAATGGAATTGATGAAATTTACAGAGCCTTTACAAATTATTATGCAAGGAGAAACAAACTCCCCAAAGAAGTCCATATTAGGTTTACAAAAAAAACAATGAGAGAAGAAATATATAGAAGAATGAGAGAGGAGACAGTCATGTACAAAGGGAGGGAAGTTCTAACATTGAAACAAGTACCGAGAAGAGCCAGAGACAGGAGAAGAGACTACAATTTCTTAAGTAGACAACTGAATAAACTCAAGATAAAATTTAGATGGCTCATACCGGAAGGCCTACTTATTTCATGGGAAGGAAGGAAAATTAGAATAGATACAATAAAAAAAGCTCAAGACTTTATGGATCAATATCTAGGAAATGAAGGAGAACAGGAAAGCAGAGATAGTAGAGAAGAACATAACCCAAGTGACCAAGAGATACAAATGACAAACAAGGAAGACAAAGAACAAAAGAAGGGAAGGTTGGAGAGAGAGGAAACAGCGGGGATCTCACAAAGAGTTACAAGAAACACAACAAAACTCAAAATAACAGACAAATAAACACTAGCGGAAATGGAAGAAGAAATAAAGCTCATTTCCATAAATATAAATGGTTTAAACTCACCAAGCAAAAGACAACAGATGTTTACAAGGTTGCAAAAATTAGAGGCAGACATAATCACATTACAAGAAGTACACATAAGAAAACAACAGAAAAAACTACTTGAAAACAAAAAATTAGGAGTAATATACACATCTTTAGGAGATTGTAAAAAAAGGGGAGTGGTAACATATATTAGAGATCACATAAGATCTAAACTGATTTACATTGATAAAGAAGGCCGAGTCTTAATGGTAGAACTAAAATTGGAAATAAAAACAATATTGTTAGTAGCTATTTACACTCCAAATGGAAACCAATTAGATTTTTACAAAAAATTACATGACAAACTAAAAGAGTTGGACTACGAAAATGTATGCATTGTCGGCGACTTTAATGCGATAGTAAACTTACGAGAAGATTACCACAGCACTAGGAAGAATAAAATTAAAAGGAAGACATTGCCACAAACATTCAAAGATTTAGTACAAGAAATGAGCCTACACGACACCTGGCGAGAACTAAATACCAAAACAAAACAATATACATATTTCTCGGGCCCACATCAATCGTGGTCCAGGCTGGATATGGCTTGGATGACACCTCAACTAAGTAAAGAAACACACGAAGTAGAAATTATGTCTAGTATATGGGTCGACCACAATCCTATCAAAATAGTCTGGAAAGGTTTCCGAAAACAGAAGAGATGGAAAATGGACACAAGTATAATAAAGGAAAAAGAATATCAGCAAATGATAGAAAAGGAAATCAAGATATTTTTACAAATAAATACAAAAGATACAACATCGTTACAAAACCTATGGGATACCACGAAAACCTATATTAGAGGCCTAACTATTGCATATGTGGCAAGAAAGAAAAAGGAGAAACAAAGAATTAGAAATGAATTATTGGAGGAAATTAAGACAGAGGAAATTAAATTACAACAACAGCCCAACAACACGATTGTGCTACAAAAGCTAAATTTGGCCAAACACAAACTGAATCTAACCACAAAAACCGAATTGGCACAGAAAATAAGAATGGTAAAACAAAATAATTTTGAACATGCTAACAAAACTGGACGCTGGTTAGCATATAAACTAAAAAAGCAAACAGAAAAAAGAATTATACATCAACTCCAAGACGAATCAGGAACTCTTTACCACACACATCTGGAGAAGAAAAACATAGCTAAAAAATTTTTTCAAAAACTTTATCGTCAGGAAGAGGTCCCGGAAGACCAAATCAAAAAATACCTCCAAAAAACCAATCTCACGCACTTCACAGAAGATCATAGAGAGATGTTAAACCGGCCCATAACAATGCTGGAACTAATGGAAGCCCGCAAAAAACAAAAGAACAATAAGACTCCAGGACTGGATGGAATTCCTACTGAATTCTATAAACTCTGTCAACAATCGATAGACCAAATACTGTTACAAGTTTTTAACGAAGCACTATTGATAGCAAAAATTCCAAAATCTTGGACAGAAACTATTATTACATTAATACACAAAGAAGACTCAGATCCGACGCAAATTAAAAATTACAGACCAATTTCATTACTCAACGTGGACTATAAGCTATTCATGTCAATACTAGCTCAGAGACTCAAAGCAATAATACATAACTATATACACCCAGACCAAAACGGTTTCATACCTAAAAGACAAATTAAGAATAATTTGAGAATGATTATAAATATTCTGGAATACTATGATCAGAAGATAGACAGAGAAATGGCCATAATCTCCCTTGATGCCCAGAAGGCCTTCGACAATTTAAATTGGTCTTTTTTCATAAAACAACTTGAACTAATGAACTGTGGAGAGAAATTTCATAATCTGATTAAAAAAATCTATTCCCAACAAACAGCAAAAATCTCAATAAATGGTGACATGAAACAAATTTTTGATATTCAGAAAGGAGTACGACAAGGATGTCCCATGTCACCGCTAATATTTATAATAGCATTGGAGGTATTATTAAACGAAATAAGGAACGAGGAAGAAATCAAAGGACTCAAGATCTGGGGAGAGGAGTACAAATTGCTCGCCTTTGCAGACGACGTAATTTTCAACTTGGAAAATCCAAGACGATCTGGACCCAGACTGATATTGATGATAGAACAATACGGGGAAGTCGCGGGCCTCAAAATAAACAAACAAAAAACAAAAATAATGACGAAAAATATGACCCAGACTCAGAGATCGGAATTAGAAGAAGAATTAGGAATCCAATTAGTAAAGAAGATAAAATATTTAGATAAAGTATTTGGCTGACGGCAAAAGCAACCACGATCAAAGAAGACAATTACACGAAATTACTAAAAGAAATTAAAAAAGACCTGGAAATCTGGAACAGGCTACAATTGTCATTGATGGGCAGAATCAGTTCAATTAAAATGAATATATTACCGAGAGTACTATATCTATACCAGGTAATACCATTACATCCAGGAAGGGACTTCTTCAAAAATCTCAACAAAATTACAATGACCTACATATGGCAGGGAAAGAAGGCTAGAATTAAGATTAAAGCGCTATAAGACACACGAGACAGAGGAGGCCTCGCAGTACCAGACTGGGAGCTATATTATAAAGCAGCCAGATTGACCTGGATCAAAGAATGGATGAGATTAGAAGACAAAAGAACTTTATATCTAGAAGGCTTTGATCTCATACGAGGATGGCATGCGTTCCTATGGGATGGACCAGACAAACAACACATGTACTTCCAAAGACACATAATTCGGGCCTCACTCTTCAAGATTTGGCAGGGAATTAAGAAAACTTATTATACTAAAATACCAAAATGGTGGTCCCCGATGGAGGCATTGATATTTCCAAATACTCTTGAAATTGGAAAGATGATGAGATATCAAGATTTACTGAATCATGAAGGAGAACTTACTCCAAGACATCAACTCCAAAATGGCGATATAAATATTGATTGGTGGCACTACACTCAAATACACTCAAGATACAATGCGGATAAAATCAAATATGGAATTGCAAAAGATCTGAACGAACTGGACAGAATTTTATTAGGAGCAGATCAGAAAATGATTACTAAAATATATAATTACCTTTTGAGAGACAAATTAATAGAAGAAACAGTTAAACATAACATGACAATGTGGGCCAGGGACATAGGACATAATATTCAATTGGCAGATTGGGAGAAATTATGGAAGCAGAACATTAAAATGACAAGAGCCACATCTTACAGGGAGAACCTCATTAAAATGTTTTATAGATGGCACCTACCACCAGCCCGACTCGCCAAAATACACCCAAACACTTCAGCATTGTGTTGGAAATGTAAATCAAAAAAGGGGACATATTACCACACTTGGTGGAAATGTAGGAAAGCCCAACACTATTGGCAAGATATAAAAAATATTATTGAAGAAATAACGAACATTCAAATAGAAAATAGTCCAGAATTCTTTTTATTTGGCATGATAATGGCACAACATCTTAAGGAAACGAAATATCTTATCATACATATCTTGACAGCAACAAGACTACTCTTCGCTCAAAACTGGAAATTAGACCAACTCCCATCCAAAGACAAAATCGTTGCAAAGATAACAGAGTGTGCTGAAATGGACAGATTGACGCTGGAACTCCAGAAAAAGGAAGAAAGCGAATACTATCTTGTATGACACCAATGGTATCAATGGCTAGAAAGGAAAATCAGCAAAAATGTAGAGGACAGAAATTAGGGTAAAGACTTGCATAAGGAGATGAACTCATAAGAAATGTAAACTTGTAGTGTAAGGTTATAACATTGGAATTAGACATTTAATAATTACTCTTTATTAAACTATATAAGCTCAATGACATATATTCTGTTGATGACAAAAACGTATATGTAAAATGTTAGGTGGGTTTGTAGGTGGTGGGCTTTTTGTTTGTCTTTGTATTGTATTGTATTGTATTGTATTGTATTGTATTGTATTGTATTGTATTGTCTTTATATCTGTGTTTATATTTTAATAATAATAATAAAAAAAAATTCAAAAAAAAAAGAAAAGAAAATGTAACTGTTGACAGAGAGCTCAGATTTGCAAAAGAGACAAATATTCATGTTCCCCACAGTCTGAAAAGCCAAAAACACATTCAATTTTCAAATACGAGCTTTCGCTGAGGAGTTAGACCAAATTGTATTTCAGAATTAGAAGTACGACTCAATCCAGCCAGAAAACTGAACTATTGACACGGAACTTGGATTTGCAAAAGAAACACATATTCATATTCCCCACGGTCTGAAAAGCGAAAAACACGTTCAATTTTCACATACGAGCTTTCGCTGAGGAGTTAGACCAAAGCTGTATCTCAGAATTGGCAGTAGGACTCAATTCAGCCAGAAAACTTAACTTTTGACAGAGAGCTCAGATTTGCAAAAGAGACAAATATTCATGTTCCACATGGTCTGAGAAGCGAAAAATACAAACAATTTTCAAATATGAGCTTTCCCTGAGGAGTTAGACCAAAGCTGTATCTCAGAATTGGCAGTAGGAGTCAATACAGCCAGGAAATTTAACTATTGACACAGAGCTCAGATTTGCAAAAGAAAGACATATTTATATTCCCCACCGCCTAAAGAACCCAAAAACACATAAGTGAGTTTTCGCTGAGGAGTTAGACCAAAGCTGTATCTCAGAATTGGCAGTAGGACTCAATTCAGCCAGAAAACTTAACTTTTGACACAGAGCTCATATTTGCAAAAGAAACACATATTCATGTTCCCGACATTCTGAAAAGCCAAAAACACGTTCAATTTTCAAATACAAGCTTTCTCTGAGGAGTTAGACCAAATTGTATTTCAGAATTAGAAGTACGACTCAATCCAGCCAGAAAACTGAACTATTGACACGGAACTTGGATTTGCAAAAGAAACACATATTCATATTCCCCACGGTCTGAAAAGCAAAAAACACGTTCAATTTTCACATACGAGCTTTCGCTGAGGAGTTAGACCAAAGCTGTATCTCACAATTGGCAGTAGGACTCAATTCAGCCAGAAAATTTAACTTTTGACACAGAGCTCAGATTTGCAAATGAAACATATATTCCCCACAATCTGAAAGGCCCCAAAACACATACAATTTTCAAATACGAACTTTCCCTGAGGAGTTAGACCAAGCTGTATCTCACAATTGGCAGTAGGTCTCAATTCAGGCAGAAAACTTAACTGTTGACACAGAGCTCAGATTTGTAATAGAAACACATATTTATGTTCCTCACGGTATGAAAAGCCAAAAACACATTCAATTTTCAAATACGAGCTTTCCCTGAGGAGTTAGACCAAAGCTGTATATCTCAGAATTGGCAGTAGGACTCAATTCAGCCAGAAAACTTAACTGTTGACAGAGAGCTCAGATTTGCAAAAGAGACAAATATTCATGTACCACATGCTCTGAAAAGCGAAAAATACAAACAATTTTCAAATATGAGCTTTCCCTGAGGAGTTAGACCAAAGCTGTATCTTAGAATTGGCAGTAGGAGTCAATACAGCCAGGAAATTTATCTATTGACACACAGCTCATATTTGCAAAAGAAACACACATTCATTTTCCCCACGGTCTGAAAAGCAAAAAACACATGTACGTACCAAAAAAAGCAACTTTGTCATGGACATTACAGGAGGATTCAACACGCTGTATATTTATATAGATATTGTAAGTCCACAGATAGTGGGTGACTTCTATGTGCCGTTACTACGTTGTTTACCTGTGCAGGGTAAGGACAACAAAATAATCACAACGACCTACGAGCAACCACATTAGGTTACCGTCAACAAACATTATATTGATATGATTACTGTAGAAATAAAAATGGATCAGAATGAAAACATAGTTTTTAACCACGGTAAGGTCGTTATTAAGCTTCATTTCAGGCCTCAGAAAAGTGAAGGATGGTCGTGATAAAGAAGTGTGGGAGTCCTCAAGCATATGTAGACTATTACAGAGCACAGGCTGGAAACGGGCTGCCCGGTTTCCGAGGATCACTCGTTATGTATGGTATAAGGGGACTGTTCCGGGGACTTGTTCGAAAAGCAATGCTGTTACTGAGGAGAGGCCTAGAAATCATTAAACCTCACGTAAAAGTGGTGGCTAATAACATTGCCAGGACAGCTTGTTATTGCGGGTGGGCAGGGGGGATCTGGCATGGCTGTGATCAGGAAGAAACTGTCTGTTGACCCGCCCATGCCTCCTAAAAAGAGGCGGCTTGTTAAAAAAACACGTCATACAAAGAGGAAATGTACACAAGGAAGGAAGCGCAGTGACAAACAGAACATCTTCTAAGATAAAGTAGTGTTTATCCACAAGGCTTCAGAGGAATGTGTCAAATTGGAGCTAGATCTTTTTCAATTGGCGCCTACACAAACTAGCATTGAAAACTGCACATACATCGAGATCCCCCCTTTATCAGCACTGACTCCCAATGTCCCTTTGGAATTTTTTATAACGGGGCACGGCGATCATTACACGGATTTAAACAATACTCTGCTGTATGTGAGCTGCAAGGTTGTGAAGGCTGACGGCATGGATATAGATGATGGGGCAAGAGTGAGTCTTGTCAACTACCCCATAGCTTCACTGTTCAACCAGGTGGATGTTACATTAGGCGATTGTGTAATTACACAGTGTCACCAGACACTGTGTCACCAGAGCCCTTATTGAACTTATTCTGAACTACGGCGGAGATGCTTTGGGGACCCAGTTTTCAGCGGGTGGCTTTTACAAGGATGACGCAACGCTCATGGAGAACACCTTGCTGACAGCCGCCGGTAACTCTGGTTTCAGAGCGAGAGCCAGACATACAGCTGGCAGTCGTAAATGGGATCTGCTAGGGCCCTTGCATAGCGACCTGTTTTTTCAAGACAAACTATTGATTAACGGTGTGGATGTGAACATTAAACACTCAAGAAGTAAAAATGAGTTCTGCCTGATGAGGGATGGTAATGAGAATTACAAAGTACAGCATCTTTCTTTGTAAAACGTGTAAAAGTATCACCTGGTGTACGGTTAGGACATGCGAAGGCTCTGCTAAACTCCAACGCCAAATATCCCATTGATCGTGTTGGTATGAAAGTTTACAGCATTCCTGCAGGCAGTCTTGTGTGTAACCAGGAAAACCTATTTCTAGACCAGTTACCTAAACAATTAGTGATTGGTTTCGTGGACAATGCTGCATTTAGCGATGATTATGAAAGAAATCCTTTCAATTTTCAGCACTATAATGTCAACCTTTGTGCCCTGTATTGTGACGGTGAACAAATTCCTGCTAAACCGCTTCAGCCTGATTATGAACATAACCTTTTTGTGAGAGAATATATGCAATTGTCTGGTAAAGCAATGAAAGCAATGAAAGATCGATCTGTGCTAATCAACCATGAGGAATTTAACAACGGCTATACTTTATATTGTTTTGATTTGAGCCCCGATCAAGGCTGCTTAGAGCACTATTCCCTGATCAAGAACGGAAACATCAGAGCAGAAATTAGATTTGCTGTACCCCTCCCCAATACCGTCAACATGATACTCTACACAATCTTTGAAAATCTTATTGAAATAAGCCACACAAGGAATGTATTGTTTGAGTATATGTGAGAATGGATACCATGCAGATACTACATGTGTTGTCTGCAAATGCGTTCTTTCTAGGCGTATACCCCAGTGATTTGTTACCCAAGAGAAAAATCTCCAAGAGACCTTTCGGTTTAATTGTAAATACCCACCCCCCATACTCTACCTGGTGAACACTGGTTGGTGTTCTACTTTCCAATGCACAGCAATGGCGAATTTTTTGACTCTTATGGAAGAGCTCCAGATGACTCTGACTTCCCCATTGGAATCGTGAGGTTTTTAGAACTGCAAGCTAAGAAGTACACGTATCAACCGCTTCAACTGCAGCATCCCCTGGCAATAACCTGCGGACAGCATTGCTTATTTTATCTAGTTAAACGCTTTAAAGGGATACCTTACGAAGATATTTTAAAGCTATACTCTGACAAAGATGTCAGAAATGATCAAATGGTGAAGCATTTTGTAGTAAATATGAGGCCTGGAAGGGTTTCTGGAACGTGCTACAATTACCAATGTATGCAAACATGTATGGTACATTATAAATACAAAACGTTAAAAAGATTGCATGTTTTACAGAGTTTTATTTGTTCACAATTGGAGCCAGTCACCAAAATTTTGAACACTTTTAGGGTCTGACATAGAACTTGCAGCAGGTGCAGACATAGCAGAGGTTGATTTTGTAGAACTTAGTCTTAATACTCTCAGCCTCTTTCATCTTTTGCTCTTTAACAACATTAGAACCTAGCAATACTGTTGGTACGTTCATCTCAGTCATTGCCGACATAAACTCGTTCCATCCCTTAGGATAATATTTCGCAGTACGCATCCGGTGTTGAGAAACCCCTTTGACCAGATCTATAATCTTAGACCCAGGCACCTTTGTACCCTTGTAGGAAATAGTTCCATAATCATCCCAACCCAAAATGTCTTGATGTTGTTTCATTTTGTTCAACAAAAGAGAAGTATCGCGTGCTCACGCCCTCTAATATCTCCTGCGTTGTTGGATCCAGTGGTGAGAGATGTGGTGTCTGTTCTGGTACAACAGGTGTTTGTTTAAATGCCTCTGGAGGTTGAATGAGATTCAGAATACCTTTCTCAGAGTCATTTTGTCAACCTTAGAAATCTCTGCAGCACTGAGTTGTATAATTTTCCCTTCCGGCTTGTCCCAAGATGGCGGCGGTCGGCTGAGCTCCGCGAGGAGATGGAGAGGTTGCTGGTGTCAGGGGGTCTTCGGGAGCCGCTTTAACAATCTCCGGCTCCAGTCCCAATGAGGGGAATGCCCACCCTGCCTGCTGAGGGCTTTTTCGCCCTCCGGAATATCAGGGCAGGGCGGGACGCGCTGTTTGAAGCCGCCGCGGGAGATGGGGCGGCGGCCTGCTAAAAACAGCTGTTTCCGGCTTGTCAGTGCCGGGAGGAGTGGAAGCCGGAGCGTTTCGGCGGCGGGCGGCGTTACTATGCGGCGGCGGCGGCGGCTTGGAGGTGCCCTTCATCCCCTCGCCCCTCACGGATCTCTGGGATGCTCTCCGGACGTTTTTTCGGGGGTCCTGGAGGCGCCATGGGGAGCCCAGGGTGCCGGTTACGAGCCGGCCGTGGCGGTGGTGGCGGCGGCGCCGGCGGAAGGCAATGGCAGCCACGGATCATCCAGCTGTGGAAAGAACTTGTAGCAGGTAGATGGGGGAATACGGACAGCCTTGCCTTGCCCTCAGGATTACCATCTGCTCTTTTTTGAGCCTTGACCCCTGTTATCCGAGGTTTGTTTGTCATCAGAGCTGAGACTGGGGATTTGGGGAGTTTTGGGACAGGAGAGGCGGGAGGCTGACCAGGGCTCTATTGGTCGCCTCGGGTGGCTTCTCTCCCCCCCCTTCTTCCCTCAGGTATGTGTGGGTGTTGGCCTTTGATGGCCACCCACCCTGGACTTGGACTGGGTTTTTTTGTCTGCTATCCCTACTTTCGCCCCAGAGAAGAACTTGTGCCTGTGGGATTATCAACATTGTTTCTAATAACTTTACAAATTGCTGGCTTCTTGTGCGACCCCAAACTGGAGGAGAACTGGGCAAAATGGTGTGCAGGTGCTGAGGGGGCTGTTTGTCATCCGCCAGATGAAAGGATGGACTATTGTGACTTTATTGTCAGTGTCATCTGCCCCAGTCACTGTGAGAGGGTGACTGGGATAATTATCCTCCAGACGTGGGGGGATGTCACTGGCCCCTTTCACTGTCGTGAGAGGGCAGTGAACCAGCTCCTGATATGAAGATCTACTTTGACCCAGTATTATTGGACGATCTGGTGAAGCCCTGACCAGTTGACTCTCCATCTCTGTTTTTGTGCGATGTTTACGGCTGCTGACCTGCTTGCGCTGCGAGACTCCCCCCTCTCGCAGGTTTGGCCCTCCTCACTATCGAGGGCCTACCTTGATGACAGATTTTGGAATCCCGAGAGGTGGCATGCGGCGAGGAGGGGGTTGTGGGGGTTTTTAGGGAAATTTTTAGATAAGGTTTTAAAGGTTTCTGGGAGGGGGGTGGGTTCGGTGGGTTTGGGGGAGAACCTGTCGGGGAGGAGGCCAGAGCCGGCTGAAGAGCACGGCACTAGAGATGCGGGAACCGGGGTCAAGGTGGGGGTTAGAGCTTGTGTTATGGATGGTCATTACATCAGTACTGTGGGTGGGAGGGGCAGATATGGCGGGAGCAGGGGGCCACATCAGGTTGTGGGAGCACGCACCCGCTGGCTCCAAGCAGTGGCGCGCTCCGGCCTCCAATGCTCCTCTCGTTCCCCAGGTTGCACAGACCCTCAGGCCCTGGGCCTTCGGCTGATGCTGTGCAATGCCCGGTCCGTGGTAAATAAAGCCCCCCTCATTTGTGATCTTGTTCAGGAGGGGGGAGCGGACCTGGCGGGTATTACGGAGACCTGGTTGGGCCAGGAGGGGGGGGTTCCCCTCGTTGAGATGTGCCCACCCGGTTTCCGCGCATTCCATCAGCCGAGGACACAGGGGAGGGGCGGGGGGGGTGGCGGTTGTCATTAGAGAAGGTCTTGGTCCGAGGGAGGTCACTGTTCCTCAGACGGCTGGTTGTGAGTCCCTCCTTGTGAAGTGGGGTCATGGGGTGCAGATGGGTGTGCTGGTTACGTACCTGGCTCCCTGCCACGTGACGGCAGCCCTGCCCGAGCTGCTCAACGTTATAGCCGCGGTGGCGGTTGACACCCCCAGGCTTATGGTCATGGGGGATTTTAACCTGCCATCCGTCGGTGAGGCGTCTGAGGTGGCTCGGGAGTTCATGGCTTCCATGACGGCCATGGACCTGACCCAGTTAGTTCATGGCCCTACTCACATGGGGGGAAACACGCTAGACCTGGTTTTTGTCTCTGGTCAGTGGTTGAGTGATCTTGAGATAGGGGATATAGTGATCGAGCCCTTGTCATGGTCAGATCACTCCCTCCTTCGCTTTGACCTTCGAACCGCCGCACCCTGCCGCAGGGAGGCGGAACCACTGAGGTGGTACTGCCCCAGGCGCCTGATGGATCCTGATAGGTTCCAGACGGAGCTTGGGCCATTTCCTGAGGCTCTGGCACACGGCTCGACTGAGGAGCTGGTGGCCGCCTGGGATAGGGCGGCCGCTGGAGCTTTGGATCGGGTCGTGCCTTTGCGGCCTCTGACCCGGCGTCGATCTCGTCTGGCTCCTTGGTTCACCGAGGAGCTGAGGGAGATGAAGCGCCGGAAAAGACACCTGGAGAGTGGTTGGAGGGCCAGCCATTCTGAATCTGACCGAACACTGGTAAGGTCTCATATTAGGACCTACCTGGTGGCGATAAAAGTGGCGAAGTATAACTATTTTGCCACTCTTATTGCATCATCAGATAATTGCCCGGCTGCCCTGTTTAGGGTGACCCGCTCCCTGCTCCACCAGGAAGCGCGGGAGGACCCCTTGGAGGGTAGAGCTGAGGATTTTGTACAGTATCTGTATGACAAAATTGCTCAGATTTGGGAACATCTGGACTCTGACTGGGTAGATTCAGCGGGGAGGACAGAGGCAGGTCTTGTGAGTATTATCTGGGAAGAGTTTGATTCTGTGACGCCCGAAGATGTGGACAGGATACTGGGCAGACTGAGCGCAGCCACATGTTTACTGGACCCGTGTCCCTCCTGGTTGGTGCTGGCTTCCCGGGAGGTTACACGAGGCTGGCTCCAGGGGATTATAAATGCTTCCTTGGGTGAGGGTGTCTTCCCTGCCGCCTTGAAAGAGGCGGTGGTGAGGCCTCTCCTCAAGAAACCTTCCCTGGACCCGGCAGTGTTGGCAAATTACCGTCCAGTCTCCAACCTTCGCTTCATTGCGAAGGTTGTTGAGAGTGTGGTAGCGCGACAGCTCCCCCAGTACCTGGATGAATCGTCATATCTGGATCCGTTCCAGTCGGGCTTCAGGCCTGGGTACAGCACGGAAACGGCATTGGTCGCGTTGGTTGATGATCTCTGGAGGGCTCGGGACAGGGGTTGTTCCTCTGTCCTGGTCCTATTAGACCTCTCAGCGGCTTTTGATACCATCAACCATGGTATCATGCTGCACCGGCTAGAGGAGTTAGGGGTGGGGGGCACCGTCCTACGGTGGTTCTCCTCCTTTCTCTCTGACCGGTCGCAGTCTGTGTTGACAGGGGGGCAGAGGTCGACCCCGAGGCCCCTTGTATGTGGGGTGCCACAAGGGTCGGTCCTCTCGCCCCTTCTGTTCAACATTTATGTGAAGCCGCTGGGTGAGATCATCCGTGGTTTCGGGGTGAAGTACCACCAGTACGCTGACGATACTCAGCTGTACATCTCCACCCCGGACCACCCCAATGATGCCCTTGAAGTGATGTCCCGGTGCCTGGAGGCCGTGCGGATCTGGATGGGGAGAAACAGACTCAGGCTCAACCCATCCAAGACCGAGTGGCTGTGGTTTCCGACATCCCGATATAGTCAGTTGGCGCCATCACTGACTATTGGGGGCGAGTCATTGCCCCCCACAGAGAGGGCTCGCAACTTGGGTGTCCTCCTGGACTCACGGCTGTCTTTAGAAGAGCATATGACGGCCGTGGCCAGGGGGACTTTTTATCAGGTCCGCCTGATTCGCCAGTTGCGTCCCTTTCTGGATCGGGACTCGTTAAATACGGTCACTCATGCTCTTGTCACTTCCCGCTTGGACTACTGCAATGCTCTCTACATGGGGCTCCCCTTGAGGAGCACCCGGAGGCTCCAGCTGGTCCAGAATGCGGCCGCGCGGGTGGTTATGGGAGCGACGTGGCGCTCCCATGTGACCCCCCTCCTGCGCGAGCTGCACTGGCTCCCGGTGGTCTTCCGGGTGCGCTTCAAGGTTTTGGTTACCACCTTTAGAGCGCTCCATGGCATCGGACCGGGGTATCTACGAGACCGCCTTCTGCTACCAATAGCCTCTCACCGACCAGTACGCTCCCATAGAGAGGGGCTCCTCAGGGTGCCGTCGGCCAAACAGTGTCGACTGGCGGCCCCCAGGGGGAGAGCCTTCTCTGTGGGGGCACCTACCATCTGGAACGAGCTCCCCCCAGAGATACGGAAGATCCCGGACCTGCGCACGTTTCGCCGTGCTCTCAAAACTTTTCTATTTCAGCAAGCTGGCCTGGCCTAACTCCCCTCTTTTAAATTCTTAAATTTTAAATTTTTTAATTCGTGATTTTATAAATTGGGGTGTTTTAATCTGTGTTTCGGCCGAAATATTTAATAATTTTAAGGGATTTTTAATATTTGTATTGTCTGTATTTTATCTTGGCTGTTCACCGCCCTGAGTCCTTCGGGAGTAGGGCGGTATAGAAATTTGATTAATAAATAAATAAATAAATAAATTTTATCTTGTCATCTTCACTTAGATCCGCTCTCTGAAGAATGGCCCGCATGTCCTCGTCCAACCGGCTAACAGTATTAGTTCCTATTGTAGGTGTCTGACCGCGTAGCTGCTCCATCTTATGCCTCGACACCAAATACATTTTCTCTGCGTGCTCCATGTTTACCGCACTAATAAATTAGTCAGCAATGGTATAGCGGCCTCTAGTAATGGGGCTATAAAACCACCTGACTGAAGAATCACCTGTTTCTTCTTTTTCAGAGAGAGCTTACTATCGCTCAGTTTTTTAATACAGTCTTTCTTTCTCTTTAAATTCTGATATTGTGAAGGCTTCAGAGGCAGGTTACCTTTTAAAGTGTTCAGGGCTATTTCGGCTATGGTCCTCACCAGGTCATTATTAGCATTGCATAAAATGGCTTTTCTCTGTTTCGGTCCTGCCTTTACTAAGATTTTTAATAACCCCCAATTTCTGCGCACCCTCTCAGATATCCTGTATGAACTGTGCGTCCTCCAGATACAGCTGTTACTTTTTACCCTTCTTTTTTACAGTGTAAACTACCAGCCATTCAGGGAGGTAGATGCCAGTTCTCAGCCTAAAGTTTTCTGGAGTAGTGGCGGCCAGATCAACTAAAAGATAACTGTGAGGTTTGCTAGTGGCATCTTGGAATATTTCTAAAAAGTACCGTGTGTTAGACGGATACATTTGACGTGCCAATGTGACTACTTGCATCTGATCATGGGGGCTGTGGAATAACACCAAATATTTTGCATTTAGAGTTATTGTTGACTCAGCCTTCCATTCTTTCTAAGGTAGGTAAATTGAGGACCCAGTTGTGGGGGCAATAAGCTGACTTTGTATAAATATACAAAAGGATGAAGGCTATTGCTGAGCACATTGTAAGCCACCCTGAGTCTCCGGAGAAGGGTGGCATATAAATCAAATTAAAAAAAAAAAATTGTTCTCATTTTCTTACCTTGAAAAAACAGGTTTTGAAGTATGAGAATAATGCTAAGGTTTTTGTGATGAACATACTGTGTAAAAGCTTTCTCTGTTTGCTGTCACCGGTGACTGCCATGAGATAATCTACAACCGCTAAATTGGTTTGATTCGTTGGAAATAAGTCAGTAGCTTCAAAAGAGTCAGGAAGACCCTCCATAAACTTAATATTAGGAAATTTATTAAGTAATTCTTTGTACAGAGGTTGCCAACAGCTATAAAACCATATAATGTTTTGAGGCATTTCAGATAATACATGGTCACCGTGTTCTAACATTTGTTTTATAAAATAAGATTTTCCCGAATTGGAAGGTCCGCTTATAATACATGAGAAAGGATGTACAAATTACGCCCTGTTTTTCATCATACTTAATAACCGTAAGGTAACGTACAATAATCCTCTGTTTTGAGCACTCTGTTTTATTATAGACAACTTTTAGAGTTTTTCTGAGTACCCGGGTTTCCAGAGCCCACTGTTTCTTAATCCTAACAATTCCCGGCTGCTGGAACCTGATCTCTTTCTTTTCCTCACCTTCTGATTGGCAATATTCATCAATCAGATCTTTCAGACTTTCAAAGTTAACCTTAACGCAGTTGGCACTATTTAACGTTATACCCTTCACCTTTAATACAGTAGAGCCATTTGGCTAAGAATACCCATAGGTTTTTGGACCAACCGCCACAATCTCGGTGATGGAAGTGTTTGGAGGAATCTCGCTTGTCAGCTGCCCTAAATAATCACCTAATGCCGGTGACCACGCCCCCTCTCTGCTAATAAAAATGACAGAATCAGTATCATGATAGAGGCATCTGTCCCCCAAACGATCCAATAATCTGTATAATTCTAGCCATGCATAAGCAGTTGTAAAACAAGCAATGAACAAGTTTGTACACGTTGACTTAGTAGGATGTTTTTTGGCTGTTTTCCATGTTACAATGTCTGTTTCATCATCCACAAATTCACAAGAGGACACTTCGTAATGGGGGACAAAAAGATACTTAAATAATTCCTCAGGTTCTGTCACCACCGATGTAGTCAGTTGACTGGTACTCTGGCCGAATTTACCCCACAAGGAGTTTAAAAACAGTTTAGCAATCTGCCTTTTAGCAGGATTGACTTCAATATGTTCCTTGCGTAAACGGACCCCTTCGTTCTTTTCATAATCCCAAACGTAACGCTCTTTACCTTCCTCTGTTTTGCACCAGACGGGATAACCGCTAGCCTCCTGTTTTTGATGGAGATGCATATAACTGGAAAACAAAGTTTTTGACTTCCTTTCAAAATGCCAAACTTCATAGATCTCTGCAATTCTGTAGCCTTTCTCCACAGCGACATTCAATTCTACAGTACACCACATTCCAGTTAGGGCTCTTTCTTCATCATTATGGAGACACTCTGTGACCTGTTGTTTTTCTGTACAAGTTGCACACAGACTAAACATTAATTTGCCACCAGACTTATATGGCAGTACTGGAAAGTAGAGTCCCCTTGGTGTGTACACTTTAACTTTAGCAAATTCAAAATACTGTTTTATATCACCAAAGTTTTGGTATATTATTTCTGGGTGCCCTATTGGGTACAGCTTGTTCTTGTTCACAAAGGGATATAAGCTTGTAAAATCATAATATAAGATTTACTCCCCCTGCTTTGGTTTATAGTACAGACATGTAGCATTTGTTCGGCCCCCCAAAAATGCATCTCTGGGGTTCAAGGGTGTTGGAAAATTACTATCTACTAGAAAATGTTTCAATCCCTCATTGTTCTTCAACATATCATTCCACTCGTGTTCCCAGATGATGCGTACTACATACCCCATGCTCTTCAGGTATTCTTCTCTTGCTCTAGTGCGTGAGTACAACAGGCCATAGGTTGAATCAAGCAGATTGTTGAAGTCTTGGGCCTTGTAGCATATAGGGCATCCGTGAAAAAAACAGCCATAAACTTCAAATGCGGTGGGCCCCCCGTTTATGACAGCAAACTCATCCAAAAAGTAAACACCTACTTGCTTTTCTCCACCTTGCAGAGCATGTTGGATGTTTATACCCTCGGTATGCTCTATATACATCAGCCATTGTACAGAGCATGCAGAATAGCTTTTCTTGCTCTTCTGGTAATTGTCCAGAGGTGCTAACGCTACGGTATCCTCCTTCAAAACATGAAACGGTACTGCGCCATACAAATAGATGCTAATGTTACATATTGAAAAGGGTCAATGCACTTCCGGTTGGCTCCGTGAGCCTCGCTGATGCTCCTCCATGGGTGCCCGATCTCAGGCACCATAAAAGCCGCCAGAACAGCCAAAAAAACAGCTGCCTGGGGCTTGGAAACCCTCTCCCTGGGCAAAGGGAAAAAAAGAGCTGACAGGCGGAGGTAGAGCCCCCCAAGCGCCCTAGGAGAAATCTTGGGGCGCGAAGGGTGAGAGCTCCCTAGAAGCCTGTCAATCTGCTCCGGACCTGGGATGACTCCGCTTTTTAGTGGAGCTAGAAGCCACGACCATTTCTGCTGATAACAAGTGAGGGATTTTTAACATCTTCAATTGCTGCAGGCAGAACAAGCCAGGAGAAGTCAGACTGCAAGTATTTACACTTAACTCCAATGTTTATAGCCTTCTTCGGAAGTAACAATTTAGCAATTTGCAACAAAATGGCGATTGTGGCTTGAAAGGGCGTGGAAAGTGAAAGTTACAAGAAGGTTTCGTTTCGCTGGTAGCCTCTTGCCTGGAAAGAACTTTTGTGTTGAGAGAAGGAGGATTTTAAACGTTAATTTATGACTGGGGAAATCCTTTGATTTTGAGGAACTTTTCTTTTTGGCTTCTGATTAAAATATAACGACTAATTTAAACTGAAAATGACCTCAAAACCTGTAAAGACCATTTCTATTAAAGGAACTGGGAACGCTGGAAGCTCCCCAGCTCATACTCCTAGATTGCAAGCCTCTGCCCCTCCAACAGACCCACAGACTTTAACGTTTGAGATTATACAAGAAGCCCTACAAGTCACACAAAATAAAATTGCTACTGTGATTAATGAAAAAATTAATGAAACTAATGAAAAAATTAATGAAACTAATGAAAAAATACAGGCTGTTTCAGAGGAGATTTTAACTCGGAATCGGCAAATTAGAGAAGATATATTATTGGCATTTAAATGTTTGGCAGGTGATATTGAAATGGTGGATGATAAAGTTGAAGAAATTAAGCAATCTATGGAAATTTTGGATAATAAATTGGGAGAGATTCACAGCAGACTTGAAAGGGCTGAAGGTTGAACGATGTTACAATATCGAGATATGGAATTTGCTCTAAGATTCAGAGGGGTGAAGGAGAATAAACAAGAGAATTTGAAAGAAATGATGTCAGAGGCATTGGCACAGTTGCTGGGGGAGACAAAAACTGAGCTGGGCTGGCAGATTGACAAGGCATATCGTGTTAACTCTTGGGTGGCCAGACAGAAACACTTACCAAGAGACATTGTAATATACTTTACTACAAGGATATTACGTAATGAAATTTTACAGGCTACTTTTAAAAACAAGCTTCAGGTTGAAGGCCAGGAGGTGATGACAATGAAAGAAATCCCCCCCCAAGATGTTGAGAGCCAGAAGGGAGTATGCTTTTCTGGTGGATGAACTGAAAAAACACCAATTACAGTATAGATGGGAGGTGCCAGCTGGCCTAGTGGTGACATATTCGGGAGAGAGATATCGGCTTAACACAATATGGAAAGCAAGAGATTTTTACATCAACGTATTAAAGGCTGGGGCACCCAAATCACCAGAAGGAAAAAGAAAGAAGGGAGTAATAGAAGGAGAGAGAGAAGAGCTACTGACAGTAGTTCAGGAGGGAGCACTGACTGGTCAAGAAGAACCGCTACAAATTCAGATGGCAGTTCAAGATTTAGATTTAATTGATATATTTGCAGAACCAAAGGATCAAAGACAGACCAGAGCAGCAACAGTTAAGCGCAAGGAAGAATTAAGAGCAACAACTTCAGATGGCAATCCAAGAAACTACCAAAACAGAAGCTGTGGGAAGAGCAAGACCTAAAGGTCAAATGAGGCAAGATCATCAGAAATTGTTCCAGACGCTTCAGAGGCCCAGAGATGGGAACTAGATTTTTGACTTGGAATGTCAATGGTTTGAATTCTCCACAGAAGAGAAGGAAAATATTTTACTATCTTAAACAATTCAAGAACGAAGTAATTTGTTTACAAGAGACTCATATTAGGATACAAGATCAAAAATATTTGATAAATACAAGATTAGGTACACATTATGTAGCAGCAGCATCAGAGAAGAAAAATGGTATAGTTATATATTTGAAAAGAGACTTAATTGCAAAATTAGTTGAAGCGGATGATCAAGGAAGATTTTTAGTGATTGAACTTTTAATAAAAGGAGAAAAAACACTTGTAATTGGAGTATATGCCCCGAACCAACAACAAGAAAAATTTTATAACTTACTACATTCAAAGTTGACACAATGGGGATATAAGACTTGTATCCTATTGCGGGATTGGAATGGTGTTCTGGATGTAAAAAAAGATAAGAAGGGACCTAAACAAAATGTTTTGACAAGAGCAAAATTGCCCAAACCGTTTTGGGAGATGATGGATGACTGGGAGCTGAGGGATATTTGGCGTGAAAGAAACCCAGAAGAAAAAGACTTTACTTTTTTCTCAGATAGCCATCAATCTTTTTCAAAGATTGATTTTATATTAATTACTAATGATTTCTTATCTAGGGTGAAGAACACGAAGATTTGTTCAAGAACATTGACAGACCATAGTCCAGTCTGGATGGAATTGGAGTATGGAAAAGGACCTAGGAGGTCCTGGAGGATAAATGATAACTTGTTTAGATATGAAGAAAATGTAAAAGAGTGTAAACAATTTATGAAAGAATTTTTTGCTATGAATATGCAAAAGGGTACATCTATGGAAATGGTATGGGATGCAAGTAAAGCGTACATGCGAGGAATTTTGATATATTTGAATAATAAATATAGAAAGAAACGGGGGGAAAAAAGAAAAGAATTAGAAGATGAGATTAATAAACAGGAACGGGCTTTAATAGCCAGCCCAACAGACAAGAAAATTAAAGAGGCAATCAATTTATTAAAAGGTCAGTTTAATATGTTAATAGCAAATCAAGTGGCAACCAATTTACAATTTGCAAAACATAATACTTTTTGCAACACTAATAAACCAGGCAGGTGGTTGGAAAAAGCAGAAAGCAAGGACAATAGAGAAAATAAAATAAAAGGGAAAGGAGGTTTATGAGCAAGAATTGATTAAAAAATCTTTTTTAGAGTTTTATTCAAGGCTGTATACTGGTGATAAAATTCAAGATACAGATATAGATAGATATCTGCAGAAAGAGAATATCTATATAACTTCAAAAGAGCAGAGGGATAGTTTAAACCAATTGATATTCCGAGGAAATTTTGTTTGCAATTAAGCAGATGAAAATGGGCAAAGCTCCTGGAACGGATGGCTTGACAGCTATTTATTATAAAAGCTTACAGGAGGAAATGGTGGAACCGTTGAAGGAATTATTCAACAATATACAACAGGGAGGAGTGGTACCTTCAACTTAGAAGACAGCATTTATTTCGCTGATCCCAAAAGATGGGTAAGACTATACAGATCCTAAAAACTATAGGCTGATTTCACTTTTAAATACAGACTATAAGATTTTTGCTAAAATTTTAGCAAATAGATTAATGACAGTTATGCAGGAAATGATTCATCATGATCAAACTGGTTTTATAAATGGTAGACAAATGAAAAGTAATGTAAAACAAATTGTTAATTTATTAGAGTATTTAGGAAGGAACAACCAGGTCCCCGCAGTGCTAGTTTTTTTGGATGCTGAAAAAGCCTTTGATAGATTGAATTGGCAATTTTTATTAAAATTAACAGAAAGGATGCAATTTGGAGAACATTTTATACAATCTATTAAGGCAATATATCAAAAACAAACAGCGCAAATAATAATCAATGGTGGTTTAACAGATAATTTCAATATAGAAAAAGGAACAAGGCAAGGTTGTCCCTTGTCTCCGTTATTGCTTATTTTGACGCTGGAAATTTTATTAAGTAAAATACGTGGGACAGACATAATAAAGGGAATTAGAATTAGACAGCATGAGTATAAGCTACGAGCATTTGTGGATGACGTGGTGGTTACCTTAGCCCAACCGGTACAATCGATTACAGCCTTGATGGATATAATCTGCTCATATGTACAAGTATCTGCTTTTAAAATAAATACAGCTAAAACAAAGATAATAGCTAAAAATATGGTCAGAAGCCAGAAAGAAGAGATAGAAAGGTTAACAAGATTTGAAATAGTTAAGAAGGTTAAATATTTAGGGGTTTATATTATGACTGCAAATATGAAATTATATCAGTATAATTATGAACCGTTATGGCAAAAAATATGGGTAGGATAGCCGCTGTAAAAATGAATATTTTACCAAAATTTTTATTTCTTTTTCAAATGATACCTATATTTAAAAAATATGAAAATCTGAAGGAATGGCAGAAGGGCATAAACAAATTTGTGTGGGCAGGGAAGAAACCGCGAGTTAATCAAAAGATAATGCAAGACACCCGAGAAAGAGGTGGTCTTAAAATGCCTAACTTAAGATTGTATTATGAAGCCGCTGCCCTCTCAGCAATTACAGATTGGATAAATTTAACGGAGGAAAAGATATTGAATATTGAAGGATATGGTCTGGTCTACGGCTGGCATGCTTATCTATTGTATGATAAGAAGGTAGATAAGATTTTTAGAAGTCATATATTAAGAAATGCTCTATTGCGTGTCTGGAAAAAGTATAAATATAAATTAAATGATAAGTTACCAATACCAACAGTACCCAGACATGCGATAGAGAATATAAATTTGGAGCAAAAGCAAGATAAGATTACATATAAGGAACTCCTTTATAAGGAAGGAGTCAGATTACAATTAAAATCTATGGAGCAATTAAGAGAAGAAGGAATTATTAGGACTTGGTTTCAGTATGGTCAGCTGCAGGCCAGATGGAGAGAAGATCAAAAAACTGGTATTTTGCAGCAGGATGAGAATTTGATAAAGTAAATAAGAGATAAAGGTCAAATGCATATAAAGAGGTTGTATAATGTATTAGTGGAAATAGATTCAGAAACAGAGCTAGTCAAGGATTGTATGATAAAATGGGCACAAAATGTAGGAGAACCAATAATGATGGAAACATGGGAAAAGATATGGGTTAGAAATGTAAGATTCACACAAGCTCAAAATTTAAGAGAGAACTTTTATAAAATCTTTTATAGATGGCATTTAGACCCAAAAAAAATAGCCTGTATGTACCCGAATCTACAACCTAAGTGTTGGCGATGTGAGTGTGAAGATGCTACATATTCTCATATATGGTGGACATGTAAAAAAATTAAGGCTTTTTGGATAAAAATATGGTGGATTATTCAAAATATTTTAAGGAAAAAAATTAAATTTACACCACAGTTTTTTCTGCTGGGAATAGTTACGGATTGTACTGCAATAGAGACTAAGTTGGTTTTGAACTTAATAACAGCTGCCAGGTTACTGGTGGCACAGTATTGGAAGAAGGAAGATCCACCCACCATTGAGGAATGGACACTAAAAATTGTGCATTTGGCAGAGATGGCAAAAATTTCATCATACCTTAAAGACCATTCAAATGAAAGATATATATCGGAATGGAGAAGATGGATTGACTATATACAAAAAAAGTATCCGAACAAGAAGATACATATAGCTTATGAATGAAATAATTTTTAAGTAGTTTATGTTTATAGTTTTTTGAGTTATAAGGAGTTAAAGACTTAGGGAGAATATGAATGCAATAACTTGTTAGCATATTTTAGCTTTATGTTTGTGAATGTTATACCCTGTGCTTGTTCTGGGAAGTCTAGGGAGGGGGGTGGGGTGGGAGGCAGGGGGGTGGGAGGGGTTGAGGGGGAAAGGGGGGGAGAAAATGTTTGTATTTCCTATAAAACTTTTCAATAAAAAAAAAAGAAAGAAAAGGGTTAATGCAATAAATTTCAGTCTCTTCAAGAATATCACCACCACGTCCTGTGAAAAACTCCCTTTTTGTCATTTCCATCACTTGCTCCCTAAATCTATTACAAACATCTCTCTGTTTCTTAACATCTTGTTTGCAGTAGTAAGCAAGATCTTTTTTGAGGTTAAATGTTGTACCTTTATTAGCAGCATGCCATTTCTCAAATTCCTCTTTTTCCCCAGGCATCATGGTGTCAGAACTATAATATTTGGTATCCGGCAATGATCCCACATAATCTTGATTCTCTGCAGTATTGAACAAATGAGGAAAATAGCCCTTGAAACCTTGAAAGCCCATAGCTTTGGGTAATTTACTCAATTTCATGGGTAAAAAAGAAAGCCTATCGATAAAACGTATATGAAAGTGTGGTAGGGTTATGCATAGCAGCTTACCACCCTGAGTTAAGAGTTGTACCTTCACCTTTTCACGAATGAGCTGCCTGAGGACTAGGTATCCATCATAACTCTTGAAGTTGTGAGCTATGAATGTGGTCCCTTTAAACTTAGGCTGTACTAAAGTTTTCACAAATTTCTCCAGACACTTATCACCGTACCATTCCCACTTCCTAACATCACCATCATCCAGCATGTCCATGGCATAGACATCGTTCGGTATGTGAGCCCCAGTTTCTTGACAACATTCAAAATCATACACAATGTACCTGTAAACTACAATTGGCTTAAAAAGCCTTTTCAGATAACATAAGTGACCTGTCAGGCTGTCTACTTTGGTATCACACTTTCCACACGTTGTTTTCTTACATTTGACATGTGGTGCCGGCACATAGATACCACACTTGGAACAAAACACATTATCCTCACAAACAATTTTTCCTGTTCATGTCTTTCAAGACATGCATTAGAGAGACAAAGCAGTTTACATGTACGGCACCTCGCCCTCCCCCCAGCCACTTCGCGGCATTCTGAACCCGTACAAGCTTGACAAAAATATTGACAATCATGCCTAAATTTGTGATGATATGGCACAGTATGCAGAAGTAACGTACACCCATGAAGCCTTTGATGTTTTTTATCCCATAGTAATGACTGTTGTATAACAGCATAAACACTACTCTTACTTCCAGGGTCCCTCCAGTTACAAAAAACCTCCAACCCCCTTCGTGATAAAACACAATCTTTATAGTTATACCAAAATGGTCTTCAAATAAGTGTATCTGTGAAAAATCAATTCTGTGAGATGTAGATATCCCAAGTGTGTTGTGGAGGTCTGTGGCTCTGGTAATAATTTCTTGTTTAGTAGACATCTCATTATCTAACAATGACAGCAGGCTGCCTGCAAAACAAATATTTCTATATCCCCTCCACATTGAAATCAATCAGGTGTTGTCTTTTCTTCTCTAAAATCTTACTGAATAGAACAGTTCCTAATTTCCTAAGACCGCCCCCCTCATGGTTCTTCACAATCGTGACTGTTAATTCCAAAGAGTTCCTCCATAAGATCTCCATATTGCTTTGTAATAAACTCTCTACATAACTAAGGAACTCATCAGCATCTAACTCTTCAAGATGCCTTCTAACACTAAAGAGGGGTCTACTTAATTCCTTAGCATCCAGCCGCAATTGTACAAAATCATTTGGTCTTATATCCCTGGAAATACGGTTCAAAAGATTCTGTATCTCATTATGAATAACATCTATAGCAAGCGTAAATGATTGAACATGCTCCATATTTACAAATCTATAACGTTCATAGTACTCTATTGCTCTGTAATGTTGCAGGGGCCTCTGCCATGATTGAACTCTCTCCAGGTACACGGGCGGTGCTTCAGGTGTACTTAGCGGTTCAGAACCTTCCAAAGAGTCCCATTCCTCTGCTGATTGTTTTTCTGACATATCACACTCTTCACTGGAGATGTCACTGTATGCGGGTGTTGGATGCTGCTCTTCAGACCCCCTTTTAGACTTTTTACATACAGGTTCTAAATAAATAAAAAAGACATATCGAAGGTCTGTCACTGTTTAATGAATACATATAACCCTATTTACCAGTTCTTGTACATTTTAATTAACCTTGTATGCTGCGGGATGTGGATGGCTGGGGTTCAATTTCCTATCCTTGTACAGCCCTTGCATTGCATGGGGACGCCTCCTGTAGTTCAATATTCTGCCCAGTGCTTTGTGTTCCTGTTGGACTTGGTATTTCTGCAGAGCCCTGTTCACTGTCTTTATCTGTAGGTACACAAATAATTAACATTTAGGATTAGTACTTATTATAGCACAAAAAACATATTGAATACCCCCTGGAAATACATAATAGCTGCTTTTCCCTAAAATCCGTATGTGAATATAAATTCAGACCTTGCATTTCCATTTCTTCAGTCCCCTGTGTTGTTGCTATCTGCTGCACCGTTTCTGGCAGCTGCTCCTCCACAGGCACATGTGATATGCTTGCTTGCTGGTTCCCACCCCTTTGACCATGATGTGAAGCACTGCATCCTGGGAATTTGGCTTTTTTTTTTAATTTGATTTATATGCCTAGATGCATAGGCTTGCATCTGACCATTCCACCATTCTGAAAGGAATGTACAGCAATAAGGTAAAAGGTTCTCACGTTTATTACAATAAATAATACAGCCTATAGCATAACACATAACACACACACACACACACACACACACGCACGCACACACACAACACACAACACACACACCCTCCAACATACATATTATTACTTAGGGACAGTCATTTATTACAAACCCTAACACATTACAGCTTTTATACAATAATTATGTCTGCAATATAAAACACCATACCTTCTAATTTGTTTTCTTGTGCCCATTGTAATGTGGGTTCACCATGACCACTGTTATATGTAGTCCATTGAGAGTCCGTAGGCATTGTAAAAGCAGCAAACATTTCATCATCATCATCATCATCATCATCATCATCATCATCATCATCATCCCTATCTGAAATAAACACAGAATCATATAGGTATCCTTCTTGTTACAGAAAAGACAGAGAACCCATAACATACTAAACACATATACTTTGAATAAAGTGGCCACCCCCAATCCTTACACCTTATTTTTGATGATAGATCAGCATTCCCTAACAGACACTGCTGTTTATCCAATAGTAATATCTGCAAATTAAATGACATACCTCCTAATATCATTTCTGTAGGGCATCCTAAGGGGTTTAAATTGCTACCCCTGATATATAAATTCCATTGTGAATCTGTGGGCATTGTAAATGTCCCAAACACATCATCTTCCTCACAATCTGAAAGATAAATTGAATCTTACTGGAATCTGAACTGCCACAAAAAAGGACAACCCACCCCTATAATATTTGCATGATTAAAGGAAAAGAATGCCTTCACAAGCTTTTAGGCATTGTGAATCAGTTGCCTCCTCCTAATAATCACAAAATATATATTATATATATAAGCCAATTTGACTTTTTTTAATACATATAAATCGGTATATAATAATATATCAACATTAAGCTATTTCATAGTTATATAAACACTCATAGTTATATAAACACCGGCCAGAGAAACAGCCTGGCAGCAGGTTGATGGAGGAGAAGCTAACAGCCTCACCCCTAAGACTACCATCTGTGATTACTGTGATGACTGTGATTACTGTGATGGGGTGTTTTTAGAACTAAGCTGTGACTGGGGGGTTGTGGAAATTGGGCTGGAGAGACAGGAGGCTGACCATGGTTTGGTTGCTTGGTCGCCTCGGGTGGCCTCTCCTCCCCCCCCCCTTCCCCCCAGGTAAGGGTGGGTGTTGACCTTAATGGCCAACCACCCCTGGATTGGGCTTTCCTGTCTCGCTACTCCTACTCTCACCTTAAGGAAGATCTTGTGCCCGTGGGTCTATTATCATCTTATTAATATCTTTATTATTACCATCGTTATTAACATCTACACTTTGGACACTTTGGACCTTTATTATGCTCCACTCATACCCTCGCTGGTTGGAGAGACTGTGCACCATTTGAGAGAGCTGAGGGATTTTCCACATCCCAACGGAGAGGATAGAACACTGCTCCCGTCAACTTTGTAACGGGACCGGCCATCGTGAGAGGATGGTTGGCCATTAACCTCTGTTGGAGAAAAAGAACATTGGACCCTCTCCCTGTCGTGAGAGGACAGTGGAGTCCAGCCCTATAAATGGATATTTTGTGACCTTTATGCTCAGTTATCCCTTGGACTATGATAGATTCCCGGACTGGCTTTTCTTCTCCCATCTTTGGCTCGGTTGATGCTCCAAAAAACCGACCTTCTTGCGCTGCGAGACTCCCCCCTCTCACAGGCCTGGCCCTCCACGTTATCGAGGGCCTATCTTGATGACGGGCTTTGGGACCCCGAGAGATGGCATGCAGCAAAGAGGGGGCTGAGGGGTTTTTTAGCTAAATTTTTAAGGAAAATTTTAAGGGGACCCGGGAGGATGGGTGGGAGTTGTAAAAGTGGACCTGGGGGGGTCCAGATAGCGACTGTGCGGGATGAGGGGTTGATTAGCTGCAGCAGAGGGGTCGTGACAGGAAATTTAACTGGGGGGCAGGGGGACGATAGAAAGGGCTGTGTAATTGAAATCATGAGTGGGAGGGGCAGGTACGACGGGCGCAGGGGGTCATATCAAGTGTCGGGGGTGCGCACGCGCTGTCTCCGAGCGATTGCGCACTCCGGCCCCCAATGCGTGACTCGTGTCCTGGGTTGTGTAGAGCCTCAGGCCCAGGGTCCGCGGCTGATGTTATGTAATGCCAGGTCGGTGGTTAATAAGGCCCCCCTCATCTGTGATCTTATTTCGGAGGGGGGTGCAGACCTGGCAGGTATTACGGAGACCTGGTTGGGCCAAGAGGGGGGGGTCCCCCTCGTAGAGATGTGCCCGCCAGGTTTCCCTGCATTTCATCAGCCAAGGGCCCAGGGGAGGGGTGGGGGAGTGGCGGTGATCATTAGGGAGAGTCTTTGTCCGAGGGAGACCACTGTTCCTCAGATAGCCGGATGTGAGTCCCTTTGTGTGAAGTGGGGCCGTGCGGTGCAGATGGGTTTGCTGACTACGTACCTGGCTCCCTGCCACGTGGCAGCGACCCTGCCCGAGCTACTCGATGTCATTGCCGGGGTGGCGGTCGATACCCCCAGACTTATTGTCATGGGGGATTTCAACCTCCCATCCGCAGGTGAGGCGTCAGAGGTGGCTCGGGAGTTCATGGCTTCCATGACGGCCTTGGACCTGACCCAGTTAGTTCAAGGCCCCACTCACATAGGGGGACACACTCTGGACCTGATTTTTATCTCTGGTCAGTGGTTGAATGATCTTGGTAGAGGGGAACTAGATATTAAACCCTTGTCATGGACAGATCATTCACTCCTTCAACTAGACTTTCCTACCGCCTGCCCCCACCGCAGGGAGACGGAACCGACCAGATGGTTCCGTCCCAGGCGCCTGATGGATCCCGAAAGGTTCCTGACGGAGCTTGGGCCGTTTCCTGAGACTCTAACACACGACTCGACTGAAGAGCTGGTGGCCGCCTGGGAAAGGGCGGCCGCCGGAGCTTTGGATCGCGTCGTGCCTTTGCGGCCTCTGACCCGATGCCGATCTCAATTAGCTCCTTGGTTCTCTGAGGAGCTGAGAGAGATGAAGCGTCGGAAAAGACGCCTAGAGAGCATTTGGAGGACTAGTCAATCCGATTCCGACCGGACACAGGTGAGGTCCTATATCAAGACCTACCTAGTGGCGATAAAAGCGGCAAAATCTAACCATTTTTCCGCTCTTATCGCATCTGCAGAGAACCGCCCAGCCGCCCTGTTTAGGGTGACCCACTCCCTTCTTCGGGGGGGAGTGCGGGAAGATCCCTTGCAGGGTCGTGCTGAGGATTTTGTGCAATTCCTGCACGATAAAGTCGCTCGGATTCGGGATGGCTTGGACTCCGATTGGATGAGTCCACGGGAGGAGACCGGGGCAGGCCTTGAGAATGTTATCTGGGAGGAGTTTGATCCTGTGACTCCCGAGGATGTGGACAGGGTTCTGGGTAAGATTAGTGCCGCCACGTGTTTATTGGACCCGTGTCCCTCCTGGTTGGTACTGGCCTCCCGGGAGGTTACACGAGGCTGGCTCCAGGGGATTATAGGTGCTTCTTTGGGTGAGGGTGCCTTTCCTGCTGCCTTGAAAGAGGCGGTAGTGAGGCCCCTCCTCAAGAAGCCTTCCCTGGACCCGGCTGAATTAGCCAACTATCGTCCAGTCTCCAACCTTCGTTTTGTGGCGAAGGTTGTTGAGAGCGTGGTGGCACGACAACTTCCCCGGCACCTGGATGAAGCTATCTATCTAGACCCGTACCAGTCGGGCTTCAGGCAGGGGTACAGCACAGAAACGGCATTGGTCGCGTTGGTGGATGATCTCTGGAGGGCTCGGGACAGGGGTTGTTCCTCTGTCCTAGTCCTATTAGATCTCTCAGCGGCTTTTGATACCATCGACCATGGTATCATGCTGCAGCGGTTGAGGGGGTTAGGAATAGGGGGCACCGTTTTGCGGTGGTTCTCCTCCTTCCTCTCCGACCGCTCGCAGTTCGTGTTGGCAGGGGGGCAGAGGTCGACCTCGAGGCGTCTCGCATGGGGAGTGCCGCAAGGGTCGGTCCTCTCGCCCCTCCTGTTCAACATTTATGTGAAGCCGCTGGGTGAGATCATCCGTGGTTTTGGAGTGAAGTGTCATCTGTACGCTGACGATACCCAGCTGTACATCTCCACCCCAGACCACCCCAACGATGCCCTTGATGTGATGTCCCGCTGCCTGGAGGCCGTGCGGGCCTGGATGGGGAGGAACAGGCTCAGACTCAACCCCTCCAAGACCGAGTGGCTGTGGCTCCCGGCGCCCCGATATAGTCAGCAGGTGCCATCGCTGACTATTGGGGGTGAATCTTTGCCCCCCACGGAGAGGGCTCGCAATCTGGGTGTCCTCCTGGATGCACGGCTGTCTTTAGAAGAGCATATGACGGCCGTGGCCAGGGGGGCCTTTTATCAGGTTCGCCTGATTCGCCAGTTGCAGCCCTTTCTGGATTGGGACGCCCTGCGCACGGTCACTCATGCCCTTGTTACTTCCCGGTTGGACTATTGTAATGCTCTCTACATGGGGCTCCCCTTGAAGAGCACTCGGAAGCTCCAGCTGGTCCAGAATGCGGCCGCGCGGGTGGTTATGGGCGCAACCCGTTATGCCCATGTGACACCCCTCCTGCGCGAGCTGCACTGGCTCCCGGTGGTCTTCCGGGTGCGATTCAAGGTGTTGGTTACCACCTTTAAAGCGCTCCATGGCATAGGACCCGGGTACCTCCGAGACCGTCTTCTGCCACCAATAGCCTCCCACCGACCAGTTCGTTCCCACAGAGAGGGTCTCCTCAGGGTGCCGTCAGCCAAGTTATGTCGGCTGGCGACGCCCAGGGGGAGGGCCTTCTCTGTGGGAGCCCCAGCCCTGTGGAATGAACTGCCCCCGGAAATTCGTAAGATATCTGACCTCCGGGTGTTTCGCTGCGCATTGAAGACCCTGTTGTTCCGCCAGGCCGGACTATCAATACAATAGTTTTAAATTGGGGTATTTAAATTTATTGGGGTTTTAAATTTGAGCCATTTATTTAATTATTTTAAATTTTATATCATTGTTTTGTTTGTGTTTTTAAATAGGCTGTACACCGCCCTGAGTCCTTCGGGAGAAGGGCGGTATAGAAATAAAATTATTATTATTATTATTATTATTACTTACATCAGCATTTGCCATCCTGAAGCTGTCTTCTTCACTGGTCAATAGGGAAGGGTGTCTATGGCTAGCTGACCACTACCTTCTTATCAGTTTCAACCAGCTAAGACTCCAACGCCCAATGTTCTTGACGTCATCTTTATTTCAGCCTGCATATTGGCTGTCCTGAAGCCTTAACATAAAACAACCACCAACCCACCCTTCACACATCCCTGACACCCTATCTGTACTTCTAAATATCCCTTTACCAACCAGAAATAACATCAGTTTTCAAAGTTCTTCAGTATACATGCTTTATTAGAAATTCACAACCTTTACATTAACATTTTCTTGTAATCAATTTCTGATACATTTTGACATATCAATCTCTTGATTGAGATTGGCGTCTCATCTCTTATTCTTGTCATTAAAACCAGTGGATCCTTCATCCTCTCCATGTTTTGTATACATTCTTTGACTTCATCCAATGTATCCCTTGTGAAATATAATTTATTCATTTTATCTGAAATATAAATGATCATCCAGACAATTTGGGGTATAGATATTTGAAGACACATTCTTTTAACAATGCTAGTTTCATCCATTCCATCTAATTGGTCTTCATTCTTCAAACATCCCAGTAAACAATGATGCAAAATTTCACAACACAGCTCTTGACAATTTGCAAAAGGCCTGTATTCTGGTGAACATCCAGTTCTGAAAGAAGAAATAACACGTTACATATTTGTTTTCAACTCATAATACTTTTTAATTTTCAGTGCCTATATATACCCACTGTTTGGTGACTGGCAGAAACGGCAATAACAAATCTTAAGCGTCAATTCCCGCTTACTCTCAATATTAACTTTTTTACAACGTTTCCTAACTCAGCGGGGCCTCTTTGGGAGTTCTGGTGTCACTTTTACATCAAATAAATCATCAATTGGCTCTACATTATCAACCTTTTTATTATTTCCTTCGTCAGACCCCATATTATTAAACGAAGCCTAGGCTTTAAGTGGCTGAATTGTCACCCTTCTGCAGAGGCCCTCTTTTATCAGTCTGTGAACCACAGGCCATGCCTGGGACATGTCAGAACATGCCATAAACAAGCTTGTCGCACGTGCCATCATGCTCGCCACCCTCCTGCTATCTAGCAACCATATACGCAGTGCATGACCACAGGCCACCCCTCCCTGGGGCATGCCCCAACACGCCCTGGGGCCTCTTGTAATATTCAGAGCCTGCACATAACCTCATGCTTTTATTCTTTATTCTTTCTCTTAATTTTATTTTTCCAGCCTTCTAGCGCTACCCATTACCCAAACCTTTCAGAAATATATAAAAATAAAAACATTTCGCATACAAAAAAGGGTTTCTTTGCAAAAATAGTAATTTTATTTTTTACATCTCTGCAAAAGTAAAAACCTCTGAGAACAAAGAAAAGGATGTGTTCAGCTTCCAAACATTACAACTGCCAAGTTTGCTTTTTGATAATTCTTTTACTTCTTGTTCTGTGTAAACATGTTTTTGGGGGCTGTGAGGCTCAGAAATGCTTCTGCTTTTTGTAATAGGAGGCCTCCGTGCTCAGTCCGTCAATCATTTTGATTCTGCCAATGGGAAGCATTTCAGGGCGGGTTAGCCTCTTCCATGTGCTCGGCCTATCAATCATTTTCTTTCAGCCAATGGGAAGTACCTCTGAATCAGAGAAAGAACTTCATAGGCTGCTACTGTCAATCCCCGCCTCTGCAAATATGGACCAATGAGAAGAGTCTCATGATATCAGCGTTCCAAACTATGATTTTCCAAGCACTGACATGAATGAGTAGGAAAGAGCCTGTCAGAAATAGTAGCTTGACTTTTCACCCAGTTCTTTCCACCCGGCAGATAAAGTCACCTAGGTGATGAGAGGAGGGGGGAAATCCTGTGACTTGTAGTAACTGAAATGAAAGATGGACTTGGAAGGTGGCCAATGAGACACTGAGATTTGAAGAATGGAAAGGGAGGGGTTTGGGATCGGAGGATCAGTTTCGGCTGCAAATGAGTTCAGGACTGGATCATTATTCTTCAATAAATAAGAGATTTCATCAAAGACTTTGTGTTTGAGAATGAAATTTATTTGAGATAACATCGGAACCTGACAGACAGCCGAAACTCCTTTCCAAGCCAGGCTGGCTGACCTCCAATCCTCCAGTTCCCTCCCAGACGTATGAACTGAATGGAGATCTTCACCTGACGCCATGGCTGGAGCTAAACAATCTGAGGAAAGTTTATTTCAAGCAACTAAAGAAGAGCCAGCCGTGATTCCAGCCAGCTTGGAAACTACAAAGTCTAAACCCTCCCCATCTCCCCTGGCAAAGCTTCAAGCCAAGAAGAAGGCAGATAAGTATCCGGGAATTTTGCCAAAAGCCGCAGAGGCTGAGTTTCCCTTCCCGAACGTGCAGGAGAAAGGGAAATCCCTAAGTGAATTGGGGAGGGTGGACTGGTTATGGGACTGGGAGCAAGCCAGAAAGCACCAAGAAATTTTAAGGAAGCCACTCAATAGCCCCATAGATGAATTGAAGGAGAAATTTGACCGTGCCATCCTTCGAGAGGAGGAGCCATCATGCAGACCAAAGGAAAAGAGGGAACCAGTTTGGGCTGCTGAACTGAGAGGCCGAAGGCTGAAGCGCAGCCCTTCCCCCCTCCCCAGCAGAAGGAGAAGGAGCCCAACAGTGCATCCATGGGTTCCCCCCTGGCCCAGCAAGCAGAGCAGCCTAGATGGGACAGCACCTCCCTACCCTAGAATGAGGGATGAAGAAGAGGACCATCAGCACCGAGGTCAAACTTACAGAGCCCAGCACAGGGAGGAGAGAGCAGTGAAGGAGGAACCACCCTGGTTCAGAGGGAAGTTCGATGGCGACGCAGACCACCTAGCCCAATTCCTCGACACTGCTGAGATCTACATAGAGCATTTTGGGCACCTCTATCCATTCCCTAGAGCCTTAGTGAGTGCTATCTCAGAAGGGTTGGAGGGAGAAGCAAGGAGGTGGTCAGCAGCCCTCTACAAGAACAGGGGCCCCCAACTGCAAGACTCAGATGGGTTCTTACAACTACTACGAGCCCGTTTTGAGGAGGCGGAGGAGGACCCCTATATGGAGGACAAGCTCAGAAACCTAATGCAGAAGGGGAAGCCCATCAGAGAGCATATCCGTGAATTCAGGAGAGTCATTGGGACCCTGCCTCCCCTACCAGAGCGACTACTGGTGTCCTTCTTTAGGACAAGCCTAGATAAGAGAATTGCCCAAGTGACCGCTTATCGAGACATCCCGAACCGACTCTCCGAATGGTTCCGGGTAGTGATAAAAGTCAACAGAGGGCTGCGAGCTAACGACATGTCGAAGCAACCAGATAGCAAGGAGAGAGGCCAACCGGACCAGGGGCCACCCAGCAGATGAGGAACCCCAGCACCACAGCCCACCCAGATGCCAGCCGCCCCACGGAACCCACTAGGGTGCTACAGATGCGGGGGGATTGGTCACCTGGCAGCAATGTGTGGAACCCCTAGACCGAGACCAAATCCACCGCCCAAGGCACGACCGGAACGAGGGCCCAAACGCGCCACCCACATGCCATGGAAAGCTTCCCAGGGCCCGGAGATCTTTGCTCACCTGACCGAAACAAGAGGAATCCCAGATGAGGGAGTTCAATCCCCTGAATCTTATGACAGCGAGGACGAGGGTGAAGGCAACCCGATGGTGAGTGGACCCATCCATCCTTTTCTTTTCCCCATACACCTAACAGCCCTGAAAACAGGGACCCAAGGGACTTTCCAAGCCCTAATAGACTCTGACAGCATGAGGTGCCTGATTAACCTACCCACAGTCCTAAAATTGGGGATCCAAGATAAAAAGCTAAAACACCCAATTTGTTTTGAGCAAGTTGATGGGTCCCTAGTGGGGGGAACTTACGCCACACACTTGACCGAGCCCGTGAGGCTGGAGCTAGCAGATCACTGGGAAATGATTCGGTTCATAATAGCCCCCAAGATGACAGACCCAGTCATATTGGGACTCTCATGGCTGGACAAATGAGGCCCAATCATCTGGTGGCAAGAGGGGACCCACAGGTTGAGGATAGCAAAGGAGCCCCAACCTCTGCCGCTCCAACCAGGACAGATGCCCCCCACACTCGAGCCCCAACTTCTTCCACCTAAACAAAAGAAGATGGCGCTGATGCAAGGGCCCCTCCCGAAGGGCACTGCGAAGCAGCTGGGGGCCACATCTGACAGCTCCCATGAAGCAGAACAGATCCCAAAAGAGTACCAAGACCTTGCAGAGGTATTTAGCGAGGCTGAGTGTGACGTCCTATCCCCCCACCACGATGCCGACTGCACCATCAAAATCATCCCTGGGGCGAAACTACCTAAACCTAAATTGTATGCCATGACGCCCCGTGAAATGCAAGAACTGCAAAACTACATAGACAAGAACCTACAAAGGGGTTGAGCCATTGAGCCAGCCAAACCGCGAGTCGCAGCACCGGTCCTTTTCAAAGAGAAGAAAGATGGCTCTATGCGTCTGGTAGTTGATTTTCGTAGTATCAATGCTGTCTACGTACACAACTTATATCCCCTCCCCCTCATGAAAGACATGCTAGCCCACCTGGCCAAGGGGAAGGTTTTTACTAAACTAGACCTCCGTGAAGCCTACTACTGAATATGCATCAGGGAAGGAGATGAGTGGAAGACAGCATTCAACTGCCCCCTGGGGAGTTTTCAATTCAAGGTGATGCCATTTGGGCTACAGGGAGCCCCGGCGGTGTTTATGCAGCTGATAAATGAAGTTCTACATGACCACCTCTATAAGGGGGTCCTCGTCTACCTAGATGACATCCTCATTTACACGGAGACCATAGACGAACACGTATGCCTTGTCCGCCAAGTGTTGGAAAAGCTGCTGAGGGCAAGCCTGTATGTCAAACTGTCAAAATGCGAGTTCCATCAATCACGACTAGACTACCTAGGCTACCGAATATCAACCAAAGGAATAGAGGTGGACCCAGCCAAAGTCCAATCAGTTCTACAGTGGCAGCCCCCTCGCACTTGCAGACAACTGCAAAGCTTCCTAGGGTTCACAAACTTCTACAGACAATTCATCCCCTCATTCGCAAGAATTGTCAAACCTCTGACGGACCTCCTAAAGACAGGGAGTCCGGCGACAAAACCCCCGCCCAGGACAACCCCTACAGTGGGACCTGACCTGCCAACGGGTATTCGAGACACTAAAAGAGATGTTTGCAAAAGAACCTGTCTTAAAGCATCCTGACCCTGAACAGCCCTTCGTTATCCAAGCAGATGCAAGCGATGTGGCAGTGGGGGCCGTGCTGCTCCAAAAGAACAGCCAAGGTAATCTACAACCTTGTGCCTACACCTCCCGCAAGCTCACCGACACAGAGAGGTGATGGGCAGCATGGGAGAAGGAAGCGTTTGCAGTGAGATGGGCATTGTTGACCTGGCGGCACCTACTAGAGGGAGGCCAGAAACCGTTCAAAGTTTGGACTGATCATAAGAATCTGGAGGCCCTCAGAACCCCACGGAAATTGTCACCCAGGCAGGTCCGGTGGGCTCAATACTTCAATCGCTTCAACTTCAAGCTCAAGCACATCCCAGGGGGGAAGATGGCCTGATGGCCTCTCCCGGATACCACAATACAACAGTGAGCGGGAGCAGGTAGTGAATGCCATCATCCCCTCCACCCAAGCAGTGGGTCAGGTGGTCACATGAGAAAGGACGTAGACAGTTACATAAAAAGTTGTACCATCTGCACCATGATGAAGAGACAACCAGGATGCCCTCCTGGGCTGCTGTAACCAGTAGCTGAACCAACGAGACCATGGGAGGAGATTGCAATGGATTTCATAGTAGAACTGCCGAGAAGTGGTGGCAACACAGTGATCTGGACTGTAATAGACTTATTCTCCAAACAGGCACACCACACTTTATACCCTGCAGCGGGCTACCCTCAGCCCGCCAGTTATCCAAACTGTTCCTGAAACACATTTACCGCCTGCATGGAGTCCCCAGGAGAATCATCTCTGACCAAGGGGTCCAGTTCACAGCAAAATTCTGGAGGGAGTTCCTACAATCTATAGGGTCGTCCCAAGGCCTCAGCTCAGCGTTTCACCCGAGCACCAATGGGGAAGCGGAGAGACTGAATGCTATGATAGAGCAATACTTAAGATGCTACGTCGACTACCAACAGTCCAATTGGGCAGACCTCCTATCTTTTGCGGAGGTCACGTATAATAATGCTGTCCACAGTAGCACGGGGTTAACCCCATTCAAAATAGTATGGACTTCATCCCCATGCCAGAGTACCCGAGGGAGCCCCCTTCCTCAGTCAGTTTGACCGACTGGATGGCAATGTTGAGGGAAACCTGGGAGAATGTTAAGAGGGCGTTGGCCAAAGCGGCCCAATCCTATAAGAAACAAGCAGACAAGCACCAAACTCCCCAAAGACCATTCTCCCCAAAGAGAGAAGGTCTACCTCTCCACCAAGTATTTGAGATTTAGACTCCCGAGCAGGAAATTGGGCCTGAAATTTATAGGATGGTTCCCTATAGTAAAAATAATCAACCCGGTTACAGTACAACTGCAGTTGCCCTGGCTCCTAGGGAAGATACACCCCGTTTTCCACAGCAGCCTCCTGAAGCCTGTAGTGGGGTCTACTTTAAGGCCCACACCACGTGACCCCCCCCCCCCGGGCCCCTGGTTGTTGGGGGCCAAACTCATTATGAAGTACAGCGAATTCTCGATTCAAGATGGCACAGGGGCCGCCTCCAATACTTAATTAAATGGAAGGGTTACCCATTATCAGAGGCTTCCTGGGTGAAGAGCAGAAACATCCAAGCTGACCGCCTTATAGCCAAATTCCATGCAGATCATCCGGGGAAGCCGGGGGGGGGACACACCCTTGGAAGGGATAACGATACTTGTTGTGTTTTTTTTTCTTTTGCGGCAGGTCGCTCTGGAGAAATGAAGGGAGAGGGGTCGGATGTCAGCGTTCCAAACTATGATTTCCCAAGCACTGATATGAATGAGTAGGAAAGAGCATGTCAGAAATAGTAGCTTGACTTTTCACCCAGTTCTTTCCCCCCGGCAGATAACGTCACCTAGGTGATGAGAGGAGGGGGGAATTCCTGTGACTTGTAGTAACTGAAATGAAAGATGGACTTGGAAGGTGGCTAATGAGACACTGAGATTTGAGGAATGGAAAGGGAGGGGTTTGGGATCGGAGGATCAGTTTTGGCTGCAAATGAGTTCAGGACTGGATCATTATTCTTCAATAAATAAGAGATTTCATCAAAGACTTTGTGTTTGAGAATGAAATTTATTTGAGATAACATCGGAACCTGACACATATGCATAATTAATGTGTCAAGATGAAAGGGATTCTGGGACAGATGTGTTTGCTGTTACAGCAGTTCTGGGTGAAAAGCTGCCCGGGTCAGAGAGGGATGCATGTGTGGTATTGTCACAGCACTACCGGGTGAGAAGGATTATGGGACAAGCAGGGGTGGCTCACAATGACGTAAAAGTACTTCCGATAAAAAGGGCTTGTGGGTTATGACATTATAGTCCTCCAAGGTAAGGAGGGGCTGGGGGGTTGTGACATCACAAAAGGGGCGGGAGTTAAAACACAAACAAAATACATCACACAAAAGGGCGGTGCTAAAAACATAAACAAAAATGTCACACAAAGGGGCGGGGCTAAAAAATAAACAAAATATGACTTTCGGTTTGCTGCTGGCCGCCGCCAGACGTTCCCTTGGGATCGTCAGCTTCCTTTGCCTGTCAGAGCCGCCTTTACAGCGGAATGGCGGCTCAAAAAAACTCCGTTTCCATGAGGAAACGGAGATAGAGCCGGCAGGGGTGGGTAGAACTCTCTGCAGAGTCCCAAAAGTTTTTTTTTTACTTTTGGGACGGAGCGGATGAGATGCCCCATATCCCCAGCCGCTGCTCCGGGCTTTGGGAGACCTCTGCTAATGCAGAGCCAGGCGTGAAGAGCAAGCCTGCGAATTTAACAGATTACTCAAAGAAAATGTGAGCTGGACCTGTAATATTGAATCGCAAGTATTTTACTTATCTTTTAAAAAAATTATTTAAGAGAAAAGAGGAAAGGAAAGGGGGAGAAAAAAAGCTTTTTAAAATGGCGTCTGCCGCGGCTGCAGAAGAGGCTGAAAGGAAAAGTCCTTCCGTTTTCTATTAATACAATGTAGCGGAATAAACACCACTGGCTACATTTGTAGACAAAACTTTGCTCCTGTGTCTTTTTCTCTCTTTTTTTCCCCTGGAGACTTGACATTGTTATTGATTGGAAAGAAGTCTTTTTTCTTGTTCTTTTTTTTTTCTTTTAACAAAGCTTGCCTGGGCGGAAACATGGCACTGAAATTTATAAAGTCAAACAAACAAGTAGTGGGGGGGGATTCCCCCACTAACAACTTAAAAGAACAAGTTTTAACTCTTCAATCTCAGAAACCTGATTTCAATATAATAGAATTTCTTTTAGAGGAGATTGTAAGAAGGGATGAGATTGTGAATCAGCATCTTGAAAAATTTAAGCAGGAAATTAAAGAATTGGTGAAATCTAAGTTTGATTTTTTGGAGTAAAAAATTTTAAAAGTGGCTAATGGTTTGTCAGAATTTATGATACAGTTGGCTACAAATACTAATTTACTAGAGTCTAAAATGGAAGAAATTCAAGATAAATTGGACAATAGAATTCAAAAAATTGAAAATGATTTGATAAACACTCAGGATAATAGCTCAGAAGAAAAACCTAAAATGGAGGCTGATCAAAAGTCTGGTAATGTAGAAAATCTGCAATAGAGGATTGAAAGAGAGGTTTTAATGGTACAATATAATTTCACAGAATATGCGATAAGACTGAGAGGTTTGCAGGAAAATAACAGAGATGATTTAAGGAAAATATCTTCTGAATTTCTGGCTGGGATTTTAAAGGTTCAACCCGAGGAAGTGTTTTGTAGGATTGACAGAGTTTACAGAATAAATTCCTGGATTGCCAAGCAAAGGCAATTGCCTAGAGATGTAGTGATTTATTTTACAGATAAAGAAATTAGGAATAATATTGTGCAAAATGCCTTCAATTCTAATTTGCAACTGCATGGAAGAAAGATTTGGATTTACAAAGAACTCCCACCTAAGATATTAATGGAAAGGAAGAATTTTGCTTTTCTGGTGACTGAGTTAAAAAAGAGAAATATCCCATTCAGGTGGGACGCTCCAGTTGGTATCATATTGAGATATCAAGGAGAAAGATACCAGCTAAATACTGTTGAAAGAGCGGAAGAATTTTATCAAAACAGATTGAAAATGAACTTAACGTCTTCAGGTATAATACAGGATAAGCAGAAGGAGTTGGAAATAAAGGGAAAATATCGAGCTACAGAGACTGTACCAGATAAACCGCCTTTGGATTTTTTGGATACCCCAGCTGGATTATTTATAAATCTGAGAGAAGTGGCATCTGACTTTAATGTGATGACCTATCAAGTCAAGGACAAGCATGGAAACCAATTAGGGGATATACAAGGGGCAAAAAGAAAGATGAGACACAAAAACAAAACCAACAAGATCAATCTACAGAGCAGAATCAAAACCGACTAGTTGATATACAATCCGTAGAAAGGAAACCAGGATGGAAATCAAACCCGCAAAAAGAAAAGAAAAAAAGAAATAGGTTGCATAAAAATAGAAATTTCTAAATCAAGCAACAGTGAAGCCAGTGACTTTAAAAATGAATGAGTATGTGAAAATATAGAGGAGGCGACATATTGGTCAATATTATCCTGAGGATGGTGACAGGCCTCTGCATTGCCGTAATTTTGGGATGTGAAAAGAGCCTTAAACTGATGGATTTTAATTATCTACTTTGGAACTCCTTTTTGTGCTGATAATTATATTATAATTATCTTGAATTATAAGGCAAAAGAGTCATACTGGGGCATGCAGAAGATCTGGTTGTTACCCACTACGATGATGGGAATCAATAATCCTGATGAAAGCCACAATTATTACTACATGGAATATAACTATAATGTCACTCGGGTGGTTGTTTTTACTTTTATACATATAAGAGGATATTTACTACTGATGGGGGTAGATATGATTGAAGATTTTGAATATACTGTTGCATCAGCAAGCTATGTTACCCTATTATGGATGATGGTTTTAATAATCCAGTGGAAAGACTTTAAAGAAGATATCATATGGATTATAAATTTAAAGTTATTGTCTTTTCTTTTTTACTTAGATATAATGGAATATATATACATATATTTTTAAGTAGAGTGGGCAATGAATTAAAGATATTAAGAATTGTTGTGTATGATAATTTTGCAGGACAGTGGGTGAATAAGCTAGTTTGCAGACTGATTAGTTTAAGAAAAGGGATTTTTAAGTGATATGTTTAGGGGAGTGGAGGAAATGGATAGAGTGGAATAAATGTTAAATTAGGTTTTACGGGGAGGGCCGCTTTGAAATGCTATAGTAATATATATAGATCAAATGTTAAAGTAGGATTTATTGTATAGTTTTAAAGTGGAAGGTGATTTTGAATTGTTGTAATAATATATAGATATAAGCTTGGGAGAGGAGAAAAAGGGTAGATTATTGCAAATTGGGAGTTATAATACTATTTTGCTAAATTAGAAGTTATTATGCAATGTTATAGTATAATGTCTTTTTTTTTTTTCCTTTCTTGAAATGTATGGATAAAGGGGGATGTTATAATATTAATAATATTTTTAGTAAGTAAAGGTCAGTATTTAGAGGAGGGGGTAAGTAATCTGTTATGAATTAGGTTTTTTGTTATGAAGAAGTCACAGGGGGGGACGGGTGGGGAGGGGGGGTTAGGGAGGGGGAGGGGGAGGGGAAAAAAGGGGAAAAAAATTTGTATTTGAAAACTTTTTCAATAAAAAAAAAATTAAAAAAAAATAAACAAAATATGTCACAAAGGGGCGGGGCTAAACTCCCTCCTAAAATTTGGTATGTACTTCTTACTACTGGCGTGATTTAATCTGTAAATATTCCCACTATTCCAATTCTACCCCTTCATCTTGTAGTTCTTTTCTAGATTTTAATTCCCTCCCCTTCATTTAAGATATCCTTATATGTGACTACTTTCCCCAAATTCATAAAGTTTGGATGCACCAACAGTTCTAACGTAAAGAGCCAAGCCAGGATTTCCATATAATTCTGATGCTTATCTTTTGTTCAAACTTCAAAAATAGCTCATCTGACATGGTGCCTTTGAAAGTACTGGTGAGCCTTATGTCTGCCATCCCACAGAAATGCATGCCATCCTATTTGCATGTCATGTCCTTCTAGTGTTAGTAACCTCCTATTTTTTAAATTTATCCATATTTCATATCCATAATATCCATATTATTTTGGTTTTTTCCTTATTTGCCCTCAATCCAGCTGCTTCCCCATATTATCCCAGTACTTCCATAAACCGCAAACCAGATTGTGGTGGCTCTTCTATAATAAATACAAGATCATCTGCAAAAGCTTGCAATTTATAAACTTCTTTCTTCATTTCCAATCCCTTAATTTGTTTGTCCTTCCGGATTATTCTTGTTAATACCTCCAAAATTAATATGAACAGTGGCGATAACGGGCATGTCACTGCATTAAGTATTTGTCAGCCGAGCATCCATTCTGAGATTTATGGTAGTCTGCCGGGGAACCTTATCACGTCTCTGTAGTAACAAATATAAGACTGGTCTTGTGAGACATTGGACTACTGTGCATGTCTACATTCTTTCTTTTTCTAACTTCCTGATTTTTTTTCCTTTGTCCGGTAATGATTTAGTTAGCAAGTATGTTTTATTTCTTTATAATAAAATGTTTCTTAGGTTTTTCTCATTTGGGTTTTCTTTCTTTGAAAGTATACAGCATGGAAAACAAGATCCATTCACCTCTAATTAATTACAGTTTCCCGGGGGGGGGGAATGAGGCTGATTCACGCTTCGACAATGGCACCAGAGGATGGTTTGATTTATGTTGTTTTCCTTGGCTGTTGCTCAGCTGATAAGCGAATAGGCTATTAAGCAGATAGTTTAGTCGGCGACCGAGGAACGCTGATTATTTACTGCAAATATGCAAGAAAGAAAAAGAAAACCAGATACAGGGCACAGTCTGCTGAAGACATACATCTCTCTGATGAAGCAGCGAAAAGAATTTTACAGAGGCTTTCAATTTTCCAAACCCCACTTGCCTCAGTGACCAGAATTGATGAAGGTGCTGTTGGGGGAGCTTATCCTGAAGACAACATGCTGCTGAGGTCAGTGACACCCTCTTCTGATTCTTCATGCCCCCAGGTAATTACTACAGAATTTATAAAGAAGCCCAGGAATTTGAAAGGCTTGGTGCAAAACCTAAAATTCCACAAGCGGTTGGGCATTTCTTACCCACAGAGAGAGGTGAAATTCATTATTCTCCTCTGAGCCCTGAACAAACCCTGCATGAGAAGGCTGTGAAAAGTTATTGTGATCAAATAGAGGTTTTCGAACATGAGCTGTACAAGGCGAAAGCGTTTGTTTCTATGCTTAAGCCAGATAAGAAGGACTTCAGTGTTTTTCAAATTCCTGAGTCCTCCATTTTGCTTTCTTCTTCGAAGCCAAAGCCACTCCCACAGGAGGGTTTTGTGTCAGGCAAATCAGAACAGAAAGCTGTGCCTATGTCACAATTGACTCGTGATGTTATGCCTTCTCAGATTACACAATGATGCTGCTATTGCAGCTAAGTTTTCTGCGATGCCTGAAACTAGCGTTGCAGCACCATTTACTGGCGAAAGTAATTCACAAGATAAAACTGAATTGCTTCACATGATGCAAGAGCACTTACAACTATTACAGCGAACTTTTTCAACGATGTCTCTAAATCAATCAGTTCTTCAGGCTGCAACTGTGTCTCCACAGGCTCAAATTTTAGCAACCCCTGGTGGTGCAGATGGGGCACAACAACACTTAATGCAACAAAGACAAGTGCCAGTCCCTCCAGCAGGCCATATTAATATTGCAGCTCAAGCACCAGCAGCAGCTGGAGCACAACAACCACAAGTCCAAATACAGCAGCCTCAGGTTCAAGTACAAGTGCCTTTAGCTGCACAGCCCACCCAGCCAGGACCAGCACCTGTTCCACTGGTACCACAGGTGTTTTTACCAGCACCTCAAATGCATGTTCCTCAACAGGCATCTTCTATTGTTCTACTGGCTGGTGATTCAAAATTAAAGAGTTCAGGACAAAATTATAAAGCATGGGTCAGTGAGGTTGGACTTTTACTCCATAGAGAAGGTACCCATTGCATGGTGTTTAATCCTCCTGGCCAGCCATGGACTCCTGCAATGAGAGACTTAGATACTAAAGCATGCACAACATTATTGATGTCCATGGATACTGAACTGCAGGTTACTTTTCCACCTGATGCAACTGCCCAACAAATTTGGGCCCAATTAGAAACATGCTACCGGCCTATTTCAATTGAATCTACATGTTTGCTCTTGTCTGAGTTCCATGGTTTGAGATTAAAACCTGGTGAATATATTGGAGAACATTTAACTAAAATGAAAGGAATGAGGAAGGATTTGGGCGAAAGAGGCTATCTTATTGATGATTTTCAAATGGTCAGCATTATTATTAACTCATTGAATTATGAATGGAAAGATGCCATTACAAAGATTAATCAAGTGCCTATTGCTCAATGCACAGTGGATCATGTATGCAGAATGTTAACTGAAGAAGAGGCATTTATGCTAGCCACGCCACATTTGAGAGGACCATTTGCATCAAGAGCTCCAGCGAGGTGTCCCTTCCGAGGAAGAGCCTACGTTCCAAGGATGCCAAGATGCTACCTCTGTAATTGTGTGGGACTTGCCACCCAGGATTGTCCCCAACGATTTCCGGCTCCCGTCACGTACCAGCCCAGAGGAACAGACTCCAGAGGAGGCAGAGGCAGAGGCGGAAGACAAGGTTGTCGTGGTCCCAGGCGTGATCCACAAGCTCCACAAGCTCCACTCGCTACATTGGCTTTAACCAACTATCCACAACCACGTCCAGAATACGACAGACAACTTCTGTGGACTTTGGATAGTGGCGCAGCATTGCATGTTACCTACAGAAAGGAACTTTTTATAGAGATGCACGTGCCTGAACCTGAACTACGTGAACTTTATTCTTTTTCCAATCATCCTTGTCAGGTCGTAGGAAAAGGAACTGTTTATGTTGAAGAGCTCGATGCATTCATTCCTGTTTATTATATACCAACAGCAAATAGTAGTTTGCTTAGTCAGAGTCACTTGTCTAGAGTATTAAAGTTCCAGGTCCACCACCTCAAAAAAGCAAGTTATATAGTTAAAAATGGAGATATTATTGCTGAAACCATGTTAATTGGTGGTGTTTATTACATAAAGCCAAAGTCTAAACCGCAAGCACAGGCAAGTATACAAAATCCAAAAGAGGAGAGCACAGGCCCAGAGAGAGATGTTTCAGAGAGAGATCCTGTTGCTACTCCAAAGGCTCCTAAAGCCAACAATCAGAAAATTAGGAAACAGGTTGCTCAGAGCAAGCCTGATGTTCCGCATAAAACTGTTAATGTTGAAAATTCACTAACTGGTTAACCTTTGCATTACAGGTGTATCCATAAGTGGCATAGAAAACTGGGGCATGCCAGTTTCCGTGTTCTTAGGAAGATGCCAGAGTTTGTGAGAGGTTTGGATCTAAAGGGGTGTAAGGTGTTTTTGGATTGTGCTGTCTGCAAAAAGCCAAATCCAAAGCAGCAGCCATTCCAAAACGCGCTACATGCCTGTCAACACGCATTTTTGATTTGGTACACACTGATATAGTAGGTCCTTTTAAGCCAACACTTGGTGGTAAAAAGTATTTTCTAACAATTGTTTTTTTTTTTTATTGCAAAAGTTTTACAATTACATTTTCACCCCTTTTTTCACCCCCCCACCTCCCTCCCCAAACTTCCCATCCTCCCTAACCCTCCCTAACCCTCCCCCCCCAGACTTCCCTATTACATACTCATAACAAATAACACTAATATATAAACCTGAACCCATCCCTCCCCCTATATAATTTTTCCTCTTTATCTCTTTACATTAAAATATTTCTAATACATTATTTTCAAATAAAAGCTATTTGATACTTTCTAGTTTGGTATTTGTTCTGAACATATTCTATCCACCTTTTCCATTCCCATTCGTAAGTCTCTTGTGAACAATCTTTTAAATACGCTGAAATCTTCGCCATCTCTGCAAAGCTGGCCATCTTCAAAGTCCATTCCTCGATAGTAGGCAAAGCTTCATTCTTCCAGTATTTACCTATCAACAATCTTGCTGCTGTTATCATATACAATATTAGTTTTGTTTCACCCCGTGTAAAACCCTTAACTATACCCAATAAAAACAATTGTGGAGAAAATTGAATTTTTTTCTTCAAAACATTCTGCATGACCCACCAAATTTTTATCCAAAAAGCCTTAACTTTCCTACAGGTCCACCAAACATGATAATATGTAGCATCTACACAATCACATCTCCAACATTTTGGCTGAACATTAGGGTACATACATGACAACTTTTTAGGATCTAAATGCCATCTATAAAACATTTTATAAAAATTTTCTCTCAGGTTTTGCGACTGTGTAAATTTAACATTCTGAACCCAAATTTTTTCCCAAGTTTCCAGCATCACTGGTTCTTCAAAATTCTGTGCCCACTTAATCATACAATCTTTAACTAATTCCGTTTCTGAATCTCTTTCTAACAAAACATTATAAAGCCTTTTAATATGCATTGGACCTTTCTCTCTTATATGTCTAACCAATTCTTCCTCATGCAACATAATACCAGTTTTTTGGTCCTCTTTCCATCTCATTTGTAATTGATTATATTGTAACCAGGTTAAATTAATCCCTTCGTCCAACAGTGTCTGCAATGTCTTCAGCTGCCATCTGCCCGCATCTGTAAAAAGAACCTCTTTGTATAAAAACCCCCCGAGTGACATTATATTTGTATTCCACAAGGTATGACCAAGATCCAGCCATAGCGGTATTTTATAATCCCATTTGAGTCGGTGCTTCTTCCAAACTCTCATCAAAGAATCTCTGAGTATATGACTTTTAAATACTTTATCAACTTTATCATCATAAAATAAGTAAGCATGCCATCCAAATTCAAGATCAAAACTTTCTGCATTCAATATTCCAGCCTTTTTATTTCCAAACCAGTCACTTGTTAAAGTTAAAGCTGCTGCATCATAATATAACTGTAGGTTTGGGAGTTTAAGGCCTCCTCTTTCTGGAACATCTTGCATAATTTTCAATTTCACTCTCGGCTTTTTCTCGTTCCAGACAAACTTATTCACACCAGACTGCCAAACTTTCAATTGTTTATCACTTTTAAGCACCGGAATCATTTGGAACAAAAACAGAAATCTTGGCAAAATATTCATCTTAACTGCTGCTATTCTTCCAAGTAAAGACAGTTGCAGCTTTTTCCAGGTCTCCATGTCTTTCTGAACCTCTCGCCACAACACCTCATAGTTATTTTGAAACAATTTCATATTTGATTCTGCAACCTGAATTCCAAGATATTTTACCTTAGGTACAATTTCAAAACCTGCCCTCCTTTCAAGCTCATGTTTACGATCTTGTGTCATATTCTTAACTATCATTTTAGTCTTTTTTGAGTTCAGTTTAAAACCTGAAACTCTACCATAGTCTTGTATAATGTCGTTCATCAGGATTATTGATTCCATTGGTTGTGATAGGGTAACAACCAGATCATCTGCAAATGCCTTTATTCTATAATCCTCTTGCCTTATCACTATACCTTTCAAAATTTTTGAATCCCGTATTGTATTTAGCAAGACTTCCAATGTTAATATAAATAAAAGTGGGGACAACGGACATCCCTGTCTTGTTCCTTTTTCAATTTTAAACTCTGTCGTCAAACTTCCATTAATAATAATCTGTGCTTTTTGCTCTTGATAAATTGCTGAAATCGCCTGTATAAATTGATCCCCAAAGCCCATCTTTTTTAAAGTCTTTAGTAGAAAGTTCCAATCCACTCTATCAAAGGCTTTCTCCGCATCCAAAAAAACCAGCACTGCAGAAATCTGTTTATTCTTATCAAGATATTCCAATAAGTCTATTACTTGCCTTACATTGTCCTTCATATATCTGCCCTCAATAAATCCCGCTTGGTCCTCATGAATCACTTTTTGGATTACTGGCATCAACCTGTTGGCTAATACCTTCGCATAAATTTTATAGTCTGTGTTCAAAAGAGATATTGGTCTGTAGTTCTCTGGTTTTTTAGGACCAACTTGTTCCTTTGGTATCAAAGATATATAAGCAGTTGTCCAAGATGGGGGTATTTTACCCCCTTGTTGAATATTGCAAAATAAATCTCTAAGTTGTTCCACCATTTCAGCTTGTAAAGTTTTGTAATACACTGCAGTCAAACCATCCGTGCCAGGAGCTTTGGCTGTTTTTAGCTGCTTAATTGCTGCTATTATCTCCTCCTCTGTTATAGGATAATTCATTCTTTCCTTTTGTTGATCAGTAATTTTTGTAACTCTCTTATCCTTTAAATATTTTTCTATAAGTCCATTCTGCACCTCTTCTTTGGCATATAATTTAGTATAATAATCCACAAAAACTTCTTTAATTAATTTTTGTTGAAAAATTTCTTTCCCTCCAATGTCAATACTATCAATAGTCCGTATACTTTGTTTTTTCCTCAGTGTGTAAGCCAACCATCTGCCCGGTTTATTGGCATTGCAAAATGTATTATGCTTCGCGTATTGTAAACTTGTTGCAACTTGTTCCGCCATAAGCATTTGAAATTGGTCTTTCAAAAGTTTTATAGCACTTCGTATTCTTTCATCTGTTGGGTTTTTAATAAGTAACTGTTCCTTATTCTTAATTTCCATTTCCAACTCAGATCTTTTCTTTTGTCGGAACAGTCTATGTTTAGAATTCATGTAGATAAGTACCCCTCTCATATAAGCTTTACTAGCGTCCCAAACAATTTCAATTGGGGTACCTTTATTCAAATTTATTTCAAAAAATTCTTTCAAGTGCTTTTTAAGTTCTATTGTATTTTTTTCATATCTAAACAAGTTCTCATTTAATCTCCAAGAACGTCTCTCAACCTTATCCATCTCAATTTCTATCCATACAGGGCTATGGTCAGTCAAAGTTCTTGGAAAAATCTTTGTTCTTTTTGTCTTAATAAGTAGATCATTTGACAACAGGATAAAATCAATCCTAGAAAAGGATCTATGTCTGTCGGAAAAGAAAGTGTAATCCAATTCATTTGGATTATGTATTCTCCAAACATCTTTTAGTTCCATATCTTCTTTCATATCAAAAAAAGTCTGCGGTAGTCTAATTCTAGACTTTGCCAAGCTCTTTTTGTCTAATTTAGAATCAATTACTCCATTCCAATCTCCCATAAATAAAATAGATCTATAGTCCCATTGCAATATTTTAGTATGTAACATCTTGTAAAAACAATCCTGTTGTTGGTTGGGAGCATAAATTCCAATCAAAAGAATTTGACCATTTGCTGTAAGCAATTCAATTGCTACAAACCTACCATCTTGATCTACTTCTATAACTTTTGCTGTTAATTTTTTATTTACATAAATAACCACACCATTCTTTTTCTGCGAAGTTGAAGATATATAATGTACTCCTAATTTTGAATTTATCAAATATTTCTGATCTTGAGTTGTAATATGCGTTTCTTGTAGACATATTATATCATTATTAAATTGTTTCAAATATGTAAATAGTTTCTTCCTTTTCTGTGCTGAATTCAACCCATTAACATTCCAAGATAAACACTTAAAGGTCATCGGCCTGTTTTTGGAGCGCAGAGCAAAATATTTGAAGTTCATCCAAAAGCTTCGATCTTGCTCCTCCCATAGCTCCACTCTCTTGTGGGGTACTCTTAGCTGCCTTCTTGTCTTGTCTTTCCTGTTGTTGTTGTTGCTTTTGTTTAAGTAACTTGGATTGAGCTCTAGTTATACGTTGATCTTTGACTTCAGTCAACTGAATCAAATCCAAGATTGGAGAAGAATCCAACAGGGGCTCACTCAGAAAACCTCCTTCTGCACCTTGCACTTCTAATTCCTGCTTAGACTGTTCTTCCAATTGCCTCTCTTCACTCTCCTTAATCTCCAAAACTGTAGATGTGCGTGGAGATGGTGTTCTTTCCTTAAGAATAGTACTATAAAAATGTTGTGCCTTCTCCACGGTGTTCAACCGATATCCTTCTCCCTTATATCTAAAAATTATCCCAGCTGGTGCATCCCACCGGAAGGGTATCTGTAAGTCTTTCAATTCCTTAACAAGAAAACCAAATTCTTTTCTAGCTTTCAACATTTTAGGAGGTAATTCTTTAAAAATTACAAGTCGTGAGCCCCCCACTTGTACAGAGGTGTGAAAGGATTTTTGGAGGATTTCATTTCTAATTTCTCTCTCAGTAAAGTATATGACCACATCTCTAGGCAGTTGTCTTTGTCTGGCCACCCAAGAGTTCACTCTGTAGATTTTATCTATTTTATGAAATACCAAATCAGGATTAACTTGTAAAATCTTAGCCAGGGCTTCAGAGCAAACTTGTCTCAAGTCCTGTCTCTCCTCCTCTCGAATTCCCCGAAGCCGTATGGCAAATTCCATCGCCCGGAATTGTATCATGACAATCTCATCTTCAATTCTCTGCATTTTATTGTCTACTTCATCAATTTTATAATCATTATCTTTCATCCTAACATTAACCTCTGATTTGAGTTCTTCAACTTTAAAATCAACTTTCCCAATAAAATTTGCCAGGCCAGACGCCACTTCTGATATTTTTTTGGTCACCATATTTTGATTCTGTTTCACCATGTCTTTAACTTCATTAATTTCCTGCAAAAATTCCTCATGTGATTTTTGAAGTTTATAGTCTATTTCCTGTTGAGATTCTTGAAATTTGTCATCCAAAGTTTTGGAAATAAATTCTTTTAAATCTCCCACATCAAAATCTTTTTTCTGAGTCTGTATCTGTTGTGCTGGGGGAGGCTGTACTTTATGTGTGGGAGATCCACCTCCTGTTGCCTTCACTTCCTGCTTCTTTGAAGCCATCCTGCCACGTAAACTAGTTTTACTAAAAAGGGAAGTTCTTCTTCCTCTCCCACCTCCACAAAGACTTTTAAAAAAGTCCCCCAGATTTAATCAAATAGGAACCAAAATAAAGCAAAGTCCAATATTGAAAAGTTCCTCTCTTATTTCTCTTGTAAAAAAAATACAAGCGAAGCAACTTCGTGGCAGTTTAGAAACTTTGTAACAAAGCAAGATGAGTTCAGCAATCCACACTCGCCCGCTCGTTAACTTTAAGGCTAAGCGCCATATTTTTACAGTTCACTTTCACTCATCCGCATTTTTCAATCAAGTTAGAAAGCCAAGAAAACTCTAATACTTGCGATTCCGAGTTTCAGGGTTCAAGTAACAATATACTGCTTATTCAGGCTGGTTTCTTTTCTTTCAATTTAAAGTTTCCTGTAGCCGGCTTGTTCTGCGAAAGCAGACTTGTCCCACGCCGCCCGGAGTTCCAGCAGGTCGAATGGGAGCCGCTCCTGTTCCCTCCCCAGAAACTGTTCCCTGGGGGGGTTGCAGGGGCTCAACCTGTACCCTGCGATCTCTCTTCAAAAATCCTAAAGATTTTTGAAGTTTTCGAGCCGCTTCTTAGTCACGAAGCGGCTCTACAAGCAGCGGGGCTGGCGGAGCTTCAAAAGGCACCGCCGCCGCCGAAGACGAGGAAACCGGAAGCATTGTTAGTATTTTCTAACAATTGTTAATAATTACTCTAGATATAGATATGTATATCCTATGAAAGAAAAATCTGAGACCTTTCAGATCTTTAAAGACTTTGCCGCTCTTGTTTATACTCAACATGAAGTTAGCATCACCAGAATTCAAAGTGATCGTGGTGCTGAATTCATGTCTCAGCGGTTCCAGGACTGGATGCATAAGAATGGAATTCTTCATCAGACCTCGGCCCCTTATACACCAGTGTATAATGGGGTGGTAGAAAGGCAACAAGGGGTCCTGCAAACCATGATGCGTTGTCTCCTAGAAGACGCCAACCTCAATATCCCATACTGGGGTGAAGCTATTAAATATGCAAATTATATTGTCAACTGTACTTGGAGTAGTGTAATAAATCAGACTCCTTTCTTCATATTGTATGGGTACAAGCCCAATTTCAAAAACCTCCATATTTTTGGTTCATACGCTATGGTGAACATTCCCTTAGCTCAAAGAAGGAAAGGGGGTCCAGCAGCAAAGAGGATGAGATTTATGGGTATTGATGATAATTCAAAATGGAGCAAATTTATTGACTCCAAACATGTAATAGTGATTTCCCAATCCACTAATTTTGAGGAAGATGCTGACTGGTCCAGGATTCATTTCAATGATCCTGGAGTTTATTTTCCTAGAGATGCTGCTGCTGATGCCATGCAGTCTGATGATCAAGATTCACAGGCAAATGTTCCATCCACTAGTTCTTCTCAACCTGATGTTCTGTCTTCGCAAGTCGCTGATGCTGACGCTAGCGACAATGGTGAAGACAAGGACGAAAGGGAAGAAGAATGGATATATTTTAACTGTCTCAATATAAAATCTCAATTAACATTATCAAAAGTTTTTTGGGCATCTAAAAATATCAATGCCACTTGTGTCTCATTATGTACTTCATAGTATTCTAACACATCCAGTATTGTCCTCATACTGTTTCTTATTTATCTTTTGGGTAAAAAACCATTTTGGTTGACGTGGATAAAGTTATTCAAATATCTTTTTAATCTTTCAGCCATTATTGCCATGACTATTTTGTAATCCAAATTCAACAATGATATAGGCCTATAGTTTTTGATTAGTGTTAAGTTCATATTCTCCTTTGGAATCAATGTAATATTTGTCTCCACCCATGAAGCCAGTGCTTCTTTTAAAACTGCATTAAATACCTCAATTAATATTTCTCCTAAAGAATCTTTTAGTTCTTTATATAATTCCCATAGTAACCCATCGGGACCTGGCGTTTTATTTTTTTTCCTGTTTTTTAATTGCCTCTGTTAATTCTGACATTCTTATATCTTCATTCAACATACTTTTTTATCTCCTCTGAGACTTTGGGTAATTCAGCTTTCTTGAAATAATGTTGTATTTTTTCTTCTATATTACATTCATTATCCTTGTATAGTTTCTTGTAAAAATCATAGATTATATTTTTCTTCTCTTCATTTTGATAGACTATACTTCCCTCCTCATTTTGTAATTTACCAATCCAGCTTTTTTCTTTCTGTTTTTTCAATTTATATGCTAGCCATCTCCCTGGTTTATTTGTATTTTCAAAAAAGTTTTGCTTACTCTGCTTTATTTATTGTGCTAGATCTTCCTTTTCGAGAATATTCAACTTGTGTTTGACTAATTCCATTTGTTATTTAAGATCCTCTTTGGGGCTCCTTTTGTAGTCCTATCTCTAATTTTCTGAATTCCTCCTCTAAATTTTTCTGTCATTGTTTCTTCTTTTTATTTTCTTTTGCCATATATGCAATTGCAATGCCTCTCATATATGCTTTTGCAGTGTCCCATAGGGTTTGTAGGTTTGTGTCTTCTTTTTTATTTTCTTGAAAGGACAGACACATTTGTGCTTCCATCTTCAGCCTAAATTCTTCATGTTTTAGAATTGATTGTTTTAGAGTCCATCTTATCATTTTCTTTTGTCCCTTCCACTAAATTCTCATTGGGTTGTGGTCTGCCCAGAGGTTGGTCTCTATTTCCACTTCCCCCACTTCCGAATTTAACTCTGTTGACATCCAAACCATATCAATTCTGGACCATGATTTGTGTCTGTTTGAATAATATGTACACTGACTTTCCCCTTGGTTTCGCTCTCTCCAACTGTCCTGTATATTCAACTCTCAACCATTTTGAAAAAAGATTTGGGTAATATTATTCTAATTCCTTTTCTTGCTTACTGCTTTTATGGTCTAATTTTCTATCAACTATCGTATTAAAATCCCCCAAAATGCAAATATTATCTCCCAGATTATGTTATGCAGTTTCCTATAGAATTTTTCTTGCCCCTCATTTGGGGTATAGATTCCTACAAGTATGACTGGCTTATGATTTTATATTATTTCTATTATTAAGATCCTACCAGTGGTGGGTTCCTCCCGGTTCCGCCGAGCCAGTAGCAGTGGCGATATGACATCACCAAACCGGTTCTCTTTGTTTGGGAACTGCCCACCACCACGTTATTTTTACCTTTTATTTGGCCCCACCCCCAATTTATTTGCTGCCTCCCGAGTCCCAGCTGATCGGCTAGAAGGAAAAAAACTGTTTAAACTCTTGCCACGGGGCTTCAAAGGGCTGCCCTACAGCTGATCAGTGTTAAAAGACAGTGTGATAGTAAATCAGTGCCTCCAAGAACAAATGAGTAGACTGGTGCCTCCAAGAACAAATGAGTAGACCGGTGCCTCCAAGAACAAATGAGTAGACCGGTGCCTCCAAAAACAAATGAGTAGACCGGTGCCTCCAAGAACAAATGAGTAGACTGGTGCCTCCAAAAACAAATGAGTAGACTGGTACAGCTCTGCAAGGAGTTAAAAGCCTGGTTGACCAGTACCTCTGCTAAATCCTAAAGAATTGTCACATGACCATCAAACCACGCCCACAAAATAAGCCATGCCCACAGAACCGGTAGTAAAAAAAATTTAGAACCCACCCCTCATCATCTTTATAAATTTGTTTAGCCGAAATCTTCTCCTTGATATAAAACACTACCCCTCTTTTTTTGTATTGTGAAAGCGATGTGAACATCTTTCCCAATATGGGGTATACCAGTAATTGTTCATTTTGTTTCTTTATATGGGCTTCTTATACTGCTGTTATAGCTAAGTTCATTTTATTAAGTTTGTTAAAAAAAATTCCTTTTTGGAGGGGAGTTCAAACCATTAATATTCAAGGATAGGATCTTAATCTCTTCCTGCCTTTCTCTACTTGTATCTGGATCTTGTCACCTTGTTGATCTAGTTTTTCTTGGTTCATTAAATCTTCCTTCATTATTTTCTATTTTTCCTCCTTTCCCCCTACTCTCTCTTTAATCTGCAGTTCTTTCTCTTCTATGGCCTTAGCTCTCCTTCTTCTCTTACTTCTCTCTCTTCTAGTTCTTCCTCGCTACTAAAATTCCTATTGTAGAATTCCTCCACTTTAACTACGGTGTCTATTCTAAATATTTTTTCCTGCCATGAGATCATTATCCCCTCTGGCATCAGCCATGTAAAATTAATGTTATGTTTAGTCAATTTTGAGGTCAAGAATTGTTATGGCCTTCTTAGCTCTCTCACTCTCCTCAATACTTGTTTAAGCACCACCAGTTGTCTTCCTCTATGTTCTATAGCAGAGGTCCTCAAACTTGGCAGCTTTAAGACTTGTGGACTTCAACTCCCAGAATTCTCCAGCCTGCTATGCTGGCTGGAGAATTCTGAAAGTCCACAAGTCTTAAAGCTGCCAAGTTTGGGGACTCCTGTTCTATAGGATTGTCTCTGGTTCTATGGAGAATTTCATCTCAAATTGACTCTTTTACAAATCTAACATGGACCTCTTTTGGTAGGTTAAGTCATCTTGTGTAATTAGTATGAATTCTATAAATCTCGTCCATTTCAATCAGCATCTCTTTTCCAATTCCAAGGGCCTTCGCCAGTATTTCCGCCATCATCTCTGGTAAATCTCCTTTTTCTTCTCATATTTTGGAAGCGTAATAGTGTGCTGCTTTCTTTGATTCCAGAAATATAATGGTCATCTCCAGTTCTTTATTTGCTTGCATTAATTTCTCATTCATTTCATCCACTCTTTTCCTCTTTCTCCATTCTCTCTTCCATCTCTTGAAGTTTTTCTTCATTTCTCATAATTTGTTATTGGAAGGTTTCCAATTTTCCATCCATCAACTGCATTTTTTCTGAGTTCCTCCGTATTGCTTCTTATTTCTCCTATCTCCTTCTTTTGGTCTTTGTGATTTTTTGTCATAGAATCCTGCATTGATTGCAGCATGGCTTGTAAGTCTTTAAGTGAGTTGGATCTTTCTCTTGACACCATTTCCTTGATAGATCTTTGACCGGAAGGACTTGAAATAGCTGATGTGGACCGGACTGTCTGTTTCCTTCCCATCCCAATCCTTGTTAAATTTGTGATACTTGTCATCTTTAACTACCTCTTAAACCCACTTTCTTTCCCCTCTTATGTCTCCCTCCACTGCTCCAATACTATTAAGTTATTTATATTAATTCAGGGTCTATAAGGCTAATATCATTAATACAATAGTAGTTAGCGGAGATTCTTATAATCTTAAATGTCTGTATCATACTATATTGAAAGAGAAAAAATATCAATGCTAACACTTAATAATGACAATCACTTAAACATGTAATTATGCATATAGACATAAATTAATATAAATATCACTAGCACCCATAAAGTCCTAAGCAACAGAGTCCACAAGTACGGTTACTCTTTCAAAAATAAGGACTGCCCCCCTTCCCCCCCAAATTTCAGCTTTTCAAGATGTCAATCTTCTCTTTAACCAGTAGATGTCCTTTTTGTCTCTCTTAACTTGCTGGCAGAAACACTATCTCTATTCAAAATGTCAACTTCCACTGGTTAGTCAGCTCTTTTTGACTTCCAAAATTGTGACAGTTTACTTTTGTGCCTTTTCTTTCTGGAGTTCCACCCTGATTTCTCTTTGCTTTGCTAAAACAGTCATGTTCTCTATTTGTGCAGCTCTCCCTTGTTTGCCCACACTTCTCACTGCTTTGTATCACGAAGGGGGAAAAACTTTCCACCCTCCTTCTGCCTGAGGCCCCTTCTCTCTTTTATTCACCACCACCAATCTTCTCAGCGGGGTTCTTCTTCCAAAATCTCCTACTTACAGTTATCGGAACTAATTGCCACCAAGATTTATTACTCCGTTGTCCTGCTAGTCCTGTTAGTCCTGCCAGTCTTGTCCAGCTGTCAGTTCTTAATGGCTGCCATTGCAGGCCATCTTCTTTCCCATTCGATCTCTCTGGGGCTTCTCCTGTCTCCCCGACCTGGACTGCCATCCAAGATTCAACTGCCAGGACACCCCACTCTTCCGGTCCCCCTATGAGGGACCTATGGTTCCGAGGAGCCTACCGGATGACTGGAAGTGGCTGTGCTTCTACAGAGAGCTGTTTTCACACACCTGTTCGGCTCGGCAGCTGGCCCCACCCCCCTAGACTTGTGTTTTATTGTGGTCACCAGAATGGAGAGACATTTGGTGCTGGAAATAGCATGGCTATGGAAGTGGAACCTCTATGTGAAATGGAAGAGGGTCTGCAAAAACTCTGGTGGTCTGAAGCTCAAACGAAAATGGAAAGGAACTTAGGGATCCCAAAACTGAGGCACGAGGCAGGGGCTGCAATGCAAGAGTGGAGCAGGGCTGATTCCCGAATTCTACCAGAATACCGGGACTTGCGGGACGTGTTTTTAGTAAGAAGGAACCCTTTAGCAAGATGAACTCCCACCCCACCAGCCCACAGATTGCTCCATAGAGATCTTGCAGCAGGCTAAACTACCCAAGCCCAAATTGTAGTCAATGACACCAGGGACCTGGAGGAATTATGCTCTTTTATAGTCAAAAACCTAAAGTGGGGCTTCATCCAGCCAGCCTGACTGACCTGATATTGTTCCAGGAGAAAAAGGAGGTATGGACTATAGAGTGTTAAATGCTGTATGTGTAGAAAACATTTATCCACTGCCCCTAATGAAAGACATGTTAGCCCAGGAATGTCAAATTCAATTTCACTGAGGGCCACATCAAGGTTGTGGTTGATCTCAGGGGGCCGGGTGGTTGTGACTGGGAGGTTGCAGTTGATTGGGTGGGTGTGGCCATCTCAACATTGCTCATCAGAGGGTACCTGTGGGCAGGGCTGGCAGATCCATTGTCTCCAGCAGAGGAAGGATGAGCACCAAACCATTGTCCACCAGAGGAGCCTCACCATCCCTCTCTGGCCATGCGGAGGACCCCTGGATGGTGGTGCGGGATGCCTGGAACCCTGGGTAGCAGAGGGCAAGTGCCCAGCCTCAGCAGGACCCCACAGCCCAGCCCAGCTCAACCCAGCCCCCCTTCCCCAAAGGGGCACCCAGCTACACTTACCTCCTCCTCAAGGCTGCTGCTGCTGCTGCTGTGCTTGCTTTCCTTGGCCAGGTTGCTCATGGTGTGTGCAGGAGAGCAAAGTGTGTGGGTCGGAGGAAGGCCAACTCCCTCTTCTTGTGAGACATGGCTTTTTAACCAAAGCTTCCTCAGCTATAGGATGGGAGACCACCAGGAGAGGAGGGGGCAAAGAGATAGCGAAAGGGCAGCATGGCTGCTGATGGCCAAATGCTAAGGCACTAGTACCTCAGACTGTCAGGCCGGAGTCCAGGCACAGAAGCAATGACGGGGGCAGGGGTCAAAATAGGAAGACTCTGCCCACTGCTGCCTGCCTGTTGCCAGCTCTGCCTGGAGCCTCCGACAGCTTTAAAAAAATGCCTGGACTGACTCTACACCTTACGCCCAAAGGGCAGTTCTGCTTCTATGCTTCCGCAACACCGGAAGCCACGCTCCCCCACTTACCCCCACAATGCCAGAAGCCACATGCCACCACCATTTGCCTACCGCATCCCCCATACAGCCCCAAAGCCCCTGCGATCTCCTATTGCATGCTGGCTGGCAGAAGAACTATGGCTTCTCCAAAGACCTACACCAGGATCCTCTTTGTAGACTTTAGTTCAGCAATACCATCATCCCAGACACTCTTCTAACTAAGCTAAACCAGCTAGAGATACTTGAACACACTTGTAAGTGGATCATAAGCTTCCTAACAAACAGGAAGCAGCAGGTGAAGCTAAGCAGAATCACATCAGATACCTGTACAATTAGCACAGGGGCCCCACAAGGCTGTGTGCTCTCCCCACTTCTCTCTCTATACCAATGACTGCATCTCTAACGATCCATCTGTTAAACTACTGAAGTTTGCAGATGACACAACAGTGATTGGTCTCATTCAAGACAATGATGAATTCGCACACAGACGGGAGGTTGAACAACTAGCCTCGTGATGTGACCGGAACAATCTGCAACTGAACACATTCAAAACTGTAGAAATGGTGGTAGACTTTAAGAGAAACCCTTTCATACTTTCACCTCTTACAATACTAGACAACACAGTATCAACAGTAGAGACCTTCAAATTTCTAGGTTCTACCATATCACAAGATCTAAAATGGACACCTAACGTCAAAAACGTCATCAAAAAAGCACAACAAAGAATTTCTGTGCCAACTCAGAAAGCTCAAACTGCCCAAAGAACAGTTCTACAGAGGAATTATTGAATCTGTCATCTGCACCTCTATAACTGCCTGGTTTGGTTCTGCAACCCAACAAGACAGACAGACTTCAGAGGATAATTAGAACTGCAGAAAAAACAATTACTACCAACCTGCCTTCCATTGAGGACCTGTATACTGCACGAGTCAAAAAGAGGGCTGTGAAAATATTTACAGACCCCTCACATCCTGGACATAAACTGTTTCAACTCCTACCCTCAAAAAGACGCTATAGAGCACTGCACACCAGTACTAGACATAAGAACAGCTTTTTCCCGAATGCCATCACTCTGTTAAACAAATAATTCCCTCAACACTGTCAAATAGAGGTGGGTTTCAGCAGGTTCTGACCAGTTCTGGAGAATCGGTAGTGGAAATTTTGAGTAGTTCGGAGAACTGGTAGTAAAAATTCTGACTGGCCCCACCCCCATCTATTCTCTGCCTCCCAAATCCCAGCTGATCGGGAGGAAATGGAGATTTTACAGTATCCTTCCCCTGGAGTGGGGTGGGAATGGAGATTTTACAGTATCCTTCCCCTGCCATGCCCACCAAGCCACACCCACAGAACTGATAGTAAATTTTTTTGAAACCCACCACTGCTGTCAAACTATTTACTAAGTCTGCACTACTATTAATCTTCTCATCATTCCTATCACCCATCTCCTTCCACTAATGACTGTATGACTGTAACTTTGTTACTTGTATCCTTAGAATTTATACTGACTGTTTCCTAATATGATTTGCTTATTTGTACCCTATGACTATCATTAAGCGTTGTATCTTAAGATTCTTTTTTTTTAAAACAAGTTTTATTGGTCCCGTCCCCCCCCCCCCACATTTACCCACATCTTTTTTGAACAGAGCATTGGCCATGTGTCAGCTTTTGCCTGCTTCAGCTGCCATAAGAAACGGGGGAGGGATTAGTTATAGGACGAGGGGTGGGGAGAGGAAATGGGACTGAGACTGAAAACTTTAAAAAGACCCATTACATTTTGTCAATTAGACGGGTCGATTGCAGGAGGAGGCCCAGCTAGTTTTATGACCGAACCCCTTGAACTACAGTTGGGGAATCATGTAGAGAAGCTCAGCTTTATTGTAGCACCTGGCATGGAAAGGCCCCTCATTCTAGGACTGCCCTGGCTTCGTAAATGGAATCCACGAGTAAATTGGAAAACGGGGGTCCTGCGCATCCGTACGGCAGAACCAACTCCGGAAAAGGAAGCCCCCCCCCAAGGGACGACATAAGGCCAGAAAGGGTGGCAGTAGCCATTAACTATATTGAGGGAGAAGAAAAAATTCCTAAAGAATATTGGGACCTCAAGGAAGTGTTTAGCGAAAAAGCATCAGATGCCCTGCCTCCCCACAGGGCCACTGACTGCACCATTGAAATACTCCCTGGCGTGAAGCTTCCCAAACCAAAAATTTACCCCATGACACCTCGAGAGTTGGGGGAATTGCGGAATTTTATCGATAAAAACTTAGAACGGGGATTCATCGAACGAGCCAAACCCAAGGTGGCAGCGCCAGTAATGTTCCGTGAAAAGAAAGATGGATCATTCAGATTAGTAGTTGATTATAGAAACATGAACGCCATTTGCGTAGAAAATGTCTATCCCCTCCCACTCAGGAAGGACATGTTAGCCCATTTAGGGAAGGGAAAAATCTTTACCAAACTTGATTTAAGGGAGGCATACTACCGAGTGAGAATAAAAGAGGGAGATGAATGGAAGACAGCATTTAATTGCCCACTGGGATGTTTCCAGTTTAGAGTACTCCCTTTTGGACTACAGGGGCCCCCGGCTGTATTCATGCAATTGATCAACGAAGTGTTGCATGAGCACCTATATAAGGGGGTGTTGGTCTATTTGGACGATATTCTAATTTATTCTGACAACATGGCCGACCATGTAAGACTGGTTCGAGCGGTCTTGAATAAACTCAGAGCAGCTGAACTCTATGCCAAACTTTCTAAATGTGAGTTCCACCAAGACAAAATTGACTATCTTGGATATCGTATATCGCATGAGGGAATAGAGATGGACCCGGAAAAGGTCCGGGCAGTGATGGAATGGGCCGCACCACGCACCCGTAAACAATTACAGAGTTTCTTAGGATTTGCAAACTTTTATAGACAATTTATCCCCTCTTTCGCGAAAATCGCACTGCCAATTACAGACTTGCTAAAAACCAAAGGGGAAGTAAAACCCAAACCCTCGAAACCACTAGAATGGACTATGGACTGTCAAGCTGCTTTCGAGAAACTGAAACGACTGTTTGCAGCTGAACCGGTGCTCAAACACCCCGACATGGAACAACCTTTTGTAGTACAAGCTGATGCTAGTGACGTCGCTGTAGGAGCAATACTCTTGCAAAAGAATGAGAACGGGATATTACAGCCCTGTGCTTATACGTCCCGTAAACTATCAGACATGGAAAGGAGATGGGCCATATGGGAGAAAGAAGCGTTTGCAGTTAGATGGGCGCTGTTAACATGGAGACAATTTTTAGAAGGGGCAAAACACCCTTTCGAGGTGTGGACTGATCATAAGAATCTAGAAGCATTAAAAACACCACGCAAACTATCACCAAAACAAGTTCGCTGGGCCCAACACTTCAAGCGTTTCAATTTCACTTTACGGTACCTTCCTGGTGGGAAAAATTTCATGGCGGACGCACTTTCCAGATTGCCACAGTACAACAGCATCAAGAAGGAAGTGGTTCAACCAATGATCCCATTGACACAATTAGCAATACCTGTCACTACCAGAGCTCAGCGTAAAGCCGAACCAGAACTCTCGGGGGATTTACTTGAAAAATTGCGAGAAGCTCTAAAAACCGACGAGTGGTTTAAGAATCACTCGAATGAATGCACACTTCGTGACGGACTAGCTTGGGTTGGATCGAAATTGTATGTTCCAGCAACTTTAAGGACAATCGTATTAACATATGCTCATGATGCTAAGGCCGCAGGACACTTTGCGTTTGTCAAGACTCTGCTGTCAGGTTTCGGTGCTATCTTAAATGAGTTTCATTTTCAAGCGCAATCTCTCTAATGAAACATTTTTATTTAAGAACATAAAAAGCCGACAATCCTGATTTCATTTTTGCAGCCAAACTGGCCCCTCCTTCCAACCCCCTCCTCTTCCGCTCTCCAACCCCAATGTCCCATTGGCCATCATGCAAATCCATCTCTACCTCCCGGCACGTTCTTTTCACAGGAATGTAGCCCCCACCCTCGTCTCCCAGGAAACACTATCTGTACATACAAAACTAGGTAAAAGTTCATCTTGTTATGTCAGCGCTGGAAGAGAGCCTAATTTGGAACGCTGATATCCGGCCCCTCTCCCTTCACTTCTGCGACATCACCTATCCCATAGGGAAAACACAACAAGATTAGTCTCATCAGCCCCTCCCCGGCTGTGCACCCCCCCTCCCGGCTTTCCCGGGTGGTCTGCATGGAATTTTGCTATAAGGCGATCAGCTTGGATGTTTGCGCTCTTCACCCAGGAAGCCTCTGACAATGGGTAACCCTTCCATTTAATTAAGTACTGGAGGCGCCCCCTGTGCCATCTTGAATCAAGAATCCGCTGCACCTCGTAGTGCGTTTGGCCCCCAACAACCAGGGGCCCAGGGGGTTCACGTGCTATCTTACTTTAAGGCCAACTCTTTAAGGAGTTGGCCTTAAAGTATACCCCACTACAGGTTTTAGAAGGCTACTGTGAAAAACGGGGTGAATTTTCCCCAAAAGCCGTGGCAACTGCAATTGCACTGTAACGGGGTTGATTATTTTTATTATAGGAAATGGTCCTATAAATTTTGGGCCCAATTTCCTGCTCGGGAGTCTAAGTCTCAAGTACTTGGTGGAGAGGTAAACTTTCTCTCCCAGCTGAAATGGTCTTTGGGGAGTTCGGTGCTTGTCTGCTTGGTCCTTATAAGATTGAGCCGCCTTTGCCAGCGCCCTCTTAACATTTTCCCAAGTTTGTCTCAACATTGCCATCCAGTCGGTCAAACTGACTAAGGGGGCTCCCTCGGGTATTCTGGCATGGGAACAAAATCCATGCCACTCACTATTTTGAACGGGGTTAGCCCCGTGCTGCTGTGGACAGCATTATTATATGCAACCTCCACAAAAGATAGGAGGTCTGCCCAATTGGACTGCTGGTAGTCGACGTAGCATCTTAAATACTGTTCTATCATAGCGTTCAGTCTTTCTGCCCCCCCATTGGTGCTCGGGTGAAATGCTGAGCTGAGCCCTTGGGATGAACCTATGGATCGTAGAAACTCCCTCCAGAACTTTGCTGTGAACTGGACCCCTCTGTCAGAAATGATTCTCCTGGGGACTCCATGTAGGCGGTAAATGTGTTTCAGGAACAGTTTGGATAACTGACGGGCTGAAGGCAGTCCACTACAAGGTATGAAGTGTGCCTGTTTGGAGAATAAGTCTATTACAGTCCAGATCACTGTATTTCCACTGCTCCTTGGTAGGTCTACTATAAAGTCCATTGCAATCTCCTCCCTTTATGCGTACTCGGTAATAAGCTTCTCGAAGGTCTAGTTTGGTGAAAACCTTCCCTTTAGCTAGGTGGGCTAACATGTCTTTCATGAGGGGGAGGGGGTACAAGTTGTGTACGCAAACAGCGTTGATACTTCGAAAGTCGACTACCAGTCTCATGGAGCCGTCCTTTTTCTCTTTAAACATGACCGGCGCCGCTACCCTTGGTTTCACTGGCTCAATAAATCCCCTTTGTAAGTTTTTGTCTATGTAGTCCCGCATTTCCTGCATTTCTCGGGGCGTCATGGCATACATTTTAGGTTTGGGTAGTTTCGCTCCTGGGATAATCTCGATGGCACAATCGGTCTCGCGGTGGGGGGGCAGAATGTCACACTCGGCCTCGCTGAATACCCCCGCAAGGTCTTGGTACTCCCTTGGGATCTGGTTTGCGTTACAAGCGGTGGTGGGTGCGGCTGCCAATTGCTTTGCTGCACCTTCTGGGAGGGACCCTTGTGTTGGTGGTGTTTTCTTCTGTAGTGGAGGGCTGCTTTGGGGTTTCAGCGTGGGAGGGAATTCTTCTGGTCGGGGCGGCAGGGGTTGGGGCCCCTTTGCTATTCTCAGCCTGCGGGTTCCCTCTTGCCACCAAATGATTGGGCCCCATTTGTCGAGCCATAAGAGTCCCAATATGACTGGTTCTGTCATCTTGGGGGCTATTATGAAGCGGATCGTCTCCCAGTGATCTGCGAGTTCTAGTCTCACGGGTTCAGTCAAGTGTGTGGCGTACGTTCCTCCCACTAGGGACCCATCAACTTGCTCAAAGCGAATTGGTTGTTTGAGCTGTTTAGCTCGGATTCCCAATTTTAGAACTGTGGGTAGGTTGATTAGGCACCGTGTGCTACCCGAGTCTATTAGGGCTTGGAAAGTCTCTTGGGCCCCTGTTTTGGGGGCTGTTAGGCGTATGGGGAAAAGAAAAGGATGGACGGGTCCACTCACCATCGGGTCATCCTCGCCTTCGTCTTCCGTGTCATAGGGTTCGGGGGACTGATCTCCCTCCACTGGGATTCCTCTGGTTTCGGTCAGATGAGCGAAAAACTCAGGGATTTGGGGAGCTTCCCGCGGTACGTGGGTGACACGCTTGGGCCCTCGTTCCGGTCGTGCTTTGGGCGGTGGAGCTGGTCCCGGTTTAGGCGTTCCACATCTTGCTGCTATGTGGCCGCTTCCTCCACATCTGTAGCATTTCAGTGGGCTCCGTGGGGCAGTTGGTCTGTAGGAGGGCTGTGATGTTGGGGTTTCTCGTCTGTTGAGTGGCCCCTGGTCTGGTCGGCCTCTCTCCTTTTCCTCTGGTGGTTTTGACGTGTCACTCGCCCGCAGCCCTCTGTCGACTTTTATCGCTACCCAGAACCATTCAGCGAGTCGGTTTGGGATGTCACGATAGGCAGTCACTTGGGAAATTCTTTTATCTAGGCTTGTTCTAAAAAAATACACCAGCAATCGCTCTGGTAGGGGAGGCAGTGTCCCAATGACTCTCCTGAATTCACGGATATGCTCTCTGATAGGCTTCCCCCTCTGCATTAGGTTTCTGAGCTCGTCTTCCACATAGGGGTCCTCCTCCTCCTCCTCATAACGGGCTCTCAATAGTTGCAAGAACCCATCCGCATTTTGTAGCTGGGGGGCCCTGTATTTGTAGAGTGATGCTGACCACCTCTTTGCTTCTCCCTCCAGCCCTTCCGAGATAGCATTCACTAGGGCTCTGGGGAAAGGGTAGAGGTGTCCGAACCGCTCTATGTATATCTCAGCTGAATCGAGGAATTGGGCGAGGTTGTCTGGGTCACCATCAAACTTCCCTCTGAACTGGGGTGGTTCCTCCCTCTCTGCCCTCTCCTCTCTGTGCTGAGCTCTGGAGGGCCAGCCTTGGTGTTGGTAGTCCTCTGCCTCGTCTCTCATCCTGGGGTGGGGAGGTGCTGCCTTGTCTGGGCTTCGCTGCCATTCCCATCCCCAGCTCGCCCTTCCCAATTCACTTAGGGGTTTTTCTTTATCTTTTACCTTTGTATTTTCCAAGTTGGCTGGAATCACGACCGCTTCTGCTCCTCCCGTTTCTTGAAGCAGGCTTTCCTCCGAGAGCTTGGCTTCAGCCATAGTCCGTCCGACCAGATGTCTGGGAGGGAACGGGATGATTTAAACTCAGCCAGCCTGGATTTGGAGGAGAGTTTGGCTGTCTGTCAGGTTTCGGTGCTATCTTAAATGAGTTTCATTTTCAAGCGCAATCTCTCTAATGAAACATTTTTATTTAAGAACATAAAAAGCCGACAATCCTGATTTCATTTTTGCAGCCAAACTGGCCCCTCCTTCCAACCCCCTCCTCTTCCGCTCTCCAACCCCAATGTCCCATTGGCCATCATGCAAATCCATCTCTACCTCCCGGCACGTTCTTTTCACAGGAATGTAGCCCCCACCCTCATCTCCCAGGAAACACTATCTGTACATACAAAACTAGGTAAAAGTTCATCTTGTTATGTCAGCGCTGGAAGAGAGCCTAATTTGGAACGCTGACATCTGCATCTTGTTAAGAGACAATTTTGGTGGCCTGCACTTAAAAAGGACATAGAGGCATATGTGGCTAGCTGTCCAGTATGTGCCTCGGCTAAGAGACCTCCAGGAAAATCCCCTGGATTGTTGCAAAGTGTGGCTAGACCGAACGCCCCATGGAAGGAAATATCTATGGATTTTATTGTGGATTTACCAGATAGTGAGGGCTGCACTGTCATTTGGGTAGTAACTGATTTGTTTTCCAAACAAGTACATTTCATCCCTTGCTCAAAGATCCCTTCAGCAAAAACCCTCGCAAAACTGTTTATTCGGCAAATTTACCGACTACATGGATCTCCGAAAAGAATAATTTCTGACAGGGGGGTGCAATTTACTTCCAGTTTCTGGAAGGAGTTTTTGAAATTGATAGGTTCAGCACAGGGGTTAAGTTCCAGTCACCACCCTCAGACAAATGGGGCCTGTGAAAGAACCAATGGGGTACTCGAGCAATACCTGAGGTGTTACGTAAATTACCAGCAAGACAATTGGGTAGACTTGTTACCATTTGCAGAAGTGGCATATAACAATTCTGGACACAGTAGCACCGGATTCACCCCTTTTAAGGTCGCATCGGGCCAGGATTTTGTACCCATTCCTGAGTTACCACAAGATGATCCTCAAAATCCTTCCTTGATGGATTGGATTGAACAGCTAAAGAGCACATGGGCAGTGACTCGGAAGGCATTGGATGAGGCACACCGGGCTCATAAGGCCCAAGCCGATAAGAAAAGGTCCCCAGCTCACAAGTATACAGTGGGTGATAAAGTCTATTTGTCTACCAAATACTTACAGACTACCCAGAAGTCCAAAAAGCTGGGGCCTAAGTATGTGGGACCATTTCGTGTGATTAGATTGATTAATCCAGTAACAGTTGAATTGGAATTGCCAAAAACCTTGAGACGAATACATCCTGTATTCCATGTTAGTTTATTGAAACCTGAACACTCGTCTCCTTTAAGGGCTGATCAAAGCACCCCTCCAGTGCTTTGGGGGCGGGGATGAAGAAGAAGTCTTGTGGGCTGCAAAGCCAGGCCAGTGAGTGGGGCATGGAGGTGTGGGCATGGTACTGATCTACAACTTGGTGTGGTCATCCTGGCCAGAATGCAGTCAGCCTTAGATCTGACTCGCAGGGCTGCCCTGGAACATGAGCACAGTAAGCGGCGAATGCTGTAAAAGGTAAGTGCTCTGAATGAAGTCAGCCTGCAAAGGAAGATGGTTCCCAGGGATGCCAGACCCTGCGCTTACTGCCTCCTGTGCGTGCACCCAGGGGGCGGGGTGGCTCCTTGTTGGCTCCAGGATGGCCCCACAGATCTAAGGCTGATCACGTTGCAGCTCAGATGGCCACAACCAGATTATAGATCAGTGCTGGGCCGGGCCGAGGTATAGTGGGCCAGTCCTTCGCTGTTTCCAGGGCGGCTCCACAGGCCAGATCTAACCACACCACAGGCCAGATTTGGCCTGTGGGCCTTGTGTTTGACATGTCTATATTAGCCCATTTGGCCAAAGGGAAGATTTTTACTAAATTGGACTTGTGCGAAGTCTACTACTTGCACAGCAAGTTATCCCTGCAGCCAATTTCCGGTGTTGAGATGTCCTGCAAAGAAATGATGGCAGTAAGTTGGCAGAGAGGATTTAGCGGTCACCCCTGTTGGCCGCTTTGAGCTAGCAATGTCAAGTCCACATGCAACCATAACCCTTAACTACACGTTTGGAAATTGTCACATTTTGTTAAACAAGTTTCTTGGAGCTGGTAGCTAATAAATGATGTTTCTGTCCATTTTGTAAAATGTAGTGAGGAAATTAGGAATGAGTTCAATCCCACTTAGCACACTAACCCTAACCTTGAAATGTTGAGACTTGTAGAATAACCTTTATCTCATTCCTATAGGTCCGTGATGGCAAACCTCATTTAACAATTATTTAACAAAGGCTTAACTCCCATAAGAAAACATTTCATATATTTTATCATTACATTAATTTCATATTTCATACTTTATCTCCATACTTTATTATCTAGCCATTGGTAAAACAAATCCCATATCAAATAGTATTGGGTGTCTTCCTGTTCTCTAATTTCAAATGTCAATTTACTCATTTCAGCACATTCCATAATTTTCTTAATAACTTCATCATCAGTAGGTATCTTCTCTCCTTTCCAATTTTTAGCAAATATAATTCTAGCCGCTGTTAAAACATTCACAATTAAATATCTCAGTTCTCTATTATACATTTCTGGTAAAATCCCTAATAAAAATATCTCTGGTTTAAAGTCAATGTGTTTGTCATTTTTTCCAATCATGTGTGGATTTTGGTCCAATATCTTTTAGCTTCTGCACATGTCCACCACATATGGTAATATGATCCTGAAGTCTGATGACATTTCCAACATTTCTCCGATTTGTTCTTGAACATTCTGGCTATTCTCGTCGGGGGTAGATGCCACCTGTAAAACATCTTATACAAATTCTCCTTATATGCTGTAGACATTGTCATTTTATAATTTTGCAACCACAGTTTATGCCATTTCTCCAAATCAATCCCATGGCCAAAATTTTCCCCCCATGCTATCGTTTCTTTAACTTGTTCTTCTTCCAATTTTACCTCTAATAAATAACCATATAATTTTTTGATTACATAGTCATCAGAACCCATTAAAATCTTATCTAAATTGGTCAAGACATTATAAAAACCTTCTTGTTTAAGATCGTCTTCATATCTAGAACGTATTTGCAAATAAGAAAACCAATCCATCTTAAAGCCTTGTTCTTCCAATTCTTGCTTCAATTTAAGTTCACCCTTTTCATTCATTAATTCACTATATCTAACAATTTGTTCCCTTCTAAATACTACTGAATATGAAAATGCTTAAATCGTTGATACCCAGACTGGAATTTTCAAATAGTGTTGTTTTTTAATCTTCTCCCAATTTAATAACAAAGCCTCACATATATGATGTCTTCTAAAATACCCCTGTATTTTTGTTCCTTTAAACCATAAAAAAGCATGCCACCCCATCAACAAATCATGACCTTCTAGATTCAATAATTTAGTATTTCTTAATGTTATCCATTCTTTAATTCACATCAAACTTGTTGCTTGGTAGTAAAGTTCCCAGTTAGGTAACCCAAAATCCCCTCTCATTCTAACATCTTGTAACAATTTTAATTTTATCCTTGCCTTCTTTCCCTGCCAAATGTATTTTAACACTATTTTATTCAGTTCTTCAAAGAAGTCTTTCCCCAACCTAATTGGAATTGTCTGGAACAAATATAAAATTCTAGGCAAAATATTCATCTTAATAATTGATATCCTTCCAATCAAAAAAAGCTGTAAATTTTCCCATTTCGCCAAATCTGTCCCTATCTGTTGTTTAAGTTTATCATAATTATTTTCTTTAAGCGTGCTACATCTTGCTGTCAAGTATATCCCCAAATATTTGACTTTGTGACTTGCATCTTTGATCTATCCGCCAATTCTTCTTTTTGCTTTACCAACATATTTTTATATGTTATCTAAAATGTTCAAAAACATTTTAAGAAAGTTAAACATTTTAACAATTAACAAAAATATTTTAACAAAGAAAATATGTTAAATTTATGTGGAAAAATCCTTACATAGAACGGACTGCAAATAAGGAAAAGGCCCCAGAAGAAATGGAGAGATTTTCACATTCTTTAATACCTGGCTAAGGCCATAAGTACTCTAGCTTTATCAGATTTTTTCTCTATATTTCAAAAGATCTTTTCATAGACATAAATGGGGTGGTGATGGTGTTTGCCTATTGCAAAGAAACAGCTACTTTCAGCTCCCTCCTCCTTTTCAAGGGGACTCTGTAAGGCCTACCATTTTTCAGCTATTTTATGAAGGCACACTCCAAATTCCAACCATCCCAGGAGCTCAGAGGTTGTAAAACCCTGTTCTGCCTTAATTCTACTGTTGTGGATTTAATAAGACAAACACAACTTTTAGATTAATCAGAGACAGATTTTATATATATATATTGCGCAATAGGTTCAAGGCTCTGTACATGAAGCGTTGAACAAAGACAGGAATTAGGTACACTGGTTTTATACCCTTCTAGACAAAGGATTCTTTTGAAGTCAGCAGTTCATATGGTCCTATACATTTATCAATTTTAATTGACATTACAGAGTTTCTTTGCAAAACAATCATAATTCTTTTTGTAGATTACTGAAGCATATCTTTTATCTTTTGACGATGGACAACTTTTAACTCATGTGGATCCCCTTGACCTAACCAACCTTTAAGCTGTATGTCATTAGAATGTTCCTTTCTTCTGACAACTTAGAGGCCTCCTAGAGGAACCAAAAGGACCTTGGCTGAGTTTGTACTTTTTCCAACCCGATGCATTGCTTTTTAGAATAGAGTGAATAGAAAGTTATCCAGTGGTCATCCATCAGAGCCCACTTCATTACATTATTCCCCCCTCTGAAAGTTTTTCAATGCAGAAACTTTCACTATTCTCATATAAGTTTAACTTCTGAGTATACAAGATTCCAATAAACAAATCTACCATATATAGGGTCTAACAAAAGATAATTAATAAAAGTAAAGGATAGGTAGTTCTTGATTGTTTTTCTACTCTCTTGATTCTTGGGGAGATTCTCTACCTTTTTCTACAGGTTCCATTTCCTCATATGGGTCTGCCTCAGAATCTTTATGTTCTTCCACAGGATATGGACCAAGTTGATTAAGAAAACGTTCTATCAAAGCTAGTTCCTTTTCAACTTGAATCTCCTTTACTGTTCTTATAGATGTTTCAGCATAGGGATTGCACAAGGAATAAAAGCTAGGCCTGCCACAGCCATATTAATTCACCCGGATCCAGGCAACCAAGAAAACCACATGTCAGTTGTTTATAACCTCTGACCTATCTTGGAAGCCCTATCCTGCAATTCCTTGGCAATTTCTCTGACCACACCTGATTTGTTACATGTTCCTGTCCAGTTTGTTGGTAAACACAAATATGCATCCTTTCCACATAAGAAGATTTATGGAAAAGGCATGCACTCAGTAGTTCCTTGCATTAGTCCAGACCCCTAAGTCCCTGCCACAAACATTCCTGCCAGTGCAATGGGACTTCCAGTGAGAGGTCCTTCTGTTTATCTCTGAGAATTGGTCCTTCAAAAAACATATCGAGAGGTAGTATTTCCAGATGGAAAAAGGATACACAAATCTAATTTGGACTTCAAGTTGAACCAGAGTGGAAATTCTGAAGGTTGAAATGGTCTTGGACAGATTCCATCCACCCCACTTTCCCTTCTTAAAGTTTATTTCTGGTAGCCTTTGTTCTAACCCAGAGTTGTGGTTTGACAGGAACAGCATGATAAGATGTAGGGCTAGTAGATAAACATAAGCAGCATTTCTGACCTAGGGTAGGGTCATACTGTTTAACAAGATCTTGACTTTATTCCAAAATCCGTGATATATAGTCTCCTCTATGCAATTGTTGTAGAGGCCCATTTTCCTTATCTATTCCCCCCTCAGCTGGGAATGTCAATAGTGCAACCTTAGGTGGTGGAGTTGACTTAGGTCTAAGGTAACGACCTCGTGTATATACAATGCGTTCTTGGCGTGAGTGAACTTGACCTAAAGTGTAGTCATCTAGGGAATCAATGTTCATCTTATGTTCACTTGAGAGTCCTAGTGCGAATAATGTCCAAAGCCATAAACAAATCATAATCAACCATGGTGTGAAGCTCACTACGTCAGGGAGAGGGTTAGTGGTGCATGTGATTTGGGAAACAGGAGTAGCAATAAAAATCCTAGGTCTACCACAAAAACGTTCCTTATATATGTAAAACAAAATTACTAGCAAGATTAGAACAACAAGTACCCACAAAACATACTCCCAAACTTCTAATAACATTAGCATGTGTAAGAAAGTGTTATATTAAAGCTAATAATATGTATATGTACAATGTGAAGGCAGTTGTCCTCTTTACAAATCTTCCGCCGTGCGTAGAGAATCAGCTTCCGGAGTGATTCAGCAAGGCTGATGGTCACCTGGTATCAGTCTCATCCAGTGGATCCAGGATTGTCCTCCTAAGATCTTTAAAAACACAATTACAAAACCAATACATCTGGGCGAGTGCGCAAAGGAATCTGAGCAGTTGTAGTCCTTTTCAGTTGGGAAACAGCATAGGCAACCACTGAATCCTAAGAAAGAAAAAATACAAAAATAGTCCAGATGATGAAGAATGCTATTCCCACTGGTGGCTGGATCCTTTGGATCATCAACTTCACTGGATTTCCTTGATGAAATTGAGCCCGTTCACTTGGGGTCTAACTTCCGTCCAGTTTGGATTAACATCCAATCATCATGGTGGAATTTGTGGACTGGAACTTCAAAGGTGGTGTTTGGGCTAATAGTCCTTGTTTCCTAAAAACTTCAAAATATCTGGACAGGTTATACACATATTGTTTCAATACTTTGTCTCTGGTTTCCAAGGAAGTAATGCATATGCTTCCTGTAGTGAAAACTACTCCAAACAACAGTTCATATGATGATAATCTGTCTAGGTTGGGTAAAATTCTTGACACCACTGTTGCTGTAGCATTACTGCAGATAAAAGCTGCAACCCACATTTGTTTATAATTGATGTTACTAAAGGATATATCCCAATACAATCATAGCTTAGTTTAAAAGTTCATGTACAATAGCTTGAAGTCCCCAATGACTCCACCCATATTTTGCCAAATGATGTCCAGAGACTAAGGGTTACAATGCATTAAACAATAGCCGTCATAAAGTCAGCTTATTGCCCCCCACAAACTGGGTCCTCAATTCACCTACCTTAGAAAGGATGGAAGGCTGAGTCAACCTTGAGCCTGGTGAGATTCGAATTTACAGTAATTGCAGACAGCTGGTGTTAAATTACAATGCATTTATCCACTGAGCTATCCAGGCTCCCTGTCCATAGAGCTTAATTTAATGAATACAATTCAAAGGTTTGAGCAGACCAATTTCAAGGCAATTTGTCTCCAGGGGGTGTCCTTCCAAATCAGGTCTTGTTTTTGTATGTAAGCCAATTATTTCAACACCATAATGTTCTCATCCAAGGTGATCCATTGATCTGGTGTTGGTTAAGAACTGTGCTTGATTCAAATTGAGAACTGCAGGTAAAATCAAATCTGTGTTGCATTAAAATTGTTTTATTTTTGTTTAGAATTTTGAATCAGATAACCACCACTGAAGGATAGTTCTGACTTGATGTGGGATGCTTACAATGAGGACTCCCCCAAAGGTCAATTTCCTACTTTCTGAGCCAACACCCCTCGTGCAATTCAATTTGTGTGTGTGTGTGTGTGTGTGTGTGTGTGTGCCTACAAAGAGACCGAATGGCTTTTCCAAATTTGGCAAACCCAATACAGGAGCCCTGGTTAAAGCCTGTTTCAAAATTTTCAAGGCTTCCTCTTTCATGTCCCTCCCATTTCAAACTCCAAGATCCAGATTCAATTAATTTTGCATAGAATTGTCTTAATTCTTGCTTGTTTATAGATGGAGGCGGAGACGCTACCCCTCCTTTCTATCAGGAGTGATTTTTTTTTTTCTTCTCCTGTGGGGGGGAAGTCTTTCCCTTTAAAGATTGCTGAAAGGCAGAGCTTTCCCCGTCCTGAATTCAAAACTCCTGGAATCAGTTTTATTGTTCCTAGTAAGGCAAGCAAGAAACAAACACATCTTTTATTCTTCCTTTTGTTGTGGAAATTAAGGCGGCGTCTCAGTTTCTTAATGGCCCATTGGTAAAGGTGGGGGCTGAACTCTGCCTGAGTTTCTGCCTATTTTCTTTAGGGGAATTTTCTTGTGCTTTTAATATTGAGCTTCTCAAATCTTCCAACACTCCCTTCACTGATTAAGTGTATTCAAATGCTTTGTTCACTTAATCTGATCTCTGTCAACGAAAAACACCACTTCTTTTTTTTTTTATTGCAAAAGTTTTACAATTACATTTTCACCCCTTTTTCCCCCCCACCTCCCCCCCCAAACTTCCCAACCTCCCTAACCCTCCCTAACCCTCCCCTCCCCCCAGACTTCCCTATAATATACTCATACTCATAAAGAACCCTAATATAACACTTATATATAGACTTGAACCCCTCCCTCCCCTGTATAATGTTTCTCTTTATCTCATTACATTAAAAAATTTCTAGTACATTATTTTCAAATAAAAGCTATTTGATACTTTCTAGTTTGATATTTGTTCTGAACATATTCTATCCACCTTTTCCATTCCCACTCATAAGTCTCTTGTGAACAGTCTTTTAAATATGCTGAAATCTTCGCCATCTCTGCAAAACTGGCCATCTTCAAAGTCCATTCCTCAATAGTGGGCAAAGCTTCATTCTTCCAATATTTACCTATCAACAATCTTGCTGCTGTTATCATATACAATATCAATTTTGTTTCACCCGATGTAAAACCCTTAACTATACCCAATAAAAACAGTTGTGGAGAAAATTGAATTTTTTTCTTCAAAACATTCTGCATGACCCACCAAATTTTTATCCAAAAAGCCTTAACTTTCCTACAGGTCCACCAAACATGATAATACGTAGCATCCAAACATTCACATCTCCAACATTTTGGCTGAACATTAGGGTACATACATGACAACTTTTTGGGATCTAAATGCCATCTATAAAACATTTTGTAGAAATTTTCCCTCAGGTTCTGCGACTGTGTAAATTTAACATTCTGAACCCAAATTTTTTCCCATATTTCCAGCATCACTGGTTCTTCAAAATTCTGTGCCCACTTAATCATACAGTCTTTAACTAATTCAGTTTCTGAATCTCTTTCTAGCAAAACATTATAAAGCCTTTTGATATGCATTGGACCTTTCTCTCTTATATGTCTAACCAATTCTTCCTCATGCAACATAATACCAGTTTTTTGGTCCTCTTTCCATCTCAGTTGTAATTGATTATATTGTAACCAAGTTAAATTAATCCCTTCATCCAACAGTGTCTGCAATGCCTTCAGCTGCCATCTGCCCGCATCTGTAAAAAGAACCTCTTTATATAAAACCCCCCCGAGTGACATTATATTTGTATTCCACAAAGTATGACCAAGATCCAGCCATAGCGGTATTTTATAATCCCATTTGAATCGGTGCTTCTTCCAAACTCTCATCAAAGAATCTCTAAGTATATGACTTTTAAATACTTTATCTACTTTGTCGTCGTAAAATAAGTAAGCATGCCATCCAAATTCAAGATCAAAACTTTCTGCATTCAATATTCCAGTCTTTTTCCTTCCAAACCAATCACTTGTTAAAGTTAAAGCTGCTGCATCATAATAAAGCTGTAGGTTTGGAAGTTTAAGACCTCCTCTTTCTGGAACATCTTGCATAATTTTCAATTTCACTCTCGGCTTCTTCTCGTTCCAGACAAACTTATTCACTCCAGATTGCCAAACTTTCAATTGTTTATCACTTTTAAGCACCGGAATCATTTGAAACAAAAAAAGAAATCTTGGCAAAATGTTCATCTTAACTGCTGCTATTCTTCCAAGTAAAGACAGCTGCAGTTTTTTCCAGGTCTCCATGTCTTTCTGCACCTCTCGCCACAACACCTCATAGTTATTTTGAAACAATTTCATGTTTGATTCTGCAACCTGAACTCCTAGATATTTTACCTTAGGTACAGTCTCAAAACCTGCCCTCCTTTCAAGCTCATGTTTACGATCTTGTGTCATGTTTTTAACTATCATTTTAGTCTTTTTTGGATTCAGTCTAAAACCTGAAACTTTACCATAGTCTTGTATAATGTCCTTCATCAGGATTATTGATTCCATTGGTTGTGATAGGGTAACAACCAGATCATCTGCAAATGCCTTTATTCTGTAATCCTCTTGCCTAATCTTTATACCTTTCAAGATATTAGAGTCCCTTATTGTATTTAACAAGACTTCTAGTGTTAAAATAAATAAAAGTGGGGACAACAGACATCCCTGTCTTGTTCCTTTTTCAATTTTAAACTCTGTTGTCAGGCTTCCATTAATAATGATCTGTGCCTTTTGCTCTTGATAAATTGCTGAAATCGCCTGTATAAATTGATCCCCAAAGTCCATCTTTTTTAAAGTCTTTAGTAGAAAATTCCAATCCACTCTATCAAAGGCCTTCTCTGCATCCAAAAAGACCAGCACTGCAGGAATCTGTTTATTCTTCTCAAGATATTCCAATAAATCTATTACTTGCCTTACATTGTCCTTCATGTGTCTACCCTCGATGAATCCCGCTTGATCCTCATGAATCACCTTTTGGACTACTGGCATCAACCTGTTGGCTAATACTTTCGCATAGATTTTATAATCTGTATTCAAAAGAGATATTGGTCTATAATTCTCTGGTTTTTTAGGACCAACTTGTTCTTTTGGTATCAAAGATATGTAAGCTGTTGTCCATGATGGGGGTATTTTACTCCCTTGTTGAATATTGCAAAATAAATCTCTAAGTTGTTCCACCATTTCAGCTTGCAAAGTTTTGTAATACACTGCGGTCAAACCATCCGTACCAGGAGCTTTGGCTGTTTTTAACTGTTTAATTGCTACTATTATCTCCTCCTCTGTTATAGGATAATTCATTCTTTCCTTTTGTTGATCAGTAATTTTTGTAACTCTTTTATCGTTTTAAGTATTTTTCTATAAGTCCATTCTGCACCTCCTCTTTGGCATATAGTTTAGTATAATAGTCCACAAAAGCTTCTTTAATTAATTTTTGTTGAAAAATTTCTTTCCCTCCAATATCAATACTATCTATAGTCCGTATACTTTGTTTTTTCCTCAATGTGTAAGCCAACCATCTGCCCGGTTTATTAGCGTTACAAAATGTATTATGCTTCGCATATTGTAAGTTTGTTGCAACTTGTTCCGCCATAAGCATTTGAAATTGGTCTTTCAAAAGTTTTATAGCACTGCTTATTCTTTCATCTGTTGGATTTTTAATAAGTAACTGTTCTTTATTCTTTATTTCTATTTCCAATTCAGATCTTTTCTTTTGTCGAAACAGTCTATGTTTAGAGTTCATGTAGATAAGTACCCCTCTCATATAAGCTTTACTTGCATCCCAGACAATTTCAATTGGGGTACCTTTATTCGAATTTATTTCAAAAAATTCTTTCAAGTGCTTTTTAAGTTCTGTTGTATTTTTTTCATATCTAAACAAGTTCTCATTTAATCTTCAAGAACGTCTCTCAACCTTATCCATCTCAATTTCTATCCATACTGGGCTATGGTCAGTCAAAGTTCTTGGAAAAATCTTTGTTCTTTTTGTCTTGACAAGTAGATCATCTGACAACAAGATAAAGTCAATCCTAGAGAAGGATCTGTGTCTATCAGAAAAGAAAGTGTAGTCCAGTTCTTTTGGATTATGTATTCTCCAAACATCTTTTAGTTCCATATCTTCTTTCATGTCAAAAAAAAGTCTGTGGTAATCTGATTCTAGACTTTGCCAAACTCTTTTTATCTAATTTAGAATCAATTACTCCATTCCAGTCTCCCATAATTAAAATAGATCTGTAATCCCATTGCAGTATTTTAGTATGTAACATCTTATAGAAATGGTCCTGTTGTTGATTGGGAGCATAAATTCCAATCAGAAGAATTTGGCCATTTGCTGTAAGCAATTCAATTGCTACAAACCTACCATCTTCATCTGCTTCTATAACTTTAGCTGTTAACTTTTTATTTACATAAATAACCACACCATTCTTTTTTTGCGAAGTTGAAGATATAAAATGTGTTCCTAGTTTGGAGTTTATCAATATTTTTGATCTTGAGTTGTGATATGTGTTTCTTGTAAACAAATTATATCATTATTAAATTGTTTCAAATATGTAAATAATTTCTTCCTTTTCTGTACTGAATTCAACCCATTAACATTCCAAGATAAACACTTAAATATCATCTCCCTCTTTTGGGAGCAAGGAGCAGAATAATTGAAGGTCATCCGAAAGCTTCGATCTCGCTCCCCCCATGGCTCCAGTCTCTTGTGCAATACTCTTAGCTGCCTCCTTATCTTGCCTTTGTTGTTGTTGTTGCTTTTGTTTAAGTAACTTAGATTGAGCTCGAGTTATACGTTGATCCTTAACTTCAATCATCTGAACCGAATCCAAGATTGGAGAAGATTCCAGCAAGGGCTCATCTAAAAAACCTCCTTCTGCGCCTTGCATTTCCTCTAAATCCTGCTTAGACTGTCGTTGCAAATCTCGTTGCGGTTGCTTCTCTTCACTCTCTTTAATCTCCAGAACTGTAGATGTACGTGGAGATGGTGTTCTTTCCTTAAGAATAGTAGTGTAAAAGTGCTGTGCCTTCTCCACGGTATTCAAGCGATGTCTTTCTCCCTTGTATCTGAAAATTACTCCAGCTGGTGCGTCCCACCGGAAAGGTATCTGTAAATTTTGCAATTCCTTAACAAGAAAACCAAATTCTTTTCTAGCTTTCAGCATTTTAGGAGGTAATTCTTTATAAATTCCAATTCGTGAGCCCCCCACTTGCACAGAAGTGTAAAATGATTTTTGCAGGATATCATTTCTTATTTCTCTATCTGTAAAATATATGACCACATCTCTAGGTAATTGTCTTTGTCTGGCCACCCAAGAATTGACTATAAATTTTGTCTATTTTATGAAAAACCACATCAGGATTGACTTGTATAATCTTGGCCAGGGCCTCAGAACAAACTTGTCTCAAATCCTGTCTTTCCTCCTCTCGAATTCCTCGAAGCCGTATAGCAAACTCCATTGCCCTGAATTGTATCATAACAATCTCGTCTTCAACTCTCTGCATTTTATTGTCAACATCAGCAATTTTATAATCATTGTCTTTCATCTTAACGTTAACTTCTAATTTAAGTTCTTCAACTTTAAAATCAACTTTCCCGATAAATTCTGCCAGGCCAGATGCCACTTCTGATATTTTTTTGGTCACCTTATTTTGATTCTGTTTCACCATGTCTTTAACTTCATTAATTTCCTGCATAAATTCCTGATGTGATTTTTGAAGTTTATCATCTATCTCCTGATGTGATTTTTGAAGTTTATCATCTATCTCCTGTTGAGATTTTTGAAATTTATCATCCAGAGTTTTAGAAATAAATTCTTTTAAATCTGCCACATCAAATTCTTTTTTCTGAGTCTGTAACTGTTGAGCAGGGGGAAGTTGCGTTTCATGTTTGTGTGTGGGGGATCCCCCCCCTGTTGCCTTCCCTTCCTGCTTCTTTGAAGCCATCCTGCCACGTGATCTAGTTTTTCTAAAGAGGGAAGTTCCTTTTCCTTTCCCTCCTGCACAAAGACTTCTAAAAAAATCCCCCAGATTTGATCAAATAAAGGTTGAAGTAAAGCAAAGTCAAATATTGAAAAGGAAGAAATTTTCCAGTTATTTCTCTTATAACAAACAAGGCAACTTTGTAGCAACTTGAAAACTTTGTAACAAGATAACTTCACCAATCCACACTCACTGGCTCGTTAACTCTGAGACTAAGCGCCATGTTTTTCAAAGCACTTTCACTCATTCGCATTTTTCTCAGATTAAAAAGTCAACAAAGCGCTAATACTTGCGTTTCCAAGTTTCAAGATTCAGGTAGTTTCGCTGTTTATTAAAGCTGGTTCTTTTCACTTTAAATTTCCTGCAGCCGGCTTGTTCTGCAAAAGCAGAATCGTCCCACGTCGCCCGGAGTTTCAGCAGGTTGGAAGGGAGCCACGCCTGTTCTCTCCCCAGAAACTTCCCTGGGGGGTTACAGGGGCTCGACCTGTGCCCTGTGATCTCTCCTTCTTCAATCCTGTGGATTTAGAAGTTTTCGAGCCGCTTCTTCGTCTCGAAGCGGCTCTACAGGCGGCGGGGCTGGCGGAGCTTCAAAAAGCGCCGCCGTCGCCGAAGACAAGGAAACCGGAAGTTTTTTCAAACACATCTTTTATTGTGGAAATTAAGGCGGCGTCTCAGTTTCTTAATGGCCCATTGGTAAAGGTGGGGGCTGAACTCTGCCTGAGTTTCTGCCTATTTTCTTTAGGGGAATTTTCTTGTGCTTTTAATATTGAGCTTCTCAAATCTTCCAACACTCCCTTCACTGATTAAGTGTATTCAAATGCTTTGTTCACTTAATCTGATCTCTGTCAACGAAAAACACCACTTCTCTTCAGATCACCACTTCTCTCCTACTTCTTAGCACTTCCACATTTCAATCTGCCAACTTCCATAACTTTCCAAAAACAAATCACATACCTTCTCCTTTCCATCAATTCTTTCTCTAACTCCTTCTTATTATAACATTCAATTCCTTCTACCACTGCCATCCTGATTTCCAAGCCAGCACAAGTCTGTGTAGACAAACTTAAAGGCAACTTTCTGACTTCCCTTAAAACTTCCTCTCTTCCTTCAACTACCGTATATCCCTCTATAAACAAATGAGCTCCTCAGCACCAATTATCTAATCTCCCCGCAAATTGAAGTGAACAAAAACAAGCATACTCTCGAGGCAGAATCCAACATTTTAGACAAAAATGCCACTGAATCTCTCCCACCACACATCGCAATTTCCAACTCATCTCTGTGACAATTCCCAAAAAGGGCAGTAACTTGTGCTACTAGCAAACAAACAAATAAACAACAAACAAACATACAAACGAACAAACGTGCCATCTGTTAAGGATGCAGAATGCACGCAGACATAAAAAACATTTAAGAAAGACAGCTTCAAAAATAAAACAATAGTAGATTAAAAAAATCTTTCAAAATAATTTCTTTGAGATAGAATAAAAATAAGAATAAAAATAATTTTATTTCTATACCATCCTTCTCCCGAAGGACTCAAGGCGGTGTACAGCCTATTTTGTTTAAAAAAACAAAACAACACCAATTTAAAATAATTAAAAATATTAAATGGATTCGGCTCAATTTAAAACCTCAGAAATTTAAAACATCCGATTTAAAATTATGTTGCTAACCCAGCCTGGTGAAACAACAGGATTCTGAGTACAGGTTTAATGAAGCGTTTTTAAACCTCCAAAAATTTCCAGAAAAAATAAAATCAAAATTGTATTCAGACCAGAAAAGTTTTCATATGCAAATTAAAGAGACCTAGCAGCAACAGCATTAGCCGATCACCCACTTCCCCCTTCTTTCTCTGGCTGCTTCTCTGAGAGAGAAAAAAATGGTTAAACCGTAGCCCCCCCCTTTCGTGCCTCTCATCTCCCAGGGGAAAAAAGGAAGGGGGTGAGAGAAAGGAAAAAAGTTAAAAGGAACTGTTTCTCTCTTACAAAGGAAAAGAGGGGGGGAAGAGGGAAAAAATGTACAGCATGCAAGGAAGCCTCGCTTCTCTCTTCCATTCAGCATTCTTACAACAAAGCAACACAGTATTATTACTATACTAACATTAGTATTTCTCTAATTTCTCACTTTATCAACACACAGGCTTTTCATATTTGTACTGCAATCAACTTCTTGTTTAAACCAATTTCACATACAAAAAATCCCACTTCATGCAAACCAACCATTACAATAATCTCAAATATCTCTCACAGCCTCAAGCACAAATCATCTCACTTTGCTGGCAGCCACATATATCACAATCAATTAAATTCCATTCAAATTTACACACTATCATTATATATATACATATATATTTAACAGAAATCACACCAAATTGATCAAATCATATTATCTGTTTTCCCATTTAGACAGGCTCTAATTTTTAACTGCCTGCTAAACCCCGGGAGGGAAGAACAGTAAACTCTGGCTGTTTAAGAATGTCAGTTTATCAGAAAATTTATAACACTGCAATTAGTTCTTCTCTTACCACACATAAGATTACACACAATACTTAGTACTTAATTTCAATACTTAAATACTTAATTCCAGAGACTTCAGCTCGCCAACTGGTCTCCTAGGAGATTGATCAGATCTCACTCTTCCACCCTTTTAATGGGTAGGTACCTCTAAACAGAGAGACTTTAACTCTCTGATTTATACTTACCTGTTTTCTTTTCCTCTTCCTTCCTTTCTTTTTTTTCTTCTTATGTATTTTTGTTGAGTCTCTGTTGTCTGATTAACCTTCAAGGATTCTTGACTTGCCTGTCTTCGTCAGCGGGTTTACGGCACCTCCTCACTGAATCTCCATGGACTTCAAAGGAGTCCTAATGGCCGGCCAGTGGATTTTCCTTGGAGAGGTGTCGATTCCCGCTGAGGCAGGCTGTCTGGTAGAACAAAAGTTCTCTGCCTTGTAGTCCCATCTGCAGGGTGCCATAAATGTTGTGGATTTAATAAGACAAACACAACTTTTAGATTAATCAGAGACAGATTTTATATATATATATTGCGCAATAGGTTCAAGGCTCTGTACATGAAGCGTTGAACAAAGACAGGAATTAGGTACACTGGTTTTATACCCTTCTAGACAAAGGATTCTTTTGAAGTCAGCAGTTCATATGGTCCTATACATTTATCAATTTTAATTGACATTACAGAGTTTCTTTGCAAAACAATCATAATTCTTTTTGTAGATTACTGAAGCATATCTTTTATCTTTTGACGATGGACAACTTTTAACTCATGTGGATCCCCTTGACCTAACCAACCTTTAAGCTGTATGTCATTAGAATGTTCCTTTCTTCTGACAACTTAGAGGCCTCCTAGAGGAACCAAAAGGACCTTGGCTGAGTTTGTACTTTTTCCAACCGGATGCATTGCTTTTTAGAATAGAGTGAATAGAAAGTTATCCAGTGGTCATCCATCAGAGCCCACTTCATTACATTACTACAGTATTTCTGTGCTTCAGGAGCTCCTGGAAAACGCTTAATTGTCGTATCTGAAGAATTTGCAGAAGCTCTTCTCTTGGACTGATGTCCTTTGGCGACTTACTTCACTTCCAGGAATCAAACGACTTTTGACTCCTTTATCTGCTCAGTCTGGCATAGACCGAGGTTATGAGCAGCAAAAGTCTGCTTCTCCTATTAAGGGGGTGGGGGTTGTTTGAATAGAGTCAAGGGAAGAAGACAGGAGCCCCTGTGGTTTCAGCCTCCTCGCTGGGGTGTGTAGTGTATGTGAGACCATCGGCATGTCACCAAGTCGTAGTTTAATTAGGGTTTCACACTCAGCCCTAGCGCTGCTTTGCGCGGTAGAGTAGCATCCTGCTTTGCCAGCTGGGTTCGCCCACATCTCCGCCTCCGCCCGCACTTGGGAACCTCCCCGCTCGCTGAGCTCCCCTGAGTCGCAACCCAGTCGCTCAGCCGCCGCGGGACAGAGCCTGGGTTGGCCCTCGTGTCCACTCTGGGGGGCAGAGCCCCTGCCTCTCCGCCCGCACTGTCCCAGCCCCCTGGTATCGGCTGGAGCTGCCCGACCGCTCCTCCCGGTTGCCGTGCGAGCGACGGTGGCATTGGCGTCTGAATCTCGCAGCAGCTTCCCGCAACTGAGCCCGCTGCCCCAACCCAGCCGGCACCGGGCTGGTGAGTGTAGTTTCGCCCGGCCCTACCCAACCCCGCTTTTCCCAGGCGCACTCACCGCGTGGCAGGCATGCACTAAGGAGTCGGCCGCGGACGAGCGGAGTGCGCGCGGCTGAGCTGCCGCCCAGTTGTTGCTGCGCGCGAAGAAGGAGCCGAAGCGAGCCAAGCGGCGCTGGAGTCATCGGTGGGTGAGTGCTAAGGTGGGCTTCGGCCCCGCTCCCGGAGTAGGAGCGCCGAAGTTCTGCGGCAGAAAGGATCCGGAGGTGGGCGTGCTCGGAGCTGCGGCTGCCCGGGGGACGGGGGGTTCCGCTGGGTTACTCGCAAGGAAGCGCTCGCTTTTCGGGAAACGTTCAAGGGATCCCGCGGGCGCTGGATTGCAGAACCGCTCACCAGGGGAGAGCGCGGATTCTATGCGAGCGTTTAATTCGGCGGGGCGTTTCTCCAGTGTAGCTGGAACGGGGAAAGCCGCGCGAGGAGATTTAGCTCCGACACCCTCCCGTCCCACCCTGGGGAAAGGCTGCTGGCCTTGACCGGTCCAGTCAGAGTGCGTGAGGGCTTGGCTTTGAGAGAAGAGCAAGACTTTTTAAATAAAAAGGTGAGAGAGGACACGAGTTATGCGCACATGCACACCGACGATTTATGTCCTGTAAAATTATGTAGATTCAGATGTGCATGAATTCCATGATTAGAAATATCTCGTCTGCTTCCTTGTTCACCTTTCAAGTGAGAGTTGTATTTAACTTATACAATTAACCCTCTTTTGGATCTGTGCATCGTATTGAATCACAGAGTTAGCAAAGTGACTGAGTTTGCAAAAGCTACTCTCCCTCAAGAAAACCAGAGTTAGCACTAATTAGCTTACTGTGACTATGCAAGTGGACCCCCAGTTTTGTCACTGACCTGGGTAGGCTCAATGTGTGAATGTAACAGGTATTGAGCTGTAAATGCTCCTGTTTTCACAACTGCAGACAAATTTGAGTTGTGGGTAGTTAGGTGTGAAACTGGAAATATCCCTCCTTCTCAATCCAGTTTACTTAACAGGGTTGTCAAGAAAACAAGTCTAGTGATAAGGTCTGGAATGAATTTGAGGCAGCAACTTGTGAAGAAGTGGACAGGGTTCTCTATACCCTTAGTTTGGCCACTGGTTGTTGCACCTAGGATTATTCCTGGATTGTTAGGTGGCCAGGGAGGAGATCCATAGTTGGGTCCATGCAGTGGATTGGACAGTGTCTCCAACCTTCCCTTTCTAGAGAAAGTTGTCCAGATGAATCTAGACCCCTTTTAGCCAGGTTTCAGGCCAGAATTCAATATGCAAACAACCTTGGTCATGCTTGTTAATGGCCTGTAGTGGACCAGGGATGGAAGTTGTGAAATCAACATTGCACTTCTTGATCAAATGCAGGACTTGATCAAATACAGGTCCCTGGCAAAATGGGTTTTGCCAGGGACCGGTAGCCAGCTCTCCCCTCCTTGAAATAAGCAGTTTCTTCATTCACACAGCATATGTTTGTAAAGTAGCCTGCCAAAGTTTTTCCCTGCATTCTCACTGGAGAGACTTTAGCTCAAAACACGAGAAGTTTGTACATCTTCACCAAAAATGGCTGATTTTTAGGGTGGTTTTTTGCCATATCTTCACTTTATGAAAATGGTTTTAATAAATCCTGATACCTGATTGTTAATATGAAGTGCTTCAAACATCACAGATAAGTGATCCAGATTTCAGATTTCAGAATTTTTATTACAGTTATAGACCAGAGACCAGAACAATAAAACCACTCAATAAATATACAATTAAAAATTCTAGAATAAAATAATAAATAACAGACAAAATCTATAATAAAATCCAGTTTGTCAATTATACATGGTCTAACTATACTAAAATCACAATCCATAAACTCTGTGGCTCGTAATCAGTTTATTATTAAAAGGGAAAGGACTAAGCCGTGCAAAGGATCTGCCGCATTTGTTGTATAAAATAGTTATGGTAGGCTTGACGTGTGTTTGCGATGAATCCCCAGTGCTGCTGTGCAGAATCTAGCTACCTGCACTGTAATTTCGGACTATTCGTCCATAAGCAGCCCTTGGAGATAAATGGTGTCAGAATGGCCAGGATACCTAGCAATTATTGGAAAGATATGTTTTTTTCGAATCTCTCTGTAAAAGGAACATCAAAGGAGTATGTGACCCACAGTTTCCACCTCAAGTGATCCAGTATGTAGAAGGGCTACCAGATCAGTTGCAATATCAACAGGATAGTGGGCATGGAGTCACTGTTGAAGCCTCATCCATTTTGTGTACGTTCATGGGTTTGATCACAATGCTGTGCCTGTCATCTTGCAGATTTTGACCATCTCCTTTGCCCCATATCCCTGATTAAGTGCTATACTAGCAGAGCATCTGTGTGCATCCAGTACAGCTAGTCCTCGACTTACAGCCACAATTGAGCCCAAAATTTAAGGGAAACATTTGTTAAATGAGTTTTGCCCCATTTTACAACTTTTCTTGCCATAGTTGTTAAGTGAACCACTGCAGCTGTTAATTTAGTAACACAGTTGTTAAGTGAATTTGATTTCTCCATTGACTTTGCTTGTCAGAAGGTCACAAAAAGGAATCACATGACCTTGGGACATAGCAGTGGTCATAAACATGAACCAATTGCCAAACATCTGAATTTTGATCACATGATTACAGGGATGTTGCAATGTTGTAAGTATGAAAATGGTCATAAGTCTCTTTTTTCAGCACCATTGTAACTTTGAACATGTTAAGGATATTGTTGTTGTGTTACCAACCAGCAGAGTAAATGCACAAGGAAACGTTGCTGAGAGCAGTGAATAAGAGTTATGCAAACTGGTTTATCAAAAGCTTACTTTATAGTAGAAAAACAATCTCATAGTCTTTAAACCAATTCCAAGTCTTTGCCAGTAAAATCAGTCCAGTAGTTACAGATATCTTCTCACCAAACAAACAGTAGTTTGTTAGAATAACAAACTCACTCTGGTTCACAAACCACGATGATAGCAGATAGCAACTCCTCACTATGGCAGCATATCATACTCTGGTAGCATATCACATCAGCTTCATATACAATGGCAGCATATCATAGCAGCAACTGAACACGTTACAATACCTTGCTTAAATACTCTCACAACCAGTGATTACCTAATTACAGCATGACTCAGCATTAAAGTCACATAATACATTTACAGATTAAAGTTACAGTACACTTATATTGCCTGGACAACTTGTTAGGCTCAAACCATATCCTAACGGAACAGTCACTAAATGAACAGTTGTAAGTTGAGGACTACCTGTATATTGAATATGCAAGTAGGAGTGAGTCTTATATCAGCCTTCCCGCTGGCAGGAAAATGAATAAGTATCAGTGGCTGACAGGCTGAACAGCTCCTGGTAAAAGGAACTGCAGCCTTGGGCAGTTCTCAGTTCGTAGTTAGTTTGTTATTGTTCCCTGTTGCCTGCAATAAATGGTTGTTTTACTTCACTATGATTGTCCTGCCTCTCTTTTTGTGTCTGGACTTAACACTGGTGACGAAGGTGGGATACTGAGAGAGATCAAAGGACGGATCAACCTCGTGGCATCCACGACCATCTTCGCAGAATCCTCAGGACTGCATCAGCCATTACACGATGACCACACACACTCCATCAGCACATTTCAACCCCACCACCGAAGAATGGTCTTCATACATGGGCATATTTCGGATGTTAATGGAATGCAACAGTCTACAAGATTTGTCGGATCCCTAGAAAAAGGCCCTTTTCTTGAGCTACTGCAGACCACAAATCTACAAGATGGTGAAGTCCCTGGCAGCACCCACAGATGTTGAAACCATTGAATGGCGAACGCTGCAGGACATCCTCAAGGACCATTACATGCAATTAGCCTCCCCACTAGCCTGCAGAGACTTTACTGCAGAGACCAACAGGTGGGTGAGACAATAAATGATTTCGTTGTGAGTTTGCAAGATCTTGCAATGAAATGTGAATTTATAAATCTGGAGGAAATGATGCGCGATAGACTTGTCCTGGGACTGAGGGACCTTAACGTACAAAAAAGATGGCTGGCCAGGAGAAACATCCCCTTCAAAGAAGCCCTCGAAGAAGCCCGAGTGGCTGAGACATTGGGTAAATCCGCCACCTCCATTCGGAAGGCAAGCAGTGTCCATTCCTCGAGGGGGGAAATGCTGGGCTATCAAGAGGCTACAGACGTGGATGAGAGTTCTGAAGAGGACGAGGATATCCACCGAATAAGGTCAGAATAGAAGGCTGGCATGGCAGAAGCAGGGAAAAATTCCAGAACTGTGCTGGATGCGGAGGGAACCATCCCAGGGTGGCTTGTAGATTCAAACAAACTATTTGCTGCCGATGTAATCACAAGAGACACATAGCCAAAGGCTGCCGAGCCAGCCAGCCAGTGAACCGCCAACAGAGGCAAAACACAACGCAACCGCCACCATGTGGCCAACAACCGGGATTCCGGAAGGTGCCATTTTCAAAATACAAGTGGTGTGAAGATCGGCCGGCTGAATAGGCTTAGCCTATTGATTTTTATCCACCCTGTATCCTATTGACCGGGTTAGTTTAATATTCTTAGTCCAGATTTCGTTCCACCTCTCAGGCTCTATTGAATAACCTAGATTCTTCTCCCAAGCATGAACCGAAGTCTTTGCATATTCCTCATCTACCTCCATAGCCATAAAGAATTTATAGCATCTAGATAACACCTTTTCATCCACCCCCAATAGTATCCTATCTAGAATCTGCACCTCTCGGCTAATCCCAAATCTCTGTCTATCATTCATATACTTACTACTAATTTACAAGTACGTCCACCAGTCTAGGTTCACTCCTTGTTCCTGAAGTGACAATTTTGTTTTTAGCTTCCCATTCATATCTAATATTTCTTTGTAGGTCAGTTTTTATTCTGGATTGTACAGAATCGGATAGATCACAGCTTCCATAGGTGAGACCCAGAGCGGTACCTTATTATAATATGTTTTCCTAATTTCCATCCAACTCTCAATCAGGACTCCTTGCACATGATGTTTCGTAAAATATGCTGGGGGTTTGCCTCTTTCCCACCATAGGTGGGCATGCCACCCCTGTTGGAGATTGTGACCTTCGATTGCTAACAGATGTCTCCCTTGTAGTGTAATCCATTCACGAATCCAAACCAAAACCGCTGAATTATAGTAATACTTCCAATTTGGGACCCCCAACCCACCTTGTTCTTTCGGTTTCTGCATCGTTTTCAACTTAATTCGAGGCTTCTTGCCCTGCCAAATAAATCTATTTGTAGCCCTGTCCAAGTTCCTAAAAAAGGTTTTATCCAGTCTAACTGGGGCCGTTTGAAAGAGAAATACCATTCTGGGCACTACGTGGGTCTTAATTAAGGCTCTCTGTCCCATTAATGATAATTGTATCTTGCCCCATTTCTCCAAATCTTTGTCTAGTTGCTCAGTTAATTTTAAATAGTTATCCACCTTTATTGAGGAGCATCTATCAGACAGCCAAATCCCTAAATATTTAACTTTAAGAACTACCTGGAGGCCCAAAGTGTTTTGTAATTCTAATTTTTGTATTTCTGTCATGTTTTTGACTATGATATTTGTTTTTTTCCTATTTATTTGTAATCCCGCTACTTCACCAAATTTCTGTATTATGTCAATAAGTCGCCCACCGGAGGTTAGTGGCTCTTCCAGAACAAAGACCAGGTCGTCCGCGAACGCCTGGATCTTGTATTCTTGTTCTCTGATCTTTAGTCCTCTTATGCTCACCTCTTGTCTTATTGACCTAAGTAAAGGTTCTAGCGTGAATATAAATATCAATGGGGAGAGTGGGCAGCCTTGTCTCGTTCCCTTCTCTATCATCACCTCCTCCGACTCTTCTCCATTGACCAAAATCTTGGCCTTCTGTTGACTATAAATTGCCTGGATTGCATTCATGAAATGTTCGCCAGCCTCCATATATTTCAATTGTGATATAAGATAATTCCAATTGACCCTATTGAAGGCTTTCTGGGCGTCCAAAAAGAGGAATGCCGCCTGCTTCTCAGGGTGGGCCTCGTAATATTCCAGGGCATCCATTATGATCCGTACATTATCCTTCAACTGTCTGGCTGGTAGAAAACTATTTTAATCTATATGGATGAATTCGCTAAGGTATCTCTTAAATCTAGCTGCCATTACAGTTGCAAAAATTTTATAGTCGGCGTTTAAAAGTGAGATGGGTTATAATTATGTATCAGAGTATGGTCCACCCCTTCCTTTGGTATTAAAGAAATATAGGCCTCTATATTTCAGTCCCGCTGTCAGTTTCGGGATGATGAGCTGACGATAAGCAGATCTTGACATCTAAGGCCGTCATCACCCCTTTCCAAAACTGGATGGTGAACTGGGTCCCTCTGTCCGACACAGTAGGCCATGTAGCCGAAAGACATGTTGGATGAACATGCGGGCGGTAGCACAAGCTGTCGGCAATCCTCGACAGGGTGTGAAATGCGCCATCTTCGTCAACATGTCCACCACTATGAACACAGTCGTGAAACCCGAAGATGGGGGCAAGTCTGTTAGAAAGTCCATCGAGATGACACCCGAAGGTCTCTCTGGTGTTGGCAAAGGCTGAAGTAGTCCTGAGGGAGTGCCCGTGGCCAACTTGGCCTATTGACAACGGACACAGGACGTCACATATGTCTGGACATCATGACGGACACGAGGTCACCAGAAGGTCTGCAACACAAGATTAAGGGTTTTAAACAGACCGAAATGTGCCGCCGCAGAGTTGTCGTGGCACTGGGACAAAATAAGACCCCTAAGCAGCCCCGATGGTTCATAAAGTCTCTCCTGGTACCTCAAGAGATTGTTGGTAAATATCCAGGGAGGGTCGGGCCCTATTTCATGCTTCCGAAGATAGACATAGGCATCCTGCTGCTGTGCCTCCTGGGTCTGAACCCGTAGGTCTACAGGTTCCTGGGCGGCAGTGAACGACTCGACTGGAATTGTCCGAGGCGGAAGCAGGTCTTTGACTTGGGCATATTTGGGTTTCCTCGAAAGCACATCTGCTCGTTGATTGCACCCACTCAGAATGTATGTCACTTTGAAGTTAAAGCGGATAAAAAAGAAGGACCACCGGATCTGTTGTTGATTGAGTTTACGTGCGGTCTGCAGAAACTCCAGATTCTTTGGTCCGTCCGGACTTCCACTTGATGTTGGGCCCCTTCGAGGTGATGTCTCCAGGTCTCGAACGCAGCCTTAATGGCCAGTAGCTCTTTTTCCCAGATGGTATAATTGCGCTTGGAAGGATTCAATTTCCGGGAATAGTATGCGCAAGAAAAAAGAGTACCGCCAGCCAGGTGAGCCTGGAGTAACACTGTTCCGACCGCGATATCTGACGCGTCAGTTTCCACCACAAACAGACGGTGAGGGTCAGGATGCTTAAGAATCGGCTCTTTCATGAAGGCCTGCTTTAAGGCCAGGAAAGCCTGCTGCTCGGGGGTGCCCCACCGGAACGGGACTTTCTTCTGCAGGAGTCGAGTGAGGGGCGTGGTCAAAGTGGCGAAACCAGGGATGAATGTCCGGTAATAATTGGCGAACCCGAGGAGTCGCTGAACATCTTTCACCCGGCGGGGAGGTTGCCAACTTCTCAACCCCTCGACCTTGCTCCGATCCATCGTGATGCCCTCGGGAGAAATGCGATGGCCCAAGAAGTCGATGGTCGTCTGGTAGAATTGGCACTTCTCCAGCTTGGCATATAACTGGTGTTCCCGAAGCTGTTGCAAGACCAGACAGAGATGTTGGAGATTACTTTTCCGGGATGTTGAGTAAATCAAGATGTCATCAAGATAAATCACAACAAACTGGTCCAAAAGATCCCGGAAAATATCGTTCATAAAATGCTGGAAAACAGCAGGAGCATTGGTTAATCCAAACGGCATGACCGTATATTCAAAATGGCCATACCTGCTGCCGAACGCTGTCTTCCACTCATCCCCTTCTCGTACCCGAACCAGATTGTAAGCGCCACGCAGGTCCAATTTGGTAAACATGGTAGCCCCCCGAAGTCTCTCTAAGAGTTCAGGAATCAAGGGTAAAGGATACCGGTTATGCACCGTAATGGCGTTCAGTTTATGGTAATTGCAGCACAGGTGCAAGTCTCCGGTTTTCTTCTTGACAAAGAGGACCGGAGCGGACAAGAGCGATGACGAGGGCCGGATAAAATCACAGGCCAGGTTTTGTCCACAAATTCCCTTAATGCAACCAATTGAAGTTGCATCGAATTGATTGACAATTCTATAGGGAGTGATGCATCCGGGATTAAGTCAATGGGACAATCGTATTACGGGTGTGGGGGCATTTAGTCTTCCTCTTTCTCGCTAAAAACGCCCACGAAGTCCGAGAGGTCGGCCGGCAAAGGTACCGCAGGTGGACCCTGCACCTGGCCTGCGCAAACTTGGCGAGTATGATCCACACATTGCAGGCTCGGGAACGACATGAAATTCTGGGACCAAAGTATGTGTGGATCATGAGTCCAAAGCCAAGCCAGCCCCCAAACTAAAGGAAAATGTAATCCGGACGTGACATAAAATTGGATGGCCTCCTCATGCTTACTGATGGTCAGACGCATGAGTTGAGTGGCGGCCTTAATCGGCCCGGACAGAAGCACCTGACCATCAATGGTCTCCACGACCATGGGAGGATCCACTGGACACAGGGGAGCGGCAAAGTGATTGGCAAACGCCTCGTCCATGAAATTGGTCGTCGCACTGGAATCCACCAAAACATAAGTTGGAATCCCTTAGGGGTTATTGGCAATGAAGACTTTGGTATTCAAAATCAAATGACGAGGGGGTCCAGAATCCACCTCTGCAGGGCGTGAGCCAGTGTTGATATGTGCCCGACCCAGGGTCTCCCCTAGATTGGGCTCTGGTCGTTTCCCAACAGGTTAGGCTGTGACTGTGGTACGGGACCAGGAGTGGATGCCCCGCATCACTTCTTGGGGCAAGAGGCAGTGAAGTGTCCAGGCTCCCCACAATATAAACACAACCCCACTGCCCATCGTCTGTCCTTCTCAGCTATAGACAGGCGAGTTCTGGCTGCACCGATTTCCATGGGCTCCTCCCTTGGAGTCAGAGCCTCACATACAACTGGGTTCGCTGCAACCTGGCATCAATTCTGAGGCACAGATGAAACAGCTTGTTAAGAGTCAGAGGCCAACTCATCCTGTAACCAACCTCTAGCCAACTCATCCTGTAACGCCTCCGACAAACCCTTCTGGAATACATCCAAAAGTGCTGCCTCATTCCAGGCTGAGTCCTGGCTTAACAAACAGAATTTGGTAATGTATTCCTGAAGGGGTAGCTGGCCTTGCTTCAAGGACTTCAACTGTCTGGTGGATGTTTTTGCTTTGATAGGGTCCTCGTACATTTGCCTCAAGTGCTCACAAAACCCCCGAAAGTCATTAAGCAATGGACTGTTCTGGACCAACAAGGGCGTGGCCCAATGAGCTGCAGAGCCAGAGAGCAGGCTGATAATGAATCCGACTTTATCTCAGTCATGGGGAAAATCTTCAGCTTGCAAACTCATAAATAAATTGCATTGTCCAAGGAAAGCCAGAAACATTTCTAAATTACCAGCAAACTTATCAGGCATAGTTACCGGGCAGTTTCGAGGAGGAGGAGGAGGAGGAGGAGGAGGAGGAGGAGGAGGAGGAGGCGGCGGCGGCATTTGGGCTTGAAGCTGAGTCAGCTGGCCAGCCATCATAGTTAACTGCTGCCGAAGCTGCACATTCTCTTCCCTCAGCTCCTCCATCGTAATCAAGGTTTGTGTGTGTGTGTTTTCAGGTAGGGAACACACTGTTCTGCCCCAGCTACGGACCCCAAAGAACGCAGCACACACAAAATCTATACAAAGCTTATTTTACTCAAATAACTCAGTCTTTATCAACCAAAGGCTGTTAATAAACTGTCTTAACAGCCTACAAGAATTCTAAGATAAGGTAATCATAGTCTTACTAGAGTTGGCAAAAAGCAACTTAAGAAGCAATTTTGCAGAGAATCCAGACACGAAGGAGAATGAGCTAAAGTTGTTCCCTACAGCTTGCTGCAATCGGCATCCCCCCTTAAATAGTCTAAGGGAGTGGCCAATTAGCCCCAAGCCTTACTCTCGAGGAGACCTCCTCCTGAGGAGCCACTCCTGCCTTTTGGCAGCTCTGCGCGCCCGTGCATTGAGAAGAGGCTCCTTCTCTTTGTCCTCATCACTTAAAGGATCTTCTGGAGGTTCTGAAGGCCCTGGCTGAGTCCCTGCCTCTGGCACCACATCTTCACCAGCCTCCTCACTGTCTGACTCGAGCGCCAGCTGCATAGGCTGCTGGCGCAGCACCACACCAGGCTCCTCGTTGTCGGAATCAGCTACAATCTGCACAGGCCGCTGACGGGCCACAAAAGAACTGCCAACAGAGGCAAAACACAATGCAGCCACCACCATGTGGCCAACAACCGGGATTCCGGAAGGCGCCATTTTCAAAATACAAGCGTCGTGAAGACCGGCCAGCTGAAGTGCGAGAAATACATCAGACAATAGTAAGGCACTCCGATGCATATAAGTCCATAAAATTTAATAACCACCGTGAAAATAGAGGGAACCCCATGCAACATGGAGGTGGACACGGGTTCCTTTATGTCCATTATGTCCTGGACTACAATCAAGAAAGCAATCCGGGAATCACCAGGCAGAAATTAAAACCACAAAAAACACTGCTGAAGGACTACCAAGGGAAATGCATACCAGTGAACGGGAGCAGATTCTTTGAAATAAGCTTCAAGAAATTCAAGGGACCCCTACAACTGACAATAGTGGACAAAGACCTACCCAGCCTACTCAGGGTAGAATGGTTCAATGCCCTAGGCTTGGGTATAATGGGCATCCATCATCTCCACCAGGACAGCGTCAAGGAGAATTCAGCAACGTTTTTGACAGGACTCTAGGCAAGTACAAGGGGACCCCTATCTCATTTAGCCTAGACCCCCCATATTGCCCCTGTCCGACTAAAGCCGCAGTGAGTTCCTTTTGCTCTCAGGCCCAAAATAGATGAGCAACTAGACAAGCTAATTGCACAGTGAATTTTGGAGCCAATCGATCATGCCAGGTGGGAGACCCCGATTGTCACATCAATTAAGCCAGGTGGGTCTGTGCGCATCTGCGCTGGTTATAAATGTTACAATTAACAAAGCATTGCAACAGAGTGCATATCCCGTGCCAGTGGTTCAGCATCTCTTACATTCATTGGGCAAAGGCAAAATTTTCGCCAAACTTGACCTGGCCCAGGCATACCAACAGTTACCAATAGATGCCTCCAAAGTGGATGCCCAAACTATAGTCATGCACAGGGTGGCATTCAAATGCAACAGATTGCAATTCGGAGTTAGTGTGGCACCTGGGTTGTTCCAGAGCTTAATGGAGCACCTTCTGCAGGGGATCCCAGGAGTAGTTCCGTATTTCAGTGACGTCCTTGTGGCAGCAGATAATATGGAACAACTCAGCCACTGATTAAGAATAGCCTTGAGCTGTTTCCAGGAAGCAGGGCTTAAAGTAAAAAGGGAAAAATGCCAGCTAGTCGTACCCCAGGTTGAGTTTCTGGGTTATCGTATAGACGAATTGGGCATTCACCCCATCAACAACAAGCTGAAGGCAATTAAAGAAGCCCCTACACCAAAAAATAAGACTGAACTTCAGGCATTCTTAGGACTATTGCATTTTTATAGTATCTTTTTGCTGCAGAAAGCAACCGTTGCTGAACCACTCCACAGGCTATTGGATAAGAAGGGAGCCTGGTATTGGGGACATAAAGAAGCTTCTGCCTTCGCAGAAATAAAAGGTCTTTTTTTTATTATTTATCTAAAAAGTTTTACAAATACATTTTCTCCCCAATTTCCCCCCCCCCCCCAAACCCCCTCTAGCCCTCCCCTTTTCCTCCTCTGGACTTCCACAATATAAAATCCTAATCGAAAAATACATTTTATAAAACTTAAACCCCTCCACCCCCTATATACTATTTATACCTTCATAAAACTCTATTAATTTGTCCCTACATAATACATTCATTCAACTAAAAGCTATCTGATATTTCTTAGTTTGATATTTATTCTGCACATAATCTATCCATTTTTTCCACTCCCATACATAAGTCTCTTGAGTTCGGTCTTTTAAATATGCTGAAATCTTCGCCATCTCCACAAAACTAGCCATCTTCAAAGTCCATTCTTCAATAGTGGGCATAGCTTCATTCTTCCAATATTGACCTATCAATAATCTCGCTGCTTTCACCATATACAATATCAACTTTGTTTCGCCCAATGTAAAACCCTTAACTATACCCAATAAAAACAATTGTGGAGAAAACTGAAGTTTTTTCTTCAAAACATTTTGCATAACCCACCAAATTTTTATCCAAAAAGCCTTCACTATGGTAATATGTGGCATCTAAGCAATCACATCTCCAGCATTTAGAAATAAAAGGTCTTTTAATGTTATACTGCGTATTAGTACAATACAATGACATTTTACCACTCATCCTGACCTGCGACGCCTCCCCCTTTGGCATTGGCACTGTCCTCAGCCACCGACTACCAAATGGCAAGAAAGCTCCGACTGCATTTTATTTCAAGACACTGGCAAAAGCCTATCGGAATTACAGTCAAATAGATAAAGAAGCATTGGCTGCAGTTGCCAGGGTGAAAAGGTTTCACAAATACCTATATGGAAGAGAATTTTGAATTCATCACAGACCATAAGCCACTTCTAGATATCCTTGCAGGAGACAGATCAACCATGAACATATTGTCCCAGGGTGAGAAGATGGGCTGTTTTTTTGGCTGCATACAAATACCATCTGATACACCGGCCTGGAAAGACCATCGACCATGCAGACGCACGCCCTCAGCCGATGCCCACTCCCGGACCTGGTGGAGGACTCTACACCGGCATCATCAATCTTCCAAATAGAAGAAATCACAAAGGGCCCCATCACGGCAGCCGAAATAGCAAGACAAATGGCAAGACAGAACTTTGGCATGAATTTTAAACTGGGCATGAAGGGGTGGCCAGATGGAACATTGGGGGATGAACTTAAACCGTTTAAAATCTGACAGACGGAAATGTCTGCAATGAAGGGGTGTTTGTTATTGGGGGATAAGAGTTGTTATACCACAAACCTTAAGAGAAGCTGTGTTGGAAGCATTGCATGTGGGGCACCCAGGAATTGTGAGGATGAAAGCATTAGCTAGGAGCTATGTATGGTGGCCGGGGATGGATAGATAGATAGAGGCTTGGGTCACCGCATGTAAGCTGTGCCAGGAAACCAGGCCGGCATCACCCATCGCACCCACACAAGAATGGGACACACCCAGGGAACTCTGGTCCTGATTACACATAGACCTCGTAGGGCCGGTGCAAGGGAAAACATTCCTCATAATAGTAGACGCCTATTCCAAGTGGCTGGAAGTAACAGTCATGGCCACAACCACAGCAGAAGCTGTTATTAAGGTACTGAGGGGACTATTTGCAACACAAGGATTACCAGACATAGTGGTGTCTGACAACAGCCCCCAGTTTATCTGGGTATTTGGTATAGAATTGCTGTACTTTCTTGGGAGCTCGGACATCTCGTTTATTCACCCATTCAGCCTGAGATAAAGGGAAATGTTTCCAGGCAATCAGATATTGGACTTTACCATGGTGTTTTCTCGAGTCCAAAATTTCTTTAACTTCAAAATGTTGCTCCCCCTCTATGAGAATGGGAACTGGAGGGGTGCTTTGATCAGCCCTTAAAGGAGACGAGTGTTCAGGTTTCAATAAACTAACATGAAATACAGGATGTATTCGTCTCAAGGTTTTTGATTCCAATTCAACTGTTACTGGATTAATCAATCTAATCACACGAAATGGTCCCACATACTTAGGCCCCAGTTTTTTGGACTTCTGGGTAGTCTGTAAGTATTTAGTAGACAAATAGACTTTATCACCCACTGTATACTTGTGAGCTGGGGACCTTTTCTTATCGGCTTGGGCCTTATGAGCCCGGTGTGCCTCATCCAATGCCTTCCGAGTCACTGCCCATGTGCTCTTTAGCTGTTCAATCCAATCCATCAAGGAGGGATTTTGAGGATCATCTTGTGGTAACTCAGGAATGGGTACAAAATCCTGGCCCGATGCGACCTTAAAAGGGGTGAATCCGGTACTACTGTGTCCAGAATTGTTATATGCCACTTCTGCAAATGGCAACAAGTCTACCCAATTGTCTTGCTGGTAATTTACGTAACACCTCAGGTATTGCTCGAGTACCCCATTGGTTCTTTCACAGGCCCGATTTGTCTGAGGGTGGTGACTGGAACTTAACCCCTGTGCTGAACCTATCAATTTCAAAAACTCCTTCCAGAAACTGGAAGTAAATTGCACCCCCCTGTCAGAAATTATTCTTTTCGGAGATCCATGTAGTCGGTAAATTTGCCGAATAAACAGTTTTGCGAGGGTTTTTGCTGAAGGGATCTTTGAACAAGGGATGAAATGTACTTGTTTGGAAAACAAATCAGTTACTACCCAAATGACAGTACAGCCCTCACTGTCTGGTAAATCCACAATAAAATCCATAGATATTTTCTTCCATGGGGCGTTCGGTCTAGCCACACTTTGCAATAATCCAGGGGATTTTCCTGGAGGTCTTTTAGTCAAGGCACATACTGGACAGCTAGCCACATATGCCTCTATGTCCTTTTTAAGTGCAGGCCACCAAAATGGTCTCTTAACAAGATGCAGAGTCTTGACAAACGCAAAGTGTCCTGCGGCCTTAGCATCATGAGCATATGTTAATACGATTGTCCTTAAAGTTGCTGGAACATACAATTTCGATCCAACCCAAGCTAGTCCGTCACGAAGTGTGCATTCATTCGAGTGATTCTTAAACCACTCGTCGGTTTTTAGAGCTTCTCGCAATTTTTCAAGCAAATCCCCCGAGAGTTCTGGTTCGGCTTTACGCTGAGCTCTGGTAGTAACAGGTGTTGCTAATTGTGTCAAGGGGATCATTGGTTGAACCACTTCCTTCTTGATGCTGTTGTACTGTGGCAATCTGGAAAGTGCGTCCGCCATGAAATTTTTTCCACCCGGAAGGTAACGTAAAGTGAAATTGAAACGCTTGAAGTGTTGGGCCCAGCGAGCCTGTTTTGCATGGTGTTTTTAATGCTTCTAGATTCTTATGATCAGTCCACACCTCGAAAGGGTGTTTCGCCCCTTCTAAAAATTGTCTCCATGTTAACAGCGCCCATCTAACTGCAAACGCTTCTTTCTCCCATATGGCCCATCTCCTTTCCGTGTCTGATAGTTTACGGGACGTGTAAGCACAGGGCTGTAATATCCCGTTCTCATTCTTTTGCAAGAGTATTGCTCCTACAGCGACGTCGCTGGCATCAGCTTGTACTACAAAAGGTTGTTCCATGTCGGGGTGTTTGAGCACCGGTTCAGCTGCAAACAGTCGTTTCAGTTTCTCGAAAGCAGCTTGACAGTCCATAGTCCATTCTAGTGGTTTCGAGGGTTTGGGTTTTACTTCCCCTTTGGTTTTTAGCAAGTCTGTAATTGGCAGTGCGATTTTCGCAAAAGAGGGGATAAATTGTCTATAAGAATTTGCAAATCCTAAGAAACTCTGTAATTGTTTACGGGTGCGCGGTGCGGCCCATTCCATCACTGCCCGGACCTTTTCCGGGTCCATCTCTATTCCCTCATGCGATATACGATATCCAAGATAGTCGATTTTGTCTTGGTGGAACTCACATTTAGAAGGTTTGGCATAGAGTTCAGCTGCTCTGAGTTTATTCAAGACCGCTCGAACCAGTCTTACATGGTCGGCCATGTTGTCAGAATAAATTAGAATATCGTCCAAATAGACCAACACCCCCTTATATAGGTGCTCATGCAACACTTCGTTGATCAACTGCATGAATACAGCCGGGGCTCCCTGTAGTCCAAAAGGGAGTACTCTAAACTGGAAACATCCCAGTGGGCAATTAAATGCTGTCTTCCATTCATCTCCCTCTTTTATTCTCACTCGGTAGTATGCCTCTCTTAAATCAAGTTTGTTAAAAAATTTTCCCTTCCCTAAATGGGCTAACATGTCCTTCCTGAGTGGGAGGGGATAGACATTTTCTACGCAAATGGCGTTCATGTTTCTATAATCAACTACTAATCTGAAGGATTCATCTTTCTTTTCGCGGAACATTACTGGCGCCGCCACCTTGGGTTTGGCTTGTTCGATGAATCCCTGTTCTAAGTTTTTATCGATAAAATTCCGCAACTCCCCCAATTCTCGAGGTGTCATGGGGTAAATTTTTGGTTTGGGAAGCTTTACTCCAGGGAGTATTTCAATGGTGCAGTCAGTGGCCCTGTGGGGAGGCAGGGCATCTGATGCTTTTTCGCTAAACACTTCCTTGAGGTCCCAATATTCTTTAGGAATTTTTTCTTCTCCCTCAATATAGTTAATGGCTACTGCCACCCTTTCTGGCCTTATGTCGTCCCTTAGGGGGGGCCCTTCCTTTTCCGGAGTTGGTTCTGCCATATGGATGCGCAGGACCCCCGTCCTCCAATTTACTCGTGGATTCCATTTGCGAAGCCAGGGCAGTCCTAGAATGAGGGGCCTTTCCATGCCAGGTGCTACAATAAAGCTGAGCTTCTCTACATGATTCCCCAACTGCAGTTCAAGGGGTTCGGTCATAAAACTAGCTGGGCCCCCTCCTGCAATCGACCCGTCTAATTGACAAAATGCAATGGGTCTTTTTAAAGTTTTCAGTCTCAGTCCCATTTCCTCCACTACTTTGGGGCTAATTATGCACCTAGTGCACCCCGAGTCCAACAGGGCTAACAATTGCGCGTGAGTTCCTGTGGAGGGCACCCTTATTTCTACGGGGATGAGTAAGGGTTCTTCCGTGTGACTCACCCGATCGTCGGTGTCGGAGTCGGAGTCCGTCTCGCTGTCGTCATCGTTGGTCGGAGTTCCCAACTCACCCTGGTTCCGGGGAATGAACTCAACGACTTCTCCTTTCAGGGCGGTGCCGCGGGTTTTTGCGGGTATTTTATCGCCTTTCTTTTGGCCGGCCCCGGTTGCTTTTGGCGGTGGTTTGGAGAAACATTCGGCTGCCCGGTGACCCTCCTTCCCACATTTGAAACAGGTGAAGGGCTTTGACTTGGGTTTGGAATCGGTCTTCCCGCCAGTCATCTTGGGTGCCCCCTTACGGTAGAAAGAGGATGACTGGTCCCCCATCCGCCTTCCTCGGAGTTCGCTCCGTTTCAGCTCGATCTCCACATCCTCAGCTATTATGTACCATCTATCCAAATCATCGGGGACCCCCATGCTCCTGCAGTCTCAATATATCTCTTCATTCAATCCATCTTTGAAACTTTCCAAAAGAGCCATTTCTGACCAGCCTGTCATATAGGGTGCCAGTTCACGAAACTCTTGGATATACTCTGCCACCGGCCTCTGGCCCTGCTGAATGCTCTTCATTCTGAATCTCGCCTTTCGTTCAGCTAAATGGTCTTCAAAACTCCTTCTAAGGTCCCTCATGAACTGGTTGTAATCTCTCAGCAAGGGGGAGTTGTTATTGTGGAGAACCACTATCCACTCAGCAGCTACTCCCTCTAGGGCATTCGCGACACTTCTGACTTTCGCCGCCTCTGTTTCGTAGTCCTCCCCCCAGTCCTGCATGTGGTTCCACACTTGGGTCAGGAAAAATCCCAAGGCTTTAGGATTCCCATCAAACTTCCCAGGAAGGGGGGGGGGATTTTTGGCTTTTTACGTCTGCGGGGCGGGCCTGCAAGGCTGGGGTTCTCTGGCCGGCTGCATCTCTCCCTCGAGCTGCCGAAGTCTGGGATGCTCTCTCCTCAAACTCTTCCTCTCCCCCACAGGCTGTTTCTCCTGGCTCCCCCCTGGGGCTTTCTCTCCCCTTCTCCCCAGGAATTCCAAAAGACTCACGGTTTCTTCTGCTTTCTTCTACATCACGGATAAGTTGCAAGGCTTGGTCTATCATGAGACGTTCCTTTTGTTCTTGCATCCACACTGCCTCCTTTTTTCGGGGTCTGGAAGTTGTCACTCCCCGGGGTTCCTCTCCCCAGTCCGGCAGTCTCCCCACTCCCTTTGACCATCTAGCCTCTTCCGTCTCCAAACGGAGTCTTTCCAACCATTCTGCAGTCTCCTTTTCCGACTGGAGGGCGGTTGAACTGGCTGCCCCCATCTTCTCTTCTCCATCAATCCCTTGATCTGACATATTTTGGATTTACAGTCCCCTCGGTTTTTGTCCGGGATGACTGGTTGTGACTTCCAGCTTAATGTCAGGGATGCTTCCTTCAGTATCCAGGAAAGAAAAACCCAAACTCAAGCATTTTGAAGAATTTAGTACTTTTACTGAATATGAAATGATAGCAACCCAGGTAAAGCTGGAAGTGAGCAAAACGCACGAAATGCATCTACTAAGCTTCTCCCCCCCTCGTGTTCATAAATCATCAGCCAATCCAAAGGTCTTCCAAAGGTCAGGTGGCAACACGTCTGGCAGCGTCATTCATCAGGAATGTAGGACAGTTGGTCAGCCATCTCCCTTTGAAGATCTACTTTCGTTTCTCATGAAGACACATCCTACAAGGAAAAAAAACATCTCCTGCTCCTTCCCCCCCTTTGCTCCATAACTAATCCCTCCCCCCCGTTTCTTATGGCAGCTGAAGCAGGCAAAGCTGAGGCTGACACTCAAGCCGGGAGGATGAATACAATAAATTAGCTGAGGAAACAGGAATCCAGCCAAGGGTCTCTGAGGAACCTGGGGTCCGACCAGGAGTCACGGAAATAATCCACGCCATGGAATCAGTCAGGCCTTCGGAAAGGTTTGAGGTGGTTCCACAGGCAGAGGTGGGAGCGACAGAAGGTTTGCCTGCTCAGACCGCCGATGCTGAGTCAAATGAATTGCACAGGTCAGGGCACACCCATAGAAGGCACGCCTACTTATGGGACTACATCTCGTAACACATTTTGATTGGATAACTCTCAACCAAAAGGGAGGGGTATTGAACATGCAAGTAGGAGTGAGTCTTACATCAGCTTTCACTCATTGGTTCATTTTTCCGCCAGCGGGAAAATTAAAAAGCGTCAGTGGCTGACAGGCTGGACAGCTCCCGGTAAAAGGAGCTGCAGCCTCGGGCAGTTCCCTGTTCGTAGTTAGTTTGTTGTTGTTCCCTATTGCTTGCAATAAATGGTTGTTTTACTACACTATGATCGTCCTGCCTCTCTTTTCATATCCGTATTTAACACTGTATATCATTGTTTCAAGCTTAAGGGAACCATTTCCATATAAAATGAAGCAAATTAAAAAGCGTCAGTGGCTGACAGGCTGGACAGCTCCCGGTAAAAGGAGCTGCAGCCTCGGGCAGTTCTCTGTTCGTAGTTAGTTTGTTGTTGTTCCCTATTGCCTGCAATAAACGGTTGTTTTACTACACTATGATCGTCCTGCCTCTCTTTTCATATCCGGATTTAACACTATATATCATTGTTTCAAGCTTAAGGGAACCATTTCCATATAAAATGAAGCTTCTGTGCTGAACAGTCTTCTCTAATCTGCTGACCAATATTCATATTACTGTAAAATCTCAAGACCAAATGGAGGAGGTGACGATAATGTCTGTTATTCCCAATTATCTCTTAAATCAAAAAAGACATCTTTGAAGGGAATTACATCATGATGCAGATTAACAAATGATTAATGATTAAAAAATGCAATGGGAATGTAGTCTGTTGCTTGTGAACTCTGTTATAATCTAAACCTAGTCGTCTTCTTTCTTTAGCATCCTGTAAAAGCTTATATTTAATTCTTGGTTTTTTGTTTTGCCAAATAAATTTAGTTATATCTTTCTGCCACTGTTTAAAAGAAGAATCTTTAATCAATATCAGTATAGTCTGAAATAAAAATAAATAATAATTATGTTAAAATATGGAGGGAGATAGATTTAAATAGATAGGAAAAACTAGATTCGTCACTGATGGGAAGAATTTCAGTAATTAAAATGAATGTAACAGAAGGCAAATATCACTTGGAAGAACTGCAATGTCTGGCATAAATAATATCTGGAAGAGTAAAGACATCAGAGTTAAAACCAAATGCAGATTAGTTTACTCAATATTTTTCCAATTGCTACTTATGGCTGCGAAACGTGGACTCTGAAAAAGGTAGATAGGAGAAGGATGGATGCCTTTGAACTGTGGTGCTGGAGTGACTTATGCATCCCATGAACTGCAAAAATAACAAAGATTCTCACTAAAAATATCACTTGAAGCCAAGATCATCAAACGGAGGCTATCATACTTTGGTCATGTCTTGAGAGCTGACTCACTCAATGTCAGGGCATTGATTAATCCCATGTTTGGCTCTGGGACAAATCACCCTGGTTAGAGGATGGATCACGGCTTACTCCTTGTTGCAATATTCTGAAAAGAAACGCGAAGAAAAGTTCTCTAATAAAACTCATTCATTTGTTATAAAGAAAATAAAACACCTCACTAACTAAGAAAGATAATTGCTACATTTTGAAAATAATTCGGGCCAGTTGCTTTCCAGCAACCGGCACCGTGGCAAGAGAACAAAGGAAAAGTGTGTGAAGGAATGTGGGTGGATGGACATGCGTAGTAGCTTTTGATAACAATTCTTGGCAAGGTACGGAAAGTCAGATAGTCCAGAAATATGAAGCTCAGCTGGTAAATAAAATAACGCAGTGACATTCCCCTTCTTTTGCCAGTTGAGCGAATATCAGTACATCATCAAATAAGGCACATCTTCTTACGCAGATACTCGTGTTGAGCTGGTGGAAGTGGTTTGTTGAGCATATCAGCAATTTGATCATGTGTAGATACATATTGCATTTTGACAAAACCTTTTTTCACTAAATGTTTTATGTTTTGATAACGGATGTCAATGTGTCTGGACCTAGAACCTGTGAAATGTGATTCAGAAATATAAACCACCGATTCATTGTCTTCCATCACGGTGATCGGTCGGATCGGGTGTGTCCAGATATCTGTGACTAAAGCATTAAACCAAGTTAGAGGATTACATGCATCTGAAACACAAGCATATTCAGCTTCAGTAGATGAACCAAGAAACAAAATTCTGTTTACTTGCCAATAAACAGGACATCCATTTAAGAACATCATATAACCTGAAGTACTTTTACGTGATTTCTTATCACTTGCCCAATCAGAATCTGCATAACAACATAATTCTGCATAATCAGTATGTGTTGGTTCTAACAATAATTTCATGTGTTTAGTGTATTTTAGGTATCTCAATAATTTCTTAATACATGTCCAATGAAACTGTTTTGTCTTACCTACATGTCGAGATAAGAGATTAACACTAAGTGCAATGTCGGGTCTGGTCCAACTACTAATGTACAATAGTGACCCAATGACTGAACGATAAAGTGTTTGATCCTTGAACTCAGGACTTGCTTCTTGTGTCAAGTTATGAAAATCTGTTTGCATGGGTGTCTTTGTTGTGTTAGCATCTTTCATGTTGCAATGATGCAAAACTTGTTCAATTTTATCCTCTTGTGAAAGACTAAACCCCTTCTGTGTTTTTTCAATCTGAACACCTAAATAAGGGCTAATGTGACCCAATGATTTCAATGTGAAGTATCTCTGCAAAGCTTTGGCAAAAATTTCACTCATTTGCTTATTTGGACCAATATAAACAATATCATCAACATAAACAAGAACTATCTCATATGCATTGTTAGATCTTTTTGTGAACACGCACTCATCAGTTTCGGACTTAATAAAGCCCATTGAATTTAGTTTGTCAGTAAGACATAAGTACCACATTAAACCAGATTGTTTCAGACCATAAAGACTTTTGTTTAGGAACCAGGTATCCCCTTCTTGCTGTCGGAATCCTGGAGGACTTCTCACGTAGATCTCTTCATCTAGGTCTGCATGTAGATAACATGTCAACATCAAACTGGAAAACTTCTAAACCAAGGATAGTTGCAGTTGCTAAAGCAATTTTTACACTCAGTTCTGACTGTCGGTGAGTAAGTATTTGTGTAGTCCTCAGGATAACGTTGAGCGAAACCCTGAGCTACAAGTCTGGCCTTGTACAATGACTCACCATTTGGTTTCTTTTTGATTCTGTAGACCCATCGAGTGCCAATGACCTTTTTGTTTGCTGGAGGTTTTGCAGGTGTAAATACTTTAAGTTTCTTTAGACTGTCCATTTCAACCTGCATTGCCTCATACCATTTGTCTTGCTCTGAATCAGGGAGCTGCTTGATTTGTGTGAAATTATCAGGTGGAAGTGTAACATTGCAAATCAAAGGCAAGGGTGCTTTTGTCAGTTGCCAAGAATATCGTTGTGGAGGGATTCCTTTTGTGACCCTCTTGGAACATCTCGGGACAACAGTCCAGTCTTCTGCTTCATCCTCGTCCTCACTTTCGTCGCTAGCATCAGCATCTGCGGCTTGCGAAGATGGAACATCGAGTTGAGAAGAATCAGTGGAATCTTGATCATCAATCTGCGTAGCATCAGCAGTATCATCTCTGGGAAAATAAACTCCAGGATCATTGGAGTGAATCCTGGACCAGTCAATATCTTCCTCAAAATTAGCAGATTGGGAAATCACAATTACATGTTTAGAGTCAATAAATCTGCTCCATTTTGAGTTATCATCAATACCCATAAATCTCAGTCTCTTTGCTGTTGGACTTCCTTTTCTTCTTTGAGCTAAGGGAATGTTCACTATAGCATATGAACCAAAAATATGGATGTTTTTAAGATCGGGCTTGTAGCCATACAACATGAAGAAAGGAGTCTGATTTGTTACACTGCTCCAAGTACGGTTGACAGTGTAATTTGCATACTTGATAGCTTCACCCCAGTATATCATATCAAGGTTGGCGTCTTCTAGGAGACAACGCATCATGGTTTGCAGTACCTCTCTGTTGTGAGCCGGTGTGTCAGGGGCCGAAGTCTGATGAAGAATTCCATTCTTACGCATCCAGTCCTGGAAACGCTGAGACATGAATTCGGCACCACGATCACTCTGTATTCTGGCGATGCGAACTTGGTGTTGGGTAGAAACAAGGGCTGCAAAGTCTTTAAAGATCTGAAAAGTCTCTGATTTTTCTTTCATAGGATATACATATCCATATCTAGAGTAATTATCAACAATTGTTAGAAAATATTTTCTACCACCAAATGATGGCGGGAAAGGACCAACTATGTCAATGTGAACCAAATCAAAAATGTGTGTTGACAGGCGTGTAGCATGTTTGGGAATGGCTGCTGCTTTGGATTTGGCCTTTTTGCAGACAGCACAATCCAAAAACACCTTATACCCCTTTAGACCCAAACCTTTTGCGAACTGCGGCATCTTCCTAAGAACACGGAAACTGGCATGCCCCAATCTTCTATGCCATTTATGGATACACCTGGAATGCAAAGGTTTACCTGTTAGTGAATTCTCAACATTAACATTTTTATGCGGAACCTCAGGCTTGCTCTGAGCAACCTGTTTACCAATTCTATTTTTGTTGGCTTTAGGAGCCTTAGGGGTAGCAACAGGATCTCTCTCTGGAGCATCTCTCTCTGGGCCTGTGCTCTCCCTTTTTGGAGTTTGCATACTTGCCTGTGTTTGCGGTTTAGGCTTTGGCTTTAAGTAATAAACACCACCAATTAATATGGTTCCAGCAACAATATCTCCGTCTTTAACTATGTAACTTGCATTTTCAAGGTGGTGAACCTGGAATTTTAACATTCTAGACAAGTGACTCTGACTAAGCAAATTACTGGTTGCTGTTGGTATGTAATAAACATCAGGAATGAATGCATCGAGCTCTTCAACATAAACAGTTCCTTTTCCTTTGACCTGACAAGGATGATTTGAAAAAGAATAAAGTTCACGTAGCTCTGGTTCAGGCTCGTGCATTTCTGTGAAAAGTTCCTTTCTGTAGGTAACATGCAATGCTGCACCACTGTCCATAGTCCACAGGAGTTGTCTGTCGTACTCTGGTTGAGGTTGTGGATCATTGGTTAAAGCCAATGTGGCGAGTGGAGTTTGTGGATCACGCCGGGGACCACGACGACCTTGTCTTCCACCTCTGCCTCTGCCTCTGGAATCTGTTCCTCTGGGCTGGTACGTGATGGGAGCTGGAACTCGTTTTGGACAATCCCAGGTGGCATGTCCCACACGATTGCAGGTGTAGCATCTTGGCGTCCTTGGAGCATAGGTCCTTCCTCGGAAGGGGCGCCTAGCTGGAACTCTTGATGCGGGTGGTCCTCTCAAGTGTGGCGTGGCCAACATGAATGCCTCTTCTTCAATTAAAAGTCTACAGACATTGTCCACTGTGCGTTGAGCAATTGGGACTTGGTTAATTTTTGTAACAGCATCTTTCCATTCATAATTCAAAGAGTTAATAATGATGCTGATCATTTGAATATCTTCAATGTTATGGCCTCTTTCTCTCAATTCTGTTCTCAGTCCTTTCAGTTTGGTCAAATGTCCTCCAATTTGTTCACCGGGTTTCAATCTCGAACCGTGGAGTTCAGACATGAGTAAACATGAAGATTCAATTGAGATAGGCCTGTAGCAATTTTCCAATTCAGCCCAAATTTGTTGGGCTTTTGTATTTGGTGGAAAAGTGACCTGCAGTTCAGTATCCATGGACATCAATAATGTTGTGCGAGCCCTTATCTCTAAATCTCTTATTGCATAAATCCAAGGTTGAGCAGGAGGATTAAAAACCATGGAGTGAGTGCCTTCTCTAAGAAGCAATAGTGTAATCTCACTGACCCAGGCTTTGTAATTGTGTCCTGACATTTTTAGTTTTGACTCACCAGTTAGTGGAGAGACAGAAAATGCCTGGTAAGGAGCCTGCATTTGATATGCTGACTGTGCTGGCAGAAATGCCTGTGGTATTTGCTGTGCCTGTTGTGGACCTAAAAATGGTCTTGGTTGTGCCATTGGAGGTGGGCCAGGAGCTGGCCCTATTTGCACTTGTGGCTGGGGCACATATGCAGGCATTTGTAGCTGCTGTGGCTGATGCACTGGAATCTGCTGTATTCCAGTTGCCATTTGTGCTTGATCTGCAATATTGGCATGATCTGCTGGGGATGCAGTCATTTGCCTTTGCTGCACTAAGCGTGGCTGTGTTCCATCTAAAAAGACACCAACACCACCAGGGGGTGTTTGAGTTTGGGCCTGTGGAAACAGTTGTGGCATTTCAGCTTCCTGTAGTAAATTACTTTCGCCAGCAGATGGTGCTGCACCTTTAGCTTCGGGCAGCTTTGCAGTTACAAGAAATGGCTGTGTGGCAGGTTTATATGTAACTTGATCAGGGAGACTTTCATGTGACGTATGCAGTGCTCTCTGCCTTAATTGGCCTGACACAAAATCCACCAGGGGGAATGTCTTTGGCTCTGAGGAAGAAGACAAGATGGCCCCTTTTGAAAATCTTAAGTCACTAGATTCTCCCTTATCTTGCTCAAGCATAGATATAGCCATTTTTGCCTGGGATAGCTCCTGTTCATAGAATTTTATACGGTCACGATAGGCTTTCATAGCCAGCTCATCCAGGGTGAGCTTAGAGCTTCGAGGAGAATAATGAATTGTTTCTCTCTCTGCGTGGGAGTAATTTTGCTCGGCAGTTTGCTTTGGCCTTGCACCGAGCGTTACAAATTCAGAAGGTTCTAGGAGGACTTTTTGAGAGCATGCATATTCAGAAGAAGACGTCACTGACCTCAGTTCCAGTACGTTATCTTCAAAAGCAATTTCTTTGTTATCTCCCTTCCTTCCTTCTCCCACGGCTTCTTCTTGTTCCAGGCGTGTGGCTTTAGCAAGGGGCTGGAAATCTGAAAACCTCCTTTCTGCCACCTTCTCAGCAAAATACATTTTGTATTTGTTTTTCTTCTGTTTCGGCATCTTAGCAAAATAATTAGCGTACCTCAGTAGCTAAAAACTAATTGCCTATCATCTCTTATCAGAAATAACAAAACAAGGAAAAAAGCCATAAATCAACCGTCCGAGCTACCAGATGTCAGGGCATTGATTAATCCCATGTTTGGCTCTGGGACAAATCACCCTGGTTAGAGGATGGATCAAGGCTTATTCCTTGTTGCAATATTCTGAAAAGAAACGCGAAGAAAAGTTCTCTAATAAAACTCATTCATTTGTTATAAAGAAAATAAAACACCTCACTAACTAAGAAAGATAATTGCTACATTTTGAAAATAATTCGGGCCAGTTGCTTTCTAGCAACCGGCACCGTGGCAAGAGAACAAACAAATAAAATAACGCAGTGAACACTCAAAAAGTCAGTCACAACCCTGATTATGATAACTACCTAGAGTGTTATTTTAAAAGTTTCCTTCTCTGCAATTCACTGGCTTCAAAATGTCTGCAAACCTTTGCACCAGGTGTTAGCTTATAATGTACATTGCCATGGTTTATGGTGCTGTATATTCTACAACAACTGAGTTAGTTGAATAAACCAAAATAACCATGGTGAAGTTTCGATATGGTAGTGAGGGTGATTTACTCCAGGTGGTTAACTTCAGAAGGAGCTAAACAACTCTGTGTCCTTGACTGCTAATGCCAATTTCTTGAACACAAAGCAGAAAATTAGCTAGCCCTGGCATTTATTATTTTTATCCTTTCCTAAAATATACTTCCTGATTCCAGAAGAAGGTGATGCCACATCACTGCACCAACTGCCTCCAGAAACCCTTGATTGGGGTTGGTTGCCATGAAAACTACATCATCTTGAAGTTACCAACTTTGATTTGAAAGAGAGTTTACCCCAGTTTGGAAATTCTGCTGAGAAATCCACAATCCATTGCACTGATTTTTCAGCTGCATTGTAGTTCACCATGGAGACTTGGGGGGTGGGGGTGGGAGAGACAGATTTTTATTTATTTATTAAATTTTTATCCCACCTTTATTACTTTAATTGCCGTTCTCATGTTAAAATGGTAAATGTTGCATCTGTAAATGTAGATCCAAGGTTGATGATTGGTTAATCCCAGACCCCATTTTTAATAATGAAAAAATGTTAACAGTGGAACATTTATTTTAAATTTTAGTTTGGTACAAGAACCTAGTTGTGGTTCCTTCTTTTCCTTGTAATAAAAGGACTTAAGTAATGGACACAGATCTTTTCCAATATGCTTCCTGCAAAGATACCAAGATTTAAAATTTCATAGGATATTATATTCATTATAGGATGGGGATCTGCTGATTTCCAGGAATAAGATGTCACTTGTTAAACAGCTCTTTTCTCTTTTTATTAATCAGATTCCTATGAAGAGCTCAGAGAAAAGCATTTTGAAGTATATGCTCAGCAAAGCTCATCTCATCTCAAGGGTGTTATTCACCTCCCTTCTGCCTCTGTCTATGAGTTTGGTCAGCCATGGCTAGAGAAGTTTATTTATTGCTTCTTTTATTGTTCTGTGGGAGAACAATTTCTGAACGGCAGCCTTTGCCTCAAATGCCTTCTGAAACTCTAGATTTTGGGTATGTTCCCCACAAGATATACAACACCAATGCTTACTATGAGCCCGGAACAATAGGGATTTTGTTCCACATTGTCCACGCTTTCCTCTGCATTGTTCAGCCCAATTACTTCCCTCAAGGTAGGTATATATTAAATATTAATTTGTCTTTGAAAAAATACAAGGAGATACTATCTGAGATGGTAGTTTTGCAAAGCAGTGTAGTTTGAGTTTATGTTTTGAGAGAAACTCACTGTGCCAAACCAACAGAAGAGTGGAATGATTTTCTTGTGAATAGTTTTAGATATATATGTGTGTATGTGTGTTTTGCTAAATCATCAAAAAGAAGAGTAGTGGAAAAGGTTTTAGAAAAAGAAGCCATCTGGCACTTTCCCCCAGAACAAAAATTGTGTTTTGAGGCAAGATGGTTGTGCATAAAAAGTTAACTTGTTCCTTTTTGAGGGATCTGATTTCTGAATAATCTTACTCTCTGATTATGTATTTGTTAAATTTATTTGCCACCTGTCTCACTGTGGGGCTACTCTAAGCGGTTCTCTTATTTTTGTCTTACCAGGTAGAATAATAATTGGGGATGGCAGAATATCCCCAAAGTGAAGAATTTGGAAATGTCACATAGATGAAATGGGGGATGTCATTTCTCTCCATAGATATTTATAGAGGACATAGAGAATGGCCTTGAAGGACAGGAGAAAATGCCACTACCAAGTTAGTGATCAGATAAGGGGGCTTCTATACCTGTCCATTTCTTAAAGTGGACATTCAATACTGAATATGCCATATTGTGTATTCATGGGTATTCCCATCTTGTGATTAAAAAAAAATCCTGGCTATGTATTGATTGATGTAAAGTATATCTGTGAGTTGCTTAAGAACTCTACTGACAATATTATTAGCTACTTTTTTAAAGCAGTAGATGTACTGTTATACAGTTTTCAGTAGGACACAACTTTTATTAAAAGAATTAATTGCCTGGCAATGAGAAGCTAACAAGAGTATCTAGAAAGAGGTTGAGAGACACAAACTGCATCTTTACATAATTTTAAGAGACATCAGGACATTGGTAACATCATATAAAGGTGGAATTTGCACAGGGATCGCCCAGAAAGCTATGAAAAAAATCAAGATGGTGGCCGTGAATGCATGATTAAAGATCCATCCTTTTTTTTTGCAAGTATCACCATTCTGACCCATTGTTGATTAGTTGCAGGTATATGCAACTAATCAACAAATTAATACTTTGCACCAAAATATGTATTGATTTTACACCAACTAAAAACATGGACAGGTGGAATTGTGGTTATCCAGGGGAAGATGTAAAGGAGGTTTTAACAGCCAATGGTACAAAGAATCCCATCCTTTCCCCTTTCCCTCCCAGAAAAGCTTTCTTTTTTGATATCCATTTTGATATTTTTCAAAAGCCTTATAATAAATAAATAAAAAGCCCTGGCAAAAGCCCTGGTTTCTTTATATGAAGAGATAAAGTTCTTTCTGCATAAATCATACATTTCTTCGTGTTTCTATTACAGTAATTCAGTAATTGGCTTATCAACTTGGTTTTTATTTTACTTTTGTTTATCTATTTATTTAAGTATAAAACAATGCAAACAAAGTTTTAAATATTTGTTTAGCAGCTTTCTTGTGTCTTGAGCAGCAGATTTCTAAACCTTCCTATGTCTCGGGCAACTTGTAGTGTTAGAAATAAGGGCAGAATAGTAAATAATACCAGGAGTTGTTAAACCTTAAAACTGATTTACCTAACTCAAAAAAAAAAACATAAGATATCTCCTTGGTGCTAAAAAGACCAGAACAGAAACCAGGCAGACTTTCTTAGAAAGACATTTTAAAGTTGGGGGGGGTGTCTCCAGAGCAGGTGGGCTTACAGTAGGGCAGGTAGATGGTCTTAATGTCCATCAGGGCCTGGATCTTTACTTATTGGAGGTCTGGGAACTTTGGGTCAATGTTATTTTGGAAAGAATTGATATTATTTTTAGAGGGGTCTTGTTTCATTGGATAAGTGGGCAGCCATACAACTTTGAGAAATAAATAAATGAATAAATTATTGTATCGGACTTTTAAAATTCAAATACCAGAATCTCAGAAAAAAATAAGGTCAACAAGATATTTTCTCACATGTTAATCCCCTTACATTATCTGTGTCTCATAGCTGCTAAATTGCTTTTCCCCATCTGCTTGTTTGCTTGGTACATTTTTGGGGTTTCAAAGAAAGCATCATTTGCACCCAAGCCTCACTTTCTCAATGCAGGGTTAACTTGTCATCTTTAGTCCAATGAGTTGCTAAAGTACAATAAACTGATAGATATGAGTTTTTTTCAACTTTGGCAGTTGTCAGTTATCAAATTCATCCTTTGATTGCTGTCAATAAGAAAAGAACCTAAAAAATTCAGATCTGAGTCTGAAGCATGAAATAACTGTCTCTTGGGCATTGAGCTGTTGTTACCTCAGGGAATTCAGTGTGTGTTGTGTGAAGAAGGTGATGAGTGAGACTTGCAATTAATAAACATTCTGCAATGAATTTTCTTGGAATACTTTTCCTTCCTTTTAGGCAGAGTAGGCTTCTATTTTTCACTCCTCAAACAAATAAATTATGGGGATTTGGATAATATGAATTGATTGGGTCCTCTATAATCTCATTTATCCATATGTTGGTTTTTATTTTATTTATTTTTTTTTATTATTAAATTTCTATACCGCCCTACTCCCGAAGGACTCAGGGCGGTGCACAGCCATGAAGTAAAACACATAAATATACAAAATTTAAAATCGAATAAAACGGATTAAATAAATTTGGCTGAATTAATACCCATTTAAAAATACCCATTTTTCCTCCTTGGTGATCTATGATGAAGGAAATAGTACTAATTTTATCTGTTTACTACTACCATTTCCTTTTACCTGGTGGACAAAAGTGTGTGTATAAGGAAGTTTGACCACAGATATGCGTAGATTGAGTAATGCGCACAAACGTACATATGATCATACTTATATAGACTTTTAAAATAATGATAAAAGGGATGGAATGAACTTAAAATGAAAAGAAGTTAGAAACTGAGAATCACTGTCATATAGACTCGTTGACTATTAACTTTGTTATATGTAGTAATTTAATTATGCAAACTTATTTTGTAAATTTTCTTGGTAGGAAATTGCAGGGATATATAGTAGTACTATAGTATGTAATGTCTTATCTTTAAACATTTTTGCCAGTTTCTCAGATGGCATGTGCCATCTATAAAACATTTTATATTGATTTTCCTTATATGCAGTGGACATTGTTAATTTATAATTCCTTTCCCATAATTGTTGCCATTTGTCTAGATCAATTGAATATCCAAAATTCTTTGCCCAAGTTATCATTGTTTCTTTTACTTACTCCTCCTCCAATTCAATACTAAGTAAGAAATTATAATTTTTCAAATTAATTTATCCTCTGTTCCTGTGTGTATCCTATCCAATTCTGTCTTTTCTAGATAAAAACCATATAATTTAGCATCTTTTTCATATCTTGTTTGTATCTGCATGTACATCTGTCTCAATCCCCTGTTCTTCCAATTCTCGTTTCCCTTTCAATTCCCCCTTATCTGTTAATAAATCCCTGTATCTAACAATATTTCCAAAATTAAAAACATTTGGGTGTATTAAAGCTTCCATTGTTGATAACCATATTGGTATTTTCACATAATATTTATCTCTGACCTTCTCCCATACCAATAACAATGCATTCCTTATATAATGTCTATGTAAGTATGTATCTTATTTCTACCATACCACAAAAATGCATGCCATCCCAGCTGTAAATCATGGCCTTCCAATGTTGATAATCTTATGTTTCTTAATTCAACCCATTCCTTCAACCATGTCAATGCTGCTGCCTGGTAATATAATTCCCAATTCGGCTGTCCAAATCCAATTTGTAATCTCGTATCTTGAAGCATTTTTATGCTTATTCTTGCTTTTTTCCCTTGCCATATAAATTTCCTTATTATCTTATTAAGGTGTTGAAAGTAAGTCTTTTCAATTTTTATTGGTACTGTCTGGAATAGAAATAGTAATCTTGGTAATATAGTCATCTTTATTATTGCAATCCGTCCCGTAAATGATAATTGGAGATTCTTCCACTTCTCCAAATCTTTCTCGATTTGTTGTTTTAATCTATAATAGTTATCTTCTTTTACTGTTACGCATCTTGAGGTTAAATATACTCCAAGGTATTTAACTCTTTTCACCACTTGTATATCTAAATTCTCTTTTATCTCTCTTTTTTGTTTTTCTGTAATATTTTTCACCAAAATTTTTGTTTTATCTTTATTTTCAAGCCAGACTCCTTTCCATATCCCTCTATTTGTTCTAGTAATTTAGGGCCTGTTATTTGTGGTTCCTCTATGATGAATACTAAATCATCTGCAAAAGCCTGCAATTTATACTCTTCTTTTTTAATTTTCATCCCTTTTATCTCATTTCATCTAATGTTTCTATTTAAAACTTCTAAAGTCAAAATAAACAGCAATGGTGATAGAGGACATCTATTTGATTGCCAAATTTCAGGTCTCTCTGAATGCAAATCATCTTATCTAGCTACGGGAATGCAGTACAAAAGAAACAGACTATCAACTAAGGTGGACAAAATGCTAGGAAGAAAAAAAAAGTGAAGGCTGTTTTAATGTGTTTCCTATTACAAAAAAATAAAATAAAAAATACAGCTGTGTCTTACAATGTTCTCTAAATTTACAGTTAATTATTTTTTTCAGTAATTGCAGTTGCCCAAACTTGGTTAATCATCTCAATCAGATGAAGGATCTAGAGTTTCTGTTTTTTAGGCTCTTTTAAAAAGGACACATGACTGATCATGCTGAGGAAATGAACTCTAAGATATTAGAAAGTGGATCAGGTCAGCCATGAGAACACCTCGGTTGAACTCTTTTCTTAATCTGTTACAAATCCTCACCAGATGGTGACCTGGAAGACCAGCTCAAGTGAGCCATAATAAGGCAGGTTAATGAGGATGCAAACATCTAAGTAGAGTTAGCCATGTTTTGTGGAAAATGCAGAGAATTTTTCAGGAGTTTTATATTTGTTCCATCTGTTCTTTAAAATTAAGGGGAAAGCTTTTATCTTGCTTATTTAGATGCCTTAAGCAATAAAATGGGGAAATGCTAACAATAATTTGGCTTCCCAGGAAAGTCAAATATTTATCTAAAGGCAGGGTTTTCCCTCAATCTAAACCTTATATCTGAAAGCCATCACTAGAAAATTAAGATATTTCAAGGACATTAATGGCCAGGGTGATTCCAATCAGCTTGGAGTAGTTGTTATCTATTTGCTTGATGCAACAGACATATCTGCAGTCTCTCACAAATGAAAATTGTTGAAAATCCTCAGGATGCAGAAAAACTATCTAAGCTTTCTTTTTATATATCAGTTTTCCATATTTGGGATATTCTTTGAATGAAACATGGTAGAATCATGTGAGTTACATGTGAGTTTCACGTGCCACCTGTCTTCATTCAAATATCTTTAGACAGAGCTTTTTTGGATCCAAGAATAGTCAAAGCGTGTATGTTCATGTATGGTGCATTTGCAAATCAGGAAGGGAGAACTTTGGGGGCTAGTGAAATCTATTGGAAATTTTAAGATTGTTGTGTGCTTTATCCATGTTTATTCACAAAATGGATGCCACAATGGGCAGTATAAGTCCCAAGACATACATTGAGTAAAAAAGAAAATTGTGGATTCTTGGCACTCTCTGAGCTTGGTTGTTTTCATTACCAGATTAGGCAATATCATTATTGGTAATTAAACATCTGAAGTAAAACAAATTCAAAAAATATCATTAGTTCAACCCTGAACTACATATATTCTTTACTGGAAAGAAAACTGACCTAACTGCTCCTTGTCTCTATCATTCTCAAGTTTTCTTTGCCACCCTTTGCCACAGGTTGTAAAGTTGTATGTCTTTCTGTTTTACATTGTGTATCGTAGGTTGATGGAGACACACCCAAACAAAGAATGCATTCTTTATAAACATGCTTGCCATCTTTATTATCCTAGAATGTTGTTGGTGGCTGCCAAGGACCAATCATTCATTGAATTGGGGAAATGCTACAGCTTTGCTTTGCACCAAGCTTGTTTTCCTCCTTGCCAAATAAATGACTAGGTTATAATAAATTATATACCGTGATAAACCCTGACTAGAAAAGTATTATACATATGAACTTACGAATTAAAAGAACAAAATAAAAATAAATATTTGACCTTTACAGGGAGGAGTCATAAAATAAGGGTGTGGCTGGCCGATGAAGTCTCATAAGACAGAAATAGTACTATCCCAGTCTCCCTTAAGTCTCACAACAGACAACACAAAATGTCTGATAAAGCCTGAAAGTGGTGATTTGAGATATCATCCCACTATGGCTATACAAACATCTTGAGCTACGTAAGAAAAAACCCTGACTAGAAAAGTATTATACATACATATATACGTATATATATTGTGTTTCCCCGAAAATAGGACATGTTCCAAAAATAAGGCCAAGCCTGATTTTTGGGGTGGTCATAAATATATGCCCTCCCCTGAAAATAAGCCCTCCAGCAAGCGCGGCCATTTTTGCCATGGCTTGCGGACACTTCTGCAGCAGGAGGCCAAGCGATGCGCCCCGTGTGCCTTGTGGCAGCCTTCCAAAACATACTATAGCAGCAGCTATCCACAATTTTTTTACCCTTATTTCGTCCCGACCATACTGGGCAATGTGGGTCAGGATGAAATAAGGGTTAACAAATTGTGGATAGCTGCTGCTATAGTACCCTTCGGAAGGCTGGCGCGAGGCGCGAGTCTCCTGCTGCAGAAGTGGCTGTGCCCGAGGAGTGCTTTTGGGAGAGAAGGCAAAGGGGAAGTGATCCCTTGCAAACTCTCCACTGGGCGATTCCCAGCAGCCCCAGATGGCCAAAGCCCGTGCCCGCCTGGCTCCCTTTTCCACAGTGCCCGGCTCTTTATTGAGGGGGGTGGGGGAGAAGCGAGAGGCATAGAGTGAGACAGGGCTGTCTCTCCTTGCCATCTCTTCTCCCCCTCTCACCGGGCATGGCAGGACTTTCTGTCCCTGCCCCAATTGGATGCAATTTGGGGATGGCAAGTGGGGAGGGGTGGGGCTAGGGAGACATGAAATGTGTCTTACCTGCCTTGTAGCTCGGTCGCGTGTCTTGCTGTTGTCTGCAGGCAAACATGTAGGGTAAAAGAAACCTTGCGAGTTCAATCAAACTTCTTGAACTCGCGAGAAGTTTGGTTTTACCCTACAACGTGTAAAAAAAAACCTCGCGAGTTCAATCAAACTTCTTGAACAGAAGCAGAAGTCATGAGGTGGCCACGCTTGCTGTCTTCTGCACCCCCAAAATAATAAGAACCCCCCCCCCCGATAATAAGGCCAAGCCCTTATTTCGGGGTTCAAAAAAATATAAGACAGGGTCTTATTTTCGGGAAAACATACATATATACATACATATATCCTGCGAGCTCCAGAACTTAAAATTTTTAAATTTTTAAAATAATTAAAATTTCATTTAACTAAGCATTCGTCAGCCATCTGCTGACATCGTCAGAGTATTAAATTACCATTACAGAGATCTTTGCCTTTATATGCTATTAATCAATTTGGCCCTTGCGCGTGTAATAGGCTCTTCCAGCCGTCTCCCACTTGTAATCAGCTGTGTTGTTTTTGCTGTCGTCATGCTGGATAATAGAGGCTTAATTCCTACTGTTTCCTCCTTCCTAGCTTGCTTATCAGTGGGGGATGATGTTAGGCTGTCAGCCATTGCAATTTGCTGCCATGTCCATGACCTCGTGATCGGCCAGGTTCATTTCTCATTAATTTATCTGTTACAGTTTGAGACAGCCCTGCCGGGTTGCTCTGTGTTTGGTCAAGACTAACTATGCTTTCACAGGCTGAGTCTGCATGCTAAGAGGTGAGGGGTGGGTGCCTTTGGTCTCTGCTCACTGATGGAAAGCCGTCTCTGCTCATCCTGCAGGGTCTTTCCTGGTGTCTCAAAGCCTGGTAGGCCGGTGGCAGTTTGATATGCCTGTTGATGGAATTGTTATTGGAGAACCAGGCTTCTTTTAGTAGGCATCCTCCTTCAGGCTGAATAATTGTTGCATTGGTTAATTTTTAATTTTTATATTTAATTTTTAAATATATTGTGCAGCTTTGTTTAATTTAGGATACTTGCCACAAACATCTGGAGTATCATGTGCTTTATTTTGGTATGAATGTTTTGGTCTGAACTGCTTGTAAGCAGGGTGAATTTGATTTAAATCAAGTCTATTGAAATCTATTTAAATGAAATCATTTAAATCAAGTTTTCAATCATGATTTCAATCGCTAGTAAAAAGGCTTGATTTAAATCAACTTGATTTAAATCATAATTTTTAAAGAGCAGCTATCATCTCTGTCCCACAGCAGCAGCTCCTCTGACCCAGTGTTGACTCACTGACATCCCATTCACTTTAATGGCATGGCTGGTGATGTGGCAGTGACATAACATGAGAGATGTGGTGGGCAACAGGTGAGTAGATGCGCGCTAACAGTTGCTGCCATGTTGGATCTGAAATGACAGGTGCTCTATAAATGTAAGGACTCATTCTTGCTGGTAGTTAGAATCTTTAATAATATTATTTGCAAACAAAATGAAAGTTTCCTATTTAGAATTAAGCTGTCAGGTTAGTAAAACAGCAATATCAGAACCGATTTTAGGTTAACAGGTTAATCACACATACTTGGAGAACTACTCAAATTCTTTTATTTAATTAAAACAGTAACATATTAAATATTCTTGTATTTGCTTAAACATCAATGTTTAGTAACTGAAGTGCATAAATAAAGTATTTTTGAAAAAACAAATGAGAACTTAAACTGAATATATCAGGTGGTTCCACATTAAAAAAAAATTCAAACATGGTCTTTTGCAGCTCACTCATTTTCATCTTCATTCTCTTGTTTGTTTATGATCTGGAAAAAAAACCCCCAGCTTTCCTGCTTTATCAGGCCCCAGCCGATTTCTCAATTTAGAGTGAACAAGTCCAAAGGAAGAGTTTATTCTTTCAAGGCCAGTAGAAGAGGCCACTGTGGTTAAAATTGAAATCATTACTTCAACACTTTCTGAATCCAAGTGCTTAAGTGACTTCCACCAGTTTACTGGTGAAACTTTCTTTAAAACCTCATCAGCAAACATATATTTCTTGAATGGTTCTCCCTTAGCTCTGAAGTTCATTGTAGTTGGCACTAGAAATCAATGATTGCTGGATACCCATGTCATGGCTAACTCCTCTTCTTCAGCACTTAAGGTTTGACACTGGTACCAGATATTGACAACGTTTGTGAGAAAATGAGCTAGAGACAGTGCTTGTCCCATTCGCTTTTTTAAATCTTGTAATTTCTGCTTGTCAGTGTGTAGTTCTGTTTTTAAGTGCTCGCTCAGTTCCTTCAAATTTCAACAGCGTCAGCAATAAAACAATTATTTTTCTGGATTTTGTTTAAAGCTTCAAAAACGGTTTTCAGGATGCTCAGCATAGGTTCAACATTTCTCTTAAACCCAATGGCGAAGATTTTTCTCGATTTTGCTCACAGACGGTTATCAGAATAGGCCAGTTTTTTTATATATTGTTCAAAACAGTACACTACAGCGTACCATCTAACATCTTGTGGGAGCGTTAGCTTGGTTCCACCCATTATTTTCAGAGCTGATGCTGCAAAATGATTGTTACGGAAGTATTTAGCAATTTAAACAACTTTATTTCTGTGACACAGAAATTGTTGGCTGGGAGGTGCATCAAATGTGTTCTACAACCATATGTTACTAGCTTGGTAGCTTCTTGATGATGTTCTAAATTTCTTCTCATTTTGGACACATTTGCAGCATTGTCTGTGACCAAACTGTGTACTTGACATTTGAATTTTTTTCGCATGTTATAACTTTTGTTGCTACTTCTTCTAAGTATGCTGCTGTGTGTTCATTTCCTGAAGTATCAATTGTTTCTGCAAGGAATACATTCCCTTCTTCTGTTGTTATACAAGCACATACAATAGGATCATTATGGACATTATTCCACCTATCAAGACTTAGGTTACCAATTTTATCTTCTAGATTTGTTGCACATTGCATAATTTCTTCATCATATACTTTATCCAGCCGTTTCCCTGCAACATCTAATTTACTTTGCTTAACGCATTGTAAGCCGCCCTGAGTCTCCGGAAAAGGGCGGCATATAAATCGAATTGAACCAATAAATAAATAAATAATACTTGGTGGACTGTATCCTAGTCTCAATGGCTGAATCATATTAACAAAGTGTGGGTTTTCAAGCAGACGGAAAGAAGAGTTTGTTATATAAACAAACCGAACAATTTTTTCATCAATTAACTCTTTTTCTAATCTGCTGGTTTTTATCACAAACTTATCTATGGTGGTGGTTCCAGATGGTTTATTTCTTTTAGGTGATATATTGCGGATATGTGTAAATGATGTGACTGATGCACTATCCTGGAGAGATAACTTTGAAACTGTAGAACAAGAGGATGGTGATTTAGAAAGTGGATAGTTTCCAGAATCTTTTATGTTGATGGAGGTTTCACTTAAAGAAAAAAGTTAATGCTGCTAAAATATTATTTAATATTTATTTTAAATATTATTTATGTATGCTTATTGTGTATTTCTTATTGTGTTAAGAGACTCTTTCGGATTTCCCCCCTCTTTTTAAGGTTAGATTTTGAGTAAAAAAGGAATATTCTCACCCAGTTCCATTCACTGTTCATTTACACCAATCCTGTGCTTTCTGTGTTGCCTCAGCTGTCCCAGTTTCATCGAGCTATTTTTGGCTGCCTCTTCTCATTGTGAAGGAAAGGGGAAAAAACCCTGGAGAGATTGCAACTCTCCGTGACTTGCAGTGTGCCTGCCTGTTGTGACCTAGGCCCAAGTAGGTATTATCAGAAGCAATCAATTCTAAACAAACAGAATTTATTAGAACAGCTGAGAATTAACTCATTCTCAGCATAGTCCAAATTAATTCAAAACAAATTCTTAGTAACACAATTCTTCAGCCTTATCACCAATCTTGGTCTACTTTGGCAACCTGCCAAAGGCTTTTCTTGGCAGAAGTTCAGATGCAGCAAGATAAGAAACAAATCTATCAATGTTGTTTTCCAACAAAGAGCCCAAGAGCTGTTGCTGGTCTTTTAAGCCTTATGGGAGGGGCCAATCATCTCTTGGCCTTACTCCTGAGTTGTCCTTTTTGCTTTAGCTGCTCCTGCCTTCTGGCAGCTCTTCTCATACGTGCAGTAGGAACAGGCTCCTCCTGTTCCTCTGCCTCTCTATTGTCAGCCTCTGGAGGCTCCGGAGTCCGCACATCACTCCCCAATGGCCCTGGCCCCATCTCTGCCTCTGACACAGAGCCCTCATCCGGGCCTTCCCCAGCCTCCAGGACTAGTCCATGTTCTTCCTCAGCCTCATTGCTGTCCAACTCCGCTGCCAACTCCGCAGGCTGCTGGCAGACCACAACAGTGCCCCTCTTTTCTTCACCACCCCTCCAGGGTGGTTTTACTGCCTTTCGGTGCCCTCTAATGTGGAGAACTCTGCGCAGGAGCACGGAGACCTGTCCAATATCACTGTGACGTCAGCCAGAAGTCTGAACTATGCAAAATCTTAACTGGTTCACCTGAACCAGTTGAATCCCACCTCTGATAACAACTCTACGAAGGAGATTTGGAAGTGCTGATGGAAAGGGAGTGATTAGCTCAGTAGTGAGTAACTATGACAACTTTATGACCTGTGGAGTTCACTGAGCTATGCTGGACTCAGGAATTGAAGTCAACTGGTTGGGAAGTTGCCATAGTTGCCCAACTCTGGATTAGCCTAAAGCAGTATTTCTCAATCTTGGCAACTTGAAGATGCATGGACAATTTCCAGAATCTCCAAGTATCACATTAGCTATCACATTTTACTTATTAATGCAAAGTATAGTTAGTTGAGAAGTAACAGTCCCTCTGTAAGGGAAATGGGCGGTTTAAAAGATACTTAAACAAGTATCTTGGAGCAGAAAGTTCAGGTAAATGATCTCAAAGTCATTTTGACAGCCTCTTGGTCTGAAGAAGCTTCTTTAGTGATATGTCTTTAGAAAAGTCTTATAGTTGCTCATCTACTTTACCTCCATCTATTTGCGTAAAACTTTCCTGGGGAATGAATCCTGTTCCAATGTCATACTGGTACTTCATGTTTAAAGAGAATATATCCAAGGCTTTATTTTCTCATGCTTATCTCTCAAGTTTATAGGTGGTGTGCGAGGTTGCATTTCTGCTTTGTTTCCAGAGACCCAGGTTTTCAAACAAAAATTAATATGAGGGTAAACGTTCATTCTCCAAGCTTGTGGGTTGATTTCCAATGTTTTGTTATCAGGCTAGGTAACATCTTCAGTGGAGTTTAGTGGATATCAGTGTTAGTGTTTTCAGTTTTTAAGGACTTCAGGTGTGGGTGTGTCAAGTGAGAGTCTTGTGATGGGTCTTATGATAGGGAGATTACATCAGGTCAGGGTCATTGGGAGGTGAACTGTTGGTGGTGGAGTTGCGCAGGTTGGTTGAGGGTTGGTGCTATCTGGTTAGTCGTGCAGTTGATTTGGATTCTGAGGGGTTTGTAAGTTGTTGATGAAATTGCTTGTGGAGTGCCAGGCTTTGATGAATTCATGAGCGTGGCGGGTGGTAGTGTGGCAGATGATTTTTGTGTTGCTCCAATTGAACTGTTGCTGTTTGGTGTAGGTGTGGGTAAAGACTAAGGATTTGGGATTGTGGCATTTGACTGCCAGCTGGTGTTCATGGATCCTGTTTTTTAATTGAAATGTTTCTCCCATGTAGAATTGGTTGCAATGGTTGCTGTTGATTTTGTAGATTACATTGTTTCTTTCGTCCTTCTGTATCTTTTCTTTGGTTCTGGATAATTTCTGGCAGCCATGCAACAACTCAAAACCATAGCCCTACTCACCATCCAAACAAATTCTGGACATACTGTGTTGATGACATCTTCATCTTCAAATCTCACTGTTTGAGAAAGTTGCATAACATTCTCAGAGAATCTTCCCATCCTGCTCACAATCTTTTTGGACTGTTGCCTTCTGGCAGAAGATACAGAACAATTAAAACTTGGACCACATGTTTTCTGAATAGTTTTTATCCCAGAGCTATAATTGCAATCAACAATGAACTAAAGGGCCACCATCAGTGAGCTGTTGGACAGTACTACTTGGTCTGTTGTGTGGATGTTTGGGTGGTTTAGGGGTGGAGAATTGTGGTAGGTGGGAGTATGTTTGAGGATTGCTATGTTTGTTGGACCTAGTCTTTGGGTGTTAAGTGAATTTTGTTGTATGGGTATACTGTGTATACATGTACAATGACGACAAATAATGAATAATGATCAAAAAGCCCAGGAAATAGAGGAGATAATAGACCAGGGGAAAAGATAGAATGGACAAATCAACAAATAAAACAAGAAGATAAGAAAGAGAAGGCAATAAAAACTTATGAAGCAATTCAGGGAAAATACATGCTAAAAGACCAAAAAATGATACTGGATAAACAGAAAGATATCTTTGAAAAGAAAATAGAGATTTGGGCAGATACTCTGGAGGCTTGGCAACAAAAGATAGTACAGTAGTGGCCAAAATTGTGGTAACCTTTTGGGAAAAGTGTATTTTCTAAAACTAGCTAACACCACTTTTTGGGAGTAGTACCATAAAATTATATATCAATGGAAATATAATTTAATCAAGAATGTAATGCAATAACTTTTATGAAGGATTTGCTATTAGAATAGCAGTTACAGTAAAAAGAAGAAAAGTGAAACACGTAGAAAAAACGAGATATACAAAAATTATCACGTCGGTTAATACTTAGTTGGGTAACCTTTAGCATGAATTACGGCCTTACAACGTCTTCCCATGAGTGAACCAAGTCTTTTAGTTCTGCAGCTGTTCTAATGTGAAACCAAGATTGAATGATTGCTTCTATTAACTGAGTTTTATTGCTGGGTCGCTTCTGACCAACAAGTTTCTTTAGTCAGCTCCATAGATTTTCAATTGGGTTAAGGTCTGGGCTATTCCCAGACCATTCCAGCAGTGGAATATGTTTATCTTGAAACTCCCCCCCCAAAAAAGTGTGTTATTAGTCATCAAACCTCAAAAATACATTTTTCCCAAAACGTTTCCACAATTTTGGCCATTACTGTAGAGATGGAAGAAATACTTAAGCTAACCAGGAAAGATGTAGATAGAGATGAAGACCCAAGGGAGGAATTTGGGAGGCAAATTAAAAAACGAATAAAAATTGAAATATTAAAACGGGCAAGAGATGATGGATAGAACCCAAGATTGGCTTTATTAGGAGCTAGAACAGAGACAGAAACAAGAAATAGGGGGAATATTATTATGCATATTTTTATATAATATACTAAAAGTAATAGCTAGATATAAAGATTAGATGTTGAAAGATGGTGACACTATGTATGCTTTAATGATATTGTTATTGCCATTGGAATGGGGAACTAAAATGTTGAACAACTAAATGGCCTACATTTTATCACAAATACATATAATAACATAATTATATAAATGTGATCTAAATAACAAATAGCAATAGCACTTAGCAATAGCATTTAGACTTATATACCACTTCATAGTGCTTTACAGCCCTCTCTAAGCGGTTTTACAGAGTCAGGATATTGCCCCCAATAATCTGGGTCCTTATTTTACTGACCTCGGAAGGATGGAAGGCTGAGTTTACCTTGAGTCTGGTGAGATTTGATCTGCCAAACTGCTGGCAGCCGGTGAGTACTGCACTCTAACCACTGCGCTACCGTGGCTCATAAATAATAATAATACTATCATTACTACTTGTATTTAAATGAATGATACCGAGATGCCTCACTGTTCATGTATTTATGTGTGTGTGTGTGTGTGTGTGTGTGTGTGTGTGTGTGTGTGTGACAAGATATAGAAATAAAAGATATGGAAATAAAAAAAGTAAAATACAAATTACAGGCGTTTGCACATGACCTGGTATTTATTTTAGAAGAACCACAAGAAACGACCCAAATTAATAAAAAAATAGAAGAATATGGTGAAGCTGCAGGATTGAAAATAAAGATAAAACTAAAATACTAGTTAAAAATCTTACAGATAAACAGAAAAAAGAATTGATGAAGAAAACAGATATTCAGATAGTTAAGAAAGTAAAATATCTAGGAATTCAACTAACAGCAAGATGTGCAACCATCAAAGAAGATAATTATACTAAGCTAATGCAACAAATCAAATTAGATCTGGAGAAGTGGAAAAATGTGCAACTATCACTGATAGGAAGAATAGCTTCTATAAAAATGAATATCTTGCTGAGATTATTATTCTTGTTCTAAACAATTCCGATAAAGCTGGAAAAAAAACGCTTTGAGGAGTTAAATAAAATAATGTCAAAATATATCTGGCAAGGGGGAAAAGCAAGAATAAGTTTGAAAATGTTGCAAGATTGTAAAAACAAAGGGGGGTTTGGGTTGCCAGACTGGGAGCTGTACTACCAGGCCTCTGCATTTACATGGGTGAAAGAATGGATAAATTTGAGGCATAGACTATTGATTTTGCAGGGACATGATCTTCAGCTGGGGTGGCATGCTTTCTTACGGTATGGGAAAAACAAAATACATAGATATTTTTCAAAAACATTATGCTAGAAATGATTTATTGTTAGTATGGGCAGAAATCAAAGAAAAACATTATATGAAAATACCTGGCTTTCTATAATGGAGGCACTGATACATCCGAACGTTGTTAATATGGAAAAATTACAAGATGCAAAGGTATTTTTAATGGAAAAGGGGAACTTAAAATTAAGCAAGAATTGAAAAGTCAACGGATTGATTTAGCATGGTGGCCGCACATGCAAATACAATCAAGGTATGAGAAAGACATTAAAATGTATGGTTTCTACAAAGAACCAACAGAATTAGATCAGATACTAACAGGGACAGGTGAAAAACTAATTTAAAAAATCTATAGCTATCTACTGAGCATTAAAATGGAAGAACAAGCAAAGGAAACAATGATTGTATGGGCTAAAAACTTTGGTTATACTATAGAGTTAGATAAATGGCTGAAACTGTGGGACAGGAACTATAAATTAACAATGTCAACTGCATATAAGGAAAATTTATATAAAATGTTTTATAAATGGCACCTTCCACCAGCAAGACTGGCAAAGATGTTTAAGAACATGTCTTAATCAGATACCGGGTTCGTATTATCACATGTGATGGACATGCCCGAAGGCAAAAAAATACTGGATAAAAATACATACATGGTTAGGAAAAAATGGTAAAGCAACATATAGATTTAAAACCAGAAATATTTTTGTTGGGTATCTTATCAGAAAAGTACAATAAAGGGAATACATTTTTAATTTTATATGTGTTAACAGCGGCTAGAATTGTGTTTGCACAACAGTGAAAAAACAAAGAGATCCCTACAACAGATGAAAGTGTAATAAAAATATTAGAATGTGCAGAAATGGATATATTAACACTTAAAATGAAGGAGAAGGAAGAAACATAATATTTTTTTAACATAAGATTCGTTTTACCAATGGCTAACTAACAGAAACAAAAGTTAGAAATTTAAAAGCTTAAGGGAATGATTAATTATATAAGAAAGGTTTATTAAAATGGATAAGCAAATACTATTATTATTATGATCATTATTGTTATGAATATTATTGTTATTATTACCATTACTATTTCTCAAAATTAACTGTACCCAGACAACACACTGTTTATGTAGACATTGATTTTTTTATGTTTATTTAAAAAAATCTATTTAAAAAAAAAGGAATTCAGGTAAGAGGTGTGTGGCCTGCTAAAAGTTTTATTTTCTTATTCAGTCAACATAAAATAATAAAAGGGGGAATAAAACGTAACAAATAAAATTAGGATAGACAGAAATAAGTCTTAATTGTATATTAGCAACTATAAAATAAATCAAATATGATATACTCTGAACACCCTTATTAAAATAATAGCATGTTTACTTTCCTAACACTAATAAATCTAATATAATAAAACTATATATACACTCACACACATACACACATATATATGTGTGTGTGTGTGTATATATATATATATGTATGTGTATATCTATCTATCTACCTACCTACCTACCTACCTACCTACCTACCTACCTACCTACCTATATAACTGAACAGCCAACCAGAGACCCCACTGACCCTCAACCAACCCACGCAGCTCCCCACCACCACCAGTTCACCTCCCAATGACCCTCACCTGATGTAATTTCCCTATCACAAGACACATCACAAGACTCACTTGACACACCCACACCTGAAGCCCTTATAAACAGAAGAACACCGACACTGACCTCACCTAAACTCTGCTGAAGATGTTACCTAGCCTGGTAACAAAACATTCGGAAATCAACCCACAAGCTTGGAGAATGAACCTTCACCCTCATCCTATACCCAAGCTACCGATATTTGCCACTATTGCAAAGATTAATGTGGCAGAGACCTGATATAGCCCTGTTAGGGGCAGGTATACTAAAACAGATGGCAATAGTATTAAAATAAGCAGGAGAGACTGAGAAGAACATTAATGCACTTAGGCCTGTAAATAAGCTTTGGAAGATAATCTTTACCTCTGTGATAAAGCATATGCTGGGTCAAAGTCTTGGATAAGTATTAGTCATGGCAAACAGCTTTTGCATCTTCACTAGCAATAGAATACAAGAAATTTAGTTCCCTGGCCACTTTATAATATACAGTATCTGACCACTCAAGCCAACATGATCCCCTTTTGATTTTGCTTATACAAATAGATTGTAGATGGATTTTTGAGAGATATCTTTTAAGACAGCTTGTGTAATCATAACTATTCTAGAAATAGCTTAGGAGAAAAGAGGTTCAAACTCCACTATGCAATTTTTTTTCCAGAAAACTTTTTTTTTTAAAAAATAATTCCTTGCACAGGCCATTTCACATTTCTGTTTTTACTATTGCCTTCTGCTCCATGTGTCTTCCCCAACTGCTCACAGTTAAGGGAGGTGATCAAGTGCTTCGCTGAGTGCAGGCTATGTCTTCTGCTTCCTTGAAGGGGGCAGTCATTCTAGTTCCATTGAAAAAGCCTTCCCCTGACTCAGCAGAATTTACTGATTACAGTGAATCATCAATCCCAATAATCCATTCTGGATAGCATGATTGGGAAGCTTCAGAGTTATCTGGCTAAAATTGAATTTGTGGCTCCATTTCAGTCAGGGCTTTCTCCAAGAAATGGCACTTAGGCTACTATGGATGCCTTGGTAGATGATCTGGCCAGAAACTAGAATGGAAGAGACCAACTCTACTATTTCTTTTACATCTCTAGGCTTCTTTTAATACTATTAGCAATAGCATTGTTCCTGGCCATTTGGAAGAGTTGGGCATTGGGACTCTGTTTTTTAGTGGTCCTGGTCCTCTCTGTTATGATGTGCCAAGAAGGTACATCATTTTAACAAACTGCATCACTGTTTGGTGATCATGGTTTGGTGGCTGCAGTGCCTCAGAGAGGAAGTCCATTCAGAGGTAAGGACAGCCGAGAAGATTATAGGAAGCCCGCTTCCTGTTATTCAGGATTCTGCTTATAAGCGCTATGTGCTTAGAACTCAAATCATTGTTAGAGACCCCACACACCCACTTCATAGTCTGTTTCTGTTGCTCTCCTCTGGGAGGTGATTTTGAAGTATTTCTAGCAGGACTACCAGATTCTGTAACAGCTTTGTTCCCTATGCCATCCATCTGGTAAACTTGTAAGATTTTTCTCTCCATGTGCATGTATACATCTGAACTAGACAGTGTTTTTTATCTGTGTCATATAATATATATGAGTATATGCATATTTATTTATTTATTTATTTATTTATTTATTTATTTATTTATTTATTTATTTATTTATTTATTTATTTACATATAGTGTATATTGAAAGTGGAGACCCTTTGAGAGCTGTATGCAATGAAATGTGATTTTAATGTATGCTGATTAGTGTACATTCATAGTGAGAATAAAGTTACTCTAAGTCTAAGATAGAACTGTGGGAGCCAAAGTTCCACAGATTTTGACTTTTCAAAAGTCTTTTTCAATTATTTCTTATTTTTTATTGTATAAAATACAAAAAAAATAAAATAAAATAGGAAATTAAGGGAAGGAAAGGGAACAGGAAAAGGGGGTGTGAAATACAAGGGGAAGAGAAAAAGAAAGAAAAGGGGGCATTGACTTCCAACTCTTCCTAGCACACTACAAGTTAAATACATTCCAACTTCAACTTTTTGCTTTTACATATTAATATATAGCTAGCCATTTCTATCTTTCTGTATTTAGAAAGATAGTGGAGACACATCTTTATACAGCCTTATAACTGTTAATTATGTCAGTAACAGATTTTATTTTTGTTTACATTTTAATTATATTCTGATATTCTTGTACCCTGTACTTTTTTTTTTTTTTTGTACATCACCTGAGGGCTGGAATGAACAAAAAGTTGCGATAATGACGTTCAATAATAAGTATGTCAGGTTTCGATGTCGTCTCAAATAAAATAAATTGCATTTCCAAACAAATAGTCTTTGAAGAAATCTTTCATTTTATTAAGCACGACAACCTGTCCCTGATTGTGGGGTAGCCAACACTGACTTCCTGACCCCAAACCTTCCCCAATTCTCTGCGTCTCATTGGCCCTCTTCCAAATCACTCTCCCCATATCTACTACTTCAGATCTCCCATCTCCCATCTCATCTCCTAGGGGATATTATCTTCAGGGAAAATAAGTAGGTGAGAAGTCAAGCGTCCTCTTGCCAGCTGCCCCCTCTTCTCCTTCTTATGTCAGCACTAGAGTAAATGCAGGTTGAAGTGCTGACAAAGTAAACAAATAAGTTGCAGTTTAATTATAGGGAATAAGGATATAATTATTTTACTGCATTCCTCTTAATTACTTGTAAAGGAAAGGTAGATGCATTATTGAATACACTCTAGTTAAATTCTAGGGATGTTTTCCTTCTGGGAGCTAAGTTATAGGACTGATACGAAACGTTAATCACAATATCAAAAACCATTTCCTTTTCCAGAAGCATAGGAAATGTTTGAAATCAATTGTATTTATAGTCTATGATAGCACCATCATTTTTATAGTTCTGCTTATGTCACAAATGTTATAAATTGTGCCATAAATGTAGCTTGAAGCTACTTTGGAGATCTCAAAGGCCTGGCCTTCTTTTGGTCTACATCAGCTTTTTAATTGGCAAATCTTATTTCATTCCTTGACAAAGTGACTAAATTAGTGGACCAGTGAAATGCAGTGGACATAATACACTTGGATTTCAGAAAGGCATTTAACATAGTAGTCCATAACCTACTTCTTGGTAAGCTAAAATATGTAGGATAGACAGCATAACTGTTGCTCCAACACTGGAGGCTTTTGAGAAAAAACTGGACAGCCACTTCTGTGGAATGGTATAGGGCAGGGATGTCAAACTCGATTTCATTGAGGGCCGGATCAGCATTGTGATTGTCCTCCAGGGGCCAGGGGAGAAGGAGGGGCGTGGCCGGGGTGGTCGCAACCGATTGGGCATGGTCCAGAGGCGTGGACAGCTTGAAGACGCTCCCGTAGGCGGGTTGGGGGAATCCAGGGGTCATTGGTGAGTGGGGTGGTGGGCGGGAGGCTCCGTCCAGCAGGATGAGGCGAGGCGAGGCAAAGGGCAGGACAGCTACAGCTGGAAATTGTCGGTTACCACGTGCTTGCTGCCCTTTGTGTGTGGGGGATGGTTTTCCAGCTGTAGCCACAGTCTGCCGGCCCCTCAGCTGGTGCACACTGCAGCTCTGGAGCCTGCTGCCACCACTGGGCTGGCCGTCCAATCAGGAGGCGGGGGGAGGAATGTAATGCAGACTTCTGGATGCACTTACTCTGTCCCACTGTCTGTTTTGGCTTGCAGTTGGAGAGCAGGTCACCGTTGGTCATCTTCTCAGCCCCCTTGTGAGTCTTGCCTTTGGCCTGCATGTGCAGCATGTTCCCCTCATGCACCCGATGCAACTCAGCCCTGCTGTGAGTTGCTGCAGTGGTCCACAGTGATGCCTTGGTGTGTCGGGTACACGAGAGCGGTGCTTTGCCAGCAGGCACAGCAAGAAACGGGAGGGTGCGTCATTTCCCCGCCCGTTATCAGATTCAACACATGGGGCCCTGCCGGGCTTCTCCAAAGTCTGGCAGGTAGTAAGGTAGGAAGTGGCACCCATCCCAAGGCTGGAGGAAGAAGCCTTTCTGCAGGAACTGGGCCTTTGAGCCCCAGGCACCAGTTCAAGCAGCACCGTGCTGGCTCATCTTGCTACTCCTGAGCTGCCCACCACTTACCAGGTGCCTCCATGGGGCCAAAGTGTCCCCTGTCAACTCGCAAAGCATCCCTGGCCTGCCATAGGCCAGAGGGGATGGGAAACACAGCAGCCCAAGACAGATGCACATTCTACGCTTATCTCTCTCAAGGCTGTATCCCAGAGTTACATATAGCAGTGAGAGGAGTGACCTCTACAACCGAATACAGGGTGATATTGGAGCATAAATTACATAGGGTCAGAGCTGGCTTCACTTGGGAACGTGCCGACATGTAGCTCCTGATAAATAACTGGATTTCTTTTGAAGCTTGGCTCGAGACTCATAATTTAATTAGGACATCCGTCAGAATCCTGAGAGCAAGCCAGCTCTCTCAAAACTAATCAATATTACTGGCTCTCCAATCGCTTCCCAACATCTGGGGTGCTTGGAGAGAAACTCAGGTGACCAGGGCAGAGGGTGGACTATCCGAAGAGAGCCTGCTCCAGGCAACCCAGAGGGAGGCAGAGCCTCCAACCAGGGACTTCCAGGACCCAGCAGCCTAATTGCAACAGGAGTGCAGCCGTCCTTGGATATCAAAGCTGAGATGCCCGCCCCAATGACCAAAGCAAGAAGGGATGAGTATTGGTGGAAAATAATCCCTAAAGCAGCTGAGGTCGAGTTTCCCCATCCTAATGCCCAGAAGGGGGGAAGGCCCCTGAACGAGCTGGGACTCTAGCCGCCCAGAGTCCCTCGGGAGTTGGGCGGCATAAAAATGTGACAAATAAATAAATAAACAAATAAGAGTGGATTGGATGTGGGACTGGGCACAGGCCAGGCTCCCAAAGCCCCTGATGGAGCCCCTGGGGAGATCCATAGAGCAGCTGAGGGAGGAATTTGACTGGGCCACCCTTCGTGATGAGGGGCCATCATGCTGCCCAAAAGAGGGAAGTTGCAGCAGAGCCCTTTCAAGTGAGGAGACGCAGACGAGAATGCAGCCACCCTTCTCCACCCACCAGAAGGAGAAGGATCCCAAGGTTGCAGCCAGTGCCTCTTCCACGCAGCAGGCAAGCCACCCAAGGCAGACAGCCCCTCCCCTCTCTCTGAACTAGAGCCGAGGAAGACGGCCAGCCACATCAAGCGCAGGCTTACAGGGACCAACAGGGGAAGGGAGGAACAGTGCTGAAAGAACTGCCCCACTTCAGGGGGAAATTTGGTGGGGACTCAGACCATCAAGCTCTATTCCTTGACTCGGCTGAGATCCACCTAGAGCACTATGGACATCTCTACCCATCCCCCAGAGCCATGGTGAATATCATTGCCAAGGGGCTAGAGGGAATGGCTAGCAGCCCTCCACAAGAGGAGAGCCCCCCAACTGTAAGACGTAGACGACTTCCTATGACTACTAGAGGCCAGATTTGAGGAGGTGGAGGAGGACCCATATGCAGAAGATGAGCTCAGAAACCTTAAGCAGAGGGGGTGACCCATTAAGGAACACATCTGTGAATTCAGGAAGCTACCCCCTTTGCCAGAGTGGCTGTTAGTTCATTTTTTCAGAACAAGCCTAGACAAGCAAATTGCCCAGGTAACCGCCTATCGGGACATCCCGGACTGACTCTGAGTGGTTCTGAGTAGCCATAAAAGTTGATGGTGGATTGTGCACCAACAACATGAGAAAACAACTGGACACTAAAGAGAGAGGTCAACCAGACCAGAGACCATCCAGCCAATGGGGAACCACAGCACCATAGCCGGGCTCTAAACCAGCCCTCCCACGAAGTCCACTGAAATGCTACAGACGCGGGGGGATAGGTCACATGGCATCAGCATGTGCAACCCCAGCCCCCAAAACAAGCCAGAGACACCACCGGGACAATACCGGAACGAGGTCCTAGGCGTGCCACTGACACATCCTGGAAGGCCCTCCAGGCTGCAGAGGTCCCTCCCCACCCAGCTGAAGGGGGAGGGAACCCCAGATAACAATGACCAGTCACCGGATTCCTACGACAGTGAGGACGAGGGCAATAGCTCAGCAGACTAATGCATTGTAATTTAACTCCAGCTGTCTGCAATTAGTAAGTTCGAATCTTGCCAGGCTCAAGGTTGACTCAGCCTTCCATCCTTTCTAAGGTAGGTAAATTGAGGACCCAGTTTGTGGGGGCAATAAGCTGACTTTGTAAAAATATACAAAAGTATGAAGGCTATTGCTTAATGCATTGTAAGCCGCCCTGAGTCTCCGGAGAAGGGCGGCATATAAATCAAAAATTTTTTAAAAAAATCGATCTAATGTTGAGTGAACTGGTCCACTCTTTCGCTTTCCCAATATGCCTCACAGCCCCAAAAACAGGAGTCCAGGGGACTTTTCAAGCCCTAATAGACTCAGACTGCACTAGATACTTGATCAACCTAACCACGGTTCGGAAACTGGGGATCAGAGCGAAAAGACTGGCCCACCCAATCCGTTTCGAACAGGTTGATAGGCCCCTATTTTGGGGAGCCTATGCTACCCACCTGACCGAACCAGTGAGGCTAAGCTAGCAAATCACTGGGAAGTAATTCGATTCGTAATAGCCCACAAAATGACAGACACAGTCATACTGGGACTCTCCTGACTATACAAGTGGGGCCCGACCATCTGGTGGCAAGGGGGCAGCCGCAGACTGAGGATTGCAAGGGGACTCTAACCCCCTCCACACCAGCAAATAGAAGCACCGGCCACGCAGGGAACCCTCCCAAAGGGCCCACCAGAACAACTGGCAGCCACCTCCGACAAAACCCCAGAGGCCGAACTGATCCCGAGAGAATATCAGGACTTTGCGGAAATATTCAGCGAAGCTGAGTACAACGTCCTACCTCCCCACCATGAGACAGACTGCGCCATCGAAATCATCCCCAGGGCAAAACTACCAAAATCCAAATTGTATGCCATGACTCCCCGGGAAATGCAAGAAATGTGCAAATATATAGACAAAAACCTAGCAAGGGGGTTCATCGAGCCAGTCAAGCCATGGGTCGCAGCCCCAGTCCTATTCAAAGAAAAAAAGATGGCACTATGAGATTGTGAGTTGATTTTAAGAGGCATAAACTTTGTGTGTGTATACAACCTATACCCCTCCTCTCTCATGAAGACATGCTATCTCAGTTAGCCAAGAGAAAAGTTTTTACCAAATTAGACCTCAGAGAAGCATACTACTGAGTATGCGTCAGGGAGGGAGATGAATGGAAAGCAGCATTCAACTGCCCCCTAGGGAGTTTCAAATCAAAGTGATGGCTTTCGGACTGCAGGGGGCCCCAGCGGTGTTCATGCAGTTAATTAACGAGGTGTTGCACGAGCACCTCTATAAGGGGGTTCTCATCTACCTGACCGATACCCTCATCTACACTGAGACCATGAACAACCACATACCCCTGGTCCGCCAAGTACTGGAAAAACCTCTGGCAGCCAACCTGTATGTCAAGCTATCAAAAGGCGAATTCCACCATGCACGGCTAGACTACCTGGGCTACCGAGTGTCAAATGAGGGCATAGAGATGGACCCAGCCAAAGTACAAGCCATTTTAGGCTGGCAACCCCCTCACACCTGCAGCCAACTATAAAGCTTCTTGGGGTTTGCAAACTTCTACAGGCAGTTCATCCCCTCCTTCACAAAGATTACCAAACCAGGGGTGAAATGCTCCCGGTTCAGACCAGATTGCCCGATCTGGTAGTGATGGTGGCAGGTGGTTCAGAGGACCAGTAGCAAAAATCCTTGCCCACCTCCCATGCCCAGCTCAGCCATGCGATCATCAGAGGCTTTTTTTTTTATTTTTAAAAGCATTTTTTCTACAACCTCTTAGGCCAAAAAATGCTTTTAAAAGTAAAAAAAAAAAAAAAGCCTCTGCCGATCAGGCAACTCAGCTGGGATTGTCAGAGGTCAAAGAGGTTGTAGAAAAAATGCTTTTAAAAGCCTCTGACAATCCCAGCTGAGTTGCCTGATCGGCAGGGCCTTTAAAAGCATTTTTTACAACCACTTTGGCCGAAGAGGTTGTAGAAAAAGTGGTTTTAAAAGTAAAAAAAAAATAAAGTTGGCCACGCCCACCCAGTCACATTACCACCACCCCCAAGCCATGCCCACAGAACCAGTAGTAACAAATTTTACATTTCACCAGTGTGCCAAACCCATGACGGACCTCCTAAAGAAAGGGAGCCCAGGAACGAAAGCCCATCCAGGACAACCCCTACAGTGGGACCTAACCTGCCAAAAGGCATTTGAAACACTGAAAGAACTGTTTGCAAAGGAACCAGTGCTGAAGCATCCTGACCCCAAACAACCCTTCATCATCCAAGCAGACGCCAGTGACGTGGCAGTGGGAGCAGTGCTATTCCAAAGAAATAGCCAAGGGAACCTACAGCCCTGTGTCTACACCTCCCGCAAGCTCACGGACACAGAGAGATGATAGGCCACCGCTTTTGCGGTGAGTTGGGCACTGCTAACCTGGCACCCCCTGTTGGAAGAGGGGCAGAGACCGTAGAAAGTCTAGACGGACCACAAAAATCTGGAGGCCCTTAGGACTCCGCAAAAATTATTGCCTAAATAAGTCCGCTGGGCTCAATACTTCAATCGGTTTGACTTTGTGTTGAAGCATATCCCAGGGGGGAGGAACTTTCTAGCTGACATCCTCTCCCACATACCCCAGTAGAAATGCGAACAAGAGGAGGTAGTAGATGCCATCATCCCTCCTACCCAAACAGCTGCCCAAGTGACCATCAGACGACAATGCCACTACCAGCAAGACCAACCCATAAGCGATCTAGCCATGAAATTCAAAACTGAACTGCTAGCAGACCCCTGGCTCTGAGACAACCAACACATCTTGACAAAAAGAGATGACCTAGTGTGGAAGGGGATGAAACTCTACATCCTAGAATCCTTACTCACCTAATCCTCCAGAGGAGTCACGAAGTCAAACTGGCAGGCCACTTAGGGTTCCTAAAGACTTTACACTTAGCACGGAGGCAATTCTGGTGGCCCGACATAAAGAAAGATGTAGACAGTTATGTGAAAAGTTGCACCATCTACGCCACAATGAATAAATGACCAGGAAACACCCCCCCCCCGGGACTGCTGCAACCTGTAGCAGAACCAATGAGGCTATGGGAGGAAATTGCAATGGACTTTATAGTGGAGTTGTCAAAAAATGGGGGAAGCATGATGATCTGGACTGTAATAGACCTATTCTCCAAGCAGGTACACTTCATACCCTACAGTGGACTACCCTTGGCCCAGCAGCTAGCCAAACTGTTCCTGAAGCACATCTACCGTCTGCATGGAGTGCAACGGAGAATTATCTCAGACAGAGGGTCCAGTTCACAGCTAAGTTCTGGAGGGAGTTCCTGTGGTCCATTGGGTCATCCCAAAGCCTTAGCTTGGCTTTTTATCCGAGTACCAATGGTGGGGGGGGGGCAGAGAGACTGAATGCCATGGTAGAACAGTACCTGAGGTGTTACGTGAACTATCTGCAGTCCAGTTGGGCGGACCTCCTGCCTTTTGCTGAGGTAGCGTACAATAATGCTAGCATTTTGATAGGAGTAGCATGGGACCAACTCCATTCAAAGTAGTGAGTGGCATGGACTTCGTCCCAATGCCTGAATATCCAAGGGACCCCCCCTCCTCAGTCAGCTTGACCGACTGAATGTCAATGCTGAAAGCAACCTGGGAGAATGTCAAGAAAGCACTAGCTAAAGTGGTGCAAACCTATAAGAAACAGGCAGACAAACACCGAGCCCTGCAACAGCCATTCCAGGTGGGGGAGAAAGTCAACTTCTCCACAAAATACCTGAGGTTAAAACTCCGCAGCAAGAAACTGGGGCCAAAGTTTATGGGATCATTCCCCATAGTAAAGATCATCAACCCAGTCACGGTGCAATTAAAATTGCCCTGATTGCTAGGGAAGATACACCTGATATTCCATAGTATCCTCTTAAAATCTGTGGTTGGATCGACCCTGAGGCCACTACCCCGTGGGCCCCCGGACCCCATGGTCATAGGGGGCTAAACCCATTACAAGGTACAGCGAATCCTTGACTTGAGGTGGCACAGGAGACAACTCCAATACTTAAGTGGAAGGGCTACCCCTTATCAGAGGCATCCTGGATAAAGAGTAGGAACATCCAGGCTGACTGCCTCATAGCAAAATTCCATGCAGACAACCCAAACAAGCCTGTGGGGGGCGGTGTGTGTGTGTCACAACCCTAAAATCTATACCTGTACTCAAATTGTTTTTGCTTTGCACGAGTTGCCTTCAGGAAGTAAGGGGAGCCAAATGACAACTCGCAAAGCATCCCTGGCCTGCTCTCGAGTTGCGATAGGCCAGGGGGATGGGAAACCAGTGAAATGGCACAGCAGCCCAAGACAGATGCACATTCCACGCTTATCTCTCTCAAGGCTGTATCCCAGGGTTAAATAAATAATAAATAAATAAATAAATAAATAAATAAATAAATAAATAAATAAATAAATAAAATAATTTTATTTCTATACCGCCTTTCTCCCGAAGGACTCAGGGCGGTGTACAGCCAATTTAAAAACACAAGACACAATAATAATTAAAAATTAAAATAATTAAATAGATTTGGCCGATTTAAAACCCTAAAAATTAAAATACCCCAATTTAAAATTATTATATTGACAGCCCTGCCTGGCGGAACAACAGGGTCTTCAGTGCGCAGCGGAACACCCGGAGGTCGGAGATCTTACGTATTTCCGGGGGCAGTTCATTCCACAGGGCTGGGGCTCCCACAGAGAAGGCCCTCCCCCTGGGTGTCGCCAGCCGACATAACTTGGCTGATGGCACCCTGAGGAGACCCTCTCTGTGGGAACGGACTGGTCGGTGGGAGGCTATTGGTGGCAGAAGACGGTCTCGAAGGTACCCGGGTCCTATGCCATGGAGCGCTTTAAAGGTGGTAACCAACACCTTGAATCGCACCCGGAAGACCACTGGGAGCCAGTGCAGCTCGCGCAGGAGGGGTGTCATGCCGGCACAACGAGTTGCGCCCATAACCACCTGCGCGGCCGCATTCTGGACCAGTTGGAGCTTCCGAGTGCTCTTCAAGGGGAGCCCCATGTAGAGAGCATTACAATAGTCCAGCCGGGAGGTGACAAGGGCATGAGTGACCGTGCGCAAGGCGTCCCGGTCCAGAAAGGGCTGCAACTGGCGGATCAGGCGAACCTGATAAAAGGCCCCCCTGGCCACGGCCGTCATATGCTCTTCTAAAGACAGCCGCGCGTCCAGGAGGACACCCAGATTGCGAGCCCTCTCTGTGGGGGGCAAAGATTCACCCCCAATAGTCAGCGATGACACCTGCTGATTATATCGGGACGCCGGCAACCACAGCCACTTGGTCTTGGATGGGTTGAGTCTGAGCCTGTTCCTCCCCATCCAGACCCGCACGGCCTCCAGGCAGCGAGACATCACATCAAGGGCATTGTTGGGGTGGTCTGGGGTGGAGATGTACAGCTGAGTATCATCAGCGTACAGGTGACACTTCACCCCAAAACCACGGATGATCTCACCCAGCGACTTCACATAAATGTTGAACAGAAGAGGAGAGAGGACCGACCCTTGTGGCACTCCCCATGCGAGATGCCTCGAGGTCAACCTCTGCCCCCCTGCCAACACGAACTGCGAGTGGCCGGAGAGGAAGGAAGAGAACCACCGCAAAACGGTGCCCCCTACTCCTAACCCTCTCAACCGCTGCAGCATGATACCATGGTCGATGGTATCAAAAGCCGCTGAGAGATCTAATAGGACTAGGACAGAGGAGCAACCCCTGTCCCGGGCCCTCCAGAGATCATCCACCAACGCGACCAATGCCGTTTCTGTGCTGTGCCCCTGCCTGAAGCCCGACTGGTACGGGTCTAGATAGATAGCTTCATCCAGGTGCCTGGGCAGTTGTTGTGCCACCACACTCTCAACAACCTTCGCCACAAAACGAAGGTTGGAGACCGGACGGTAGTTAACTAATTCAGCCGGGTCCAGGGAAGGCTTCTTGAGGAGGGGCCTCACCACCGCCTCTTTCAAGGCGGCGGGAAAGGCACCCTCACTCAGAGAAGCAGTTATAATCCCCTGGAGCCAGCCTCGTGTAACCTCCCGGGAGGCCAGTACCAACCAGGAGGGACACGGGTCCAATAAACATGTGGCGGCACTAATCCTACCCAGAACCCTGTCCACATCCTCGGGAGCCACAGGATCAAACTCCTCCTAGATAATATTCTCAAGACCTACCCTCGTCTCCTCCCCCGGACTCACCCAGTCAGAGTCCAAGCCTTCCCGAATCTGAGCGACTTTATTGTGCAGGAATTGCACAAAATCCTCAGCTCGACCCTGCAAGGGATCCTCCCGCACTCCCCCCCGAAGAAGGGAGTGGGTCACCCTAAACAGGGCGGCTGGGCGGTTCTCTGCAGATGCAATAAGAGCGGAAAAATGGTTAGATTTCGCCGCTTTTATCGCCACTAGGTAGGTCTTGATATAACACCTCACCTGTGTCCGGTCGGAATCAGAATGACTAGTCCTCCAAATGCTCTCTAGGCGTCTTTTCCGACGCTTCATCTCTCTCAGCTCCTCAGAGAACCAAGGAGCCAATTAAGATCGGCATCGGGTCAGAGGCCGCAAAGGCACGACACGATCCAAAGCTCCGGCGGCCGCACTCTCCCAGGCGGCCACCAGCTCTTCAGTCGAGTTGTGTGTCAGAGTCTTAGGAAACGGCCCAAGCTCCGTCAGGAACCTTTCTGGATCCATCAGGCGCCTGGGACGGAACCATTTAGTCGGTTCCGTCTCCCTGCGGCAGGGGGAAGCGGTAGGAAAGTCCAAGTGAAGTAGCGAATGATCTGTCCATGACAAGGGTTTAATGTCTAAGTCCCCTCTACCAAGATCATTCAACCACTGACCAGAGATGAAAATCAAGTCCAGAGTGTATCCTCCTATGTGAGTGGGGCCTTGAACTAACTGGGTCAGGTCCATGGCCGTCATGGAAGCCATGAACTCCCAAGCCACCTCTGACGTCTCACCCGCGGATGGAAGGTTGAAATCCCCCATGACAATAAGTCGGGGAGTATCCACCACCACCCCGGCGATGACGTCGAGTAGCTCGGGTAGGGTCGCTGCCACGTGGCAGGGAGCCAGGTACGCAGTCAGCAAACCCATCTGCACCCCACGGCCCCACTTCACAAAGAGGGACTCACATCCGGCTATCTGAGGAACAGTGGTCTCCCTCGGACAAAGACTCTCCCTAATAATCACCGCCACTCCCCCACCTCTCCCCTGGGCCCTTGGCTGATGAAATGCACGAAAACCTGGTGGGCACATTTCAACGAGGGGGACCCCCCCTTGGCCCAACCAGGTCTCCGTAATACCTGCCAGGTCCTCACCCCCCTCCAATATAAGATCACAGATGAGGGGGGCTTTATTGACAACCGACCTGGCATTACATAATATCAGCCGTGGACCCTGGGCCTGAGACTCTGCACAACCCAGGCCACGAGACGCGCATTGGGGACCGAAGTGCGCAATTGCTTGTAAACAGCGTATGCGCACCCCAGCACATGATATGGTCCCCTGCGCCCGTCATACCTGCCCCTCCCACTCATTATTTCAATTGCATTACCCTTCTTGTTATCCCCCTGCTCCCCGGATAAATTTTCTTTCCTGACCCCTCTGCTGCAGCCAATCAGCCTGTCACCCCGCTCAGTAGCTATCTGGACCCCCCCAGGTCCACTTTCACAACCCCCTCCCTTCCTCCTGGGTCCCCTTAAAATTTTCTTTAAAAATTTAAATAAAAAACCCCTCAACCCCCTCTTCGCTGCATGCCATCTCTCGGGATTCCAAAATCTGTCATCAAGGTAGCGTGGAGGGCCAGGCCTGCGAGAGGGGGGAGTCTCACAGCGCAAGGAGTTCGGTGGCCGAGTGCATCAAGAACCGGGAAGGGTGAAATATCCTCTGGCTGAGGTTCCATAGAATAGTCTAATCGTCCTAGGGCATGGAGAGGCAGCAACTCAAGACATGGAAAAACTGGGCTCCACGGTCCTCTCACGACAGTGGAAGAAGTCTCGTGCCATTTCAACAAAACTCAGAAGGTGCTCTCTCCAGGCCATCCTCTCACGATGGCTAGCCGAGATGAAGTTGGCTATGGAGAGATTCGATAGTCTATCCACTCTGGTAGGGAAACGGCAGTTGAACTGGACTCCCTCAGAATCCATATCAGAATTTTCCATTCTCCACACCATCAAGGGCATAGGTGGAATAGAGCCAGTCTAGAAGGCAGAATAGTAAACCCGGGGAACAGATGACACATGGAAAGCAATAAAGGGAGATGGCTTGCAAGGCAGAAAGTAGCTGGGGTGGTGACCATGATAAGGCCTATACAGGCCAACAGAAAAGGGGGGGAGGGGGGAATGGCCTGAGGCAGCCCAAGGCCAACCCTCGGCCGTCTTCCAACCTCTCCCACTCCCCAGGTCTTCCAGGTCTTCCAGCATTTTATACCCCCAGTCTACAGCCCCAGTCTCCAATGGGGCCTCCGGATTCCTGCAGCAAAGTGGGACAGCAGAAATAGGCTGCCCCCTAGCAGGTCCGGGGTTTCAAGATAGAAGCCAGCAGCCTCTCACCATAGCGTCCTCTTCGGTAGCAGCCAGCTGCCGCCCCCTCGCCTCCGCCATCGTCCAGCGGCCGCCGACCGCCCCGCACCCACTGCCAGCGCCGGCGCCGCTTCCACCATGGCTCCCACCATACTCCAGGGTCCCCAGGAGCCTCAGAAAGCCCCGGAGAGGCCAGGAATCCAGGGGAGCCACCGCATTGCCGCCGCCACCACCACCACCACCGCAGAGCTGCCGCCGCCGTCGGTCCATGCCGGAGGCCGAGAAAAGCGCCGCCAGTCAAATCGCTACCGACGTCACCCCGCGGAGCCTTCAGCAGCCGTTTTTTTTCCTCGACCCGATGTTCCGGAGGGCAAAAAACCCCTCAATGGGTCGGGGAAAAATTCCTCTCTCTAGGACTGGGGGCCATGGTGGACAATCGCCCCAGGAACCTCCCGAAATTGCCAGGAATCACCCCATCTGCCGGGAGCGTCTCAGGCTAGATCCTCCATCTTGGACATGCACAGAAGGCGCATGAAGCAGTGAGGGGAGTGACCTCTACAACCTGTGAAATTGCTCCGTGGGTGAATGTGATTAATGACACACCCTGGAAGGAAGGGAAAAACAGGGTCATATTGGAGCGTAAATTACAAAGGGTCAGAGCTGGTTTCACTTGGGAATGTGCTGACATGTAGCTCCTAATAAATAATTGGATTTCTTTTGAAGCTTGGCTCGAGACTCATGATTTAATTAGGGCATCCGTCAGAACCCTGACATCCCTGTCCGCACATGGGCATCTCTTTATAGAGCAATGAAGGCTCACCAGGTGGAGTCTCTGCTGCCGCCCCCTGTGCTGCCTTCTCTAGGATTGTTGGGGAAGGTCTCCACGGAAGAGACGTGGCAAGACCTGTTGCCAGAGGTTGGCCTGTTTCACGGGGTTGTTGGGAGTGCCAGAAAGTGGGATCTATGCAGCTCCAGAGGATGAGGGATGCAGGGCCAGGAGCTCCCATCGGTGGCTCCTCACCTCACCCTTGCCCTCCCAGGCCTCTAGCAATGGTGCTTGAAATGGCTGAGCTGCACCTTTCGGGAACGCCGGCTGAACGGGGAATTTGTCTGCAACCCTCAACTAGGAATGGAGATTTATTTATTTATTTATTTATTTATTTATTTATTTATTTATTTATTTATTTATTTTTCGTATTTCTATGCCGCCCACTCTCCAAGGACTCTGGGCGGCTGACACCAAAAACAACATACTAAATAGCATATTGCCCCCAACAATCTGGGTCCTCATTTTACCCACCTCGGAAGGATGGAAGGCTGAGTCAACCTTGAGCCAGTGAGATTTGATCCGCTGATCTGCTGAACTAGCAGTCAGCTGAAGTAGCTGCAGTACTGCACTCTAACCATTGCGCCACCTCGGCTCTTATGTGGCAGGGGGGGGGGCTGCAAGACAAAAGACTGCCTTCAGCGGAGCCGCTTTGGTCCAAAAAAGGGTCCGCATTCTCAGGACCTCTATCTGAAGGAGCTGTGTCGGTCAGGCAGTGCCCTGAAAGTGCTGTGGAGCTGCTGCCTCGCAGGGCAGGGCAAGGCTTGTCGCTCCCTGCCAAGTAGCCCTAGTGAAGGGTGCGCATCATCGGGGTCTCTATCCCTGACAGCTCCTGAGTGGCAACTCCGCCGCCGCTCGGCAGGCCTGCCCCAGCCTGAAGGAGGCAAAGTGGCTAGCTAGAAAGGCCAAGTAGAGGTGGTAGAATGCCCCCAGGTCCAGCAGGCAAAAGACTGCCACCGCGAGTGGGGAAAGCCAGATCCCCATCAGTACCATGGCCACTCAGACCCAGCAGAGATGGTGGGGAGGCATGCGATCCTGGCTGGGCCTGGGTGGCCTGGTGCTGATGGGGATTTGGCTTTTCCACTCGCAGTGGCCACGTTTTGCCTGCTGGGCCTGGGCGTACTTTACCACCTCTACTCGGCCTTTCTAGCTGGCCACTTCGCCTCCTTTGGGCTAGATGGGCCTGATACTCTGGGCGGCAAGGCAGCAGTCTAATGGACCTGCGTGAGCTGCTGGCAGCCTCGGTGGTGGCCGTGGCCCACAGCGGTGCCAAGGTGTGTTGCGTGCTCAAGGAGAACATGCTCCACACGTGAGCCAAATGCAAGACCCATAAGGGGGCCAAGGAGATGACCAGCAGCTCCTCCAACTGCTCTCCAACTGCAAGCAGAAACAGACAGGATGGAGTAGGTGGGCAGATGGTGTCTGGCAGCAGCTGCCCCATACCCACCCTGATCTTGTCTTGGCCCATGGTGGCAGTAGCTGGCGGCAGAGGCACAGGAGAGAGGCACACTGTCCGGTCTGCTGGTTGTGCCGGGCAGCCACCTGCCCGTTCCAGCCATGTGGGATGGAGCATGCACATGGTCTGCATCATGTGCTTCCCCCCTGATTCTGCCTGCTGCCGTCACACTTGTTTCTTTGAAGGCCAGGTGCGGAGCCCCTGCTACCGGACACCTCCCTCCCTGCATGTGAACACACACACCTGAAAGGTCAGTGATGCTTATTTTCAACCTGGTGCATCCATGCCAGGATGGGGTGGGCCGGGCCCAAACAATGCTGGTTCGCCATTTCCTGTGCGCATTCGTGCACACCGGGATGGGGTGGGCCAGGCCTGTGTGCACATGCACCTGCCTCCTGTGCGCACGGGCTCACGCTGGGATGGTGGCCAGGCCAAAGCGACGTGGGCTGGACTCTTAGAGTTTCCAGGGCATCCATGCGGGCCAGATCCGACCACATCGGATGGCTGTGGGCCTTGAGTTTGACAACCCTGGTATAGGGTCTCCTCTTGAACAGGGTTTTGGACTAGAAGACTTCCAAGGTCCCTTCCAACTGTTATTCTGTTAAATTTTGGATATGGATGAAAAGTGAGTACTTTACAATATTTTGAAGGTGCTAAAATCATTCCTTTTACCTTGTTCAACTCTTTGGTTTTAAGCAATTTGTCTTTTCTGTTGTACATTTTTCTTCTTTGATTCAGGACCTGATACTAATCTTAGGACTAATAACTATGGGGAATTTTAATAGAGTGACTACGTGGAACTTCTAAAAACTAATTTTTTTAATCCTAAAAATCCTAAAGGCCTCTGTCAATAGAACTGTTTATGGGCTAGCTGAAGCAATAAAGTGGGGCCTATCATTTCTCCATTGAATACTGGTACCCTATGATTATTGGGTATAAATATTGTTCAAAATATATTTTTTTTAATTCTCTTTTTTATTATCTCTAAAAGCTGGAAATCTTCTTGCTTTTTTTGCAGATCTTATAAAAAAGTTAGCACTACAGACATTTGGAAATAAGCCTGGTGATTATCAAAAGGTAAATTTATTGCTTTATTTACATTTTCATGTAATACATTTGAGATTTTCTTTACAAGCTAAACACTGTTATATTGTTCTGCCCCAGCTACGGACCAACAAAAAACGCAGCACACATAAAATCTATACAAAGTTTATTTTACTCAAATAACTCAGTCTTTTTCAACCAAAGTCTGTTAATAAACGTGTTTAATAGCCTACAAGAATTCTAAGATAAGGTAATCACAGTCTTACTAGAGTTGGCAGAAAGCCCAGAAGCAATTTTGCAGAGAATCCAGACGCGAAGGAGAGTGAACTAAAGTTGTTCCCTACAGCTTGCTGCAATCGGCGTTCCTCCTTAAATAGTCTAAGGGAGTGGCCAATTAGCCCCAAGCCTTATTCTCGAGGAGACCTCCTCCTGAGGAGCCACTCCTGCCTTTTGGCAGCTCTGCGCCAATTAAGAAGAGGCTCCTCCTCTTCGTCCTCTTCACTTAAAGGAGCTTCTGGAGGTTCTGAAGGCCCTGCCTGAATCCCTGCCTCTGACACCACATCTTCTCCAGCCCCCTCACTGTCCGACTCGAGCGCCAGCTGTAGAGGCTGCTGGTGCAGCACCACACCAGCCTCCTCGTTGTTGGAATCAGCTACAATCTGCACAGGCCGCTGTCAGGTCACAACATATATGAACTCTGCCACATTTCCTGATTACTTTTCCAGATTCTACAGATGAAGATCTGCCTGCTATTTCCTTTTGCTTTGTGTCCACATAATTTCCATATAATTCAATATTTTCCTAAAAGATTTATGAAATTTTTGAAATCTATAAAATGAAAACATATTTCTTTTTGCATAGATCAGTTTTGCTGATAATATATTGTTGCAAAACAATTTTAAGATAAATTGAGTTCTGTAGACGCAGTGGAAGTTTCTCATCACTAGGGCTTCTGAATGCAGTTTCTTTATACAGGCAATCCTGTATGAGTTACGAGTGTTTTCTTGGTGAACGTTCGAAGTTACACAATAAGCGCCCCCTAGTGTTTACGATTGAGTCCTGAAACTACAAATGTTGCAGCACCATGGCAGTTGTTTGCTCTTATGAATGATCGCAGAGGCGCTGCAACATTCACCCTGCCTATTCCCCTCCCCCCTGTGCCCGGCGCCCGGTCTTCAAAAGCACTAAGCCTGTGTATACTGTACTTATCTTGCAAGGATCTAGATATCCTTCACTTTCTTGACCTGTTATGGTGCTTCAGGCCCTCGGTGAGTACGCAGAGAATGAACACCTAAAGTACTGCAAAATCACACATGATTAGTAGCGCGAGATCTCATGCTATTGATCTCTGGTGGTCTCACAGTATTTTAGGCCTCTGTTCTCTGCAAATGGAAGCCTGGATGAGAACTGCAGCAAAAGGCTTTGCAAATGGGGAGAAGGCCTGAAACATCGAAGCTTTCCCTTCATTTCTAAAGCCTTTTGCCATCTTTGCAAAAAACCTTTGAAGCCCAAAATGGAGCTCCACAACTCTGTTTTGGTGTGCACAGGCCTCATCCGACACTTTGCAGCCTAAAACAGAGCTCCGAAGGGGCAGGCCGACCCACTAAAATACCTCATGCTCCCCACAATTGCTTTCCCCCCAACCCAACCTGCCGCGCCGGATCACTTACCATACAAAGATCTAGCAAGCTGTCTCTTTTCCAGCCTCTCAGATGTGTGTGCCGCTCTGGAGCTCTGTTTTGGTGTGCGCAGGCCTTGTCTGGCACTTTGCAGCCCAAAATGGAGCTCCGGAGGGGCGCGTGCAGCTGAGAGGCTGGAAAGGAGACAGCTTTCTAGATCTTCACATGGTAAGTGACCTGGTACAGCAGGTTGGGTAGTGGGGAAAGCAGTTGTGGGGAACATGAAGTATTTCAATGGGGCGGGGGGTGGTCTTAATCAGGTGGCGTGTTCCATCACTAGGCGTTCCCCACCTTGAAATACCTCATGTGCACTTAACAAACTGCACATTCAATTAGCGAATGCATGGGTGAAAGGGAGAGATCACGTTCAAGGTATGAAATTCATTCCCATGAATTCTCGGGTTACAAATGGAATGGGCAGTCTCCATTACATTCGTAACTCAAGGACTACCTGTACTTGTTTCTTTCTTGTATAATCAGCTTTGGGAGAATCTGTTTACCAGCAATACTTTTCATTTGAATGAAATTAACCCTTTCTGGCACAGTATGTAGAATCATGCTGTATGTTCATTGCAGGAGTGAAATGTAAAAATGTTTGCTATCGGTTCTGTGGGCGTGGCTTGATGGGCATGGCTTGGTGGTCATGTGACCAGGTAGGCATGGCCAACTTGACGTCACTTACTGTTAGAAGCAAGAGCTGTACATTTTGAAGCACATTCTGCCTCTTCTGAAGCCCCCAACGCTTTGAGTTTCCCTCCGCCACCCAAGCGAACATCGGAGCCTTCTCTTGCCCCACTCTCCATCCCAGAGGGCTGCGCATTCCACCACCCCCGCCAATCCTCCGTACAAAGCAGTGGTGAAATCCAAAAATTCCTTCCTTTCTCTTTCTCTCTTTCTTTCTCTCTCTCTCTCTCTCTCTCCCTCCCTCCCTTCCTCTCCCCCACTCCCCACCCCTATTTCCCACCTCCCACACTCAGGGAATAACTGTAAGGAAATTCGGCCACATTCTTTCTGTCTCTGGAAAGATACCAAAATAAACCTTGCATTGCAAAAGGAGTGATTGTCAGGCTGTTACAGCACAGCACCATGAGGTTGCCTCGAGGGGAGCAGACGGAGCTGAATCTTTCTCACTCTCTCTCTCGCTGCCTGACTGCAGCAGGAAATGGCAGGCAGCCCTCTCTGTCTCTCATCTCTCTCTTTCTCTCATCTTTCTCTTTGTCCCTCTTTCTTTGTCCGTCTCTCGTTTGTGTGTGTGCGTGCGTGTGTGTGTCCCTCTTGAACCATTTCCAAAAACAGGTGAGGGTTGGGCTTGTTTGGTTTTTTTTTTTTTTTTTTTTTGCTGATGTTGTTCTTTCTTCTTTGGGTGCTTTTTACCATATGATTTAAATCAAGAGTCATTTCAGGTTCCCAGATAAATGAAGCTCTTTCGTCCCCCTGCTGTGGCTTCCTGTCGACTGGCTGCCCCCCCCCTTCCATCCCCCTCACTCCTCGTCTGTCCTGAGAAGAGAAGGGCGACGGTGGCAGATGGAGACTCACTCTGTATTCCAGAGTGGAAGTGAAGCACCCCTCTACTTGCCTCTTTTTCCAGCCCTTGTTGGGAGATGCACGACCGGTAGCATTTCACCCCTAGGATGTGCTAATGTTACAGAGATGAGCTCCACAGTGCTGATAACAATCTCCTTTTGTTTGGAATGATTTTCGCTGAAGTATTAGAGATGGCAGTCCAATCACAGAAAGGGAAACTTGGAAGAAAAGTAGAATCCATTCAATCCAACTCGCTGCTCTGCTTGTTTACCATTTTCCATTGTGAAACACTGGTCACAGAGATGTTTTAGGAATAGACTAGGCTTCAGAGAAAGCTTATTGTTTTCAATATCTGCACAATGATTCCATTCCTGGTTCCTTGTTGCACACATCAGATTATGAAAGTTTTCTGAATGCTGTGGTGCTGCATTACTAAATTCTCTTAAGTGTTGCCAGTATAGGTAAAGGACAGAGGAGAGAAGAGGATCTGTCACGTTTTAATGCCCATTTCTGATTTGGGCAAACTGACGAGAAACTTTAAGAATAGCTGGCCAGTTGAGGAGTGTAGAGCACTGATTCTCTGTTCCTGAGTTGCAGCAAAGCATCATGGTCCATTAATGAAATATTAATAGTCCTTGGAATATTCTCCTTTGCCTCTAGAATGAGCGAGTCAAGAGAAGAATAAAGCAGGACTATCAGATTGGGGCTACAAAAATCTAGAGAACCACAAGATGGTAGCAGAAAACTATTTTCAAAATTATTGCCACCATCTAGTAATCATCCAGGTTTTGCAGCCCTAAACTGGTAGCTCCAAAATCTTTTTAGAATTCCTGTTGAAATCAATGTATGTTATCTATTGGTAAAGGTAGTCCTTGACTTATGATCACATTGGGGACCACAATATCCATTGCTTAGCAAGATGGTTGTTAAATGAATCATGCCCAATTTTACAACCTTTTTTGCCATTGTTGTTAAGCAGATCCCTGCAGTTGTTAAATGAATCACATAGCTGTTAAGCAACTCCAGATTCCCCCATTAGCTTTGCTTGTTGAATTTTTTTTTTTTTTAAATTTGATTTATATGCAGCCCTTCTCCGGAGACTCAGGGCGGCTTACAATGCGTTAAGCAATAGCCTTCATACTTTTGTATATTTATACAAAGTCAGCTTATTGCCCCCACAAACTGGGTCCTCATTTCACCTACCTTAGAAAGGATGGAAGGCTGAGTCAACCTTGAGCCTTGGAGAGATTCGAACCAGCAGTAAATTGCAGGCAGCTGTGTTAATAACAGGGTGCGTAGACCACTGTACTATCAAGGCTCTTGTGCTGGCTAGAAGAGTAGCAAATGGCAATTACATGACACAGGGCACAGGGCACTGCAGCTGTTGAAAATACATGCCAGGTGCCAAGCACCCAAATTTGGATCACAGGTCTATGTGCTATGTCAGAAATAAGTATGAGGACTGGTTAAAAGTCACTTTTTTCAGTGCTGTTGTAACTTCAGATTTCCTACTGAAAGGTTGATTGAATTCATTTAATGCTCAGGTTAATTGAAGTGATCTCCCACCTCCTTTTTCTGGTTTGTAGTGGTCACTATTATCTCACACTAATCTCTTATGCGACTTGAACATTTTGTTCTTTTGAACAGATGGAGAATTTCTCACACCAAAGATTATGGTAACTTCAGAACCCTAAAAGTTGAACTCAACTACATTTATGAGGTTTCTGAACCAAATTATCAGGCCAAAATCCATGCTAAATCCATGGTAAATAAGCTTACCATGCAAATTAAATGCACCATCTTGGACAATTACAAAAATAGTTTTATTTGTGAAAATCCCAGTGATTTTCAGGCTTTTCATTTTTGACCATTTTAAGATAACCATATGATCAGCATGAAACTGGAATATATGGGAAATTGATTTTGTTTCTCCCAATGTCTCTTGATAGGCTCTTAGCTTAAAATAAGTACCAATTACTTAAACGTTGTTTTTATCTATTCTATGTTATTCCTACATTATTAAAACAGTGTGTGGCTTTAGTTTGTACAAAGTATTTATTATTTTGTGCTAAATTCAGGCACATTTCTCTGTGTTTAAAAGATCTATTTTGTGGGAGGAGAGGATGAAACAAAAGGGCGGGGGGCTGCTTCTCAGTTGTCAATGCATCATGGGTAAGAATGAATCATGGGAACTGGATGGGTCTTCCTGAATCTTCTGGATGTGGGAGTTGAAACCTTTTTTTTCTCCTGCAACCTCCTGCTTCTTGATGAAGGTTTGTGAACTGGGAGACATAGTCTGATGGAGGTTGTGTGTGACCCTTTTTCTAAATTATTAGTTGTCTTCCCTGCAATAATGGAGATAACACAATTGCTTTAGAGGATTTTGAAGATGACTGAAGGACACTGCCCTTTGAATGCCATAAAAAGGACTTAGAGGTTATCAATCTACCGCACAAAGCCATAGTTTCATAGTTTCACAGATGAAATTTCTGATGTTCCACATAAATGATAACCTTGTTGTATCTCATGATTGTTCCTCACACACTTAAAAGGCGAGTCTAAATCCATTTATATGTTGAATTGTTTCATAAACTATGACTGCAATTTTTATTTCCACTTTCCCTATACTATATGTTTTTACGTATTTTTGAACACTTTTTGAAAGTCAGGCAACTGATTAGGAAGGTCAATATTTGAGACATCAGTAAGAGTTTCCTTAGTTTTCCATAGTATCAGAGATGCTTCTCTGTAAAAGCTGGCATTGGTGTGGTGGCCAATTGACTTATAAATAGGGATTTATTCTGATGAGTTCTTCTCCAGGCCAATTCTGCTTACACCCAGGGATATAATTGAGTAGTGGATTGGTAAGAAGTTTTTTTGAACTTGGAACAGTTCAAAACGTTCAATGCCAAAATGGTAAAAACATTTTGACCTTCCCGGTAGTGTTTTGAGTCCAGAACAGCCTAGTCTTTCAAATGAATCCCTCTTTTGATCTTAAAACTAAACTTAAAACTTCTGTTTTGTGTTTGAAACACTTACAGAGTAGTTAAAATCACTGTTTCTGTCAAAACTTCACATTCCAGTTGATCATTCTGCCTCCAATGTCGGTTTAGGCCCTCCTTGAAAAGTGTTCAGATATTTCCAACTTTGTTCTCGGGCTTGAGGAAACCAGAGTGTACTACTTTGTCTAAATCAATATCAAATATTTGTGAAGGACTTTTAATCTTGGCCCCAACATACCAGGAAAAAGAATAAAGTGTATTATATGTCAGTAAAAAAGGCACATTTTAAATAAAGGAAATTTGGAATGCCTGAATTAATACTTTGTATTGTATCTGTTTAACTGATTATCTAAATAATGACAACTAACCGTTTTTTAGAAATTATTTTTGTTAAAGAATTAGAAACTTTTTCAGGTAACCAATTTATAATTAATGGCAGGAAAGAGAAAAAGAGAAGAGAAACTAAAAGAGAAATGTTAGTCTCTGGGGTAAAGTTTAATCTATATCTGAACCTGCATAAATATCTTTTTCAAAGATGTAAAAGCAGAGACTGCATTCATTGGTTTTGACACAACTGCTGTGCTGATTCCCCTGGGAATTTAACTCCCTGTATTAGTGTTTCTCAACCTTGGCAACACTAAGATGTATGGACTCCAACTACCAGAATTCCCCAGCCAGCATATCATTGAAATTCATACATTTTAAAGGCTGAAGTTGAGAAAAATTGCCCTAGATAAAGTACATTTAGAAAAAACATTTAAACCAAATAGTGTTTTTCTATCTATTTCTATAGGATGATAAAAAAGGAATGAAATGTGATGCACTTCTGCCCCAAAACTAAAAAAATCATATAATAGTTTATATGCTTTGTTCTGTCGAAGGATTCAATTTGAAATAAAACATTACTTTTTTTAAAAATGCAGCCTGTACCAAGAGGCAGCTAGTTCTCTTAGTGGGACTAGGACAAATTAAATGTCAGTTAAGTGTTAAAAACCAAAGATATTTCACTTTGTCATTTGCATTCATATTTGCTTTGTAAATACTTGGTTCATTTAATCACTTAATTATTCCTTGCTATTTTTACTTGAATTGGTAGCTGCATAAATTCTGTGAGTGCTTGATTTATTGCTCACCTGTTTTCTTTTTATTCCTGCTGCTCTGTACATCATTTTCCTCTGATTTCCACAGCCCGAAAATGTTGTATTGACTCTTCAGGTAAATTTTTTTGTTATTACCTCACACACCCTTTGCTTTTAAAATACCGTGAATTGATTCTTAACCTCATCCAACAGTGTTCTTTTCAACATCCTATAAAGAAAGAAAAAACATTTTAGCAAATATAATGGTGTTCTTTACATGGTTGATTTCATTTATAAAATACTTGTCTCATTTTAAGAAAATTGTATTTAAAATATTTTTATTTATATCTCACAAAATTCCAAATCATACCCAAAAACACTGCATATTGCTCTTGTTTATGCTGGAAGCTGTTTTCTTTTGAGGAACTGGAATCTTTCATATGGGTTCACTGGAGTGTAATGACATGAAAGTGGCTTGGGAGAGTTTGTGACACTCCTTTCATGCTTTGGTTAGTCTAGGACAGGGGTCTATTCTGTTGTATTTTTGCCACTTAAATACATGCTAAGTGAATGGCAGGTTTAGTCTTATTGCAGACCACCATTGCATCTTGTATTGTGTGCATCTTGTTTCCAACCATGATCAGGCAAAAATTTCAGAGAATTCTGCCTCTCAGCGTGTTTATTTCTCTGCTGCAGATAATAGCTGCTAACAAGTGCCATTCTCCATGGTTTATCAGTTCTCCTTTTGAAAGCTAGCAGCTGACCACACTTAGTATTGACAGATTTTAAAAAATGCTAAGCGACGCCAGATTTGCTTAATCCTTCAATTGGCGATGATAGTTCCAATTCATCCCAGACTAGTTCTGTAGGCTAGAGTGGGAAATAGGAAAAAAGCATCGCAATAAGTGAGACCAAGAAAGCCATTCATTCATTCATAGATTTCTGTAGCTACCCACTCACAAAAATGTGGCTCCAAGCAGTGTAAACAATAAACACAAAAACACAATAGATCACAGGAGAATGAACCATAAATTACAACAAGATGACCGGTGGTTTGGAGTACACCAATATATAAGGGGTAATCCCATGAGCCCATGAATGATGTTACTACAGGGAATCCAGTCTCCATTCTTCAGAGCTGCTTCCCTGTTGAAGCTTGCAATGCTTGAATTTAGTATTCTGAGATCTTATGGAAGCACTTTTTGCTTTGCTTGGAATCCTTTTTCATGGATCTGAACTGTACTATGTACACCATTTATTTTATGATGGTTCTCTTGAAGTCTCAAGAAGGTTCAAATATTTCATTCCCTTATCTTTTTGGAAAAAAAGATCCAGAGTGACTTGGTCAGGTTCAGAGGTAGCATAAGAGTGATCTATTTGACCGGAATCCTTTCACCCATGCATTGATGCTACTGAAGTTACACTTTTGGAAAATGGTGAAATTATTAGGGATTTAGCTGCCCCAATTTCAAATGTGCTTTTGAGTTGAGCAGATGGTTGCTCTCCTGCCCTGATGTATCTGTGTGCTCTGTCACAGAATTGCCAGAGGAGAGGGGCTAGTAGCACCTTCTGCCTCTCCTGTCTGGAGCTCAAGAGAGGCTTGCATTCAACGGATGGTAGTTCCTATCAAGCCCTTCCATGGGACAATCATGTTGAGAATGCTCAACAGCTGTTGCATTCTGAATCAGCATTACCAGCCTCACTTTCAAGTTGTAACACATGCTGCTTTTCTCTAAACTGCAGGCAGTTTACTATGAAATTGGCTTCATAATCTCAGCTGCCCTGGGAATCCTATTTGTCCTGTTGCTTCCACTGATTGGCCTCTGTTTCTGCCTGTGCCGATGTTGCGACAATTGTGGTGGGGAAATGCACCAGAGACAGAAAAAGAACGCCAACTGTCGGAGAGGCTGCTTCGCTAGCCTCCTCTTGGTAGCTACATTGCTAAGCAGGTAAGCTAAACACAGTAAATTTGGGGTGACTGCCAAAGAACTAAATCTGTTTATTATTTCTGGAAGATTGATTGTATTTAGAGACTTCTAATTTTTTTCATGATATCAGAAACTTTATCCTCATGATAGAGATGAAGCATTCTAAATTTTATTATTAAGTTGGATTCAGTCCCCTCTGGAAAGGTGGAAATCTAAAATTGTAAGCTTTCACCTCTTGATCTCTTCTGAAATTTATTTTGTGGTAAACGACATATATATTTATCTCCTATCCCAAGGCAATACAGAAAAGCCCCCTAAGACATCCTCAAAGAAACATCTTGATAACTTTGCTGGAGAAGACAGGCCTGCAGCAGTCTGAGCAAATGAAACTATTGTGAAGGAAGGGTTCTGGGTTCGAATGGACCGTGGCCCGATACGCACACAAATGCACTAAAGCATGCAAAGTTGACAGAGGAGTCTTGAGAAATTACTTTAATAAAAATACATAAAAACAAAACCTACAAGAAGGCATCAAACAACCTAAAAGATTCTCCTCTCAGCAAAGTCCATTAGCTGTAATCTTCCCAAGCATGGGAGGCTCTCAGCGTTGTTTGTGAGTCTTCTCAGGAGCAAGGCAGTGACTCAGCTCTTTGTAGTGACTTCAACTCTGGAGGTTCTCTCTGAGAGTCTTTGAGAGAGTCTGCATGAGAGTCTCTGTGTGGGTTGGCTGCAATCCTGCTGCTACTTATATACTGACCAACTGACCGTTGGAAAATGCGGGAAACTCAGAGCCAGGAAGCTGTGCTCTGATTGGCTCATTCAAAATGTTCAAACCAACCAATCAATTAATTGCAGCAATATGCTAAAAGGTTTTTCCTCTGACAATCCCCTTCTCTGCAATAATTGATTACAGAAATACATGTACATACAAGTCATGAACATATACATTACAATGGTATGAAAGACAACCTTACATAGTCATAGATATCTTATCCAAATTGATGTTGATCCCTAGGTAATGGCTTCGTGAGCAAGTCTGCTATTTGTTCCTTTGTCTCGCAGAAAACTGTCCTAACAAAACCTATCCTGGTCAATTGTCTGACATGTTTGTATTTGATGTCAATGTAACTGACCTCTGTCCCACTGCATCAGCCTGTGAGATATTGGTAGCAGCTGTGTTATCCTCATGAATCTCAGTAGGATACACTGGTTCTTCCCACAGGTTTATTAGAAGATCATCAAACCATACCAGATTGTTAGATGCTTTCGATAAACACATATATTCTGTCTCAGCAGTGGAAGTTGCAATTAACTTCTGTTTACCTGAGTACCAATGGATGGGACTCCCATTCAGGAAAATGACATAACCTGAAGTACTCTTTCTGGACTTAATGTCCCCTGCCCAATCAGCATCTGCGTAGCAACACAAACTTGGCTTATCTGATATGTCTGGCTCTAATAAAAGTGAATGTTTAACAGTGTTATTTAAATACCTTAAAACTCTTTTAATTCCATTCCAGTGGTATTGAGTGGGATTCTCAGAATGCCTGGACAGAACCTTTACGGTCAGACTGATATCTGGCCTAGTCCAGTTTGCAATATACAACAATGATCCTATCACTGATTTATAAAGTGTTTTTTGCTCAAAAGGTTCACTTTCAGCATACATATTCTTAAGAAAATCTGTCTGCATGGGTGTGTCACAAGGTTTGGCCTCTGTCATATTGCACCTTTCTACCAATTCTATAATCTTATCCTGTTGGGAGAGTTCATATCTCTTCTCCGTTTTTACGAATTGGACTCCTAGAAATTTATCGATCCGACCCAGAGGCTTTAGGGCAAAATTCTTGCTTAACTCCTTGGAAAACAACTTACATCTATCCTCAGACTTGCAGACATACAAAATATCATCTATGTAAACCAGGACTGTTTCTTTAATATTCTGGTGATTTTTAATGAACACACATTCGTCGGTTGACGAGATTGTAAAACCCATCTGTTTTAAACTACTGGTAAGGCACTTGTACCACCTTCTGCCAGATTGTTTAAGGCCATAGAGGCTTTTGTTTAAAAGCCAAATATCATTTCCCTGGTGATCTACACCTTGAGGAGCCTTAACGTATATTTTCTTATCTAACTTGGCGTGTAAGTATGCCGTTTGTACGTCAAATTGATAACACTCTCCCCTTGTATGGCAGCTATAGTGAGTGCGGTCTTCACACTTTCAGGCCGCACTGTAGGCGAGATTATGTTAGTCAACATAATCATCAGGGAATCTTTGTGAGAAACCCTGTGCAGCCAACCTCGCCTTGTAAATAAACTTCCCATCTTCAATGGCCTTTTTCTTAAATCTTGTGCCAATTACCTTTTTGTTCGTTGGTAACTGTTGGGGTGAATACCTCTAGTTTTTTCAAACTTTGCAATTCGATATCCATCGCAGCACGCCAATTTTGTTGTTCTTTATCAGATAGCATTAACACATCTTCATACCTTTGGGGTATAACCAAAACCTGGTCAACAGAAGTGACAAAACCTTCATACTTTTTTGGCTTCTTCCCGCTAGTGGATCGAACTGGCCTTTTAGCTGATTCTTCATCCACTCCAGTACTATCTGATGGATTATCTTCCTCACCATCACCATTCTTTTCTTTTAAAGTGGGATGCCCTTCTTTCCATGCTGTCTTCGTTTTCCACTTTAAGATTCCCTTCAAGGGTTTAGGGGGTGTATTGTCCTCCTCGTCTCCAAAACCAGAGGTGTCGCTATCAGTAGATAGGCCTTCAGACACTTTCTGCGTTTTTATTTTTACTACGAGGGGAATCTTGAGCCAGGATCTCATTTGCATGGATCCTGCTCCAGTTAGTGCCTTCGTAAAAAGTAGCTGACCTAGATATTACAATTCTCCCATTTGTGTCCACAAACCTAAAGGCCTTAGAACCTGTCTCATAGCCCATAAACCTCAGTTTGGCTGAGACTTTATCCCCCTTCTTTCTAAGCTCTTTTGGGACGTGGACATCAGCCATCACTCCAAATACATGAAGATGCGCCAATTTTGGCTTATGGCCATACACTATCTCATATGGGGTCTTTTGTACCACACTGGACCATACCCGGTTGAGTGTATAATTTGCATATGAAACAGCTTCCACCCAATATGAAAAACTTAAGTTAGCATCTTCAAGTGTGCACCTTACCATTGTCTGCAGCACGCCATTCCGAAATTCCATTCTGAAAGACGAAGTTCGCAAGTGTACTATGCCTTTCTGTTTTAACCAATCAGAGAACTGTGCTGAATTAAATTCAGTTCCTCTGTCGGTCAAAATCTTTTGAATATTGACCTTATGCTGATTCTCCACTAGGTGGCAGAATTCCTTAAATTTAGACAATGTCTGATCCTTGGATTTGATAGGGTAAACAAATCCAGACCTACTATGGTCATCTACAATTGTCAGAAAGTAATGATTCCCACCAAAAGAGGCTTTCAAGGGACCCACCAGATCCATATGTACCAACTGGAATATGTGTTCAGAATATCTCAGGGATTTCTTGGGTGCAGGGCTTGTTTTTGACTTTGCAATCCTGCAAATAGAACAGTCCAGAAAAATATTACAGTCTTTAACCCTAGTTCCATTCGAACATTCAGATACCTTTTGTACCACTGGGAAACTTACATGACTTGGAAATTTTTAGTTAAACTTTTAAGGGTCTCAGGGAGGGGGACGGTCGAATTAGAACTCGGGCTGTGGGTATGGGGGATAACCCACAAGATGGAGGGTCAGGTCTGGCCGTGAAGCGTGGCGTGGGGGTTAGGGGGGTTAGAGCTCATCCAGATAGTGTTTTGAACATCAATACTGTGGGTGGGAGGGGTAGATATGGCGGGAGCAGGGGGCTATATTGTGTTAGGGGAGTGCGCACTCGCTGTTTACGAGTGGTGGCGTGCTCCGGCCCCCAAAGCTCCACCCGTTCCCCAAGTTGCATAGACCCTCAGGGCCCGGGCCTTCGGCTGATGCTGTGCAATGCCAGGTCCGTAGTAAATAAACCCCCCCTCATTTGTGATCTTATTCAGGAGGGGGGTGCGGACCTGGCAGGTATTACGGAGACCTGGTTGGGCCAGGAGGGGGGGTTCCCCTCGTTGAAATGTGCCCACCAGGTTTCCATGCATTCCATCAGCCGAGGTCACAGGGGAGGGGCGGGGGGGGTAGCGGTTATCATTAAAGAAGGTCTGAGACTGAGGGAGGCTACTGTTCCTCAGACGGCTGGCTGTGAATCCCTCCTTGTGAAATGGGGCCACGGGGTTCAGCTGGGTTTGCTGATCACGTACCTGGCTCCCTGCTATGTGGCAGTAGCCCTGCCCGAGCTACTCAACGTCATCGCCGCGGTGGCGGTTGATACCCCTAGGCTTATGTTCATGGGGCATTTCAACCTACCGTCGAGGCGAGGTGTCTGAGGTGGCTCGGGAGTTCATGGCTTCCATGACAGCTATGGACCTAACCCAGTTAATTCATGGCCCTACCCACACGGGGGGAAACATGCTGGATCTGGTTTTTGTCTCTGGACAGTGGTTGAGTGATCTTGAGATAGGGGATATAGTTACTGAGCCCTTGTCATGGTCTGATCACTCTCTCCTTTGTCTCGATCTTCGAACTGCTGCACCCCGCCGCAGGGAGGCGGAGTCGGTAAGATGGTTCCGCCCCAGGCACCTGATGGAACCTGATAGGTTCCAGATGGAGCTTGGGCCATTTCCTGAGGCTTTGGCACACGCCTCGACTGGAGACCTAGTGGCCGCCTGGGATAGGGCGGCCGCTGGAGCTCTGGACCGGGTTGTGCCTTTGCGGCCTCTGACCCGGCGCCGATCTCATTTGGCTCCTTGGTTCACCAAGGAGCTGAGGGAGTTGAAGCGCCGGAAAAGATGCCTAGAGAGTAGTTGGAGGGCCAGTCTCTCTGAATCGGATCGGACACTGGTAAGATCTCATATTAGGAATTACCTAGTGGTGATAAGAGCAGCGAAATGTAGTTATTTCGCTGCTCTTATTGCGTCATCAGATAACCGCCGGGCCCTCCTGTTTAGGGTGACCCGCTCGCTGCTCCACCAGGAAGCGCGGGAGGACCCCTTGGACGGTAGAGCCGAGGATTTTGTTCAGTATCTGTATGACAAAATCACTCAGATTCGGGAAGATTTGGACTCCAACTGGGTAGTCTCAGGGGGAGGGACTGGGGATAAGTTGAGAATGTGATCTGGGATGAGTTTGATCCTGTGACCCCTGAGGACGTGGACAGGATTCTGGGCAGACTGAACGCGACCACTTGTTTATTGGACTCGTGTCCCTCCTGGTTAGTGCTGGCTTCCCGGGAGGTGACACGAGGCTGGCTCCAAGGGATTATAAATGCTTCGTTGGGTGAGGGTGACTTTCCCGCCGCGTTGAAAGAGGCGGTGGTGAGGCCTCTCCTCAAGAAGCCTTCCCTGGACCCGGCAATGTTGGTTAATTATCGTCCGGTCTCCAACCTTCGCTTTGTGGCGAAGGTTGTTGAGAGTGTGGTTGCGCAACAGCTCCCCCAGCACCTGGATGAAACGACGTATCTGGATCCGTTCCAGTCAGGCTTCAGGTCCGGGTACAGCACGGAAACAGCATTGGTCGTGTTGGTAGATGATCTCTGGAGGGCTCAGGACAGGGGGTGCTCCTCTGTCCTGGTCCTGTTAGACCTCTCAGCGGCTTTTGATACCATCGACCATGGTATCATGCTTCACCGGTTGGAAGAGTTAGGGGTGGGAGGCACTGTGTTGCGGTAGTTCTCCTCCTTTCTCTCTGACCGGTCGCAGTCTGTGTTGACAGGAGGGCAGAGGTCGACCCCGAGGCCCCTCATATGTGGGGTGCCGCAAGGGTCGGTCCTCTCGCCCCTCCTGTTCAACATTTATGTGAAGCTGCTGGGCGAGATCATCCGTGATTTCGGGGTGAAGTACCACCAGTACGCTGATGACACCCAGCTGTACATCTCCACCCCAGATCACCCCAATGATGCCCTTGAAGTGATGTCCCTGTGCCTGGAGGCCGTGCGGATCTGGATGGGGAGGAGTAGGCTCAGCCTCAACCCGTCCAAGACCGAGTGGCTGTGGTTTCCGACGTCCCGATATAGTCAGTTGATGCCATCACTGACTATTGGGGGCGAATCATTGGCCCCCACGGAGAGGGCTCGCAACTTGGGCGTCCTCCTGGATTCACGGCTGTCTTTAGAAGAGCATTTGACAGCCGTGACCGGGAGGATTTTTCATCAGGTTCGCCTGATTCGCCAGTTGCGTCCCTTTCTGGATCGGGACTCCTTACGCACGGTCACTCATGCCCTCGTCACTTCCTGCCTGGACTATTGTAACGCTCTCTACATGGGGCTCCCCTTGAGGTGCACCCGGAGGCTCCAACTGGTGCAGAGTGCGGCCGCACGGGTGGTAATGGGAGCGACATGGCGTTCCCATGTAACACCTCTCCTGCGCGAGCTGCACTGGCTCCTGGTGGTCTTCCGGGTGCGCTTCAAGGTTTTGGTTACCACCTTTAGAGCGCTCCATGGCTTAGGACCTGGTTACCTATGGGACCGCCTACTACCACCAATAGCCTCCCACTGGCCGGTACGCTCTCATAGAGAGGGGCTCCTCCGGGTGCCCTCAGCCAAACAATGTCGACTGGCGGCCCCTAGGGGGAGAGCCTTCTCTGTGGGGGCACCTACTGTCTGGAATGAGCTCCCCCCGGAGATATGGAGGATCCCGGATCTGCGCACCTTCCGCCGCGCTTTGAAGACCTTTTTATTCCACCAGGCAGGCCTGGCCTAATCTTTTTCCCTCTTCTTTTTAAACATGCAAATTTTAATCTGTTTTTAAACGACTGGGGTGTTTTAATTTGTCTGGGCCAAATTGTTTAATTCGATTTTATCCTGTTTTTTAAATTTTGTATTTATGTATTTTACTGTTTGGCTGTTCACCGCCCTGAGTCCTTCGGGAGTAGGGCGGTATACAAATTTGATAAATAAATAAATAAATAAATGACCCAATCTGCGATATATGAGATGAGCACATTCATCATGTAATGGCTTGCCAATGGAGATTGTGTTGGTGTTCTCAGGCTCACTCTTTCCTGTTTTAGGTTAAAACTTACAGACTTCTTACTGCTTAAAACATTTTTACAATTACCTTTAAATTTCCCTTCTCTTGTGTACCTTCAAAGTCATCATCTGAATCAAATTGGGATTCATCATCATCACTATCAAAAGTGGTAACCTGGTTTGTAACATCAGATTCCTCAGCCTTTGAAATAGGAGAGTAATAAGGTAAACCGCTGATTTTCAAAACTTCCCCAACCACATGCTTATTATTGGTAACCACAGCAGTTCCCTCTGTGAACAATATCTCTATCTTAGAGTTCTCACTTATCTTCACAGTGGTGAGTAAATTATGATCAATGTCAGGTACATATAAAACATCATCAACTTCCCCAAGCCCAGGAATAAAAACCTTACCAATGCCGATAACTCTCACCCTCTTACCATTTGCAACCTTAGCCATGGATTTATATCCCCTCAATTCAGTAAATGGGCTTCTATTATTCACAATATGTTTGCTAGCACCACTATCCAGCAACCATAGTTTTGCATGTTGTTTCCTTGAGAGATCTGATTCAGATGTCTCAATTACAGTAACAAGGTTACTAACAAAACCAAATTTGTCCTTCTTATCATCCTTCGGCCATCTACCCCTTCTCTGACTGGAAGGGTTACCTTGTGGCTTCCCATGTGGGGTAGGTGATCTTTTTCTATACCGACCACCAGAGGGCGCCCTTTGGCGTGCTCTAGCATTACGTGGGCAATCCCTTTTGTAATGACCCTTAGACCCACAATTAAAACATTCTCCAACAGTATAAATCTTATTGGGGCTTTTTGACCTTCTCATTTGCCTATCCTTCCCATGGAAGGTTGCCCTATCTTTTCTCAAGTTGTCTTCAGCAATTAATTTACCAGACAGAACTTCCAGGGACATATTTTCAGGACTAATATTGTCCAATCGGGACACAAAATTATCCCAATTAGGATCTAGGGAGTTAATTATGATACTAATCAAAATTTGTTCATCTACATGCTGTCCCCTTAAGGTTAATTCCTCCCGCATTTTATTAAGTTCACAAAGGTGTTCATTCATGTCAATACCTGGTTTCAATTTCGCAGAATGAAATTCCCTGGAAATTCTGCTTGTTGCATTTGAATTCTTGCAACAAAACAGTTTAAACAATTTTTGCCAAACCTCACATATAGTTAAACCATGTGGAATACTGGGATACAAAGCAAGGTCAATGGCTGATAGCAAAACACAAAATGCTTTGTGATGCAAAAGATCAGTTTCCATAGTCCAGGGTTTAGGGGGAGGATCAAGCAATAACGATAACACATTTTCCCTCATTAGAATAACCTGCACATTTTTAGACCATTCCTCTAAATTCTTTCCACTAATGTGTAAGGTTTTAAAACCAGATGGCAAAATATTTGCATTTGAAAGTGTAGGATTAGCAAAATGATGCCTCCCATGATGCCGCAAATTTTTAAACTGACAATAGGGCATGGTGATCACAGCAGTTGGCCTAAAAACTGCCTTTTGGTCACTCGGTGGTGGCCCCCCTTCAATGGAGGGGGTCAAATTCTCAGGCTGTATGTACTCAGGAGTCATCCGTGCCTGTGGTGCAGAATGCAAAGACCTCCTCGGCTGCCCCCCTGCAGAAAATCTTGAGCGTTTCTCCTGGAACATCAACTTCAGTTGGCATAGTCCCAGTAGCTCCAAAAACTGGGGGGACCATAGGAGTGCCCGTCCCATTTGCAACAGATGAAAGACGGGTCGTAGACATCGAGGGAGTATTAATACGAGTTGCAGTTTCACGTTGGGCAAGGAATAACTGAAAATCAGTTCCAAAAAGCGCAGTTAATGTCTCAATTGCACTCGTAACTTCGGATTCAGGAGGTGAATTCCTTACATTCAAGGCTGTGCCCGCCATCACCATATTGGTCATCTGGGTAGTAACCCGCTCAGGCAATGTTGGTGGCATTTTAGATGCAACCGGAACTGACAATGCTGCAGTTGAGGGAGGGGTAAAACTTTCAGCCGGCTGATCTAAAACAGTTTGGGCAGTAAATGGCGCCATAACATTTGGCGGGAAAATTAAAACAGGCAGTCCTTTGTTTCCTGCCTTAGGTTTACAGCCAGCGAGGGGGGTTAGGGGAGAAGTTTGAAAATCTCTTACTGGCCTGGTGTTTCCAGTCCTTTCTTGAGCTGCTGCTGACGTAATTGTGGCTTGCATTAAAACGCTGAAATCAGCAGCTGGATTCTGAGATGTCATGGGAAGACCGAGGGTTCGAAGTATTATGGACCTCACTTCATCTTCTCCCACCGGTCTTACACTCATTGCCATAGGGGATACCCGTCCACCTACTGCTCCTCCAAGCGGGGGAAAAGGTTGACTCAGCCTTCCATCCTTTCTAAGGTAGGTAAATCGAGGACCCAGTTTTTGGGAGCAATAAGCTGACTTTGTATAAATATACAAAAGTATGAAGGCTATTACTTAACGCATTGTAAGCCGCTCTTACGTCTCCGGAGAAGGGCGGCATATACAGTCAGGTCCAGAAATATTGGGACATCGACACAATTCTAACATCTTTGGCTCTATACACAATGGAGTTGGAATGAAACAAACACAATGTGCGTTAACTGCAGACTGTCAGCTTTAATTTGAGGGTATGTAGATCCAACTCAGGTGAACGGTGTAGGACTCACAGCAGTTTGTATATGTGCCTCCCACTTGTTAAGGGACCAAAAGTAATGGGACAATTGGCTTTTCAGCTGTTCCATGGCCAGGTGTGTGATATTCCCTCATTACCCCAATTACAATGTGCAGATAAAAGGCCCAGAGTTCATTTCAAGTGTGCTATTTGCATTTGGAATCTGTTGCTGTCAACTCTCAAGATGAGATCCAAAGAGCTGTCACTATCAGTGAAGCAAGCCATCATTAGGCTGAAGAAACAAAACAAACCCATCAGAGAGATAGCAAGAACATTAGGCGTGGCCAAAACAACTGTTTGAAACATTCTCAAAAAGAAGGAATGCACCGGTGAGCTCAGCAACACCAAAAGACCCAGGAGACCACAGAAAACAAGTGTGGTGGATGACCAAAGAATTCTTTCCCTGGTGAAGAAAACACCCTTCACAACAGTTGGCCAGATCAAGAACACTCTCCAGGAGGTAGGTGTATGTGTGTCAAAGTCAACAATCAAGAGAAGACTTCACCAGAGTGAATACAGAGGGTTCACCACAAGATGTAAACCATTGGTGAGCCTCAAAAACAGGAAGGCCAGATTAGAGTTTGCCAAACAACATCTAACAAAGCCTTCACAGTTCTGGAACAAGATCCTATGGACAGATGAGACCAAGATCAACTTGTACCAGAGTGATGGGAAGAGAAGAGTATGGAGAAGGAAAGGAACTGCTCATGATCCTAAGCATACCACCTTATCAGTGAAGCATGGTGGTGGTAGTGTCATGGCGTGGGCATGTATGGCTGCCAATGGAACTGGTTCTCTTGTATTTATTGATGATGTGACTGCTGACAAAAGCAGCAGGATGAATTCTGAAGTGTTTTGGGCAATATTATCTGCTCACATTCAGCCAAATGCTGCAGAACTCATTGGACGGCACTTCACAGTGTAGATGGACAATGACCCAAAGCATACTGCAAAAGCAACCAAAGAGTTTTTGAAGGGACAAAAGTGGAATGTTATGCAATTGCCAAGTCAATCACCTGACCTGAATCCCATTGAGCATGCATTTCACTTGCTGAAGACAAAACTGAAGGGAAAATGCCCCAAGAACAAGCAGGAACTGAAGACAGTTGCAGTAGAGGCCTGGCAGAGCATCACCAGGGATGAAACCCAGCGTCTGGTGATGTCTATGCGTTCCAGACTTCAGGCTGTGATTGACTGCAAAGGATTTGCAACCAAGTATTAAGAAGGGAAAGTTTGATTTATGATTATTATTCTGTCCCATTACTTTTGGTCCCTTAACAAGTGGGAGGCACATATACAAACTGCTGTAAGTCCTACACTGTTCACCTGAGTTGGATGTACATATCCTTAAATTAAAGATGACAGTCTGCAGTTAAAGCATGTTGTGTTTGTTTCATTCCAACTCCATTGTGGTGGTGTATAGAGCCAAAGATGTTAGAATTGTGTCGATGTCCCAATATTTCTGGACCTGACTGTAAATCAAATCAAAATATAAATCAAAATCAAAATTAAAAAAATCACCTTCTGCAATGTGCATCTCGAGAGCTGGGGCGTCTGTTTCAAAACTCACAGCCTCTTCGCTCTCCTGCCCGACCGTTGCTTGAAGTCCTCCAGCTGAAGTCATCCTGGCTTGTTTTTCCATCAATCGGCCTTGGAGTTGCTTACTCTTGGTAAAGGCCCAGGTCTCGACTTTATCCTGTCGCGTTGGTTTAATGGTGGGCATGCTAGTGCATTGTGCTATGAATCAGGTCCATTGAACCATCCTCTCGCTACCAATTGTGAAGGAAGGGTTCTGGGTTCGAATGGACCGTGGCCCGATACGCACACAAACGCACTAATATACTTGGCTGCTGCTGCACACTGCTGGCTCATATTTAAGTGATTGTCCACTAGGACTGCAAGATCCCTCTCATAGCTACTGCTATTGAGCCAGGTTTCACCTAATCTGTACCTTACATTTGATTTCTCTTGCCCAAGTGTAAAACCTTACTTTTCCCTACATTGAATTTCATTTTGTTAGATAGAGCCCAATGTTCAAGTCTGTTGTGATCCTAACTCTATCTTCTGGGGTAAATCATTTATGAAGATATTGAAGAGGATTGGGTATAAAACGGAATTGAGTACCAGTTAGAGATCCATCTGGTGACGATGCTATCTATCTCACTTTTTTTTTTTTGCTTACCAAGAAGTAGTTTGTGGTCTGCTTTGTCAAATGCCTCACTGAGGCATACTATGTCCACTGCATTTTCTTGGTCTACTAATTTAGTCACTTTGTCAAAGAACGAAATATGACTTCAGTGTCAGGCTGATTGGTCTGTATAAGATAAATAATTCTCATTATTGTCCCTGGAAACATGATGATATTCATAGATCTCCTTAAGAGTCCAAAGTACTGAAGACTGTACTTTCTGGCTTTTGCCTTTGTGTTGACCTTAACAACATTTAGTGGAAGAGATGAAGATATATACAGATATTAGTACAGTTCCCAATCTCCTCCCCAATCTGATTTGTGTGAAAGATGCACAACAGTAGAAGTAGGTAGACATGTCTCTAGTATGTTAGAGAGGACGCTTCTTTGCAAATCTTCTATGGAAAGACATGGTTGATTTAGCTGTGACTTTTGCAAGATAAAAGATATTCATATATCCCAGGAATTTTAATCTGTAGAATCCTTGAAAATTGAGCACAATTATCACCAATCAGTCTAAACAGATGGATATTTAAATAATGGGCCTCTTATGGTACAAATTGCTGAATGGACTGCCAAGAATTGTCCATGTTAAAATCATCAAACCATTAAGAAATGATGTTGTTGTTTAGATTTGTATCTTGACTTTTGCTCCAAAGCTTAAGGCAGCTCACATAAGGATTTCTTTTTATTTTATCCCAGAAAACAGCAACCTACTGAGGTAGGCTGGACCAATAGAGACTTGTCCAGGGAGCTTCTGTGGCTGACCTGCATCAACTTGGTTCTCTAGGAAAGCAAGACTTTCGACTCCATATGTAGCAAAAAGAATACTTTTACTAAAAGCCAAGTGGTTACAGTAAATCAAAGCCAGAACTGTGGTTTTGTGCGTGACAGCTTCCCAATTAAATTTCCCTTTTTCATTTCACCCCCGTTATCTTCTGATTGTCCAGTTACATTTGAAGAAGTTGTTTTGTAACTGTACCTGCAAAGATGGGCTAGATCGTTGCATTTCCCAAGCCTGTGACCTTGTGACGGTGAACATAGGGACAACATAGCTTAGTTTTGGTTTCCCCTTTTCCCCAGCTCTCTCCCCGCATAGTTCATGGCAGGCTGGCATCTAGCAAAGTAAGGATAGAGCGAAGGATGGCAGTTCTGACAGGATAGAGGAAAACTGAGATCTCTCTCACACTAATCTTAATCTTTTCAGTACTCAAATGTTGCTCTGGAAACAATTTAGAAGACTGAATTTGTTCCTTTGTATTTGAATCAAAAGACTAAAGAATTAGTGGTTGGGATAGGCTCTCCTCAATTTAGATATGATTGTTGTGTAAATCTTTAATTTTTGCAAGCTGCTGAAAGCAACTATACTAAAATCATAGAATCATAGGGCTACAAGGGACCTTGGAGGTCTTCTAGTCTAATCCCTGACAAGAACTTTCTGTATCCTGGACAAAGGACTGTCCAATCTTTTTTTGAAGACCAGTCCTGATGGAGCTCCCACAACGCCAGGACATAAGCTGTTCCATTGATAAATTGTTCTTACTGTCAGGAAATTTCTCTGTAGTTTCACATTGGATTTCTCTTGACTGAGCTTCCATCCATTGCTTCTTGTTCTGTTCTTGCATGTTTTGGGGAATACATCGACCCCCTCTGCCCTGTGATAGCCCCTAAAGTACAAATAAAGGAGAATGTTTGTAGCTCAGGGTTGAAATGGTCCTTGGTGTCTCTGAGCTTGCTTGTTTTCTTGCAGACCTTTCATTATCTAAACTAGGTCACATCATCAGTGCTAGTAAAGAGTGCAGTTTGCTGTCAATTTATATTCTATTGGCTTTCCTGTTGGTGTTGGTGGTGGTTGGGGGTGGTCTTAGAGATTCTTTGGTTGGGCTGTTAGCTGTTGACTTCATTGGCAGTTTCTTGCCTGGGGTATTGTTTACTTGATTGCTGATCTGATGTTATCCTTGGAGTTAATCTATGCTGATCTGGGTGCTGATTGCTGGTGGAGATTTGTTTGGGTGTTTTTGTTCTTTTTTGGGCTGGATGCTAGTTCATTTTGCATAGTCCAGGGGTCTCAAACTTTTTAAACAGGGGACCAATTCATGGTCCCTCAGACTGTTGGGGGGGGGCGGACTATAGTTTGAAAAAACATGAACAAATTCCTATGCACACTGCACATATCTTATTTGTAGTGGAAAAAACATGAAATAATAATACAATATTTAAAATGAACAATTTTAACTAACATAAACTTATTAGTATTTCAATGGGAAGTGTGGGCCTGCTTGTAAGGATTGCTTCTCCTCCCAACTTAAGAAAGTAAAAACTCTTGAAATGTAATATTTCAAAAGGACCCTTTTATTACGCAGAAGTGACAGCAAGGAAATCAAAGCAAGGTCTGAATACCCTTAGGCAAGACAAGTAGGATTAAAGCAGTAGAGACCCCTCCCTTAAGCCAGAATGCAGATTTTAGCCAATATACCAGTGTGAAGATGTTTTCTTTACCAGCTGCCCTGAGAACCGGATAAGTATGTATTCACATCGTTTCTCCTTTATCCTTTAAAGTGAAACAGCCCACATGGCTGTCATAAACATTCCTCAACGTTAAGGGGATCTCAGGACTCTTTGGCACCAGGATATAGGTTGTAAAATATTTGTTGACAAAGGCAATGCTAGTAAATCGAATCCAAGTCTCCCCCTTCTCCCAATTGAATGGCAGTATCACTTTTAGGCATCTGACACTGCTTTTGGCTGATGAGATAGTCAATGTCCGATTCAATAAAGGAATAAGGGGGGGGGGGGCTGGAGAGGAGGGAGAAGGGAGGATTGCAACAACAATAATAACACCAATCAATCCTTCAAACAGCTGTCAGCAACCTCTCCCGAGGAGATTCCCCCAGCTGCCTTTACGCCCAGTGGTGGGCTGCAAATTTTTTAACAACCGGTTCTCTGCCCTAATGATCGGCTGGTTGGACGTGGCTGGTTGGGCATGGCCAACTCGATGTCACTTACGTCGAGGAGTGCTTTGCCTCACCCACCCTCTCATGACTGTGGGGATGCTGCAATGGTCATAAGTGTGAAAAATGATCTCATCCAATTCTGTCATTTCCAAATAAAAACTGTATAACTTTGCATCTTTTTCATATCTCGATCGTATTTGCAATTGTGTGTACCACTTCATATCAATCCCTTGTTCTTCTAATTCTTGTTTCGTTTTCAATTCCCCCTTTTCTGATAAAATATCTTTATATCTAATAATATTTCCCATGTTAATAATATTTGGATGTACTAATGCTTCCATTGTTGAAAGCCATATTGGTATTTTCAAATAATGTTTTTCTCTAACTTTCTCTCATACTGATAATAAAGCATTTCTTACATAATGTCTTTGAAAATAACTATGTATCTTATTCTTCCCATACCATAAAAAAGCATGCCAACCCAGTTGCAGATCATGACCCTTCAATGTCAATAACCTTGTGTTTTTTAATTCAAACCATTCTTTCATCCATGATAATGTTGCTGCCTGATAATATAATTCCCAATTTGGTAGTCTAAACCCTCCTCTGAGTCTTGCATCTTGTAATATTTTTATGTTAATTCTCACTTTTTTCCCTTGCCATATAAATTTCATTATTATTTTATTAAGATTTTCAAAATACTTTTTTCCTATTTTTATCGATATCATTTGAAATAAAAACAATCTTGGTAATATATTAATCTTAATTGTTGCTATTCTTCTCATTATTGATAATTGTAGATTCTTCTATCTCTCCAAATCTGTCTCAATCTGTTTTTTCAATTTATAGTAATTATCCTCCTTAATCATAATACACCTTGCTGTTAACTGAATTCCTAAGTATCTTAATTTTTTAGTAATCTGAATATCCAATTTCTCCATTAACTCCTTTTTCTGTTTCTCTGTGATATTTTTCACCAATATTTTTGTTTTTTCTTTATTGATTTTCAACCCTGCCACTTCTCCATACTCTTCTATTTGTTCTATTAATTTTGGCCCAACTGCTTGTGGCTCTTCTAAAATAAAGACTAAATCATCTGTAAATTCCTGTAGTTTATATTCTTTTTTAATTCTAATACCTTTTATCTCTTCATTTTGTCTTATATTTCTATTTAATACCTCTAATGTTAACACAAATAATAATGGCGATAGAGGACAACCCTGTCTTGTGCCTTTCATAATATTAACTTTCTCTGTCATATCTCTGTCATATCAAAATCTGTGATATTTACCATCACTTTTGCTGGTTGTTTATAATAAATTGTTTTAATCATATTGATAAATCTTCCCCCAAAATCCATAGTCTGTAGTTGTTTTATCATAAATTGCCAATTCACATTGTCAAACGCCTTCTGCGCATCAAGAAACATCAACGCCATTTGTTTTTCTGGATGTGCTTCATAATATTCCAAAGTATTCAGAATTATTCTCATATTGTCTCTAATCTGTTTCTTAGGTAGGAAACCATTTTGGCCCATGTGTATAAATTCATTTAACAATCTCTTTAATATATCAGCCATTATTGATGCAAATATCTTATAATCCGCATTTAACAGGGAAATCGGTCAACAGTTCTTTATTTGTTGCAGGTCTGTATCTTCTTTTGGTATAAGAGTAATATATGCCTCCATCCACGAGTTTGGTATCTTTTCTTCTATCAGGAGTTCATTAAATACTTCCAGCATTGTGTTGCTTATTACATCTTGTAATGTTTTATATTGCTTTGCTGGCAATCTGTCTGGGCCTGGCGCTTTGTCATTCTTTTGTTTTTTAATCCCCTCTGTTAGTTCAATCATTGTTATTCTTTCCTCTAATGCCTTTTTATAATCTTCTGGTATTTTGGGTAATTCAGATTTTTCTAGGTATTGTTTTATCCTTTCTTCTGATATTGTCTCTTGTTTATAGAGTTTCTCGTAATAATTCTGTACTGTTTTCTTCTTTTCTTCATTTCGATAGCATACAGTTCCTTCCTCATCCGTTAGTTGATTGATTAACTTTTTTTCTCTCTCCTTTTTCATTTAGTATGCCAACCATCTTCCTGGCTTGTTTGAATTTTCAAAAAAAATTTCCTTAGAATTTTTTATTTTGAGCGCCAAATCCTCTTTTGTAATTAGATTCAATTCATGTTTTTTAAGGTCCATTTGATTTTTAATCCTCTTATTTTGTGTATCTTTCTGTAGTTCCATTTCTAATTTCTTATACTCCTCTTCCAATTTTTGTTGAGTTTGTCTTTTCTTTTTATTCCTTTTCCCCAAGTAAGTCATTGCCAGTCCTTGAATGTATGCTTTTGCTGTATCCCACACATTTTGTAATGAGATATCTTCCTTTTTATTTTCTCTGAAAAAGAAAGTCAATTCTTTCTCCATAAATTGTTGAAACTCTTTTTCATTTAATATTGTTTGATTTAATGTCCATCTTGATCTCTTTTTTGGTCCCTTCCATATAATTGTGATCAGATTATGATCTGCCCATGTGTTTGCTTCAATGTTTATATCTTGTATATTAACTAATAAATCGGTTGATATCCACATCATATCTATTCTAGAACATGACATATGCCTATTTGAATAAAAAGTGTACGCTTTTCTTTCGGATATCTTCTTCTCCAAACATCTTGGATATTTAATTCCTCTATCATTGTAAAAAAGACTTTTGGAAGAGTTTTTCTGGGCTTCTTATTTATCTTTGTGGTTTTATAGTCCAATTCAATTTCTGTTATTGCATTAAAATTGTCCATCATGCAAATATTTTAATACCTGGCTTCAATTATTTTTCTGTGTAATTTTCCATAAAAATCTTCTTGATTGTCATTTGGGGCATATATCGCCATTAAGAGTATTTGTTTATAGTTCATTGCTACTTCACCATAAGAATCCTCCCTTCTTCATCAGCAAATATTTGTTTAGGTGCTAGTGTCTTTTTAATGTATAGAACTACACCTCTTTTACTTTGATGTGCCAGTGCAGTAAATACTTCTCCCAATTTTTGGTATTCCAAAAGTTTTATGTTGTTTTCTAATATGAACTTCTTGTAAACATATTATGTCCATTTTTAATTTTTCCAATTTATGTAGAGTTCTTTTCCTTTTTATTGCTGAATTTAATCCATTTATGTTTATCAATAATTGCTTTTATTTCTTCCTCCATAGTTTACTTATGAATACTCTTTGCTGATCTTGTCATTCTTGTCTCTCTTTGTTCTTTAACATCTTTTAGCCTTGTCCCTTCTCTTATTGCTCTTCCTTGTTCCTTTGCCATCTCTCTTATTTGATCTTCAAATAAGATCAAAGCCAGCATCCACAGTGAAACAACACTTTCTCCAGGGGCTCCCAAAGGATCGTCACTATCACAGCCATCTGGGGGTCTTTTTTGACTGAAGCTGTCCTATAGGGACGGTGAACGAGAGATGCACAGATTGGCAAGCACAGGGAAGTTGAAAATTCCCTGGCTGGTCGGAAGAAGCCTTTCAACCAGACGGCTGAGAAAGCAACCATTGAGAGCTGCTACAAAGCTGGGGTGGCCACAGCAGAAGTGTGGAGGTAAAGGGAAGTGTGGATCATCTGGGTGAGATGCCTGCTTTTCTTAAAAATACAAGTTTCTTTTCATAACCTCCTGGAAATAGCTAAAAGAGGAGAAAATGGCAAAAAGAGAGGAGGAGGGAGTGGGCATGTGTCAGCTTCTTTACTCCCGACAATACAATGGTGAGGAAAGCAGGCGAGCCCAAACGAAAGAAGATAAAATTAAAAGAATTAGCAGAATTGATTTGGACAAAAGGAGAATAAGAGCAGAAAGCCAGATTGAGTATTTTAAAACTTTTTAATCTTAACAAATGAAATTGAACTAAATTTAAGTAATGGAATGAATTGTTTTTAAAAGGAAAAACTTTGTCTACTTATCCTGGGTGAAAATAAACTGCAGTGCCACCTAGAGGCACCACTGAAAGGATAATGAACTGAATAATAAAGTTAAATGAATAAGACAAGATAAGAATGACCTTGATAATGCTTGCTGAACTGATTAGAAATTGTTTGCTCTAACAGACTGAGGTATACTGAGAGCCTTGTTTTTAAATTGAAGCTGGAACAGTATATCTTTTGAAGTTTGCAAAAGAAGAAGTAACAGGAAAGATTATTGACAACTCCCATGCAGTTTAGCTTTTGGGATTTTTTTTCTTTTTCCTTTACTTGTGGCTAACAGAGTGGAGATTCTACTTGTTAATTTTTAGTTCCTTTTTCTTTCTTCAGTTGCTTTTTGTGTGTGTGTGTTGGATCCAATTGGTTGGATTGTGTTTTTCTTTTTTTCCCTTCTTTTTATTTTTGTCTGTGCTTCTTTTTTATACACAGACATTCCTCTTTTTTCTTTTTTCTTTTTCCTGGCTTGTTGGCTTTTTCGTCTAATTAATTCCTCACCAGAGGAAATTTGGATTAAGGTTAGAAAAACCTGAAAATTAAGATTGTGAATGTTGGATTTGGATTGTAATTCTCTATTTTTGTATTGTTTGGTTTTTTTGTTATCTCTCTTTGTCTCCTTTTTATTTTTCTTTTTTCTTTTTGGTTGGTTGGTTTATTTTTGTACTTTTACTTTTTTTAAAAAAAAATTCACCCAACAGGGTGGATTAAATATTTGGATTATAAATTCTATTTGGATTATAACCTGGTGGATTATAATATTAAGGCACTACAAGATGAAGAAAACAACAACACATCTGCCTTCAACAGCCTCGGCAATAACTTCTAGCCCTGCAGCTCAGAGAACATTGGACACTATGACTATGCAACTGGAATTAAAAAATATGATACAGGCATTTCATGAGGACTTCAAAGAAAGAATAGGCAAATTAGATGAGAGAATGGAAAAAGTAGAAGGGGAATTATCAAGGGGATAATTGAATATTGAATAAATATATTGAATATATTGAAGACTTACAATAACTAATAAAAACCAGGAAAAGACTATTATTTCTTTAGAAATGGATCATGCAGATTATTATCTAAGATTTCAAAACATAGAAGAGAAAGGGGAAAATTTAGCTGAAATAATGGCAGAGTTGTTGGCGGAAGATATTGAATGAGATTGATGAGATTTTTAGAATACATACTAGATATGCAATGAGAAACAAACTACCTAGGGAGGTGCATGTAAGATTCACCAAGAAAGCAATAAAAACTGAGATATTACAGACAGCAAGAAACAATGCAATAAAATATAAAGGCAGAGAGATAGTGGTGTTGAAACAAATACCTAGAAGAGTAAGAGATCTGAGAAAAGAGTACCAGTTCTTGACAAAATGTTTAATTAAAAAAGGAGTGAGCTTTAGGTGGTTAATACTGGAAGGAATATTGGTGAATTGGCAGGAGCAAAGACACAGATTAGACTCGCTAGAGAAGGCAGAACTATTTTATGATTGTTCTGCCCCAGCTATGGACCCCAAAGAACGCAGCACACACAAAGTCTGTACAAACCTTAGTTTACTAAATTAGTCTTTTTCAAACAAAGGCTGTTAATTAACTTTCTTAACAGCCTACAATAATCCAAAGAATAAATAATCGTAATCTTACTATGGTTAGCAGAAAGCCCAGAAGCAATTTGCAGGAAACTGATGAGAACTAAGATCCAGACACAAAGGAGAGTGAACGAAGTTGTTCCCTGCAAATTGCTTCAGTCGTCGTCCTTCCTTAAATAAGCTAAGGGAGTGGCCAATTAGCCCCAAGCCTTACTCTCGAGGAGACCTCCTCCTGAGGAGCCACTCCTGCCTTTTGGCGGCTCTGCGCGCCCGTGCATCAAGAAGAGGCTCCTCCTCTTCTTCCTCTTCACTTATAGGAGCTTCTGGAGGTTCTGAAGGCCCTGGCTGAATCCCCACCTCTGACACCACATCTTCTCCAGCCTCCTCATTGTCTGACTTGAGTGCCAGCTGCACAGGATGCTGGCGCAGCACCACAACAGCCTCCTCGCTGTTGCAATCAGCTGACAGGCCAAAACACTGATCAATATTTGGGACTACAAGAAGAGGAGAGATTGAGAGAGGAAAGAGAAATTAGATACCAGGAAGAAACAGTGAAAGAAAAAGAAGATCAAATAAGAGAGACGTCTTGAAAACTTCTCAGGGTCCTCGCCCGGCATGGAGGAAGGGGGGAAGTGAGGAAACATTGTGGAGAAGTGGGGTGGAGGGACACTTCACGGTCTTCATCAAGAAAGAGAGTCTCAGGCAGGGGGCTGTTGGCAGGCAGGCACAGGTAGGGCAGGGCAAGAAGACGTGAGGCGATCGCTTTAATTGTCCCCACTGATTCTGAGCCGGTGTGTTAATTTCTTCCCTTCGCTCAGCATGCCCTCTGGCTGGCTGAGCACATGGAGGGGGTGAAGAGCGGAGGGGGGGTGGACGAGCCTCTGAGTGAGAAGTGGGTGGGTGTGGGTGCTTGCATGCATGCGGGGAGCGGGGAATAAATCTGTGTGGAGTCGAGAGAAAGTTACCCAGGCAGAGGGAGGGAAGGTGAGTACGCGTGTGTGGCTGCGCGAAAGGGAAAAATAACTTCCTTCTTACTTCGCCGCCGCTGCAGCTTGATCACAAGGGAGGAGAAAAGCGTGTGAGCCAGGGAGAAAAGGGGGAGGGAGGGAAGGCCGGGCTATCTTAACTCATGGACCTGATGGCACAGGGGCCCTATACTAATCTCTGTATGTTAACCCTTCAACGCACCTTGTATCATATGAGTACAGCAACATATTTATTACATTTTACTGCATTTTTAAATTAATGCTAACATGCAAATAAGGGATGCAGTAGCTCAGTGGCTAAGACGCTGAGCTTGTCAATCGAAAAGTTGGCAGTTCAGCGGTTTGAATCTCTAGTGCTGTGTAACCGGGTGAGCTCCCATTACTATCCCAGCTTCTGCCAACCTAGCAGTTCAAAAGTGTCACGAGTGTTTTCAGAATTGCTGTAGCTACTTAATCAGCTACAAACAATATGGATTCAATCAAACCATCTCCTGTTTGCAATTAACTGCAAGCCTTCCCCACCCTAGTTAATTGCAGGTTAACTCCCCATATAAGCACGGACCTTTCTGCTTGCTACTTGGGCCTAGACGCTGTTTAGGCCTAGATGCAGAGCCAGTGCTGAAGCACCTGGATGCAGAGCCCAGAGCAGAGCTGCAGAAGGGAGAAGAACTCAGATAAGGAGTCCTGACGGCTGCAGCAGAGATAGCAGCAAAAAAGGAGCCGAAGAGCTGTGTAAAGATACTCCCACGGAGCCAGCTGCAACTGTGACTTTTAGCTGTGAAGCCTATGCTGCTGCCCTTCTACCACCTCGATGATGTATCGACACCGAAGCTGCTTAATGTCATGTTAGTTTTTTCTTATGGACTGTTTCGGTATTGTGGAGAGGAATTTAGGGAGATGGCCTGGCTTCATTTAACCAAGATAAGACTTTGTTATTAATATGCCTTTTTAAAGATATAGTGTTTTTTAAACATTTTGAAGTAAAGTATATTTTTATACAAGACTCCTCTGCTAGTTTTATTTCAGTCTAGTGTGTTTGCTCGTGAGCTGGTTCACGGTTCGGGGACAACCCTCAACCCCATCCTGACAAAAAGCAAATAGAAAAATAGGGACCACCTTCGGGAATGACTAGCGCATATGTGCAAGGGGAACATTTACCTTTACCTTTTTAATATGTAAATATATGTTTAATTTTATCAACCATTTACATTTTTATTGCTGTGAGTAGTTGTTGTAGAGGCCCCAGTACACTGCTTTGCCTGGGGCTCATAATGCTGTTAAGACGGCCCTGGGGGAAGGAGGAGGAGAAGGGGGAAAAGTTCCTGGGTGCCTTCTCCATATCCTGCACTCCATTTCCGAGCTGTCTGCAGAGCTCTAGGAACAGGATCCCCTGTCCCTTCCTCACTTCCCCCCTCTTTTCTCACCGGCCAAGGGGCATCTTTGCCCTGCGAGCTGCCTCTTTAACGAGACGTTGCTGTGGGATGGAAAGGAGCAGGCTGGAATGGGGAGGGGGTGAGTGGGGTGTTATGGCAGGGGGTGACAGAGGGGGCGAGCCCCAGAAGAGGTATCTCTTTTCCCTCCTCACCTTGTTGCCTCTGCGGCTGTCCGGAAGCCAGGCAGAGGCTCCTCTTTCAGTCAGTTTTTAAAGTGACAGTTGTGTCCTCTGGCAAGAGAGGTCATAAAAAAAGTCACTGAGGCAGAAGCCCTCATCCAGGAGACTGATTACGTCTGCGCTTGACCCCAGGAAACGTGTCAGTCCCATCCAGGTCACTGATGGCCAATCGGTAGATCTGGCTCAGCTGGGAGGGATTTTTTTTCATTAAGGGGAGAGACAGCCCTCCTTCACCCTTTTTCGGGGGGGGGGAGATGTCCCATTGCCTCCTCATTCTGCTCCAGTGGTGTCTAGAAAGTGCAGCGCTCTGCCTCACTCCAGCTACGTTGATTTAAGGCAGGATGGATTTGATTTAAATCAAACTGATTTAAATCACGATTTAAATCACGATTTAAATCACTAGTCAGTAAGGCTTGATTTAAATCACAGTTTTCTACATAAAGACTAATTCTTGCTGGTATAACTTTAATATGCAAGTAGATGAAGATTTTTAAAATAACAACTTTTCATATTAGTTTTTTTTATCCCCAGTTTAATAGGTTAATTATTCATATTTGGACAACTTTTCTGTTGTACTTAGGAAGGAGAAAAATAATCATTACCTTAATAATAACAATTTAAATAGATTTATTCAACTGAAACAATAACATTACAGCATATGTTATTTGCTTAAACAAACATCCATGTTTGTTAACTAATTTGGCTAAACAATATATATATATATTAAGAAACTTAGACTGTCAGCCCAGCCTACACATGAAAAACTTAAATACTGTCCTCTGTAGCTCACTCGTCATCTTCATCTTCTTCTTTGTTCATAATCTGGAAAAGAAAAACAAGCTTTCCTGCTTTATCGAGTCCCAAACGATTTCTCAATTTAGAATGAATGAGTCCAAAAAAAGAGAATATTCTTTCAATGCCTGCAGAAGAAGCTACTGCTGTTAAAAGTGAAATCATTACTTGAACAGTCTCTAAATCCAAGTGCTTAAGTGACTTCCACCAGTTCACTGGTGTGACTTTCTTTAAAATATCTTCAGCAAACATATATTTCTTGAATGGTTCCCCTTTAGCTTTGAAGTTTATTATAGTTGGCATTACAGATTGATGATTGCTGGATACCCATGTCATAGCTAACTCCTCTTCCTCAGCACTTAAGTTTTGACCCTGATACTGGATATTGACAATATTTGCCAAAAAATGAGCTGGAAACAGTATTTGTCCCATTCGTTTTTTTAATGCTTGTAATTTAATTCTGTCCATGTGTAGTTCTGTTTTTAAGTGTTCACTTAGTTCATCAGCTGGCTGGGTGTCATCAGCTGGCTGATGACACCCAACTGTTCATCTCCACCCCAGGCCACCCCAACGATGCCCTTGAAGTGATGTCCCGGTGCCTGGAGGCTGTGCGGATCTGGATAGGGAGACACAGGCTCAAGCTCAACCCTTCCAAGACTGAGTGGCTGTGGTTCCCGGCATCCCGATATAGTCAGTTGACTCCATCACTGACTATTAGGGGCGAGTCTTTGGCCCCCTCGGAGAGGGCTCAAAATCTGGGAGTCCTGCTGGATACGCAGCTGTCCTTGGAGGAACATCTGACGGCTGTTGCCAGGGGGACTTTTGGTCAGGTTCGCCTGATCTGCCAGTTGCGGCCCTTTCTTGATTGGGATTCCCTGTGCACAGTCACTCATGCCCTTGTCACCTCTCTCCTGGACTCCTGCAATGCTCTCTACATGGGGCTCCCCTTGAAGAGCACCCGGAGGCTCCAACTGGTCCAGAATGCGGCCGCGCGGGTAGTCATGGGAGCCTCATGGCGCTCCCATACAACACCTCTCCTGCCTGAGCTGCACTGGCTCCCAGTGGTTTTCCGGGTGCGCTTCAAGGTGTTGGTTATCACCTTTAAAGCGCTCCATGGCATAGGACCTAGTTATCTTCGAGACCGCCTGCTGCTGCCGACGGCCTCCCATCGACCTGTGCGGTCCCACAGAGAGGGCCTCCTCGGGGTGCCATCAGCCAAACAATGTAGGCTGGTGACCCCCAGGGGGAGGGCCTTCTCTGTGGGGGCACCTACCCTCTGGAATCAGCTGCCCCCAGAGATAAGGAGAATCCAAGACCTTGGTGCCTTCCGCCGTGCCCTTAAAACCTTCTTTTTCCAGCAAGCCGGGCTGGCCTAACACTTTTAAAAATGTTTTTAATTGTTTGTTATTGTTTTTAATAATGGGGCCAAATTTATATATATCTTTTTAATTGTATTTTAATGTTTGTAGTTTTATGTTTTTACTTGGCTGTTCACTGCCCTGAGTCCTCGGGGAGAAGGGCGGTATACAAATTTAAAAATAAATAAATAAATAAAATAAAATAAACGGCATCGGCAATAAAACAGCTATTTTTCTGTATTTTGTTTAAAGCTTCAGAGATGGGTTTCAGGATGCTCAGCATATGTTCAACATTTCTCTTAAGCCCAATGTTGAGGATTTTGGCCGTGACAGTGCCATCTATTTTATCTCAATTTTCTTCACAAACTGTCATCAGAATAAGCCAGTTCTTGATATACTGCTCAAAACAGTCCATCACAGAGTTCCATCTAACATCTTGTGGGAACGTTAGCTTGGTTCCACCCATCCTTTTCAGAGCTGCTGCAGCAAAATGATTGTTACAGAAGTATTTAGCAATTTCAACAACATTAGTCTTTATTTCTGGAACACTTAAGTCTTTGGCTAAGAGGTGCAGCAAATGAGCACTGCAACCATATGTTATTAGCTTTGTATTCCCTTCCTGCTCTTCTAAATTTCTTCTCATCTTGGATACATTTGCAGCATTGTCTGTGACCAAACTGCATACTAGACATTTGAATTTTTGTTCACATGTTATTATAGCTTTTACTTTATAGCCACTTCTTATAAGTATTCTGCTGTGTGTGCATTTCCTGACGGCAGTCTTTAGAAATATGATTCAATAAAAATGTTTACCAACCTGAAGATCCTGCCTGTTCAAATGTGTTTCTTTGGTCATCTTCATCACAGCACTTCTCATGATGTTGCCTCATTCAGGCCACCAGGCCGTGCATTTCTTTGTTGCAGTGTTTGCAGTTTGCACGCATGCCTGCCTTACCGATAGGTAAAGGAACTTCATTAAAATATTGCCAAACTGGGTCTCTTTTACGGCCTGCTGCCATTATAGGTTTTTTCCTCCAAGGAAAGAATGTGATAAACCTCATTCACACAAAAAGATCCAAAGACTTGTCTGTCTGTGGCTGTGCAGTATTGTGCTCAGAAAGTTTCACTTTCATTTTGTACTGCTTGTCTGCTTGACCTTCCTCCTCACACTTAGTTTCACTTTTTTCTTGTGCAGATCTATTCCACTCCAAACAATCAGAAAAATATTGTTTCTATTCTATTCACTGAACTTCTTGAAACTTAGTACTGAAGGGGTTGATTCTGTATTCATAGGTTTGTAGAACAATAGGATTAAGGTCTTTTTCTCAACTCTGTTCATGTTATAACATTTTTGCTGTGAAGAAGAGGCATGTGATCTCTGCTGAGTCAAATTCAGTTTTGAGAAGCAAAAGTAAACCAAGCATCTGTGATAATATCTTGTAGGCAGAGAAACTTCCCAATAATCTTACAAAAACCTCTGGAAGAGTATGCCATTGTGAATGGATTAATGGAATTTATTTACCAAAAAAATTAAACATATACAGCCTTATTCTACATAATTAAAAAACTAATCTTCATTTCATGATGGAATAACCTTTGGATGGTAATATATTTTCCTCAAAAAGCATTTTATTTAAAAAAATCCGATTTAAATAAAAAAAATCCGATTTAAATAAAAAAAATCCGATTTAAATAAAAAAACTCTGATTTTTTGATTTTTTTAAAAAAAATCATTATTTTTATCCACCCTGATTTAAGGCGAGTTTTACACACACTGTGCTTCAGTTTAGTTTTGAACGAGCAGCCTCAGTTAAGCGAGAAGACAAGGAGGCTCTGAATAACGCGCGGGCCAGATAAATTGCTTCGCTGGGCCGTAGTTTGAGAACCTCTGGCACAGTCTTCACTGCAGGGGTGAAATGCTACCAGTTTGGGGCAGTTTGCCTGAACTGGTAGTGAAAATGCTACTGGTTCGCCCGAACTGGTAGTAAAAAAATGCTTTAAAAAATAAAATAAAAAGTTGATCGTCTGAACTTTTCTTTTACTTTTTTTTAGCATTTTTTTACTACTGGTTTGGGCCAATAGGTAGTAAAAAAAATGCTTTAAAAAGTTTTTTTAAAAGGTTCTGACAATCAGCTATGACAATCAGTGTGCCGCGCAATCGTTGCAACTTTTTTTTACTTTTTAAAGCATTCTTTTTTTATTTTTTTATTTTTTTTATTTTTTTAGACATGCAACATAAAATACATCTTTTTAGAGCAAGGATTTGATCCGGTATAAAATAGGTACAATTACTCACATTCCCTCAACCAATTTTGTTCCAAATTTTATCCATTTACATCTTAAAAAAAAAGAAAGAAGAAAAATCTTATTCTAAACATTTATCATTCTACTATATCACCCAAAATTCTAAACAATTATTTCCAAATAGACACCATTCCAAATCTTTGTCATTTTAACCAATATTTCATATATATTCCTCATTCCTAAGACCCATTACATCAAATCTATATTCTACTTCTCTTAAATGGCAGCTAGTATCCATGATCTTGACAAAGAATATTTTCCTCCTCTCTCCTACTTTTTAAAGCATTTTTTTATTACCTATTGCCCGAACCGGTATTTTTGTGTGAAGTGTGATAGTTTGTTTTTGAGCTCTCTGTGATTCTGTGAGGTTTCTGCTTGTGGCAGGGGCCATTTTGTGTGAAGTCCAGCTGCTTTTGCATTGTGTGTGAATGAGTTGTGTAGCTTTTGTGTTATTTTTGTATAAAGTGTTATAGTTGGTTTTCCTGGTCACATGACCACCAAGCCACGCCTAACCAGTCACATGACCACCAAGCCATGCCCATAGAATCGGTAGGGAAATTTTTTGAATTTCACCACTGTGTTAATGTCTATGTGTCTATTGATAGCTGATTTGTCAAGAGTGGCAGGCTTCTAGAAATTCCCTGGCAGTTTTGGACTTGGCTTGGTCTAGAATGGTCACATTTTCCCAATTGAAACTATGGTTATATCTATTTATATCTTGTGAAATTCAAGAATTTTCATCATATCTTCTGACTGCTAATTGATGTTAATGGATGTGTTCTGTCAGTCTTCTGCCTGTTTGTCCTATATAGCGGAACAGCAAAAAAAGGAACATATTCCAACAAAATGGATATCCACACAACTTTATCAAAAAGTCCCTGACCACTCAATCCAATACAGCACAATCAACACAAACACATGGAATCAGCATAGCACACAAGGCAACTAAAGTCCTTCAAAACATCCTAAGCAGACCAAAAGAACCAACGATCCCAGAAGAAAAAAACAGGAGTCATTACAACATACAACAACCACTATGTAGGACAAACAGGCAGAAGACTGTCAGAATGCATCCACAAACATCAATTAGCAGTCAGAGGCAAGCTCAGAGAGCACCAAGGACCCGTCAATCCCTCAAGTACCAGGAGACAGCTACCAATCCTTTTTCTTATTACTTCTCGTGATCTTGATGCTGTCCCTCTCTTATACATCAAATAATTAAAATGCAGTCCTGAAAATCAGAATCAGAAATAATGCTGTTTTTCTAGCTATATCAAGTGCTGGAATACTATTCAGAAGCATTTCATATAAATGTCCCCAGTGTCACATATCAGGGTATAATTATCCCATCATCTTGTTTTACATAGTTGTATGACAGGGAAACAAAACATTATGCTGCAATTATGACTTACACCTTCTCTTCCAGTAAGTCATATTTAAAGTTACCAGGCTTCTGAACATGGAGACCCCATGTATCTGGTGTGACAAATCTAAGTCATCTAGGCTAAAGAGGAAATCTGGGAAAAGATGAGAATCCTTCCTAAGCAAGTCATTTTAGTTCCCAATGAGCTGCCTAGTTGATAAGGAATCATACAGTCAGAACTTCTCAAACTCCAAGAATCCTACCCAGTCATATTTCAAAGCCCAGAGTCTTTTGAAGTAGGTGGTCATAATAAATTTAATAAAATGGGGAAATTAAATTAAAAAAACTCAGGCAACCAAACTATACTGGATCCCAGTGAAGATGTCCCTCTCATCCTTCCCCTGAGTGTTATTGCCTCTTGAGAAAAGGGCAAAATTCAGTGGTGACAAAGTGGCTGAGGGGGCCTCTTGATGGATCTTCTCCATTCTTCCTCATCCTGAGCAGTTTTAAAGACATTCTCCAATCCAGGCAGCTCCATCTGCATCTTTGAAGATCTTGAATCCTGGGTGTTTCCTTATTAAGATGATTCCATTCCATTCTGTTCTTTTTATGTTTACCATTTGCATTCTGCTTTTATGTCCCTAAAATATCTATTTGCTAGGAACATCATAGGTATTATCTACCAATTTTCATTTTAAATCACAACTGTTTATATGTAAAACTTGTGAAGTCTTTTCCTCCAGGAATACATGAAAGCAGATTGTGGATGCTGAATTAATAATACGAAACAACTCAGATGTATTAAATATTGTTAATTTTTGTTGACTAAGTCTACGAACAGTAGCTTTCAGAATCTCCTTAAATTCTCACTTCCCTTATTAAGCTCAACAGATTAGTTGGACCCTGCCCAAAGACATGAATTTAAAACAGTGGTGAAATCTAAAATTTGTTACTACCGGTTCTGTGGGCGTGTTTCTTGGGGGGAGGTAATGTGGCTGGGTGGGTGTGGCCAACTTTTTTTTTTTACTTTTAAAACCATTTTTTCTACAACCTCTTCGGCTGAAGAGGTTGTAAAAAATTGCTTTTAAAAGCCTCTGATGATCCCAGCTGAGTTGCCTGATCAACAGAGGCTTTTTTCTTTTTTTCTTTTAAAAGCCTCTGACATCCCAGCTGAGTTGCCTGATCAGTAGAGGCTTTCTTTCAGGGGTGAAATGCTCCCGGTTTGGACCAGATCGCCAGATCCGGTAGCGATGGCGGCGGGTGGTTCGGAGAACTGGTAGCAAAAATCCCTGCCCCCCCAACCATGCCCAGCTGAGCCGCGCGATCTGATGATCGCGTGGCTCAGCTGGGATCTCAGAGGCTTTCCAAAGCATTTTTTTCTGCAACCTCTTCCGGGGTTAAAAAAATGCTTTGAAAAGGCTCTGATGATCAGGCAACTCAGCTGGGATCATCAGATAGACTTTTAAAGCATTTTTTTCTGCAACCTCTTCAGCAGAAGAGGTGGTTAAAAAAATGCTTTGAAAAGGTTCTGACGATCCCAGCTTTGTTCCTGATCGGCAGAGGCTTTTCAAAGCATTTTTTTGCATTTGCAGAAAAAAATGCTTTGAAAGGTTAAAATAAAAAAAAAAAGTTGGCCACGCCTACCCAGTCACATTACCCCCACCACCAAGCCACGCCCACAGAACCGGTAGTAACAAATTTTACATTTCACCCCTGCTTTTTTTCTTTTAAAAGCCTCTGCCGATCAGGCAACTCAGCTGGGATTGTCAGAGGCTTTTAAAAGCATTTTTTCTACAACCTCTTTGGCCAAAGAGGTTGTAGAAAAAATGCTTTTAAAAGCCTCTGATGATCCCAGCTGAGCCGCGCTTTTTTTTTTTTTACTTTTAAAAGCATTTTTTCGGCTGAAGAGGTTGTTGAAAAAATACTTTAAAAAAAAAAAAGCTTCTGATGATTGTGCGGCTCAGAGGGCAGGGATTTTTGCTACCGGTTCTCCGAACCACCCGCCTCCGTCGCTACCAGATCGGACTAACCAGTCCAAACCGGAAGCATTTCACCCCTGACTTAAAACCATTCTTTAGTGTTACCATAAGACTAAATCATTATAGGTAACTCTGAACTTACAACCATTCATTTAGTGTCCATTTGAAGTTACAACAGCACTGAAAAAGTATGACTGTTGACTTATGACCAGCCATTGTAGCATCCTCATGGTCACATGATTAAAATTCAGATGATTAAAAACTAGTTCCTATTTATGACAGTTGCAGTGTCCCAGGGTCTTGTGATCACCTTTTGCGACTTTCTGACAAACAAAGTCAATGGGAAAGTCAGATTCACTTAACAACCCTGTTAGTAACTTAACAAGTACAACTATTCACTTAACTGTGGCAAAAAAGATTGCAAAATTCACTTAACCATCTCACTCAGCAACAGAAGTTTTGGGCTCAGTTGTAAACATGTTGAGGACTACCTGTATTACATAAACAAAATTGGTTCTCTAAAACAAACGTTAATGGACAGCATCATATATGGCCACTTCAATATCAGAAAATAGTTCCTTGATAATTTTACTGTGCTTTGGAGTCAGATATCTAACAATATTATTTATTTCTACAAAAGTAAGAATAATTCTTTTGTATTCTTTCTTGCTACCTAGTATTGGGGTGTTTTTTGCCTATGCGGCTAACCAGCATCTCACAAGCCAAGTCCGAGGAGCCAGGGGACTCATGAACAATAATTTCAGAGACCTTCGGATGTTCCTGAATGGAACTCCTGGGGTAATGTACCATTTTCCTTTGGGTGGCTTCATGTGGTGTTAGGAAAGTAGGCATGCAATGATTCCATGACTGGATTCAATTTTACATTTGCACTGTAGTATTATTTAATATCATTATTTAATATTATTAAAAGCATGCCACTTAAAACTGAATTCACACTTAACAATTGATTGTGTTGATTGTAGTGTGCACCATTAGTTGCAATGCAACTAATGCACAGCATTTTTGTTTTTAACACTCTTCCATTAAGTGTGGGAATCTTTCCATAATAAAAATGGACGTCTAAACTTTTGAGGGGCATATGGCTCTCAATAGAAGATCTGTCTGGTCATACATTTCCCTCAGATGCCCATAGAAAACACAAGAATGTAATCACAAACTTTCACTCAAGTTCATCAGCAGTTAATATTAAGAATTCAGATAGTCATCATGATCTGAAGAAAAATTCCCAATTAGGCAGTGAAGTAGACTGGGTATTGAAGTGTCATCTACCTCATAAAGCTAGAATTAAAGAGCTTTTGTGATGCTGCCAGGTGACTTCCAGAAATGACAACAGTGCTTAAAGTTATGTGAATATTACTGCCTTGGTATATGTGGGTATGTTGTTAATCCTAAATTTGTTGCTTTCTTTTTAGCAAATCGACTATTTGGTGAATCAGTATAACACTACCACGAAGAAAGCACTTTCTGATCTTAATAGTAAGTATATATTTAAGAGACTCGCATCAGATGGAGTTTGTTATCATAGTTTTTGCTCTTCACTTTGCTAAGGATTACAATATCCTCATTATGTATGAAGCATGTTATCTAAATGCTACCATGTTTCCCTGAAAATATGACCTGGTCTTATTTTCTTTTGGGTCCCAAAATCAGCAATTGGGCTTATTTTTGGGTATGTCTTATTTTTTTTCATCACAAGGTCCGGCCTGGCCGGGAGCCCCACCTCCCCATGCATGCACAGGAGGCAGCGACTGCGTGGAGGCCGACTGCAGCAGGAGGTAGAGGGAGGCATGGGGAAGCTCCACACCCCGCCTCATTTTGTCCTCCACCCCCCCCCACTGCCTTGCAATCATTGCAGCCACACCGCCCACGCCCTGACACCTGTCGCACTGCTACCTGACTTCTTCTGCAGCCGCTGTGGCCACTTGCAGCCAGATGACACAAGGCTCGTCATGCCAGTGCTGCTGCTCCCAACAGGAGGCTGCATGGCGTGTTGTGCCATGGCACCTATGAGCGGCGGCACCAGCACGACAAGCCATGTGGCATTCTGCCACGAACGGCGACACCAATGCGATGCACCATGTGGCATCTGGCTGCGAGTGGCCACAAGCGGCTGCAATTTCGTTGCATACATGATATACAATGACAATAAAGGCTATACTGTAAGACGTCAGGCAGCAGCACGACAGGTGTCGGGGTGTGGGAGGCCTGGCTGCAGCGGTCCTTAGGTAAGCAGGTGCAGGGTGTATGGGGAAGCCATGCCTCCACCCCCGTTCTAGCTTGATTTTTACACCTGCGCCTCACCCCAACTTGTACAGACAGTGGGCGGGGCTTAACTAGGGCTCATTTTTTGGGTAGGGCTTATTTTAGGCACAGGTGTGAAAATCGGGCTAGGGCTTGTTTTTGGGGTAGGTTGTATTTCTGGGGAAACACGGTAAGTCTAAAATGCTAAATAACAGAAAATCAATGTGATAAATAACACATCTAGGTGTAACGCAATGGGTTAAGAGCTAAAGGAAGTTTGGCAGGACAATTGGCTTATTATCAGGCTATGAATAGTGCTAATTAGTAAAGGAAATTATTTTCAAAGTGGTTTCTCTAAAGGAATTTTTTTCACCCAAGAAGAAGCATCACTCTGCTCTCACAAAGAATGTCCATCCAGGAATGTTTATTCCTGTTAAATGTATTTATTTAGCATGTGATGCATCATACATGGACTAGCAATATATATATATATGTTAACATTTACCTAGATTAGTAAACACAATAAAACAGCAGTCCCCAACCTTTCCATCTTGGTGGCCTGTGGGGAGAGGAAATGGTTCTCTGTGACAGGTAGGGGTGTGTGCAAGCGCAGCTTCATTTGCACAAGTGGCAAGTATGCACCACTTGCATAAATGGAGCTTGGAGTGCAAGCGCAAATGCTCGCCATTTGTGGAAGTGGAGCTTCCAAGAGAACCCACCACTTGTGCAAGTGTGTGCATGCTTGCCAGCCGCTCATGCAGCCCAGTTCCGAACAGGCTGTAGCCTGAGGGTTGCTTATATTAAAAAAAACCAGATACTGGATCAGTATATGCACTCCCCTACAGCCAGTAACGATGTGATCTATAGTTTGATATGAAACCCCATAGTCACACTGAGGGGAGGATACTATGCCCCATTTATACAGAGAGTCCCAGCAGACACCGTTTGTGAATCCTATTCAAGATTGTCCATTGCTAACATGATAATTCAAAGCCTGGCACCTTTTTTGTGGAGTCATTAAGACAAGATGACCTTTATTGTAATTTTTTCTGTGTACATACTAGCACAGATTAAAAATGAAATTCAGATGTTTGCTCTCAAAAGAAAATATTTGCCTGATAGCCTCCGCCTTTACTGCTTTGGCTGCCATGGTAACGGGGGGAGGGGAAGAGGGGAAGCATGCTGGAGAGACCGAGAAACGAAAGTGGTAGTTAAGCTACTGGGCTGCATCTTTGAGGCTGCTATCAGGTCAAGGGTTGTGGCATTCCTGATTGATGATGCTGCCAGACGTGTGCTCCCACCTGACCTCTGGGAGACCCTTGGATTGGATGATTTACGATGGACAGTGGGAGGGAATGCTTTCTATCTGTAGTTTTCGCACTTTTGCCTTAGATCCTGCTTTTCTTTGGTTGCGATCACTTCATTTTCCAATAAAAGTACCTGCTTCTATAAACAATGGAGTTTGAGTCATTCTTTCTTGACTTTGAAGGAAGCATACCTGACATTAAGCAGGATCTCTTTTCTCCAGCCATCTCGGATAACTACCGAGGAGGCTGAACCCAAAATATGTCTGATCAAGAGAGTGATGGAGATCAGATGGGGGCTTCTGGCTCTACGATAACTTCACTTCAGGCAGAAAAGGAAGCTGCGGAGTGGATGGAAAAAATTCGGCTGAGAGAGGAGCCAGAGGAAGCCAGATAGTTGAGGGGAGTAGGAAGGCTGCTGGACCTTGCGAGGACCCCCAAGGAGTAACCAGCTCCAGACCTCGTAAGGGAGAGACAGTGTGGCTGCAAGAGCAAAAGGAGAGCCTCATGATTGCTCAGGCTATGCAATTCCTCCACGATGCCAAAGAAAGCCAGAAAAACCGTGAGTCTTATGTATTCCCTGGTGGGAAGGGAGGAGACTACCCCAGAGTGGATCCAGAAGAGACTGCTTGTGGGGGAGAGGAAGAGGAAGCTGGAGAAGGAACATCTCAGGCTTCTGGGATCCAAGCGAGGGATGCAGCAGCTCAGGGACCCCCAGCCTTGCAGGCCCCACCCCGGAGACGCAAAAAGCCAAAAATTCCCCCCCCCAACCGAAAAGTATGGAGGGAATCTGAAGACCTTGGGGCTTTTCCTGACCCAAGTGTGGAACCATGCAGGACTGGGGGGAGGACTACCTGTCAGATGCGGCACGAGTGAGATGCGTCACGAATGTCCTAGAGGGAGTGGCAGCTGAATGGATGGTGGTCCTCCACAATAACAACTCCCCCTTGCTGAGAAACTACAACCTATTCATGGGGGCCCTTAGGAGGCGATTTGAAGACCACCTAGCTGAGCGGAAGGCGAGACTCTGAATGAAGGGTATCCAGCAGGGCCGGAGATTGGTGGCAGAATACACCCAAGAGTTCCGTGAGTTGGCACCTGACAGGGTGGTCCGAAGCAGCCCTACTGGAGAGCTTTAAGAATGGGTTGAATGAAGACGTCTACAAAGACTGTAGAGCACGGGGGGTCCCCGGAGATTTGCAGAGTTGGTACATAGTAGCTGAGGACGTGGAGATCGATCTGGCCCGAAGCCAACTCCGAGGAGGCCATACAGGAGACCCTTTATCCTCCTATTACCGCAAAGTAGCGCCCAAGACGGCTGGGGGGAGAGCGGAATTCAAATCCAAGTCAAAGCCCTTCATGTGCTTCAAGTGTGGAAAGGAAGGTCATCGGGCTGCTGAGTGTTTCTCCAAGCCAGTGCCAAAATCTACCAGCTTGGGGCCAAAGAAGGCTGACAAAGCGCCCACAAAAGCCCGCGAAACCGCTCTGAAAGGGGAAGTTGTTGAGTTCGCTCCCCGAAACCAGGGTGAGTTGGGAACTCCAACCACCACGGACGACAGCGAGACGGACTCCGACTCTGACTCCGATGATCTGGTGAGTCACACCGAGGGCCCCATGCTCGTTCCTGTAGAAATAAGGGTGCCGTCCACAGGGGCACACGCACAGATGCTAGCCCTATTAGACTCTGGGTGCACCAGGTGTATAATCAGCCCGAAAGTGGTGGAGAAAATGGGCCTGAGGCTAAAAAACTTAAGAAGGCCCATTGTGTTCTGTCAGCTGGACGGATCGATAGCAGGAGGAGGCCCAGCCAGTTTTGTGACTGAACCCATTGAAATGCAATTGTGGCCCCTGGCATGGAACGACCCCTCATACTTGGACTGCCCTGGCTCCATAGATGGAACCCGTGTGTTAACTGGAAAACGGGGGTTTTGCGCATCCACACCAGAAACCCGAGACTAGAAAGGGAAGAACCCCCCCTTGAGGACGGAGTAGAACACGAAGGGGCGGAGATTGCAATAGGTCATATTGAAGGGGAGGAGAAGATTCCAAAGGAGTATTGGGATCGCCGAGAAGTTTTTAGTGAAAGGGCCTCAGATGTGCTGCCCCCCCACAGAGCTATGGACTGTACCATTGAAATACTCCCTGGGGTAAAGCTCCCTAAGCCAAAGATCTACCCTATGACCCCTCGAGAACTGGGGGAGTTACGAAAGTTCATTGACAAAAACCTAGAACGGGGTTTTATCCAACCAGCCAGACCAAGGGTGGCGGCGCCGGTACTGTTCCGGGAAAAGAGAGATGGCTCCTTTCGTCTGGTAGTTGATTATAGGAACCTGAACGCAATTTGCGTGGAAAATGTCTATCCCCTACTGCTCATGAAGGACATGCAAGCCCAACTAAGAAAGGTGAAGATTTTCACCAAACTCGACTTACGAGAGGCATACTACAGAGTGCGAATTAAAGAAGGGGATGAATGGAAAACAGCATTTAACTGCCCACTGGGATGTTTCCAGTTTCGAGTGCTCCCTTTTGGACTACAAGGAGCCCCTGCTGTGTTCATGCAATTGATCAACGAAATACTGCATGAGCACCTGTATAAGGGGGTGTTGGTCTATTTGGATGACATTCTTATCTACTCTGAGAACATGGACGACCATGTGAAATTGGTACAGACTGTCCTGAAAAAACTCAGGGCTGCTGAACTGTATGCCAAGCTCTCCAAGTGCAAATTCCACCAAAGCAAAATTGACTATCTTGGATATCACATATTGCATGAAGGAATAGAGATGGATCCTGGAAAAGTCCGGGCTGTATTGGAATGGGCCGCGCCACACACCCGCAAACAACTACAGAGTTTCTTGGGATTTGCTAACTTCTATAGACAGTTCATCCTCTCGTTCACAAAAATTGTGCTACCAATAACAAATCTCCTGAAAATGAAAGGTGAAGTAAAACCAAAGCCCTCCCGGGCCCTTGAGTGGACTATGGACTGTCAGGCGGCATTCGAAAAGCTAAAACAGTTGTTTGCTGCTGAACCAGTCCTCAAACATCCAGACATGGAAGAGCCTTTTGTAGTACAGGCTGACGCAAGCGACGTGGCAGTAGGAGCAGTTCTCCTGCAAAAGAATGCAGAAGGAAAATTACAACCCTGTGCCTATATATCCTGTAAATTGTCGGAGACCGAAAAGAGATGGGCCATATGGGAGAAGGAAGATTTTGCAGTACGCTGGGCATTGTTAACGTGGAGACAATTTCTTGAAGGAGCTAAGCATCCTTTTGAAGTTTGGACTGACCATAGAAACCTGGAGGCGTTGAAAACACTGCGTAAGCTGTCACCAAAGCAAGTTTGCTGGGCTCAGCACTTCAACCGTTTTAATTTCACTCTACGCTACCTTCCTGGTGGAAAGAACTTCATGCCAGTTTGCCTCAATACAACAGTACCAAGGAGGAAGTGGTTCGCCTGATCATCCCTGCAACCCAACTGGTGGCCCCAGTGACTACCAGAGCGCAAGCAAGGGGCGATCCAACCCTCTCAGGCAATTTGCGTCAGAAAGTACAAGAAGCTCTGAAAACTGACGAGTGGTTTCAAACCCACTTGAACGAATGTACACTTCATGATGGACTACCTTGGAGCCAAATTGTATGTTCCTGCCAGTTTGAGAGTAACAGTATTGCAGCACGCTCATGACACCAAGGTGGCAGGACACTTTGGATTTCTTAAAACTCTCCATCTTGTTAAAAGACAATTCTGGTGGCCCGCACTCAAAAAGGACATAGAGGCATATGTAGCTAGCTGCCCGGTGTGTGCCTCAGCTAAGAGACTTCCGGGGAAGCCACCTGGTCTACTTCAGAGTGTGGCGGGGCCAAATGCCCCTTAGAAAGAGATATCCATGGATTTTATTGTAGACCTGCTGGATAGTGGGGGGGTGCACCGTCACATGGACAGTAACTGATTTGTTTTCCAAACAAGTGCATTTCATCCCATGTTCTAAGATCCCTTCAGCTAAAACCCTTGCAAAAATGTTTATTCAACATGTTTATAGGTTACATGGTGCTCCGAAATGTATAATCTCTGATAGGGGTGTACAATTTACATCCAACTTTTGGAAGGAGTTTCTGATTTTGATAGGCTCCGCCCAGGGGTTAAGCTCTGCCCACCACCCCCAGACAAATGGGGCTTTCTAACTGATTCCGTGTTAGAACAATATCTGAGATGTTACATAAATTATCAGCAAGATAACTGGGTGGACTTATTGCCATTTGATAACTGGGTGGATTTATTGCCATTTGCGGAGGTGGCATATAATAACTCCATACATAGCAACACAGGGTTCACTCCGTTCAAGATGACTTCTGGCCAAGAATTTGTACCAATCCCAGAGCTACCCCAAAATGAATGGAGGCAACAGCGGCAGTGATAGGTGGTGGCGGCGATAGGTGGCAGCAGCGAACAGCGGCAGTGATCCCCGCCACTTAGAACAGCTGATTGGTGGTATTCCGGGAGGCTGATCCAACCAGTAATTAGCTGCTCAGCAGCGAAGGCTCCAGTGTTCTCTGGTGGGGCAGCAGCTCAGCTCAGTTGATCGGTGGTGGGCACAATGGAGCGGAGTCCTGATGAGCCACGTGCTGGGGCTGCGATAACATGCTGAAGCTGATCAGGCTGTTTGCTGCAAGGATGCTAGCCAGATGAATACCGGATAGATGCTGGGAGGCAGAGGCAGATTTTTTTTCTTGTTTTCCTCCTCTAAAGCTAATGTGTGTCTTATAGACTGAAAAATACAGTAAATAGTTTGTAAGTCACTGATGGTACGATAAAGTACATTCAGGGCCTCATCTCTGTTTGGACAAGGAATATACACAGCTGTAATAATAAAAGTAAATTTCATATACAAATAGAAGAGTCAAAAGCTCTACATCAGAGGAGCACTGACTTGAGATCACCTTAGCATTATTACACCATTTGCCATTATATAAAAACAGACACCCCCTCCTTGGGATTTGCCACTAAGAGAAAAACTCCAGTCCTGTCAAAATGTTGAAAATCCAGCCAAGCTAACTATCTGGGACAGAATGCTTTAACCAAGTTTCTCTCACCTCCCATTTTGTTATTAACTTCATATAAGGTTCTGAGGAGCGAACATTAGCAAACAAAATAGATAGTAGTGACACTTAAATGGTTTAGCCTTTAACCAAGTTCTTAGTGCCTCATATCCTCCTTTGGTCATACCGCCTTCTCTCCTGAAGAAGACGGTTAGTGCTGCTGGGAGACTTCCCTGCTGCAAAGGTGCAGCAGCCTTTGCAGCGCTGACCATCTTCAGAAGTGTTCCTAGATGGCGGCAATGGAGGAAGCATAGTTACATCGCAGGGAGTTAATAGGAAGAAAAGTTGCTATTAAACTAAGATAAACGATAGGAGGAGAGGTGGAGAGGGAAAGATAAATCATAGAATAAATCATAGAGTGGAGAAAGGAAAAGAAGAGAAAAGATTGGAGAAAAAGGAGGAAAACGCCACCAAGGGCAGCGACCCACAGCAAACTTGGCCTGCTGAGAGAAGCCCAGCTGCACCCGAGAGGGCTACCCAAGAGCCCAGAGGCCCATTGAAGTGAGGTGAGCGGAAAGGCAAAATGAACTGGTGGAGAACAAGGAGTCGAGCCGGTGAATGAGTGGGGCCAGCTGTGGAGCAGGGAGGAAAATCATTTGTGGGGCAGAGAGGTGAGTTGACTGAGGGCAAAGCAATGACCAGCAGAGAACAAAATGGTGAGCTGGTGAGAGAGAGGATCAGGGAGGAGGAGGAGAACTGGCTGTAGAGAGAAGATGAGGCGAGTTTACTGTAGGCCATACAGGCAGTCCTGTTTGCTGGGAGAAACAGCACAAATGGGAACCATGTGGTTAAGGAGCCAAGAGCAGCGGCAGTACAACAGAAAGAACCAGCAGCAAGGAGCAGCACAGTGAAGCAGATCCTGAGAGCAATGCAGAGAGCAGCATGGAAAGTGACAGTAGAACATTGGTGAAACTGGAGGCTGTCGGTGGTGGTGGAGCATTGCATTACAGCAGACCAGCAAACAGTTACTGTGAATGGCAACAGAGCAGCATGGCAGACCAACAGACTGGGGGGCGGGGGGGAGAATGCTATGAGCAGAGAAAAGCAGAGAGAGCTGAATACCTGGCAATGGCAGGAGAAAAGCAAGTAGGAAGAGAGGATAAAAAGACAACGCAGGACACAAGGCAAAAAAAAAAAAAAATCAAAGGTGAGTAGACAATAGCAAGTACAGAATATATAAAGGCAGAGAAGAAAGAGATAGCTCTAGCCCACAAGAAGGCAGGGAGGAAAGGATCATAAGAAGGAAGTGAGTAAAGGGATAATTATAGAACATTCCAGTACAGGCTAAAAACAAATCTCGCACTTAAGCCCACTGAACGTTGAAAATTTTAAAACTGGACAATTTAAATTTAATTTAAATTTCTACTAGAACTTTAAATTTTTAAACTACAGTCAGGTCCAAAAATATTGGGACATCGACACAATTCTAACATCTTTGGCTCTATACACCACCACAATGGAGTTGGAATGAAACAAACACAATGTGCGTTAACTGCAGACTGTCAGCTTTAATTTGACGGTATGTACATCCAACTCAGGTGAACGGTGTAGGACTTACAGCAGTTTATATATGTGCCTCCCACTTGTTAAGGGACCAAAAGTAATGGGACAATTGGCTTCTCAGCTGTTCCATGGCCAGGTGTGTGATATTCCCTCATTACCCCAATTACAATGTGCAGATAAAAGGCCCAGAGTTCATTTCAAGTGTGCTATTTGCATTTGGAATCTGTTGCTGTCAACTCTCAAGATGAGATCCAAAGATCTGTCACTATCAGTGAAGCAAGCCATCATTAGGCTGAAGAAACAAAACAAACCCATCAGAGAGATAGCAAGAACATTAGGCATGGCCAAAACAACTGTTTGAAACATTCTCAAAAAGAAGGAATGCACCGGTGAGCTCAGCAACACCAAAAGACCTGGGAGACCATGGAAAACAAGTGTGGTGGATGACCAAAGAATTCTTTCCCTGGTGAAGAAAACACCCTTCACAACAGTTGGCCAGATCAAGAACACTCTCCAGGAGGTAGGTGTATGTGTGTCAAAGTCAACAATCAAGAGAAGACTTCACCAGGGTGAATACAGAGGGTTCACCACAAGATGTAAACCATTGGTGAGCCTCAAAAACAGGAAGGCCAGATTAGAGTTTGCCAAACAACATCTAACAAAGCCTTCACAGTTCTGGAACAAGATCCTATGGACAGATGAGACCAAGATCAACTTGTACCAGAGTGATGGGAAGAGAAGAGTATGGAGAAGGAAAGGAATTGTTCATGATCCTAAGCATACCACCTCATCAGTGAAGCATGGTGGTGGTAGTGTCATGGCGTGGGCATGTATGGCTGCCAATGGAACTGGTTCTCTTGTATTTATTGATGATGTGACTGCTGACAAAAGCAGCAGGATGAATTCTGAAGTGTTTTGGGCAATATTATCTGCTCACATTCAGCCAAATGCTGCAGAACTCATTGGACGGCACTTCACAGTGTAGATGGACAATGACCCAAAGCATACTGCAAAAGCAACCAAAGAGTTTTTGAAGGGACAGAAGTGGAATGTTATGCAATGGCCAAGTCAATCACCTGACCTGAATCCCATTGAGCATGCATTTCACTTTCTGAAGACAAAACTGAAGGGAAAATGCCCCAAGAACAAGCAGGAACTGAAGACAGTTGCAGTAGAGACCTGGCAGAGCATCACCAGGGATGAAACCCAGCTTCTGGTGATGTCTATGCGTTCCAGAATTCAGACTGTGATTGACTGCAAAGGATTTGCAACCAAGTATTAAGAAGGGAAAGTTTGATTTATGATTATTATTCTGTCCCATTACTTTTGATCCCTTAACAAGTGGGAGGCACATATGCAAACTGCTGTAAGTCCTACACCGTTCACCTGAGTTGGATGTACATACCCTCAAATTAAAGCTGACAGTCTGCAGTTAACACACATTGTGTTTGTTTCATTCCAACTCCATTGTGGTGGTGTATAGAGCCAAAGATGTTAGAATTGTGTCGATGTCCCAATATTTCTGGACCTGACTGTAGACAATTTTGAACTATAGAACTTTAAATCCTTAAACTAGACATTTTTAACTGTTAGAACATTACATTTTTAGCTAGACTTTTCCCTCCAAATTTTTAATTTTAAATGATCTGTTAGAATATCAAAATTCTAAATTGGACATTTTTCCCTTTTAAAAAATTGTGGTAAAACCTTCTACACTTTCATTTTCATTTTGTTTTTTAAATCCATTCATGGAAAAAGAAACTGATACTATTGTGATCTGCAGAACATGTTCCATGTATACACTTATGCCTATAGAATACCCCAACAAAATATATACCAAATGTAAATTACTAGAAGAAAAAGTAAAGGGTCTAGAGGAAACACTAACCACTCTGAAACCCAACCTACAAACTGAGAAACCCCAAACCTTGCAAAAAGAACATACCCAAATTGAACATAATAATGATCGAACAACTTCTAAAAAAATTGACCCCTTAGAGGAGGAAGAAGACATATGGAAACAAGTCACTCATAGAAAAAACACAAACTTAGTACAAAACCCCTGTCCAACCAACCCACTCTGATGCAGCCTCACTGGTGTTAAGCAATTGATTTCATTTCACCCTAGAAGAAAATATGCAGACACATAGAAAAGAAGCATCATCAAATGTCCCTAAAAACTAGCACCATCAAATGCTTCTGTGATGGATAGAAAAATACCCTAAATCTCCCTAGGAAAAAAAAGGCGAGTGTTGGTGATAGGAGATAGGAGATTCAATTCTCAAGGGAACAGAACCAGCTGTCTGTAGACCAGACAGTCAATCCAGAGAGGTATGTTGTCTCCCTGGAGTAAAAATCAAGCTGAGAACCTAACCAAAATAATAAAACCCACAGATTACTACTCTTTTCTACTACTACATGTAGGGACGAATGACACAAAAAAGGACTTGAAAACAATATTGAGTGATTACGAGCAGCTAGGCAAGAAAGTAAAGGAGTTAGGTACACAAGTAGTTTTTTCATCTGTACTGCCAACAAAAGGTCAACATCCTGTAAGAGAACAAAGAATTCTAGAAGTGAACCACTGGCTAAAGGGTTGGTGTCACCAAAAAAACTTTGGATTCCTGGACCATAGTCTGTACCAGGTGTCTGCAACCTGCAGCTCCGGAGCCGCATGTGGCTCTTTCGTCCCCCTGCTGTGGCTTCCTGTCGGCTGAACCCATCACTGGCTGGCCCCACCCCTCGCCCTGTTCTCCCATCACTCCTCGCTTGGCCTGAGAAGGTAAGAGCGACAGTGGGAGATGGCGATTCGCTCCATATTCCAAAGCGGGAGCGAAGCATGCCTGTACTTGCCATATCTCGCCTGCGCTTCTTCCGGCCCTTGTTGGTTCTGCAGGCACCTCGGTCGCTCGGGGAGATGCGTGACTTTCTCTCTGTGCTGTGACTGGCCCAGCCCGGCTGCAGCTGATGCTCTGCATCATAATGGGCTCCAGGAGGAGGAGGGGACACCATCTCGCCCATTGTGAAGCACGCTAAATTTAACTGTACTGCGCAAGGCACTATGAGAGCAGTGGGCAGGCTATGGAGGTGGCAACAGCAGTGGCGTTGGCTGCAGCCAGGCTGAACCAATGTCTTAGGGCGGAGGGCAAGTTGCATGTCTCCCCGAGCAACCAAGGTCTGTGCAGCACCAACAAGGGCCGGAAGAAGCACCTGTGAGATATGGCAAGTACAAGTGTGCTTCACTTAGGCTCTGGAATATGGAGCAAGTCTCCATCGCCTGCCATCAGCCTTACCTACTCAGGCCAGGCATGGAGTGACTGGGAGAGGAGGGTGAGGGGTGGGGCCAGCCAGTGGTGGGTTCAGCTAACTACGAGCCATAGCAGGGGGACAAAAGAGCTTCATTTATTTGGGAACCTGAAATGACTCTTGATTTAAATATGGTAAAAAGCACCCAAAGAAGAAGAAAGAACAACATCAGCAAAAAAACCCAAAAACAAAGCACCAACTCTTGCCTGTTTTTGGAAATGGTTCAAAAGGGAACACACACACACATGAGAGAGAGAGAGAGAGAGAAAGAGATGAAAGAGGGCGAGAGAGAGAGAGAGAAAGACAGAGATGGAGAAAGGGAGATAAGAGAGAGACAGGATGTGATACCTGTTTCCCACAGAAAAGAAAATACCAGGAGCCACAAAACCTGGGTAAGTATGGCTGGGGGGCCTTATGTGACTGGGTGGGAGTGAGTGACATTGAGTTGGCCATGCCAACCTAGGTCTTGTGGCTTCCAGTGATTTCTGTGGGAAAGGGGTCCAAATGGCTCTTTCAATGTTTAAGGTTGCAGACCCCTGGTCTGTACTATCTCCATGATGGGCTTTTGGCAAGAGATGGGCTGCAGTTCACAAGGACTGGTAAGAATGTTTTCGGAAAACGACTGGCTCAACTTATCAGGACGGCTTTAAACTAAAATTGAAGGGAGAGGGTGACCAATCTTTAGGATCTCCAGGACTTAATTCCAAGCAAAAATCCCTAGAAAGCAAGTCAAATAAAGAAGTATGGAGGGATGGGAAGGAAGACAAACTCACCAAATAGGAGACATAGGAAGCATACGCAGAGTCAGACAAAGATCTCAAGTTCCTATATACAAATGCACAAAGTCGGGGGAACAAACAGGGTGAACTTGAACTATTAATGCATGAAGGTAGATATGGTGTAGTTGGAATAACAGAAACTTGGTGGGTTAAAACCTATGACTGGAACATACTGATAGAAGGATGCAAACTGTTAAAAAAAAACAAACAGGCCCCATAAAAGAGGAGGTGGAGTTGCACTGTATGTAAAGGACCACTATATTGCTATAGAAATGCATGAAACCAAAGACAAAAACCAGCTAGAATGCATATGGGTCAATAAAAGAAAAAAAGAATGACATGGCCATAGGACCACTCAATCAAGCAGAAAAAATAGATGTCCCTTTTGCTAACCAACTAACTAATATATGTAGGAAACACACTACAATAGTAATGGGGGATTTCAATTACCCTGACATCAATTGGAAGACTAATTCTGCAGCAAGTGAGAAATCAAGTAGGTTCCTAACCAACCTAGCTGACAACTTTATTGTCCAAAAGGTAGAGGGAACTAGAGGGACAGCCATACTAGACTTAATTCTTACAAACAGAGAAGTGATAGAGGGAGTTGAAACTGCAGGAACTTTGGGTGAGAGTGACCATGTCTGTAAGGATTGCATCTCCTTCCAACTTAAGAAAGTAAAAACTCTTGAAACATAGGATTTCAAAAGGAACCTTTTTATTAAGCAGAAGTGACAGCAAGGAAATCAAAGCAAGGTCTGAATATTCTTAGACAAGACAAGTAGGATTAAAGCAGTAGAGACCCCTCCCTTAAGCCAGACTGCAGATTTCAGCCAATACACAAGTATGAAGATGTTTTCTTTACCATCTGCCCTGAGAACCAGAAAAGTATATATTCACATCATTTCTCCTTTATCCTTTAAAGTGAAATAGCCCACATGGCTGTCATAAACATTCCTCAACATTAAGGGGATCTCAGGGCTTTTTGGTGCCAGGATATAGGTTGTAAAATATCTGTTGACACAGACAATGCTAGTAAATCTCCCGCTTCTCTGAATTGAATGGCAGTATCACTTTTAGGGATCTGACATGCTACCTTCCTTAGAAAACGAAAGGGTCCACCTGTAAAAAACAAATATAAACAAAATTTCATGATAGTATATTAACAAGGTTTGTTAGGATATTGGGAGTGAAATTTTCTCAGTAAGGTTGGAGCCCTAACATGGTGTTTAGCGACCCATTCATTGTGGGCAGATGGTAAATGTTTCCAAGCGACTAAGTATTGGATTTTCCCTCTGTGGATCCTAGAATCAAGGATTTCCTTGATTTCAAAGTGTTGTTCACCTTCAATCATGATGGGAACAGGTGGTGTAGATGCAGGTGGTCTGAGGGATGAGATTACTTTTCGCTTGAGTAAACTAATGTGAAATACTGGACTTGCCTGAGTGTCTTTGGAAGGAGTAGTTCAACTGCTACTGGATTGATGACCCTAGTGATGGGGAAAGGTCCAATGAAATTTGGCCCTAGTTTCTTTGATGGTTGTAATGATTTCAGGAATTTTGTAGATAAGTATATTCTGTCTCCGACATAAAAAGGTTTAGGTTCCATCCTTTTCTTGTCAGCTTGAATTTTAAAAGCCTCTCTAGCTTCCTTTAAGGCTAATCTAACCACTGGCCATGTGTTTTACAAATTATCCATCCACTCCTTAAGTGAGGGGATGGTGGGTTCTTCTGTGGGTAGTTCAGGCGTGGGACTGAAATCCTGGCCTGTCGCTACTCTAAAAGGGGTAAAACCAGTGCTTGAGTGTACAGCATTATTAAACGCAACTTCAGCAAAAGGCAAAAGTTTGGTCCAATTATCCTGTTGAAAATTAATAAAACATCTTAAATATTATTCTAGCACTGAGTTCAATTTTTCAGAATTTCCATTAGTTGACGGGTGATGTGAGGAGCTCAACCCCTGGCCAGTACCAAGTAAGTCCAAAAATGCCCTCCAAAATTTGGAGGTGAATTGAACCCCTCTGTCGGAGATGATCCTTTGTGGAGCTCCATGAAGTCGATAAATGTGTATTAGTAATAATTTGGCTAAACTTTTAGCAGTTGGGATCTTTTGGCAAGGTATAAAATGTGCCTGTTTTGAAATCAGGTCTGTCACGAACCAAATAACAGTATTTCCCTCACTGTTTGGCAATTCTACAATGAAATCCATAGCAATCTCTCTCCATGGTGCTGAAGGCTCAGCTACTTTCTGCAATAGACCTGGGGTTTTCCTCACGTCTTTTTGCTGCTGCACAAATGGGGCAGCTAGCTACGTAGCTTTCTATGTTCTTTTTTAGTGATGGCCATCAAAATTGTCTTTTAATTAGGTGTAAAATTTTCACAAACCCAAAATGTCCAGCTAATCTGGAGTCATGGCATCTTACCATTAAGCATAGTCTTTGGCTGGCTAGAACATACAACTTCCCTCCCACCCAAGCCAAGTCTTCTTTCATCAGACAGCTGGATTTGTTGTTCAAAAACCATTCATTGGTGGCCAATGCTTGTTTAAAAGTTTGGGTGGTGTCATTGTCCGTCAATGTTTCTTGTATTGCCTGGGATCTGGTGATTACTTTAGTGGCTAGTTGATTGTTTTGTACTATGGGTTTGATTACGTCTGACTTCGCACTAATGTATTGCGGTTTTCTGGATAGCGCATCTGTAAGAAAGTCCCCCCCCGGGAGGTATTTTAGAGTAAAATCAAACCATTTAAAGTACTGAGCCCATCGTACTTGTTTTGGGGAGAGTTTCCTTGGGGCCTTTAGGGCTTCTAAATTTTTATGATCAGTCCAGACTTCAAAAGGGGTCTTACTTCCTTCTAGGAAATTCCTCCAGGTTAACAGTGCCCAACGAACTGCATAAGCCTCTTTCTCCCAAATGGTCCAATTTGGGCCACTTGGGAGAATCTGCTCAGCAATTTGCTCCCAATTTGTTCAGTCTCATTCAACTTTTTGGATGTGTAAGCGCATCATTGTAGCTGGCCTTGCTCATTTTTCTGAAGCAGGACCGTTCTTATTGCCACATCACTGGCATCTACTTGTATGACAAATGGTTTCTCTGTGTCCGGGTGTTTTAGAATTGGTTCTGCCAAGAACAACCGTTTTAAGTTTTTCAAATGCCACCTGGCATTCCATAGTCCATTTCAAAGGCTGCTTCAATTTAGGGTTGCCCTTCCCCTTCATTTTTAAGAGCTTGGTAATGGGGAAGGCAATCTGAGCGAAAGCGAGGATAAACTGGCGGTAAAAGTTGGAAGGAAGCTTTGTAACTGTTTACACGTGTGTGGAGGTTCCCAATCAAGTACATCCTGCACTTTTTGAGGGTCCATTTCTATGCCCTGGTGTGAAATGCGGTACCCCAAATAGTCAATCTTCTCTTGGTGGAATTCACATTTAGAAAGTTTAGCATAAAGTTTGGCAGAGCGGAGTTTGTTTAAAACCGCCCTGACTAGTTTTACATGTTCTGCTTTGATCTCGGTATATATTAAAATGTTGTCCAAGTAGACCAGGATCCCCTTATACAAATGCTGATGTAGCACTTCATTTATTAACTGCATAAACACTGCAGGGGCTCCTTGTAACCCAAAGGGGAGCACCTTGAATTGGTAGCACCCGACGGGGGTGTTAAATGCCGTTTTCCACTTATCCCCCTCCTTAATTCTGACACAGTAGTAAGCCTCCCTTAATTCCAGTTTTGAAAAAAATTTCACTTTAGCGAGGTTTGCTAGCATATCTTTCATAAGGGGGCGGGGATACATGTTCTCCACACTGATCATATTCAAGTTTCTAAAATCAACACTGAGACGTTTTGAGGCATCTTTTTTTCTCTAAATAACACTGGAGCTGCAATTTTTGGTTGGGCTGGCTCGATGAAAGCCCTTGCTAGGTTTTTCTCAATAAATGTTCTCAGCTCTTCCAACTCCCTTGGTGACATGCTGTACATCTTGGGTTTAGGGAGTTTAGCGCCGGGTAAGATTTCTATCGCTGGTGGCGCAGTGGGGAGGGAGCTCTTCTGAGGCTTTTTCGCTAAAAACTTCAGCCAAATCCTTGTATTCTATGGGTATGCCCTCAGTTGGCATGGTGTGACCAGGCATGGCTGTTTCTCGGTTCTCTGCCCCCTCAGTTATGTGGATTCTCGGCAAAAGTCACGTGGATCTGAAATTTTTATGATGCCTTGTTTCCAATTGATTTTGGGGTTCCATTTTTTCAGCCATGCAAGGCCCAAAACTAACGACCATTCCATGCCAGGCTGCCACTATAAATGTAAGTATTTCCTCATGGTTTCTGATGCCTATATGTAGAGGCTTGGTGGCAGAAGAAGCTGGCTCTCCCCCTGCTATTGACCCATCTAGTTGGCAGAAAGCGATGGGGTTTTTCAGCTTTCTTACATTAATCCCCAACTTCCCTACTAGGGTTGGGCTGATCAAACAACAGGTGCATCCTGAATCCATTAGAGCGGAGATATTTATCTTCCTGTCCCGGTTTGGGATAAATAGTCTTAAGGGGAGGGTAAGCAGTTTAATTGGTTTGCTTACCAGTGGTTCGTCTTCTGGATCACTTTCAAATGAGTGTGATTCCTCCTGCTGAGATGTCAGGGTTTCCTCCCCAAAGGGGGGGGGATGGAAATTTTATGATCTCTCTGCTCCTCAGGGCAGTCTCCTTCCCATGCTGGCCAGGTTTTGCAGGTTTCCCCCCCGGTGGGTGGTTCCATGTGGGTGTTTGTGAATTACACTCTGCAGCTCGGTGCCCTTCTTTTCCACACTTGAAACAGGCTGTGGATTTTGGAGAAAATGCGGTTTGTGGATTGAGGGGCTCTTGCTTCCATTGGGTTGGGGATTTCTTCCGTGCTCGCCCCGCTCGGTACTGGTTTCTGGCCATATTGATCTCAGCTTTGGCGGTGATGTACACTCATGTAGGTGATTCGGTGCACCTCGGGCCACGCAGGCATTGTATAGATTATTATTCAGCCCATCCTTGAAACAACTCACCAAAATATCTTCTGGCCAGTTCACATGACACATGAGGTCCCGGAATTCTTCAGTATACTCTGCTACTGGCCGTCACCTCTGCCTCACCACCTTAATGCGGTTGTGTGCTTTGCGATGTGCTAGTGGGTCCTCAAACCATTGTCATCATGAAACGGTCGAAATCTCGCAGTTCTGGTGCATTGGCGTTATGCAGGGTCATCATCCATCTGGCAGCGGCACCCTCTAGGGCTAGGGTCACAACTCGCACTCAGGATCCTTCGGTTTGGAAATCACGCCCGTACTCTTGCACATAGGTGAGCATGTGTGCCACAAAGAATCCTAATTGCTTTGGATTCCCATCAAACTTCACCCCAAGGGAGGGAGTTTCTCTTTCCAGTTGTGGGACTTGGGGCTGGTTGGGGATGGGCGCCAGTGTGCGTGCTGCTGGGGGGGGAGGGTTTGCTGGGTCTTCTCCCACTGCTGTTGTGCCAGCGCTCGATAGGTGGGCTCCAGAAGGGGGGTGTCACCCCTGGCATCATCCACGACTGCTGCCCTTTCAGTGCTCTTTGGTTGTTGTCTTGGCTCCCCTCGGATGTTGAGATTTTCCAAAGTTTCCATCACCAAGCAGTAGAGACCCCTCCCTTAAGCCAGAATGCAGATTTTAGCCAATACACAAGTGTGAAGATGTTTTCTTTACCATCTGTCCTGAGAACCGGATAAGTATGTATTCACATCATTTCTCCTTTATTCTTTAAAGTGAAATAGCCCACATGGCTGTCATAACCATTCCTTAACATTAAGGGGATCTCAGGGCTCTTTGGCGCCAGGATATAGGTTGTAAATTATCTGTTGACACAGACAATGTTAGTAAATCGAATCCAAGTCTCCCCCTTCTCCGAATTGAATGGCAGTATCACTTTTAGAGATCTGACAATGTCATACTTGAATTCAACATAACGCAAACACAAGTAATAGAACATAATGATACTAGAGCCTTAGATTTTAAAAGAGTAGATTTTAACAAACTCAGAGAGAACTTGGGAAAGATCCCGTGGATGAAAATCCTAAAGGGGAAAACAACTCAAGAATCTTGGGAAACTCTGAAAAATATTATCATAAAGGGCCAGAGCAGCACAGTAACATTGAAAAAGAAAAACAAGAAATCCAAGATGAAATCAGCATGGCTGCATAAAGATCTGTCTGACAAATTGAAAGACAAAAAGGACAAGTACAAAAAATGGAAAGAGGGACACACAACTAAGGCACATAGCCAAATCTGCAAAGACAAAGTCAGGAAAGTAAAGGCTCAGAATGAACAAAGACTTGCAACAAAACTCAAAGATAATCCAAAAAAAGTTTCTTCCAGCAAGAAAGCAGGTTAGTGGGGTGGGGAAGGAATGGGGATTTTACAGTATCCTTCCCCTGCCACAGCCATCAAGCCACACCCACAGAACTGGAAGTAATTTTTTTTTAATCCCACCACTGCCCTGTACCACATCTTTCAAAAATCCTGGAACACCAGGAACTATCAGAGGACTGGAAAAGAGCTGATATGGTTCCCATCTTTAAAAAAGACCCAGGAAACTACAGACCAATCAGCCTTACATCAATACCAGAGAAGATACTGGAAAAGAGAATAAAAAGACAGATCTACCAACTTCTAGAAACGAGTAAAGTGATAACTAGCAGTCAGCATGGGTTTGTAAAAATCAGATCATGCCAAACCAATCTTATTACATTCTTCAACATAGTGACTAAATTAGTAGACCAGCGAAATACTGTGGACATAATAGATTTCAGCAAGGCATTTGACAAAGTAGACCACAACCTACTTCTTGGTAAACTAGAAAAAAGTGGGATAGATAGCATCACCACCAGATGGATTTGTAACTGGCTGACAAACAGTACTCAATGAGTAGTCCTTAATGGGTCTACGTCTACATGCAATGTAGCAGGGCCCCTTCACGAGCGGTTGCCAGTGGAGCCATGCTGCCTCGCCACCGCCTTTCGGCTGTTGAGCGCTGGCCTGCTGGTGCTGCAGGCACCAGGCTTACACCTATGTTGAGCCTGGCTCTCTTCCAGCCCTGGTGGGTGCTGCAGCTCTCTTGCCAGCTCTGTGAGGCAAGCGTGGGACTGCCCCTGCTCACCTTCAGCATCTGCTTCACCTGTGGCGGCTCTGCAGCCACCTCGCCTGCTGCCTGGTCCAGCCCACCACCAAGCCATGGCTGCTACCCAGCAGCCTCCACTACCACCCGCTGGAGCTACCCCATGCATAGCTGGCAAAAGAGCTGCAGTGCCTGCCAGGGTCCAAAGAGTGCCAGGCTCAGCGTAGCACCGAGTAGGCATGCAGTCCAGCACTTAGCAGCCCAAAGGCGATGGCAAGGCAGCACAGGCAGCACGGCTCCACTGGCAACCGCTTGTGAAGGGGCCCTGGCAGGCTGGCGGCGGTCCAGAGATTTTTGATCTGAAATAACTCATCCCATGCCAGGCAGGAGCTGCCCAGCAGGGCGACCAAGAGCAGCACTGCCAGGAGAGCAAAGAGCCCCCATGAGGCCATGGCAGCATGGGCAGCCGCTTGGCCACTTTAAGACTTGTGGATTTTAACTCCCAAAACTCCCAACAGCCCCCATCAACTCCTTCCCCTTTCTGGGTCGGGGATGCTCGCACTCACCGGGTCCATTGGAGTTGGAAGTTCAATCACATCGTGTGGGGGAACCTCCATCCCTGGCGGACGGTTGTCTGTGAAAGCTGAGATGGACAGCCAGAGGAGGGGTGGGGGGAAGAAGGGAAGGAGAAAACACGAATCTTTCTTGGCACAAAGTTTCACAGAAAGCAAAATTAAACCGTGATGATGGGATTTTCCTGTGAGTACGGTGTTAAAAGTTAACATTTCAAAAATGTTACCTACAGAGGTCTCCCGGTGCAACACTCTGTTGCAGCTTTGGAGCAAACCTCCACCTTCCCTGTGCAGGATTGCAAGACTGGAGGCTTTGGAGGGAGCATTTTTGGGATGTGTGTTTGTGCAGGGCTCCCCAAAGAAAGGATGATACCTGCAGGTGTTGCATTTAGCACCAGAATGACCTTTTTTGTGTGCCTTCAATTTAGTATTGACTCCTGGCAACTGCCTAGACTAGTATCTGAAGTTTTGTTGGCTAGGTTTCGGAAGAGATTTGCCATTGTCTTCTTCCTAGGGCTGAGAGAGAGAGTGACTGGCCAAGATCACCAAGCTAGTTTTGTGTCTAAACAGGACTAGAACCCATAGCCTCTTGGTTTCTAGCCTGATGCCTTAACCACTATATCAAACTGGCTTTTAGCTTAAACACGTGTAATGAGAAGGTTCAGTATTTGGGTGACATCGAAGAAAAGTTATCCATGTTGCAGGTTTAAAAAATAATCCTAAATAACTAGTGTTCTTAATAGTTAAGATTCCCGGACAAACTGCCTATTTATTATTTAACTCTACTTAAAATCAATGACCAGAGTTTGTGTGTGCTTTAATCAAAATAGAATTTGCGTGTCCTTTAATCAAACTAGAAGTTAATTTTGGTTATAATATAAGAAAAATAATCGCATGGGTAAGGATTGATAATTTACATGCTGTTTGGATTGTAGCTAACATGGGGTGTTTAAATGCAAAATTGCACACTCAGTTAATTGGCAGTTGATTTTCTTCCCATCATTTCTTTCTCCAACAGATGTTGGGACATTGCTTGGCAGTCGAGTCTGGGAACAGCTGGGAAAGGAGGTATACCCTGCTCTTGATGTTGCCCTTACCATGGCAGGAGGTAAAAGAATCACAGCATTTATCAATGTCAAGTTATGGTGATACTGTCGGTTGCAAAAGTTAGATACATGCAATCATCAGACTGCTGAAATGCCTCCTACAGTGTATCCCCAATACCCCAAATGCAATCAATCACATATGTTTTGCAAAAATAACTCTATAGTTTCCTTTGAAAGCTCTGAAGTGATGCAGAGATCCTCTGTCTTTCTCCATATGGTGTTGCCAACCTCTGTTGAAAGCTAGGAGCTTTGATATGATGCCAATATGTTTAGATTGATTGGGGACTGAACATTCACAATGCCATGAATAAGTACACAACCACAAATTGCATAGAATTTGCTGGACAATGGGGTGCTTGAGGATTCCCTTTGCCATGTATCCACCAACATTTTTTCTAGAGACAGTCCACAGCTACATGCCAGAATTTCGGCAACTCTGGTCCAATTGTATATTCCAATTGTATGGTCCAATTGAATGCCTAAATGAACAAAATGAACAAAAGCTGTCCAAACTCTGCATGGGAAGGTGTCCATATTTTTTGTCTCTGTTTGCTCATTTTGAATTGAGACAGCTGCATGTAATCAGTAAGCATGCATTAATATTTTCAGAAAGATGTGCTTAGCCCTGCCGTATGCAGAGGTGGTGTCATCTTCTATGCGCTTATGAATTCATTGAAAGTTAAGAGTTCAATCAGATGTGTCTAAACTTCTGCATCCTATTGGTATGAATGTGACAGTCATGGAGAAAAATAGTAGAATGAAAGGTAGATGGCAGGGGGAACTATGCAGGCAAGGGTTAAGCATTCCACTTCTATCTGCTGGTCTCCCCACACTTAGTCCCATCACCTCTCTGCTTTGCAGCTGTTGGGAGATTTAACTCCCTAGGCTTAGACTGCTTCTGTGCTTTCAGCTGTAGTTCCCATAAACCAAACCTAGTGCCAAACATCACAGTTGTAGAGCTTCGTTAGAAGGACTACCCTTCTTAATAGTAGAAACTTTATGTTATCCATCAAACCTGTTTGCATTTTTCAATCTTTGTCCTGCATTCTTTCTTTTATTTTTCGGTCTTGAAGTCAAAGTGGAAAGGGCCATTAAAGGTAAAATGATCTCATTTTACGCATTTTATGAAGTGCCTCCTCTAGTTTCCACCCTCTGTGCAGTTTGTCTTGTCATATTTCTCTTTTCTTCAGCAATTCATTGCTTTGCTCCTTGGGTTATAATCCAACAACATTGCTTGCCTATTAGTTCTGGCTGCTTTTTGTAACTTTTGTAACTTAACTTCCTGCAAACCTTCTTAAATCCTGCAGGGCTGCTCGGGAGCAAAAGGCTATGGATTGATGCTTATGGTGCTTGTTTGTACATGTTCCCAGCCCCTCCAGCTAGCAGATATGCAGAAGTGATGGAAAATGTGCACTAGTAGCAAGCACCTACCATTTGTTTATACTAGAGGGTTTGTTGGTGAAAGGGAATATTGTACAAATAACATTTGTAATTTGATTACTACTACAGGTGAAACTCGAAAAATTAGAATATCGTGCAAAAGTTCATTTATTTCAGTAATGCAACTTAAAAGGTGAAACTAATATATGAGATAGACTCATTACATGCAAAGCGAGATAGTTCAAGCCTTGATTTGTCATAATTTTGATGATTATGACATGATTATGATGATAGGAGCCTGGTGGCTCAGCAGAATAGGAGCCTGGTGGCTCAGCAGACTAAAAGCATTGTGATTAAGACCAGCTGTCTGCAATTACTGTAAGTTTGAATCTCATCAGGCTCAAGGTTGACTCAGCCTTCCATCCTTTCTAAGGTAGGTAAAATGAGGACTCAGTTTGTGGGGGCAATAAACTGACTTTGTATAAATATACAAAAGTATGAAGGCTATTGCTTAAAGCATTATAAGCCACCCTGAGTCTCCGGAGAAGGGCAGCATATAAACCAAATTAAAAAATAAATAAATTATGGCTTACAGCTCATGAAAACCCCAAATTCATAATCTCAGAAAATTAGAATATTGTGAAAAGGTTCAATATTCTAGGCTCAAAGTGTCCCACTCTAATCAGCTAAGTAAGCCATAACACCTGCAAAGGGTTCCTGAGCCTTTAAATGGTCTCTTAGTCTGGTTCAGTAGGAATCTCAATCATGGGAAAGACTGCTGACCTGACAGTTGTGTAGAAAACCATCATTGACACCCTCCATAAGGAGGGAAAGCCTCAAAAGGTAATTGCAAAAGAAGTTGGATGTTCCCAAAGTGCTGTATCAAAGCACATTAATAGAAAGTTATGTGGAAGGGAAAAGTGTGGAAGAAAAAGGTGCACAAGCAGCAGGGATGACTGCAGCCTGGAGAGGATTGTCAGGAAAAGGCCATTCAAAAGTGTTGGGGACTGTCACAAGGAGTGGACTGAGGCTGGAGTCAGTGCATCAAGAGCCACCACACACACAAGGATCCTGGACATGGGCTTCAAATGTCATATTCCTCTTGTCAAGCCGCTCCTGAACAACAAACAACATCAGAAGCGTCTTACCTGGGCTAAAGAAAAAAAGAACTGGTCTGTTGTTCAGTGGTCCAAAGTCCTCTTTTCTGATGAGAGGAACTTTTGCATCTCAATTGGAAACCAAGGACCCAGAGTCTGGAGGAAGAATGGAGAGGCACACACTGCAAGATGCTTGAAGTCCAGTGTGAAGTTTCCACAGTCTGTGTTGATTTAGGGAGACATGTCATCTGCTGGTGTTGGTCCACTGTGCTTCATTAAGTCCAGGGTCAACGCAGCCGTCTTCCAGGAGATTTTGGAGCACTTCATGCTTCCTTCCACAGATGAACTTTATGGGGATGCTGACTTCATTTTCCAGCAGGACTTGGCACCTGCCCACACTGCCAAAAGTACCAAAACGTGGTTCAATGACCATGGGATTACTGTGCTTGATTGGCCAGCAAACTCGCCTGACCTGAACCCCATAGAGAATCTATGGGGCATTGCCAAGAGAAAGATGAGAGACATGAGACCGAACAATGCAGAAGAGCTGAAGGCTGTGTTGAAGCATCCTGGTCTTCCATAACACCTCAGCAGTGCCACCGGCTGATAGCATCCATGCCACGCCGCATTGTGGCAGTAATTGATGCAAAAGGGGCCCAAACCAAGTACTGAGTACATATGCATGCTTATACTTTTCAGAGGTCCGATATTGTTCTATGTACAATCCTTGTTTTATTGATTTCATGTAATATTCTAATTTTCTGAGATTGTGAATTTGGGGTTTTCATGAGCTGTAAGCCATAATCATCAAAATTATGACAAATCAAGGCTTGAACTATCTTGCTTTGCATGTAATGAGTCTATCTCATGTATTAGTTTCACCTTTTAAGTTGCATTACTGAAATAAATGAACTTTTGCACGATATTCTAATTTTTCGAGTTTCACCTGTATTATTTCATTTATTTTTGACCCAATGTAGGGTGCATTGCATTTCAAATTTGGGTCATAAAAGAGTACTTTGGAATGTATGGGAACACAGACATCTGCATCTATCAAAGTGTTACCTTTTCCTGGGATTGCGTGGCTGTCCTTTGCATTGTCCTCTACAAAGATACAGCTTCTATAAAGAGTTGTAGGTAGATGCTATGTTTACAATCCCAAACCCCCCAAATAATTATTTTAGAATAAAACCTGAAGCATTGCACTGTTTTAGTTGATATAGCACTTCAAACTTTATAATAATTAATGTTAAAGATAGACAAAACAGTTTGAAATAGAAATGTTCCAACCGCAAAGGATGCTGTTCCAATTGCAGCACAGCTGCTACAAGATTGGAGTGATCTTCCAGGAAATGTTGCAGTCTTAGATCAGGGGGATCTGACATATCAGACATTGTCTGATCTTAAAATGGAACATTCCAGTTGCAAAGTGGCAGTCCATTTTGGGACTGGGCCACAGGGTTCTGTCCTAGGCCCAGTACTCTTCAATGTCTTCATAAATGACTTAGATGAGGGAATAAAAGGGGAATTTACCAAATTTGCGGATGATACTAAACTGGCAGGAATAGCCAACACCCTAGATGATAGGCTCAAGATCCAGATGGATCTTGACAGACTAGAACACTGGGCCCTATCTAACAAAATGAAATTCAATGTAGAGAAAAGTAAAGTCCTACACTTAGGCAAGAAAAACCAAAAGTACACATATAGACTGGGTGAAACCAGACTTAATAGCAGTAACTTTGAGAGGGATCTTGAAGTCTTAGTGGACAACCAATTAAATATGAGTCAGCAGTGTGCAGCGGCAGCCAAAAAAGCCAATGCAATCCTAAATTGCATTAACAGAGGGGTACAATCAAGATCAAGGGAGGCCTTAGTAAGACCACACCTAGATACTGTATCCAGTTTTGGTCACCACACTATAAAAACTCTAGAAAGAGTGCAGAGAAGAGCAACCAAGATGATTAGGGGACTGGAGGCTAAAACATGATGAATGGTTGCAGGAACTGGGCATGACTAATCTAGTGAAGAGAAGGACCAGGGAAGACATGATATCAGTGTTCCAATATTTGAGAGGCTGACACAGAGAGGAGGAAGTCAAGCTATTTTCCAAAGCACCTGAAGGCCAGACAAGGAATAATGGATGGAAACTGAACAAGGAGAGATTCAACCTGGAAATAAGGAGAAATTTTCTGACAATGAGAACAATCAACCAATGGAACAGCTTGCTTTCAGAAGTTGTGGAAGCTTCATCACTAGAGGCTTTCAAGAAGAGACAGGACTGCCATGTGTCAAAAATGGTGTAGGGTTCTGCTTGGGCAGGGGGGTTGGATTAGATAACCTACAAGGTCCCTTCCAACTCTGTTAATCTGTTAATTTCCAGGATGGTGGGTCCAACAAAAGCAGGAACTCTTTATTAATATGAACTTTGTTCAGTTAATATATCCATATGTCCAGAGAAATCAAAGGGAAATATCTATGTGCCCTGGCAATAAAGGATATTCTAAAATGCTTTAGCCAAGCAAACTAAACTTCGATGGTATCAAACCTCTTAATACTAGTTTATGGTTAATTTTTACTCCTTCGGAGATGCTGTTTAACTATGAACAAGTGTTTGTGTTTGTGTATTTGTGCCACTTAGTAAAACTAAAACACATTATGCAGATTGTAATGAAATTGATCTTTTTACCACTGTAGCTATTAGAGAGACAAAAGAGGCACTGGAGAATGTGAGTGGGTGTCTGGAAATGCTACAGGAGGGCACTGAGAAGCTGCACACCAGTCTGATGGATGTGATGGAAGACTTGATAGATACACTAAATGATTCAGCTTGCATGGCTACCCAGGTTGCTTCAACTTGCAATCTTATCAGAAATTCTTTGAATCAGCTGACCATTAATGCTAATTACAGCAAGGTAAGCTATACTCCCCATGCTTCTCTAAAAAGATTGGCTTCTTCCTCTTCAGAAGAAAGATAGGACTTACTTACTGGCTGAAAGTTGAGAAGATAGAAAACTTGTACACTGGGCAAACAGTGTAGATTTCCTTGCTGTGCCAAATATTTATGAGATATCTTAAACCAAGTGAACTGCCTTCATTCCCATACTCCTTCGCTTCCCTTCATGTTGCAGAAAAATAAGGACTTTTAGAGCATCTCACCATGTAGAGATGGTCTATACTTGTAAAGGAAGGTTTACTTTCAGGAAAACATGTCTGTCCTTAAAAAACATTTTATTTGAAGGTAGTCAAACTACTTTTAGGATTAATGGATAAACAGTTAGAAAAAAGCCATGGAAGATTATTTCAATATATGATTTCTGCAGCAAGATTATTATATGCAGAGAGATTGAGAGATTCAGTACTACCCATTATGGAGGAATGGTTGGTGAAGTTGACAGATTCTGCTCAATGGATAAATTGACTTCTTTGATTATAAAAAAGAATATTTACATTTATTGGTGGTTGGGAGTCTTCTACAGACTTGTATAAAAATGAAAAAAAAAGAACTTGTGATGTATGTTTTGGTTAGGATAGATTATAGAAATAAGAGTAGAGGTTAAAACATACTGTATTTTTTGGAATATAAGACACACTTTCCCCCCCCTAAAAGAGGCTGAAAATTTGGGTGCATTTTATACTCCGAATGTAGCTTTTTTGAAGCTTTTTTTCAGCCCTAACGAGGCGCTGGTGAGTGAAGCGATCTTCCCCGCTGAGCCTGTTATTCTCATTGCTGCTCCCTCCGAAGATCAGCTGTGCTTTAGAAGCTTTTTTTCAGCCCTAACGAGGCGCACGGGCACTCAAAACCAGTGAACTAATATGCTGAAGCTGACCAGACTAAGGACGCTAGCCAGATGAATACCTGGTAGGCAGAATTTCCCCTCTATTTTCCTCCTGAAAAACTATGGTATTATACTCTGAAAAATACAGTATTTTTTTCTTTGAAATCTTTTTTTAAAACGTATTTTTATTAAACAGTTTTTTTAAAAAAAAACAATTTTTTTTTACAATTTTCTTCTTTTTAACAATTTTGCATCAGTAAACATTTCTTACATATCCATTTTTCTCCCTTACTTCAATTTGCCATTTATACATATAAGTTCTAATATTGATTTATATACATAAAGATAACAGTGTACTTAATATTGATCATACATTCTGTGTCTGTTCATTTCCACTCGTATGTTACTGCATTTCAACTCCTATATCTTCCTCATTTACCCTTTCCTTGCCTTTTATCCCTCTCCTCTAACTATTCATACCATTTCTCCCATACCATATATTCTATTTTCTCCTTTTCTTGTATTTCTTTTGTAAGTTTGCCCATCTCTGCACACTCCAAAACTTTTCTAATCAAGAGATTTTCTATCTCTTCTAACTGTATTCTAATTTTACTCCAATATTGTTTTGCTTTGGGGCACATCCACCACATGTGGTAGTATGTTCCCTGATGTTGTTTACATTTCCAGCATGTTGATGGGGTATTGGGGAACATTTTGGCCAGTCTCGCCGGTGGAAGATGCCACCTATAAAACATTTTATACATATTTTCTTTATAGGATACAGACATTGTCAGTTTATAATTTTTATTCCACAATTTCTCCCATTTATCCAATTCAGTGTTATATCTGAAATTTTTAGTCCAAGTTATCATGTTTTCTTTGACTACCTCCTCCTCCATTTTGTATCTTAATAAGTAATTATAATTTTTTTTATCAATTTGTCCTCTGTGCCTTGAAGAATTTTATCTAATTCATGTGTTTCTATTTGAAATCCATATTGTTCCAAAACTGTCCTATATCTGGATTGTATCTGCCTATATGGCCACCAATCAATGTCTGTACCCTGTTCTTTTAATTCTTGTCTTGTTTTCAGTTCCCCTTGACCGTTTAGTAAATCTTTATATCTTTTAATTTTGTCAATATCCAATACATTTGGGTAGATTAATGCCTCCATTGTTGATAACCATTCTGGAATTTTAGTGTAGTGATTCTTTTTTATTCCTTGCCATATTTGCAATAGTGCATCTCTAATTAAATGTCTCTGGAAGTAGCTGTGCTGTCTATTTTTCCCATCCCATAAGAAGGCATGCCACCCTATCTGTAAGTCGTGCCCCTCTAGTGTTAAGATTCTTTTATTCCTTAATTCAATCCAATCTTTAATTCAGACAAATGTTGTTGCCTGATAGTATATTTCCCAATCTGGGAGTCTGAAGCCTCCTCTTTCTCTACTGTCCTGCAATGATTTAATTTTAATTCTTGATTTTTTCCCTTGCCAGATATAATTCGCTATTAATTTGTTTAAATTTTCGTCGGGCCCTGAAAACCTGTTTATTTCAACTAGCTGGGCTGGCTTGAGTTAAATTTTAAATTGATTTTAAATTGGGTTGTTTTAATTTACGGCCAAAATATTTAATTATTTTAAACTGTTTTTAAATTTTATATGTTCTGTTTTTTACTTTGGCTGTTCACCGCCCTGAGTCCTATTTGGAGAAGGGCGGTATAGAAATGGAAACAAATAAAATCTTTAAAGAAGTTTTTTCCTAATTTTATGGGTGCTACTTGGAATAAAAACAGTATTCGTGGTAAAATGTTCATTTTGATAGATGCTATTTTTCGTATAAGAGGTAATTGTAATTTTTTCCAAGTTTCCAAATCTTTCTTTATCTGTGATAGTAATTTGTTGTAGTTATCCTCTTTAATTTAGCTGCTAGCCAAATTCCTAAATATTCTACTTTTTTGGTCATTTGGATGCCCATTTTGTCTTCCAGTTCATTTTCCTGTTTTTTAGTGAGATTTTTCGTTATTGCCTTTGTTTTGAATTTATTAGTTTTAAGTCCCGCGACTTTTCTGTATTCTTCTATTTGTTGTATTAATTTGGGTCCTGTCTGTATCAGTTGCTCTAAAATAAATACTAGATCATCTGCAAAAGCTTGAACTTTATACTCTTTTTTTATTTTCAAGCCTTTTATCTCTTTTTCGCCTCTAATTTTAATTAACAATACTTCTAATGTTAGTATAAATAATAAGGAAGATAGCGGACACCCTTGTCTCACTCCCTTTGCTATAATAAATTTTTCAGTAATATCTCCATTTATTATTATTTTTGCCGTTTGTATTGAATATATTTTTTCTACCATCTTTATGAATTTCTCTCCAAATTTCATGTTTTCTAATTGCAATAAAAAACATCTCCAATTTAAATTGTCAAAGGCTTTTTGGGCATCCAGAAATATTAATGCTGGAGGGGGGCTTTTGCACAGGTTCGCCTGATGTGCCAGTTGCGTCCTTTCCTAGACAGGGATGCCCTCTGTACAATCACCCATGCTCTCGTCATCTCTCATTTGGATTACTGCAATGCCCTCTACATGGGGCTGCCCTTGTGGTGCACCCGGAGGCTCCAACTGGTCCAGAATGCGGCCGCGCAGGTTGTTACGGGGGCATCCTGTTACTCCCGTATTACACCTCTTCTGCGCGAACTGCACTGGTTACCAGCGGTCCTTCGGATCCGCTTCAAGGTGCTGGTACTTACCTATAAAGCCCTTCATGGCATGGGCCCTGGGTACTTGCAGGATCACCTTCTGCCTGCCTCCAACCGCCCAGTGAGCTCACATAGGATTGCCCTCCTTCAGGTGCCATCGGCCAGACAGTGTCGGCTGATGGTGCCCAGGATGAGGGCGTTCTTTGTGGGCGCACCGACCCTCTGGAATGGTTTACCCACTGGGCTCCGGATGGCCCCCGACCTCCGCTCTTTCCACGCTGACCTGAAGACATGGCTTTTCCAACAAATTTGCTGATCTGATAGGAGTTTTAACTAATCTTTTGGGAATTTTAATTGAGTATTTTAGTCATAATTTTACTGTTTTATTGTTTTATCTTTGTGAGCCGCCCCGAGTCCTTTGGGAGAAGGGCGGCATATAAGTATAAATAAACTAAACTAAACTAAACTAAACTAAACTAATGCAGCTTGTTTGTCTGAATGTGCTTTGTAAAATTCTAATATATCTATTATAGTTCTCATATTGTTTTTTATTTGCCTTTTTGGTAAAAATCCATTCTGGTCAGGGTGGATATACTCATTTATCACTTTTTTGAATCTTTCTGAAATTATTGATGTGAATATTTTATAATCTGCATTTAATAGTGAGATACGTCTGTAATTTTTAATTTGTTGTTGATCTGAGTCTTCTTTTGGGATGAGGGTGATGAGGGCTTCTATCCAAGAATTAGAGTTAGGGCTTGGTGGTTTCTTGCAGATGTTTTATTACCAAACTAGATAACATCATCACTGCTAGGAGTTAGGAAACCCTACTGACACATCCTGAATTGTAAATGTTGCTGACAAATTGGATATAATCATTGTTTATTGTGACCTTCATCTTACCTGGGGGCCCTCACTTTATGTACTTCAAGCAAAAGAGAAAAAACAAATACTTACATGGATGGAGGAGAACTACATGGGGGTATTATACTGATCTTGGAAGTTATAATGAAGTTGAATCTAACTCAGTTCTGAGATTCTGATAAAAATGTAGAAGCTGCTGTAGTAGATACACTTTTCTTGTGTTATATTTCCCATTCTGTTGGAAAAAGGAGATACCTTTTCCATTTATCTAAAATAAACTATTTTTCTTTATTTTCTCTCTTTCCAAGTGATTTATCTTTAAACTGGCAGGGTCATCTTAAATGGTTGAGAATGTAATAATGGAGGCAGGTTTTGTTTTTATCTAATCAAATCAATTTAATCTTCCTTTGATGGGGGAATTGGATTGAATTCATCTTCCTTTCATGTAAATGTGTCCACTTCCCAACAAAGAGAATTGATAGAATAGATATATTTTCTTTTCTTTTTTTTAATTTTAAAAATATAAACTTTATTAAAACACATATAAAACACATATAAAAACATTTACACAACAAATAACGTATAAGTAAGTTAAACTTTTGAAGCATTTGTTTCGTATTAGTTTTCCAATTAATACAGTTATAGTTATTCCCCTTAATCTTATTTTAATAATTTTCTTTTCCATTTCCCCCCTCATTTTCATCCCCTAAGAATTCCACCCTTGTTAATATATACAGTACATAATGAAATTATATCTTTCTCTTTAAATTTCTCTCTATAAATTTATCCGCACATGTGGAGTTAGTTGTATATATATTTACATTTCTATTCTATCTTTCTTCTAATTGTATTTCTTCAATAGTGACATTATACCATTGGTACCATTTATCCCATATTTTATAGTACTCTGTCTCTTCTTTTTCCTTTAGCTCTTTTGTTAACCTATCCATTTCAGCGCATTGAATAATTTTATCCATTACTTCTTCTTTTGTTGGGATCTTTTCTTGTTTCCAATTTTTGGCATAGTGTCAGGTATGCTTCCTTCAGTATCCAGGAAAGAAAAACCCAAACTCAAGCATTTTGAAGAATTTGGTACTTTTACTGAATATGAAATGATTAGCAACCCAGGTAAAGCTGGAAGTGAGCAAAACACGCGAAATGCATCTACTAAGCATCTCCCCCCCCCCTTGTCCATATATCATCAGCCAATCCAAAGGTCTTCCAAAGGTCAGGTGGCATCACGTCTGGCAGCGTCATTCATCAGGAATGTAGGGCAGTTGGTCAGCCGTCCCCTTTGAAGAATCACTTTCGTTTCTCATGAAGACACATCCTACAAGGAAAAAAACAAATCTTGCATCTCCCCACCCTTCGTCCTATAACTAATCCCTCCCCCGTTTCTTATGGCAGCTGAAGCAGGCAAAAGCTGAGGCTGACACATAGGTTATCCGCGCTGCAGTTAGAATATGTATCAACAAATATTTAATATCTTTAGGATATGTTTTTGTAAATATTCCCAGCAACAAGGTTTCTGGCTTCTTATCTATTTGGAGATTAGTAATTTGTTCCAGCCATTTCTTGATATTGGACCAAAATTTCTTTGCCGCCGGGCACGTCCACCATAGATGATAAAAAGTACCTTGTGAGTTTTTACATTTCCAACATAATGGACTGTTTTTCGGATGAATTTTAGCCAATCTTGTGGGCGACATATGCCACCTGTAAAACATCTTCAGCTGATTTTCCTTGTATGCCACCGCTAATGTTACTTTCCTATTCAATTGCCAAAGCTCTTCCCATTTCTCCAAGTCTATTGCATATGTAAAATTTTGCATCCATTTAATCATTGTATTCTTAACTGTTTCCTCCTCCATCTTATACCTGAACAAGAATTTATAGATTTTACTAATCAATTTCTCTTCTGAGTCTAATATAATTTTGTCTAATTCTTGTTTTTCTTTGTAGATTTCATATGTTTTCATATATTCCTTATGTTTGGATTGAATCTGTGAGAAGGACCACCAATCAATTTCTCTATTTAGGTCTGCTTCCAATTGTTGTTTAGTTTTCAATTTCCCTTGGTAGTCAATTAAATCTTTGTATCTAATTATAATTTTAGGTTCTGTTAGATTTGGGTGTCTTATCGCTTCTGATGGTGAGAGCCAGATCGGTATTTTTGTGTACTGTTGCTTTTTAATTTTGAACCAAATTAATAATAATGGATTCATAATTGTATGTCTCTTAAAATAGATATGGGTTTTATATTTTTCATCCCATAGAAAGGAGTGCCAACCCACTTGTAGGTCATGCCCTTCAATTTTTAGTATTCTGCTGTTTTCCAGCTCCATCCAGTCTTTGACCCATACTAGCGCCGCTGCATGATAATAGAGTTTCCAATCTGGGAGTGCTGTTCCTCCCCTCTCCTTCATGTCCTGAAGTAGTTTAAGTTTTATTTGTGGGCGCGACTTCCGGCGCAGCGCTCAGGGCGGAAGATCGGCGCAGCGCAAGCTCTGCTGTGCCGAATGATTTTCTGGTATCTCCGTGGCTTTTTTTCACCGCTCTCAGCCCCAGAGAGGTTGGGGGAGCAGAGGGGCTTTCTTCGGAGGTGAGGAGAGGGAGTGCGACCCCCCGCCGTAACGAAGTGCGAGCTCTGAGGACCTGGAGAACAGGAAGAGGGTCATGGAATAGCGGCCCCGAAGCCAATGACGCTGCGGTTTTGACCGGCACGGGGAGACAGGACAAAACAAAAAGGGACAAGAAGAAGGAAATTGAACCTAAAACTGCAGGGACTGTGCAGCGACCTGAGAGAACAGCAGCAGCCCAGATTAGAAGTGGAGGAAGCTTTTACTTACCAAGTTTCTGGCGATCTCGCTGCTGTGGAACTGGAGGGAAACGGAAGTACGACTTAACTGGATTACAGGACTGTGATTATTGGAGTTAATGAGAGTTGCTATCTGTGATAATAACTAAAGCCCAGCGGACAAAATAATAATATACTGTGAATTATTAACTATACAAAGCAGGCGATGATTAGGGGGTAAATTTTCTCCTGATCCCCCTTCCTTCCCAGGAATTCAGTGTGACAGTGAGCCCTTTCCTGTTTATTTTAACCATTTTGACAAACTGAATTAAGACTGGAGACCAATATCCTAACTAATAACTAATAACTAATATTGCTAATATCTATTAATTGTATATAATAACTGTGGATTAATTGATTGAATATATAATTATATATTTAGATTTACTATTTAATATAAATTGGTATAATAATTTGTATATACATATATATAGAACTTAGCCGATTGTAGATAGATAAGATAAATTTGAATTGATTTATGGTTATAAACATATAGAATTGAGAGCGAATATTAGTAGGAGTGAAGCAAGGGAAAAAGTGGAATTGAGTGTGCAAACTTAAGCAGAGTACATAACATTAGTGTATGATAATTTGGAAAAGTTTCCTCTGCCTAACCAATATGTCTACCACAGTAACCTCCAAAAAAATGATGAAAAAACATATAGACTCTACAGTGGTGTCTTCGCCGATAACAACACCCCCAGGGCTAAGGAAGTCATCCGAAAACATACCAACGACAGAGAAACCAATTACAATGCAAGGAATGCAGGCAATGTTCCAAAACATTCAAGAACTTAATGGAGAAAAATCAAGAAGCTACGTCTAAAAATTTTGATGACCTGAAAACCGAGATGTGTGAATTAAGGGGAGAGATGAAACAAATTAAAGAGACACTGGGAGAGATGAGAACAACCCTTTCTAAACATGAGGAGAGATTGATAGAGGTTGAAAAAACCACGGAAAGAGTTGAAACTCAGATAGATAAATGTGAAAGAAGATGTGCTCAAGCGGTTGGGGAACTCAAGGATGAGGTAGTATTCTTAGAGATGGAGAAGTCTGCTTTCTTTTTACATCTACAAAATGTGGTGGAAGACAGAGAGGAACAGCTGGAGGAAATTGTGGGAGAAGTGATCGCAGAAGTAGTGGGGAAAAGGAAGGAAGAGGTCTACGGTGAGCGTCTACACCAACTACGCGAGAGGTCATAATTTGCCCAGGGAAATTCACGTAAGACTCACCAAAAAGGCGCTTAGAGATGAAACCCTTCATAAGGCTAGGGATCAGAACGTTACATACAAAGGGCATCAGATTACAATTCTAAAACAGATCCCTAGAAGGGTGCAAGATTAGAGACAGAGCTATCAATTCATAACCTCGCAATTAAGGAAACACAATGCACCATATCGATGGTTATTACCTGAAGGGCTGTTGGTGACTTGGCAAGATCGGAAGATAAAAATCGAGAATATACAGGATGCACAGGAATTTTGCGAAAACTTCTTTGGACCTACTGAAAGTGAAAGAAACAAAGAAACAGTAAAAGAGAATCAGACCAGAAGGAGGAGTGGAGAAATGGGAGAGGAACACAAGCATATCATGGAAAGGGGAAGCGAGATGGGAGGAGGGGGGAGGAAGGAGAATTAGAAGAATACGGGATTGAGACTCGCTTGGCAGCTAAAACTAAAGGGATTAATAGATAGAAATGGATCAAGGAGTGAGACTTTTGACAGTAAATGTCAATGGCCTCAATGCTCCAACAAAGAGAAGACATATATTAACCAAAATTGTCAATGCCAACGTGGATATAATTTGTATGCACATTAAACTATCACAAACTAAATTATTGAAATGCCCTAAAGCAGGGAAATTGTTTGTAGCGGCTTCAGAGGAGAGAAAGAGAGGTGTAGCAATGTATGTAAAGGAATATCTCTCACCGAAACAACTATTCGCAGACGAAGAGGGAAGAATATTAATATTAGAGGTGGAATTACTACAGAATAAAGTCTTATTGATAGGAATTTATGCCCCGAATACTAAACATAAATCATTCCTCCGAAAAATACTAAGAGAAATCCGAGACCTGGAATACAAGCAGGTATGTCTTCTGGGCGATTTTAATGCAGTTGTTAATAGGACATAGGATTATAAAACAGGGGAAAACCAAAAAAAAAAAAAAAAGAAATGGAGGACAAGACAAGAAGATCTTACCAGCCATTTGTAACGAAATGAGAGATGAATTAGGATTGAAAGATACTTGGCGCGAGCACAATCCGATAAATGAACAATTCACTTATTATTCTCCCAGGCACAAATCGTGGTCCAGGTTGGACATGATTTGGATGACACAAGAACTTAATTCCCAGGTGGCAGAGATTAGAATTATGCCGAATGATTGGGCGGATCATAACCCAGTACTAGCGGTATTAAAAAAAGAAGGGGAAAAAAGAAAGAGATGGATGATGAGATCTGAGATTCTAAAAGAAATCGAATTTACACAAAAGCTCAAGATAGAAATACCCCCCTTTTTTTTTCAAGAAAACAAAACACCAGGAATGCCACTTCAAATAATTTGGGATACTGCCAAAGCTTTTATAAGAGGTCTAATTATCAAACATGTGGCTTTTAAACACAAAAAAGAAGAACAAGAAAAGGGCGAATTAATAAGTAAATTAACAAAAGCGGAGAAACAATTACAAGATAACCCACTTTCTTTAGGAGCAAAAGAACAGATAATATTACTAAGACATCAGCTTAATCTTTTGGAGCTGGATAAATTGAAAGATAAGATAAAGGCAGCAAAACAAAAACACTTCGAATCAGCTAATAAATTAGGAAGATGGCTCTCATTTAGATTAAAAAAAGAAAAACAGACTAGACAAATTGACCAATTAGAAGATAGGGAAGGGAATTTAATAAGAGACAAAAAAGGGAAAGAAAAAATTGCAGTGGATTTTTATAAGGAATTATATAAAAGAGAGGAGATTTCAACAGGTGCGATAAAAAATTATATAGAGAATTCGGACTTACCCAAGATACCTAACTTAACGAAATAAATACTAGAAGAGGAAATTACTTTAGCGGAGATTGAAAAAGCAGTAAAGAAACAGGGAAATTTGAAAACGTCTGGTACAGATGGGCTTCCGGCGGAGCTATATAAAACAATGTTTAAGGTTATGGGAGAGCACATGAAAGACCTATTTAATGAAGTCCTGGAGAAAGCAGAAATCCCCCACTCATGGAGGGAGGCCAATATCAGTTTAATCCCTAAAGAGGATCCCCCCTCTACAGATATTAAAAATTATAGACCAATATCTCTTCTGAATTCAGATTACAAAATTTTTACCACAATTCTAGCAAATAGATTAAAAGGCTTTTTGAATGAATTTATACATAGTGACCAAAATGGATTTTTACCATCACGACAATTAAGAGACAATATGAGAGTCATGCTAAACGTATTGGAGTATTACGAAGAACACCCAGGAAAACAGGTCGCACTAGTTTTTATAGATGCCCAGAAGGCATTTGACAGAGTCAACTGGGAGTTTATATTATTACAACTAGATCACATGGGCTTTGGACAAAGATTTATAAACGCAATCAAAGCTATTTATTCCAAACAAACGGCCAGACTACTGATAAATGGGGATCTGACAGAGGAATTCTCTATTGGTAAAGGCACAAGACAGGGCTGTCCTCTATCCCCTTTACTTTTTATTTTATCATTAGAAACATTATTGCGTAAAATAAGGAACGAGGAAAGAATAAAAGGACTTAGAATTGGACAACAGGTATATAAAATACAGGCCTTTGCAGATGATATGGTTTTCATCTTGGAAGAACCCATTGAATCTTGTTTATATTTATTAGAGAAAATTGAGGAATTTGGGGCGGTAGCAGGTTTATTAATCAACAAAAAGAAAACAAATATATTAACTAAGAACATTTTAGAAGAAGTTAAGAAAGGCCTACAGGAAAGGACAGGATTAAAAATAGTTAACAAAGTTAAATACTTGGGAATTTGGTTAACCGGCAGATGTTCGAGGATACAGGAGGAAAACTATAACAAATTATTAATTCAAACAAGGAAAGATTTAGACAAATGGGGTAAGATACAACTTTCTTTCCTAGGACGAGTAACAACAGTAAAATCCTATGTCTTACCGAAGTTTAATTTCTTGTTTCAAACCGCCCCAGCAAATTTACCAAAAAATTTTTTCATGGAACTAAACCAAATAACCAAATTTATCTGGCAGGGGAAGAAGCCACAGATTAAAAAAAAGATGATGCAAGAGATAAAAGAAAGAGGAGGCTTAGGTTTACCATGCTGGGAGATCTATTACTCAGCTGCTTTATTAGCTTGGGTAAAGGAATGGATTACTTTAGGTAATAGCCGTCTTCTTAAAATAGAAGGTTTTGACCTACAGCAGGGTTGGCATATGGCACTGTGGCGGGATAATACCCCACAAAGCAAATGGTTCACTCGACATTACATAAGGAATATCCTAATCCGAAATTGGGAAAAAGTTAGTAAAAAATATTATACTAAAACACCGTGCTGGATAGCACCCCTAGAAGCATTGACATACCCCAAACTCTATAACCCTGCGAAAAAATTAATATATAAGGATTTGCTGAATATACAAGGAAAACTAAAAACTAAACAGGAATTAAATTCCCAAGGGTTGCAAGTGGATTGGTGGCCCTATCTACAGATCCAATCTAAATATAAAAAAGATAGAGATAGGAAAGGTATCTATGGTGAGTTACAAGAACTAGATAAAATCTTGATGGGCCAAGAAAAAGGCATGATCTCGAAAACTTACAAATTGCTGATGAGAATAGAGATAGGTGAGGAGGTAATTAAGGATACAATGATTGCCTGGGGGGAAAATTTTGGGTATTCAATTTATTTATTTATTTATTTATTTTTCAAACTTCTATACCGCCCTTCTCCTTTTGGACTCAGGACGGTGAACAGCCAAGATAAAAAACATTTATACACAAAAGTTAAAAATAGATTTAAAATAATTAAATAAATTTGGCCCATAATTTAAAACTTTTCAATTAAAATCCATATCAAATTTTAAAACCAGCCGTAAAATTAGGACAGCCCGGCTAACTGAAAAAAATAGGTTTTTAGGGCCCGACGAAAAGTCCGGAGGTCGGAGATCACTCGTATCTCTGGGGGTAGATTGTTCCAGAGGGTAGGTGCCACCACAGAGAAGGCTCTCCCCCTGGGGGTTGCCGGCCAACATTGTCTGGCCGACGGCACCCTGAGGAGGCCCTCTGTGGGAGCGAACTGGCCGGTGGGAGGCAATTGGTGGCAGAAGGCGGTCCCGTAAGTACCCCGGCCCTAAGCCATGGAGCGCTTTAAAGGTGATCACCAACACCTTGAAGCGCACCCGGAAGTCCACCGGAAGCCAATACAGCTCGCGCAGGAGAGGAGTCACATGGGAGCGCCCCGTTGCTCCCATAATCCCCCGCGCAGCCACATTCTGCACCATTTGGAGCCTCCGGGTGTACCCCAAGGGGAGCCCCATGTAGAGAGCGTTACAATAGTCCAGACGAGAAGTGACGAGTGCTTGGGTGACCGTGCGTAGGGAGTCCCGATCCAGAAAGGGGTGCAACTGGCGTATCAGGCGAACCTGATAAGAAGCCCCCCTGGCCACGGCCGTCATATGCTCTTCTAAAGACAGCTGTGCGTCCAGGAGGACACCCAAGTTGCAGGCCCTTTCCATAGGGGCCAATGATTCGCCCCCAATAACCAGCGATGGCATCAGAAAATTTAGAAAAATGGCAAGAGATTTGGTGGGGGAATATGAAGTTAGTAGTGTCTATGGCTTACAAAGAAAACATCTACAAGATGATATATAGGTGGCATCTTCCCCCGATAGACTAGCTAAAATGTTTACGGGACAGTCTACTGAATGCTGGAAATGTGGGTTTGAGCATGGCACCTATTATCAGTGGTGGACGTGCCTGAAAGCAGTAAAATTTTGGGGGACAATAAAAAAATGGCTCAATGAGATCCTAAACCAAAAGACTGAATGGCGACCAGAGACATGCCTACTCGGCTCCAAACTGGAAAATATTAAAAGAGATTCATGGTATCTTGCATTACACATTATCACAGCAGCGAGATTGGCGTATGCTCAACTTTGGAAAAATCAAAATATCCCATCAGAGGAGGCAATTATAAAGAAGGTTTTGGAATGTGCGGAAGCAGATAAATTGACTAAAAAATTAAAGGATAGAGACCAAACACAAACATGTTTATCTTGGGAAAAATTCTATACGTGGTTAGAGAAGAGGAAATTATAACCCAAACTAGATGAGAAATTGTATATATTGAGAAATTTATACTATACAAGGAAAGTGAGGTCGGATAGACCTGATTGATCTGTAAAGGTATACAAATTGTTCTGTCTTCTCTGGAATATAATATAGATACATAGTACCGAATACTAGGTTATTAAGGTACTACATATAGGTATGCCTCTTTTTTTGTTGTTGTTGTTGTGTTGTCTTGTATGTTATTTATATGATGTGTTGTCTGTTTTTTAATGGAAAATGTAAGTAAAGATTATTTTAAAAAAAAAGTTTTATTCGTGGGCGTTTCCCCTGCCAAATGAATTTGGAAGTCATCTTATTTAAAATTTCGAAAAAGTTTTTCTCTAATTTTATTGGGACAACCTGAAACAGATACAGCAGCTTTGGTAAGACATTCATTTTAATAGTGGAGATTCTTCCCAATAATGACATTTGTAGGTTTTTCCAATTATCCAAATCTTTTTTAATCTGTGTTATTAATTTGCCATAGTTATTTTCTTTTATTAACGAGGTTCTTGGTGACAGCCAGATCCCTAAATATTTTATTTTCTTCGTTGTTTGGATTTGTATACTGTTCTCCAATTCTGTCTCCTGAGTTTTCGTAAGATATTTAACTATTAATTTCGATTTATTTCTATTTATTTTTAGACTGGCTAACTCTCCAAATTCCTCTATTTTCTTAAACAATTTTGGCGCTACTTCCAATGGGTCTTCAGTTATAAATACAAGGTCATCAGCAAAAGCCTGAACCTTGTATTCCTCTCTTCTTATTTTTAACCCCTTAATTTCTTGATCTTCTCTGATTTTTTTTAGCAAAATCTCCAATGTTAAGATATACAATAGTGGAGAAAGTGGACAGCCCTGCCTAACCCCTTTTGTTATATCAAATTGATCTGTCATGTTGTCATTTAGTATTACTTTTGCTGTTTGCTTTGTGTATATTTTTCCTATAGTAGGTTTGATCCAAATTGCATAGTTTCTAATTGCCCTTTTAAAAATTTCCAATTTAAATTGTCGAATGCTTTTTGGGGATCGAGGAAAATCAGTGAAGCTTGTTTCTCCGGGTGTGCTTCATAGTACTCGAGTGCATTTATTATTACTCTCATATTATTCTTGATTTGGCGGCCCGGCAGAAATCTATTTTGGTCCCGGTGAATGTAATCATTTAATACTTTTTTTATTCTTTCCGCCATAATTATTGCAAATACTTTATAATCCGTGTTCAATAGAGATATTGGTCTATAGTTTTGAATTAATTGGTGGTCAGTGTCGTCTTTAGGTATAATTGTAATTATTGCTTCCGTCCAGGATAGTGGGATTTTTGTCTTCTCTAGCACTTCGCTGTATAACTCCAGCATGGTCTCTCCTATTATTTCTTGTACCATTTTATATAATTCCACCAGAAGGCCATCTGGGCCCAGCGTTTTGTTATTTTTTTGCTTTTTCAATGCAGCATCTAATTCCATCTCAGTTTTTTTTTTTTTAATTTGATTTATATGCCGCCCTTCTCCGGAGACTCGGGGCAGCTTACAATGCGCTAAGCAATAGCTGGCCTATTTAACATTTCTCTTTGATCATCTGTAATTACAGGTATATCTGACCTTTTTATATATTGTTTTATCTTTTCGTCTTCTATTTCTTCTTGTCTATACAGATTTGCGTAAAATGTCCGAATAATTTCTTTTTTCGCTTTCCTACTATAGTGGATTTCCCCATTTTCATCTTTAAGCTGATATATCATTCTTTTGTCTCTGTCTTTTTTCAGTCTATAGGCCAGCCATCTACCTGGTTTGTTCGCCAACTCAAAGTAATTTTGTTTGGCCATTTTTATTTTCTGCGCTATTTCTTTTTGGTTCATCAAATTTATGTTATGTTTAGCTAACTTCCATTCTTCTTTTATTTTTTTATTTTGGGGATATTGTTGAAGTTTATATTCTATGTTTTTAAGCTCCTCCTGTAGTTTATCTAGATATTGTTTCCTTTCTCTATTTTTTTCCCTATATATCCAATAATCAGGCCCCTTATGTATGCTTTTGCCGTATCCCAAGTATTCTGTAAAGAAGTATCTTCTTTTTTATTTATTTTAAAGAATAATTCTAATTCCTTTTCTAACATATGTTTAAATTCTTTTTGTTTACAAATTCTTTGATTCATCGTCCATCTCCTAAATGTTCTTTCTCCTTTCCAATTTACAAGAATTGGATTATGGTCTGCCCATTGATTTGCTTCTATCTCTATTTTATCAACCCCATTTCTAATATTCGCAGTCATCCAGGCCATGTCAATCCTGGACCAGGATTGATAGGGATGAGAGTAAAAGGTGAACTGGTTCTGATTTTCATGGGTTTCCCTCCAAACATCTCTCAAATTTATTTCCCTGGCCATAGTAAAAAATTCTTTTGGAAGTATTTCTTTTTTTTTTCTTATTCTTTTTACTCGTTTTGTAATCTTTTTTTACATCTGCTATCACATTATAATCCCCAATTAAACAGATATCTTCATAGTCCAATTCTACCATTTTATTATGTAAATCCTTAAAAAATTCCTGTTCGTTTTGATTAGGGGCATAAATTACTACTAATAGTATTTTCCTTTTTTCCAATACTAACTCGACCATCACCGTTCTATCGTCCTCATCTGAATGTATTAATTTCGAATAAATCCTATCCTTGACGTACACCGCTACAGAATAGATATATTTTCAATGAACTTTTTGGTCTACTGAAGCTAGAGGATAAGCAGTACAGTGCTAGTAAAATATGAGGGTTGTCCATTACTCTTTCTCCTCCCAAATTGTCTAAAGCTCCCCAAATTAGATTGAAATACTTTTACTTTATTTTCTTTAAAAATTCCTTGGTAGTACAGTGGTCTAAAGCACCCTGTTATTAAGACCAGCTGCCTGCAATTACTGCAGGTTCGAATCTCACCAGGCTCAAGGTTGACTCAGCTTTCCAACCTTTCTAAGGTAGGTAAATTGAGGACCCAGTTGTGGGGGCAATAAGCTGACTTTGTATAAATATACAAAAGTATGAAGGCTATTGCTTAGCGCATTGTAAGCTGCCCTGAGTCTCTGGAGAAGGGCGGCATATAAATCAATTTTAAAAAAAAAAAAATCTGCTGGGGGAAATGACACCAATCTGAGTTTTCAGTATATGTACCGATAGATGATTGGCTACTACTATGTTGATCAATGTAGAAAATCTGGTTTGGGTCTTGGCAAAGACCCAAACAATCTCAGAGCATCATAAGCCTATCTGTATTACATGTGCAGCTCACATGAAAATCAATTTTATTGATTAGCTGGAAGGCCAGAGAAATAATCTTTAAAATTTGCTTCTCCCTCAGCAAAATCGGTAACATAAAACAGAAAGTGCAAATGTTTCTAGTGAGATGATTGAAGAGTGTCTACATTGGCAAGAATAATGAAGGAAAGTTTAAGATGCTCTTTGTGATATTAGGATAATGCAGTAGTATAATCAGCAAAACTTAAAAGTACTACTTCTATAGATTGCAATATTAACCTGAAATTATTTTTCCCTTCTTTTAGTTACCAGGAGTGAACCTTCAGCTTGCCAGAGTCAATGAAGTCCTTAAAATAGACCTTTCCAATCTCATTCAAAAGGTGCGATTGTGCCTGGTCAAGACACACATATTTGGCTACACGTTGCATCCCAAATGTCATTCTATTGTTTATCATGTTGCTTTGGATATTCATAAATTATTTCAAGAAGCAGATACTCAAATGTGGAGGATGTGCATAAAGGAAACTCACAGTTTCTCTGTTAATATGTTTTAGCATTTGGAGCTGAAATACAAGAAGAAACACAGTTTAATCTTCTTTAGCACAAGGCAATTTACACATACATTTTTTAAAATCCTTAATAACCACCTTGCTTAGAAATGGAAATTCTGATTCCCATTGTAGTCATAAGTTGAGGACTATCTTCTGATTTAGGATGGAGTATTCTGTTTCAACAATCTGAATGCTTATGATTTTCATTCTATTTCATTCTCCTGACTGCTAACCATTAGGAACTCTTAGCTTAAAACTGGAAATCTTTGTATCATTTAAATTGGGAAGGGCAATGGGTGCCCTTGGGTGTTTTTTTCTTTGCATATTATGCAATTTGTGGATATGTAAGATACTTTTGCATCTGCTTGTGGATTATGCTTATAATATCTGAAGCCATTGATTTCTTAACTTTGAAGAGTTGCTACACACATTTATGACTTTACAGCTACAGCACATGTGGTGCCATGCATTATTTATCTTGATTATGCAAATCACAAGGGCCCTGTATTCTAAAACACCAAGTTGAGTTGCTGTGGGCAATAGATGGGGATTGAGTCATGGGAAATCAAAGAGGGTTCGTTTGAACCAGTCAGCTAAAATAAATTGTAATAAATGAATAAATTGTAAAAACAGGACCATGGTATTTGCAGGCATTTCACAGAGGCTATTCTGTATATGTTGATGCCTCTCACATATTAGAGAAGAAGAGTGATTTTCCCCTTCATGTCATACCTCAAGAACATAAAGGAAGAGAGCTGAATTTAAATTGGTCCATGGTAAAGTTTTTGCCTGATAAAAGCCAGTCATCTTCTATTTTTATTTTTTATTTTTTTTATTTTGAGGTAATGAGGCTAAGAACATAGATCCACCTATTCTTCTACCAGGCCTAAGATGCTGCTGATAAGTAGAACCTTCAGTGAGCTCACACAGTGGTCAGAATGTTTGAATTTAGGTGGATTCTGGAGTAAGAATGTGCCCTTATTCTGTTTGCAGTTTATTTCAGTTTCTAAAATTAAAATGGAGTGGTAATGTACAGAGTTACATTAACAAGGATTAGTCTGCCTCTTCTTAAATACAGAAATAAAAGCTATCTTTTGTAATTGAGGTATTGATGAATGTGTTCATTCCAGGGTTATGCAGCATTTAATGATACTCCTGAACTGGTACGGGATCAAACAAAGAATATTTTGTCAGGTAAGGAAGATTAGGGGATTAATTTATTGACTGCAAAAGTTTGTGATTGGAGTACAGCACTGAATGGAAAAATGGGAAACTTCCTAAAAAAAGGAGCCTTGGTGGCGCAGTGGACTAAAGTGCTGTTAAGTAGCACTTAGCTGCCTGCTGCCTGCAATTACTGCAAGTTCAAATCTCACCAGGCTCAAGGTTGACTCAGCCTTCCATTCTTCCGAGGTAGGTAAAATGAGGACCCAGATTGTGCAATAAGGGGCAATAAGCTGACTTTGTATAAAAAAAAGAACACCACTCGGGGGGCCCGAAAGCCCTACTAAGCAGGTATATACAAAAGTATGAAGGCTATTGCTTAACGCATTGTAAGCCGCCCTGAGTCTCCGGAGAAGGGCGGCATATAAATCGAACTAATAAATAAATAAATAAATAAATAAACAAATAAATAAATAAATAAATAAATAAATGAGAAAAAACTATTAAAATATAGGCCTATTATTAAATAGATGCTAGATATACTGTGGAGTCCTTGGTGCTCTCTGAGCTTGGTTGTTTTCTTGCAGACATTTCATCACCAAAACTAACATCTTCTGCACTGATGATATTGCTTAGTTTAATAATGAAACATCTGCAGGAAAGCAACCAAGCTCAGAGAGCACCAAGGATCCCATAATTCAACCCTGATCTACAAATATTCTCTTCCATCGATAACACTAAATATATCAAAGTTTGGTGATTCTGAATTGTTCTGCATTTTACAATCATAGGCATCTAGGGTTGCTTCAACTTAATCTTGGCTATTTAGGATTGGAGTGTGTTCATTATGTGACACATAAAATCATAGCAAAGCTGTGGGAAAAAGCTATTGAGGGAAGCAATAAATAGAGAATAGGGGAATTTGAAAGGGGAATAGTAACAATTTAGCTATGTAAACCTGATTCCTGATTTAGGATGTGAGTTTGCTTACATCATGGCCTGAAGATTTCCTTTTGAAAAGAACAATTGTAGTGTCTGCTCAGGAATAAGTTGCTCTTATGAGCTGTTAGGATGGACGTTGCTAAAGAGGCAGTAACCAAATATGAACAGTGCTTGGAGCACTGTGAATCACTGTGCATGGTGATTCACAAGATTTCTTAGCTGATTCTTCTATTGATCTCCCTGCTTGATGTGTGTGGTTTATTAGTGCCAGCCTATTTACAATTATTCCCCAAAACAAAGCCAAATCAGAACATTATCCATGAACTCTAATAATAATATTGTTAAAGAGTGATATTGACTTACCATAAGTAGTTGTTGAGGTACATGAGAATCTAAAGGAGAAAGGCCAAGGAAAAAATGCGGTCTGTCTTGAGGAGCAAGGCTGATGTAGGGAAAGGTTTGAATAAAGCATATGAAGGTACTGAGATGTCCTTCTCATCTCTCCATGCTTTGATGTAAAAGGTAAAAATAATATACAAAGCTGTGGTATAGAATCTATGTAGAAAGGTTGATCATGGATTCTCTTTATTATCAGTTCTCAGATATTTCAATTCAAGAAAAGGTTAAATATTGCTTTGCACTTTCTATATGAATTAATTTCCTTTCCAGTAAATTTCCTTTTCATATCAACTTTTTATATTTATTCCCAAATTAATGTTTGAAATTCTTCAAGAACCAGGTAAATTCATTGTTAGGTCTAGATTTGGCCTATAACCTCTGGTTGACTACTCCAGTCACAATTTTAGTAGTTTATAACTTTTTTTCATGAGCTAAGTCCTTGCATGCTATAAAGAAAACCAAAGAAAGTATTTATTAACAAACTCTTCTATTTTCATTCTTGCATATGGATCCATTCTGCCATTATAAGCAGCTGTACCTCGTAAGTTTTGAAAGAGCATGGAAATAATGTATATGTAAACATATGCATGATTTGTCAAAAAAAAAAAAATGAAATTATTCCCAGAATGTCTTTTTCAACCAGGGAGATATTAAAAGCAGAGCAATTACTTTGTTATCTTTAATGTGCATTAATCAGAAGCCCCATTGCTTTTCTGGAAATTGCATGCCACTTTCTTCCTAGTGAAAAAATGTGTTTCTTCTCATAGCAAAGCTTTAAAATGCCAATCATAGGTAGTGCTGATGTGCAAATTATTTTTAATTAAAACTGTATATTTAGCCGGCCACTAAGGGGAAAAATCAGATTTTATATCTGCAACCAAATATTGATATACAAGTCAAGTATTGCTTGCAATGCAAATGAAGATGCTATTTCTACTTAAAATACATCTAGTTTCATCTCTAAAACTCCCAGTTCATTTCTTTCTCATAATTCCTCGTAGATTTTCTTGAAGGCAAAAGATAAAAGATTTTGAGGGGCATTCAATTTCACAGAGAGACTTAATACATTGCTTTTAGCATATCCTAGAAACTGATGGGATTTAAAATTTTACATTTTTAATACATATTGACAGTTATGGTCCTTCCTATTATAAAGATTTAGTAGAGCTGCCATATTCTTTGCAAGTCCATATCTCCATAAGCAAGCTCTATTACCAACATATAGGTAACATACCCGAATGTTTCTTGCACAAATGTTTATGACATTTAAAAGCAAGTAAAATAACCACTGTTGCCTCTAGCCCTGCTTGTGCAGTGACTTTGAATCTGTTTTATTTTATTTATATTTTTTGCTATTGAAGATACATATCTCAATTCAGAATTAGAATTCTTTCCATGTAAATGTAAGACTGGAGAAAAAAACAACGAATGAACTGGTTTAGACATGCCTAAATATGTTAACTTGTGTGGAAATATTTGGATGATCGATCAAACAGAGTGATTTTGAACTACAGTAAGTACCGTATTCTCAGTAAGGTCAAGACCATGAGAACAGCATTAGACTTCTTCGCCTCATCCCATTGCTCTCAATAGCTCAGATGCTTCATTTCCCAGTTGCCAGTCTTCCTGCTTCCCAGGGTCATCTCACCCTTTTCTTCCTTCCAGGTCCTCCCTCTTGTATTATTTTCTTCCTCAAATTTCAAAAGAACTCTTGATTACTCTGGGCTCCAATTAGACTGAAAAATGTTAAGTAAAGATGAGCAGATAAGAGTTGAGCCCAGAGCATCAGGAGCATAAGTGCTGGAGGCCTGTTTCACTTGAAAATGCTGGCTTCTACCTGTTCTGAATAATATCAAGTAAAATAATAATACCAAGTAGTAAGAAAATACGTGAGCCTTGATTTATTAGAAAAGGTAATGAATGAGCAGAATGAATCAGATCCAAATGTTTTAGCCAAATCACTGTAACTATTGAAGTCCCATGTTGTTCTCTTTAAAGTAGAAGAATTGCATTTGGGTTGCAGGTGAGAATTTCCATGATTAAATGCCTTCATATTTTATTAGGTAGGCTTTTGGTCATGGGAGCAGACAGAGACTTGTCTCCTTGGTGAGAATAAGGCTGTTGTTTAATTGGAATGAACATGCTGCAGTAGAAAGATTGCACAAACCTAAGCATTGCATCCGTATGTGAGTTTGCAATATTAAAGGCTTGCTTTTAAAGGTGGAGTCCAATAAGTCTGTTTTGTTTGTGGCAAGTGTAATTGAAATCCTTAACATGCATTCATCCTTTTCAGATATAAAAAATATCCTGGAAAATGTTGGTTCAAACATCACAGCCTTTACTAAAAAGCTTCCCATTCAGGAGATTCTAACAGATTTCACGGTATATCTCACTCAGAGCGAAGCGTATGTTGAAGATTATTTTCCATTAGTGGAGCAATATGATTTCTACAGGTATGTGCATATTATTTTGATGAAAAAATGCAGAGGCTACTCTATCAGTATTATTGAAGATCAATACCAGTAAAACTGTTACTTACAGCTTAAACAAGAGGATGCCTATTACATAGTGAAAGTGGTTAGCCATATCCAGCTAAACTGGAGAAGCATAGCTGTGAGCACAATGCAAATACACAATGATCTGTAGAAAAACATGCAGGGCAGCAATATTCAAAACCAAAACATTTTAGGTCTATTTTTACTTCAGGTACATTTAAATTAGTATAAATTGCATATAACTTCAGCTGCCTTGTTCTGCCCCAGAAACTGGAAGCACTGGAAATTAGACTAATTGGAATCTAATCTGAAATAGGCTTCTCGTGCCTAGCGATAACAAAGATCAGGATCCAAGAAGTGAAGAATTATTACACCAGAGAGGTCCTGGTGAGCAGCAATGCGGGAGGTGCAAGAGAAACACATGTTCAGGTTCTCAAAAGTGAGACATTTTTAATCCTGCTCCTGCCCCATGAAAAGCTTTCACTTATCATGAAAACTGGTAAGTATTGGGACAAGGAAAAATGAGTTGATATATCAAATAGACAACTGTAGACACATGTTTTTAAAAACTTGTTTGTTTTATAAACAACTAGCTGATAACCTGGCATTGCCCAGGTATTTATTTATCCCAATCCTGTATTAGACATGAAAAGCCATCGCTCAGTGTGGTGAGAATTAGAGACCTAATTGCCCTGGCCAACAGCATGGGAAAAATTCTACAGGTGATTATCTGCATTAGCAGCCACCTCCCCAGACAATTTGCCCTCTTTGCTTGAAGCTGAGGGCCTAGGGGGGTTATTTTTTGTTTGTTTGCCCCCTTGTGGAGTACTGTGAAGCCGTTACCATGGCAATTCCATTGTGATGTACATTAGAAGCCATTTTAAGGCACAACAGGCTGTATCTTAACAACTTGAATACAAAATGCACACTATCGCTGTATAAATATAACTATCACTATAAATATAATTCATTCCTTTTCATTTCAGCAGCCCAGGCATTCCAGAGTTATGCTGGAACACACACACGCACACACAGACACATGCACACACACCCGAGGGGTGTTAGGGGTGTCTTACCCCCACAGTATTTTTTTCCAGAGAGTAAGTCATCTGTGTAGCAAGTTTGGTTTAAATTGCTCGAGGCATTCTAAAGTTATGCTGGAACACACACACACACACACAGAGACACACACACTCTGAGAGGTATTAGGGGTATGTTACCTCAACAGTATTTTTTTCCAGAGAGTAAGTCGTCTGTGTACTAAGTTTGGTTGAAAATGCTTGAGCCGTTCCAGAGTTATGCTGGAACACACACGCGCGCACACACACACACACACACACACACACACATCTGAGGGGTGTTAGGGGTGTGTTACCCCCACAGTATTTTTTTTCCAGAGAGTAAGTCATCTATGTACCAAGTTTGGTTGAAATTGCTTGAGCCGTTCCACAGTTATGCTGGAACACACACAGACACACACACACAACACTAGGGGTGTCTTACCCCTACAGTATTTTTTTCCAGAGAGTAAGTCATCTGTTTACCATATTTGGTTGAAATTACTTGAGCCGATCCAGAGTTATGCTGGAATACACCCACCCACCCACCCGAGGGGTGTTAGTGGTGTGTTACCCTCACAGTATTTTTTTTCCAGAGAGTAAGTCATCTGTGTAGCAAGTTTGGTTAAAATTGCTAGAGGTGTTCAACAGTTATGCTGGAACACACACACACACACACACACACACACACACAAAGACATCAGGGGTGTCTTAGCCCCACAGTATTTGTTTCCAGAAAGTAAGACATCTGTGTACTAAATTTGGTTGAAATTGCTCGAGTCGTTCCAGAGTTATGCTCAATCGTATATATATACATACATAGATAGATCCTTTTTTATATACAGTAGATACTAGCTGATTACCCAGCGTTGCCCGGGTATTTATTTATCCCAATCTTGTATTAGACAGGAAAAGGAATGAATTATATCTTTAGTGTCAAATCAAAGCAATTTTATTTACAGGGTTTTAAAAAGTATAAGCACAGTTTACAACTTATAAAATAAAATGTTATTCAAATTAAGTATAATATTAATTTAAAACAAAACTTGATTATAAACAACATTTTTAGTTTCATCTCCAGGAGCAAGAATAAATAAATTCTGTGGTGAACCCACCCTTCAGCAAGCAACATAAAGTTATCCGTGGGAGAAACATGGTGATCTCAAACCCACTCCACAGTACTTAATAGACTGACCCTGTGACTTATTGATCATGATTGAGAATGCAAGTCTCAATTTTTTTCCAAAAATTTTTCAATTTTTTTTCCAGAGAGTAAGTCATCTGTGTACCAAGTTTGGTTAAAATTGCTTGAGGTGTTCCAGAGTTATGGTGGAACACACACACACAGATCGAGGGGTGTTAGGGATGTGTTACCCCCACAGAATTTTTTTTCCAGAGAGTAAGTCATCTGTGTACCAAGTTTGGTTAAAATTGCTTGAGGTGTTCCAGAGTTATGGTGGAACACACACACACAGATCGAGGGGTGTTAGGGATGTGTTACCCCCACAGAATTTTTTTTCCAGAGAGTAAGTCATCTGTGTACCAAGTTTGGTTGAAATTGCTTGAGCTCTTCCAGAGTTATGCTGGAACACACAAACGGGTTTAGGGGTGTCTTACCCCCACAGTATTTTTTTCCACAGAGTATGTCATCTGTGTAGCAAGTTTCGTTAAAATTGCTCAAGGAATTCCAGAGTTATGGTGGAACACACAGAGACACAGAAACACGCACACACACTAGTGTTGTCTTAGCCCCACAGTATTTGTTTCCAGAGAATAAGTCATCTGTGTACCATGTTTGGTTGAAATTGCTTGAGCCGTTCCACAGTTATGGTGGAATACAGACAGACACACACACACACACACACACACACACACACACACACACACACACACACACACACACCAAGGGGTGTCTTACCCCTACAGTATTTTTTTTCCAGAGAGTAAGTCATCTGTGTACCAAGTTTGATTGAAATTGCTCCAGCCATTCCAGAGTTATGCTATATATAGATAGATTCAGTATTTGTTTGGATAGTTCCAGTCTTGACAAAACTTTAAATAATGTTTTGGCTCTTAAATTTCCTTTAAATCTTTGAAACCCTATAATCTATTTTTAAATCTTCAGTTGCACAGCACCGTTAATAGTGTTTCTTGCCATTAATATGCAAAGAAGAGCTTATTGGCAGCACAGAATATCCATACAACTCAGTGGTGAAATCCAAATTTTTTTACTACTGGTTCTGTGGGCGTGGCTTGGTGGGCATGGCATGGCTTGATGGGCGTGGCATGGTGGGCATGGCAGGGGAAGGATACTGCAAAATCTCCATTCCCACCCCACTCCAGGGGAAGGATACTGCAAAACCCCCATTCCCTCCCCACTCGTGGGCCAACCAGAGGTGGTATTTGCCGGTTCTCTGAACTACTCAAAACTTCTGTCACCGGTTCTCCGAACTGCTCAAAATTTCTGCTACCGGTTCTCCAGAACCTGTCAGAATCTGCTGGATTTCACCCCTGATACAACTGCTATTAATGTTTTATTAGCAGCAAATAATACAAACTTGGATTATGTAGAACCAGCTATAATCTTCCAAGTCCACTTTTGCAATAGGGAGAGATCCTCAACATCCAACTTCCACAAGCTAAGCTAAACTTGTACTTTTATCCTTGTCCAGGCTTCGCAAATTGAATATATTCCTTTAACCATTTAGTTTTACAGTGTATTTGTTCATCTTCATTCCTTTTATTAAAAAGGTTCTAAAATGCAAGAAAACTTTAAGTCTAATTCTAATACTCTTGAATGAGAATAGGAAATTTAGAGAAATGTGGTTGGCTCTTGATTGATCTTGGAATCATCTTTTTGTTACTCTGTTTAGGTGGCTGGGCTGCTTAATCCTATGCTGCATGGTGATCCTGATCCTGGTCTTTTTCTACCTGGGATTATTATGTGGTACGTGTGACTATGACAAAAATGCAACACCAACAACCAGAGGCTGTGTCTCAAATACTGGAGGAAATTTCCTGATGGCGTGAGTTCTTGCCCTTTTAATCTTTTCCCCAGGTTAAGATAATTGCATTGAAGAAATATACTTGGACGATAAAATGCAAAAAAAGATGAGAAGGAGGAGGAAAACTTTGCCTTGGTTTTTACTGAGATTTGCATTCTAGAACTTTGAAGTTACATTCACTTTCTATGTGTATATATGCAACCACGTGAACTAGTCCTTGTACTTTTCTAGGCAAGGTCTTTTGGAAGTCCATTGCCATTGCCTCTTTCCTAGAGATGAAAGAGAGGGACTGGCCCACCTCATCCAGCTGGCTTTGTGCCTACAGTAGGACTAGAACTGAAGGTCTTGTAGTTTTTAGCCTGATGCCTTAACCACTGACTCTCTAGTTCTTATGTTAACTGTATTTAACTAACTTTAATTCAACTAAACATATGTAAATTAAAGCAGGTACAATTGTGGTGCCTGGCCCTACCTATAGCCTAAAGCAATCATAAACTCACAAGAGGTGTCATATTCCAGATTTAAAAAATTATGTTGGTCGCTTTAAGGTGGTAACCATTCCAATGACTCACCCATGAAGAGATCTTACTGATATGCAAAAGCAGAAGCAGCATCTCATTAAATGGAGTTAAATGGAATATTTTAGTGTATTCTCTGAAAAGGAGGAATCCATCTTATTTTTATATGTAAGATGGACCCTTTAACAATCTTTTGATGAAAACACCTTTTCTAAATAGTAACTTCTTAAAAATCACCTTGTGAATTGTAAACAATTAAAAAACACTTCTTCAATTGTAAAAAATATACTACAGACTTACAATTCCCTAAAAAACAAGCCTTTCGAAACCTACCTGAACTTCTGGTAGAATAAGGAGAGATGCCCTTTGAATGCTCTCTCAGAATATAGTAGTGCTTTAATAGAATTGTGGAAGAAATGCTAAACCTTCTCATATGAGATTCAAAATTCTTGTATTTTAGAAGTTTTGCATTCTGTCCTGCTGTTTTTACAGATTCTCAAGCAAAGCTATTTCAGCAAAGATTCTACATTGTTCCTTCTCCTTACTTACAGACTTATTTTTGATCTGGAAAATCATTGCATACTTCTGAATTAATAGATGTTCTTAAATTGTTTTCCTTAGTCTAAATTGGCTGTTAAAATACTTACAAGAGGATGTACAGTATTCTTAAAATGCTTTTTCTTGTCTCTCCCCCCCCCCCCAACTACCACCCCTCCTTCCATCAGTGGAGTTACTTTCAGCTTCCTCTTCTCCTGGGTTCTGATGCTGACAGTGGTGGTCACTTTCATTGCCGGTGGAAATATGGAGAAGCTGATATGTGAATCGTTTGATGACAAGACTTTATTCCAAGTAGGACACTCTATATAATCATGGATTTCCATATCTTTTCTGATCATTCTAATGTTTGTTATGCACTTGTAAAACATTCAAAATTCTTCATAAAATATCCTGTCAGATGTGCCAGTATGACATCTCTAATAAAATGGAACTTTGAGGAAATGCCTGCCTCGGAGTCTTACTTAGTTGGGGGTGTTACTTGGAACCCTGACATATTCTGCATGTTCATACAACATGTAAGGCCATAATTTAATTTTGTTGTAGATGAGCAGTGTTCAATCTCTGTTTGTTCCATGAAATGCACAGCTAGAAAATAACAGGTCACTTCTGGGTCATTAACCACCTCATTTTGCTTCTTTCTTTGGCTTTTTCTGTGAGTGGAACAAACCCAAGTTCTTGATTCAGAATTATAACCAAGCCACAGCTGGAAACGTCTGTGGATTGTTAGCTATGCCTGCCCACAAACCAGGGGTGAAATGCTACGGTTCGCCTAAACCGGTAGTAAAAAATGCTACTGGTTCGCTGAACCGGTGCAGTAAAAAAATGTAAAAAAAAAAAAAAAGTTCTGACAATCAGCTGAGCGACGCGCAATCATCAAAGCATTTTTTTTACTACCTGTTCGGGTGAATAGGTAGTAAAAAAATGCTTTAAAAAAGTAAAAAAAAAGGCTTGGACGATTGCATGGCACAGCTGTGATCGTCCGAGCCTTTTTTTTTTACTTTTTAAAAGCATTTTTTTACAATCTATTTGCCCGAACCGGTAGTAAAAAAATGCTTTAAAAAAGTAAAAAAAAAGGTTCACAAGATCACGCGGCACAGCCGATTCCCCCTCCCCCCCCCGTTGCTGTTCTACTTACCTTCCCAAGCTTCCTTTTGGTGTGTATTGTGCATGCACAGTTTGGTGCAAACTGCATGCACACACACAGCGTGCGCTTGGCATGCAGCACACATGCACGGCCAGCAAACCAGTAGCAAACTGGTTCAGATTTCACCACTGCCACAAACCAGCAAGTAGGAAGTGACAGCATGCCTAACACAGCGGCCCCCAACCATTTGGGTACCAGGGACCTGTTCTGTGGAGAGAGGTTTTTCCGCAGACCAGAGGGGGCATGGTTTTGTGTGCTGCCTGCATTCCACAGATGGGTTTCACTTGTTTTCATGGCCCGGTTGTTGGCATGCCTCCAACTGGGACCAGTCCATGGACCGGGGTTGGGTACCCCTACCCTAACATATAATTTATTGTGGTACCAAGTTATAGCTTGAGGTAGATGTAAGACAGTCATTGTATCACCTTTAAAGCATTCCTGTAAAGTAGATGGTGATATTATTAGCCATATATTACAAATGAGGAAACAAGTTTGAAAGAACTTCTTGGAAGAAATTAGATATGAACTGGATTCTCCAGTTTTTCAGTCATTCCAAGTTATTACTTTTGCTTAAATAACTTCACTTGATCTAAACTAAGTTCCTATATTGTGCTTCAATAAAGGTTAATGAATAATATGGCCTCTAAAAACACTGTAAATTTGCCACTCTGTGAAATATTACCATTATGTTTAGGAAATGGGTATTATATAATGTAGCGTTCAGTGATCTTGTTACTTGCAAAACAAGTTATAGTAAAAAGAAACCCCGAAATTTCTGAGTACAGGTAGTCCTTGACCTACAACAGTTTCCTTAATTGACTGTTCAAAGCAACAATGGCACTGAAGAATGTTGTTTTATGACCGTTTTTCACAGTTAGGACTGTTGCAGCATTCCCATGATCATGTGATCAAAATTCAGATGCTTGGTAACTGGTTCATATTTATGACCATTGTTGTGTTCCAAGGTCATGTGATCACATTTTGCGACCTTCTCACAAGTGTCAATGGGGAAGCCAGATTCACTTAACTGGGTTACTAACTTATCAGCTGTAGTGATTCACTTAACAACTGTGGCAAGAAAGGTCATAAAATGGGGCAAAACTCACTTAACTAATGTCTCACTTAAAACCAGAAATTTTGGGGCCAATTGTGGTCGTAAATCAAGGACTACGTGCATTGTTTGTAGAAGCCAAATTAGATTTATAAATCAATCTTCTTTAAATTGCATTTTAGATTTTGGACACACCCTACTTGCTTAATCGGCAGTGGAAACACTATCTATCTGGCATCATTCTGAAAAACCCAGATATTGACTTGACATTTGAAAAAGTTTACAGGTAAATTTTCACTCTTTTCTGCTCCTATTGTATAATTAAGTTTCTGAGATTGCATGTATAGCTTCAACCATCTGAAAATGAAATATCTCCCAATTTGCCTCCTGCACTTTCTGCATCATCCCCTTCTTCCCTCCATAACTGGAACAGCCAGGAACCACCTCCTCTTCTTGATTGTAGTGGTGGAAGGGATTCTTTTCCCCTTTTGTCCATTTCCATAGCAATAAAGTATCCAAATGGATGCTTGACCTTACCCCTTTTTTCTGACTTTCTGGCTGACTTCTCTTCTTCAGTTAGAACTGGGAAAATCCTCAGTTTCAATGTAGTCTCTTGCTCTCACTTTTGTTCTTTTGGGTGATGAACTGTCTTCCAGTTTGGGACCCCCAGAAGTATGGTTTCTGATGATCATGGACTTTCTTAAATTCAGTGCTCTAATAATATAATAGAGTGCAAGGATGTCCTCATGTCAGACTTCCTCTGGTACGAAAATTACAGAAGTATGCTTCCTGAATTCTGTGAGTGATCAGGAATGTCCTGTTTTGCAGGAATGATGCAGGGATCTCTTATAGATACAGCAGTTCTAAGAAGGAAAGAATTTCCAGTGCTAGAATCAATCAACTTAGATAATTGGTTGTTTTTGTGAATTTGAAAACGTTGACAAGTGAGCAGAAAGATAATACTGAAGCCATTTTCAAACAACATTTTCAAAGATTCTGAGGAAACTTCTTGCTACAGTGTGATGACCCCAGTAAAACTCATTCTTTAAGGTTTGCATTTCTTTGGTCAGAAAGTATCTGATAACTTTCTCCATCTTCATAAACGTTCAGCCATTCATTGGGATTAAACTGACACTTTGTCTCTACATATATAGCTACATAGACCAAATCAAGATTAAATTGATTTGTAAACTCTTGTGGAATTCAGTCTCCAAAACAACACAAAGCAACAAATTCTACCTGGCATAATCCCTCTGCCATTTCTGAGATTCAGATTTAAAGTTGAACCTTACGGTTTCATTAATGACTTCCTTTTTAATTTAGGTGTTACACTTTCAAATTTATGCTCATATTTTGCAGTGATATTTATTTAAGTTGGATGTTGTTTCCTTAAGTTGTAGTTTCTTAATAAGAGAAAGAAGGTCAATGTCAAGTTTGAACCACTTTGCTCCTTTCAAACCTTAACACTTTTCAACTTGCCAATGAACTGGGGGAGGGAAGGGGGAAATAGAATGCTGAGATTGTGTGCGTGGACTATGAAAGTCTGGCAACCATCAAGGTCACCACTGCAGGTGCTTGAGAAGGTGATGGACTGATGTAGTGGCAGAAACTCAGGCTCAAGCGGTCCCACAGGTGATGGGGCTGCTGCCGGATTATGTGCTGGTTTGGGATGACCGAGAACCCCCGCCTTTGAAAGCCATATTTGATGGGCAGCTGGAGAATCTAGCCTATTTCCTGAACTAGGAACTACTTGGAGCAATATGAAGCAATGCACCTGGACAAAGTTGCCTTCATGAACACAATTACTTCGAATCTAGAAGGAGAGGCAGCAGTCTGGGTGGTGTTCCTCCATGACGAAGGGCCTTCCTGGATGAGCTTCGAGCTATATTTGGAGACCCTGCCCAAGCCCGTCAAGCAGAATCTGGAATCTGCACTATAAAGCGAGGGAGTAGACCAGTAGCCAAGTTCTGCAGCCTTGCTGGGAAGCTGAAAGGATGGCTGGAATTCTTGCTGTTCTGTCACTTCCGAGACAGACTAAACAAGGAACTGTACCAAAGCTGCCTGCCCCAGGGAATTCCAGACAATGTAAGGGCATGGTACCAGCTGGCGACCACAGTGGAGCTAGACCTGTTGGAGTACCAGCAACACACAGCGCATGAGGGTCATCCCTGACAAGGCCAAGAGAGACGCTTGCTGGCACGCAAGAGGCCAACAGCCCCTCCCTTGACCCCAAAGGAGATTCCACAGCACCTTCCTGGAGCCTGCTTCCGATGTGCAAAAGAGGGCCATTGGGCTGCCAATTGCCTAGCCCCGCAACCCATATCAGGGCTGAGGGTTCCAAGTCAATGGAAGCCAAGAAGGTGCTGAGGAAGATGAAGGAGAAGATGTGGGTGGCGCAACAGGTCGTGAGGTCTCTCCCCACTCCAGTGAGGGGGAGGGAACTGTGACCCTCAGCAAGCCCAACCTGGTCTTCTATGAGAATGACAGCAAGGGGAGGGTGATCCAATGGTAAGTGGAACCATTGCCCCTTTAACTGCCCAGGTGGAAGATGTTAGTGTCCCACTCAGGAGCAAGGAAGGGTCTTCACTGCCCTTGTAGACTCGGGTTGCACCCGCTACTTGGGTAGCCTATGAACTGAGGAAAAGATGGGACTGAAACTTAAAAAATTGAGGCAGCCTATGAAGTTTGAACAATGGCTCCCTCACTGGGGGGATTCCCCACCACATGCCTAACTGAGCCAGTAAGCCTGAAGGCAGGGAGCCACGATGAGATAATTCGCTTTATAGTAACCCCAAAAATGGCAGAGACTATGATATTGGGATTGGCATAGCTGAAAAAGTGAGATCCAGTGGTGGACTGGAAGGATTACAAGAGGCGCTTGAAGAGTAAAGCAGGCAGATTGCAATGCATGGGGATGACACACAAAAGTGGCGAAACACTGTTGGTGGGGAGGGAAAACATAGAATCCATGAATGCTGAAAGTGGCCAAGTGGGTCCAGTAATCCCAAAGGAGTACCAGGACCTAGCTGAAGCATTTAGCAAACAGGAATTAGACATATTCCCTCCCCATCACCCCACTGGCTGTGCCATTGAAATACTGCCTGGGGCAAAATTACCCAAACCAAAGATGTACTCAATGACCCCAAGGGAGGGGGAGGAGCTCAGAAGCTTCATGGATAAAAATCTAGATAGGGTGTCAACTTGCAAAGCTTTCAAGTTCCATGAGCAGGAGGGAGGGAGAACTGAAGTGAATTCCATACATTTTTCTGATCGCAATCAGAAGGAGGGTGTTAGGTTTCACAGCCAGCCAAAGTGGTTAATTGGAGAATGTGATTTATGACATGGCCAGGGAGGAGGGGAGAGACAGGGTCATAAGGGAACATAAATCTACGTGGGGTCAGTCCTGACTAATCCGAGTATTGCCGGAATGGTGCTCCTAATAAATCACTATATTTCCTTTGAAGTTTGGATCATGGCTCATGAATTAATTAGGGCATCTTTCGGAAACTTGACATAGGGACTTCATCCAACTGGCAAAATCTAGGATGGCAGCTCTGATACTCTTCAAAGAAAAGAAAGATGGGTCTTTGAGATTATGTATGGATTTTCGAGGAATTAATGGGGTCTGTGTGGAAAACATGTCAACAAAGCTGGCAGGCTACTTCGGGTTTGTAAAGACCCTTCACTTAGCTAAGAGGCTGTTCTGATGGCCCAAGATATAGAAAGACATAGAAAACTATGTAACCAACTGCCCGATATGTGCGTCCTTGAAGTGATTGCCAGGGAAGACTCCTGGGTTTCTACAGCTGGTGGCCAACCCCCTCAGACCGTGGGAAGAAATCGCCATGGAGTTTATAGTAGAATTGTCTGAGTAATGGGAATACTCTGATTTGGATAGTGGTTGATCTGTTTTCAAAGCAGGTACACTTCATTGCATATCCAAAGCTTCCCTCAACCCGGAGTCTGGCCAAGATGTTTGTGCAGCACATCTATTGGCTGCATGGAGTCCCAAGGCGCATCATTTCAGACTGGGGAATGTAGTTTACAGCAAAGTTTTGGTGAGAGTTCATAAAGCAAATAAGGTCAATCCAGGGACTTTGTTTGGGGTTCCATCCAAGTACTAATGGGGTGGTGGAACGAGCTAACATAATAGTGAAGCAATACCTATGTTCAGTGGTGGAATTCAAATTTTTTTACTACTGATGTGTGGGTGTGGCTTGGTGGGCGTGACAGGGGAAAGATACTGCAAAATCTCCATTCCCACCCCACTCCAGGGGAAGGATATTGCAAAATCTCCATTTCCACTCCACTCCAGGGGAAGGATACTGCAAAATTGGTTCGGGGGGGGGGAGAAATTGCCCCCTTCAGAACGGGCTTGCAATTTGGGTGTCCTCCTAGACTCACAGCTAAGATTAGAGCAACATGTGACAGCTGTGACTAGTGGGACCTTTGCACAGGTTTTCCTAGTGCACCAATTGCGACCCTACTTGGATCGGGAGGCTCTCCTCACAGTCACTCATGCCCTTGTCACCTCACGGTTAGATTATTGCAACGCGCTCTACATGGGGCTATCCTTGAAAAGTGTTCAGAGACTACAGTTGGTCCAGAACGCAGCCGCGCGAGCTGTCGTGGGTGCACCTAGGTACACCCACATTACACCAATTCTCTGCGAGCTGCACTGGCTCCCTATTGGCCTCCGGTCACAATTCAAGGTGTTGGTTATTACCTTTAAAGCCCTACATGGCTCAGGGCCAGGGTATCTTTGAGACCGCCTTCTACTGCATAGCTCCCAGCGACCGGTAAGATCCCACAGAGTTGGTCTCCTCCGGGTCCCGTCAGCTAAACAATGCCGGCTGGCGGGCCCACGGGGAAGGGCCTTCTCTGTGCCCCAGCTCTCTGGAACCAGTTACCTCCTGAGGTCCGGACCATCCTCGCCCTATTGGCCTTCCGAAAAGCGGTGAAGACCTGGCTTTTTCGGCAGGCCTGGGGCCGTTGATCTCGCTCTTGCGATCCAGCGAGATCTGGCCATGAATGGTATGAATGAGTTTTTAATGTTTTTAATGTTTTTAATTTTTAAATGTTTTTTATTAGGATTTTAAATGTATTGTGAGTCGCCCTAAGTCTTCGGAGAGGGCGGCATATAAATTGAATTAAATTGAAAATTGAAATTGAAAATCCCCATTCCCTCCCCACTCCTGGGGGAAGGATTTTGCAAAATCTCCATTCCCACCCCACTCTGGGGCCAACCAGAGGTGGTATTTGCCGGTTCTCTGAATTACTAAAGTTTCTGCTACCGGTTCTCCAGAACCTGTCAGAACCTGTTTAATAGCACCCCTGCCTATGTTGCTATGTAAACTACCAACAAACAAACTGGGCAGAGCTCCTACCTTTTGCTTTTAATAACTTGGTGCATGGTAGTACTGGGTTCACCTCCTTTAAAGTAAGTACTGGAGTTGAGTTTGTGCCAATGACAGAATTTCCAAGGGAACCTCCTCCCTCAGTAACATTAGCTGAATGGATGGACACTCTAAAAGCTGCCTGGGAAAATGTGCAGAAAGCCCTGAATAAAGCCAGGGAGTCACAAAAGAAACAGGCAGACTGGAAAAGAGCCCTCCAGAAGGAGTTCAGCACTGGGGGAAAAGTATACATATCTACTAAATACCTGAAGCTTGAACCAACCTTGTAAGAAACTGGGTCCCAAGTACTTAGGTCTGTTCCCAGTTGTTCAAATTATAAATCCAGTTATAGTGGAATTATGGTTACCGAAGGTGCTCAAGCAAGTCCACCCAGTGTTCCACTATAGTTTCTTGAAATCCTTCCAAGACTCTAAGTTAAGGCCAGTCAAAGGGGAGCTTCTGCCTCCCATTGTAATGGGGAGGGGGAGGAATATATGAGATCAAGGAGATACTGGACTTAAGGTACTTTAACGGGAAATTACAATACTTAGTGCAGTGGAAAGGATATCCCTCAGCTAATGCTGAGTGGGTAGGGGCCCATAATATTAGCGCAGACATGTTAGTAAGAAGGTTCCATGCAAAATACTCTCAACGACCGAGGAGATTATTAAAGGCTAAGTCTACCTAGGTAACGGTGTTAATGTATGCTTAATATTTTCCAGGTATCCTTTTCTTCAGGGGGTCAACATGTCAAGATTGAACCACTTTGCACATTTCAAACTTTAATTCTTTTCAACTTGCCAATGAACTGGGGGAGGGAAGGGGAAAATAGAATGCTGAAATTATGTGCATAGACCGTGAAAGCTTGGCAACCATCCAGTTCACCACTGCAGGTGCTTGAGAAAGAGATGGACTATTCCCATAACAAAAGGACGTCTCATAATTAGATAATGTGATCACCGAGAGGTCAGGAGAAAAGAAAGCTATTGTTTAACTAAGCAAGCATTTGCATGGGAAAATCAGAGCTTGTTTTGATTCTTCAGTACCAAAATGGTGTATCCAATAAAGTTTTACTTTTGGGAATTCAAAGCTCCTGAGAGAATTTCCTTCTTTTGGGTTCACTAGTTGGACAGTTGACAGTCAGATTATTCTTGCTTTGAAGCAGAAGCTAAGTAAGGACTCAAATATCAGTTACTACTTCCATTCAATTTTTCATAAGCCAAAAATTGTCAAGAATTCCATCAGATGTTTGAGTCTTTGAGAGAGAAGGATTAATTCTATAGTTACACAGAAATATCTCATACTTAAGTATCTTGAAAAAATAGTTGTGTTATTAATTAGATTCCAAAGATTATTTGAAACTTCCAAATCTTTAGGTATTTTGCGTGAATTGTCTAATATTTGCCTTTTGAATAGCAGAGTCATCACAAATTGTCCAAATAATTCTCAACTTCAAATGTGCTTGTGAGGTAAGGTAGGAAGGGTTTGCTTAGCAAATTTGGGGATTTTATAAGCTGCCCAGTTGTTAGAGGGGAGCACAGCCTTAATGAATATAATGAAATAAATAACCTTTCTATTCCTTTGAATTCAGACTGATACTGTATTCGGTTAAATCGATTTTTGATGGAAAATACTAGGATCCTGTTAAGGATATTGTTGTTGTGTTACCAACCAGCAGAGTGTAGAGCACAGAGAAACGTTGCTGAGAGCAATGAATAAGAGATGTGCAAACTGGTTTATCAAAAGTTTACTTTATAGGGGAAAAAACAATCTCATAGTCTTTAAATCAATCCAATTCTTTGCCAGTTAAATCAGTCCAGTGATACAAAAATCTTCTTACCACACAAACAGTAGTTGGTTAGAATAACAAACTCACTCTGGTTCACAAACCACGATGGTAGCAGATCCATCCAATGATGATAGCACAATGGTAGCAACTCCACACACTATGGTAGCATATCATCAACTGAATACATTACAGTACCTTTCTTAAATATGTTTACAACTAGTGATTATCTAATTACAGCATGACTCAGCATTACAATGAATCAGCAGTAAAACTTTAAAGTCACACAATACATATTCATATTGAAGTCACAGAACACATATATTGCCTGGACAACTTGTTAGGCTCAAACCATATCCTAACAGATCCAAAATTGGAAACAAATTCTTGATTTATCCTTTTTCTATATATCTTTTTAGTGACTGCAAGGAAAATAAAGGCATTTATGCCACTCTCCGCTTGGAAAACCTCTTCAATATCCATAAAATCCTAAACATCAGCATGGTGAGTTTAACAGTTTATCAGTATCTTAGTACTTTACTATGCAATCTTTTGCATTTTGTTTTATTTTGATTTTGCTAGAAAATATGATTTACAAGAAGAAGGTGTTTGTGCATCACAGTGTTTGGATCCCTGGCCCAAATATGAATTTTTATTGTCGTTGCAAGATGGCACTCTGGGATCCTTCATTTGTCCTTCAGTGCTGTTATTCATTCTGTCCCTGGCATCTTGTCTGTGTTTAAAGTGTTTGGGGTCCTCCTTCAGCTCAATTTTGCTTCAGGCTGTTTCCTTTCACAGGATGAACTATGTGTTTTCATTTAATGTTACAGGATTTGAATTACAATATTTACAAAGCACCTCTGATGCCAACTTTCTCCAGGCAGTGCCAAACATGAAAAATGGTACAATAAAAAAATATCTAAGATACTTCAAATGAAATAGAAGCAATTAGTGTACATTCATAGTCTTGCTGTAGCATCTTATGATGCCAGTGTAAATTAAAAATGCTTTTTCCGTATGCCAAAATTAGTACATACCTGTTCTGTCCCCGTCTCACACACGCACCCCCACAGACAGGCAACAGTTAAAGAACTCAGTCGACAACAGTTTATCCGGTATCAGAATTGGCAGCAACCCAGTGGCTGGCTGCCAGGTATTCTTTACTCATGAGGGGGGAGTTTCTCCCTTCATCCGGGAACAAAGCCAATACACAATAATCAACGAAGTCCAGTAAATACAAAGAAGGTCGTCCAATATCTGTTTTTTGCTTGTCACAGAGCTGAACCGGCCACCACACCCTCTTTTATACCCTGTGGGGTGTGGCCCAGTGACTCAGCCTAATCCCTGGCACGCCTCTTCCTCTGCTGCGCGCACCTATCTCTGCGACGCTGTCGAGGGTCCAGCAAAGACTCATCATCATCATCATTACTGTCCACCTGCGGCTGCGTGGAAGTGCTTGGCCCCGGCCCTATCTCTTGCCCTTCGGAGGACACCGGAGGCATTGCCAGAGAGGAGGGTCCTGGAGAGGGAGGCCTTGCCAACTCCTCTCCTTCATTCTCGGAGTCCTCTCCTGCTGATAACACAGGCTCGGTGATCGGAGCTACAACAATACCGAATGCTTAGGAGTAGAGAAGAGGGCAAGTTTTCACAGAAGAGGCACCAGAACAGAAAAGACTGTTGCAGTCCCAAGGATGTGGCCCAATCTAGAGAGATTTATTGCAGCCATTAGATGGGTTGACATGAAAAAGGGATTCTTTGGGGTATTCTGATCCAGTTGTTTAGCCTTGCAGATTTAGAACATAGAACATAAAATGACAAGTTGGAAGAAACCTTGGAGGTCTTAGTCCATCCCTCTGCTTGGGCAAGAGACTCTATACCATTGTGGACAAGAGGTTGTACAATCTCTTTTTGAAAACCTCCAGTGATGGAGCACCCACAACTTCTAAAGGCAAGTCTTTCCACTGATTAATAGTTCTCGCTGACAGGAAATTTCTCCTTAGTTCTAGGTTGGATCTTTCTTTAATATTATCCTTGTCCTGCCTTCAGGTGCTTTGGAGAATATGTCAATTCCCTCTTCTCTGTGACAGCTCCTCAAATATTGGAAGACTACTATCATATCACCCCTAGTCCTTCTCTTCATTTGACTAGACACACCCAGCTCCCCCAACCATTCATCATATGTTTTAGCCTCCAGCCCCTAATCATCTTTATTGCTCGTCTCTGAATTCTTTCTAATCCCAACATCTTTTTTACATCATGGTGACCAGAATTGGATACAATATTCCAAGTGTGGTTTAGTAAAGATGAAAATTTCTTTGAATTGAATTCGATTTCTGGTAGCTTCACAGATATGTTGAAAATGTTTTGGAAGGAGTGACCAGAAAGAAGCTTGCCATTTCTTTTAGCTAGAACAAGGATACCCAACCCCCGGGCTGTGGCATGGTATTGAAGGGTGCACAGGTCAATTTTGCGTGAGTGGTGGGCACTCACACACTGGAAACTCCATTTGCGCTCATGCGGGAAGCTCCATTTGCACAAGCAGTGGTCACTCATCCTCGTGCAGGGATCTCGTGCCTGCTGATTACATGGGAAACAGCCCCTCTCCCTCACCCACTGGTCTGCAAAGCTGGAAAAGTTGGAGACTCCTGACCTAGAATAATGTTTCTCAACTTTGCCAATTGGAAGATACCTGGATAGAGGATTCTGGAAGTTGAAGTCTACTCATCTTCCAGTTGACAAAGTTGAGAAACACTGTTTAAAATATTGTTTTGATTTCCTGATTATTCCTTGGAATTTCCTGATTGTTCCTTGACCAAATTCTAATCAGGTGTCAACCATCCTACCAGTGGTAAAATCTGAACTGGTTTACTATTGGTTTGCTTGCTGCGCATGTGTGCTGCATGCCAAACGTGCGCATGTGCAGTGTGCACCATGCACCAAATGCGAGGTGCACGCATGCAGTGCACAGCAAAAGAAGGCATGGGGTAAGTAGAACAGCACACGGGGGGGTGATCAGCTGTCGCACGCGATCATCAGAGACTTTTTTTTACTTTTAAAATAATTTTTTTACAACCTAGTTCCTGAATGCTTTTAAAAGGTTAAAAAAAGGCACGGCAAGCAGTGATCGTTGGAGCCCTTTTTTTACTTTTTAGGCATTTTTTAGTACTAGTTCTCCAGAACTGGTAGTAAAAAATGCCTAAAAAGTAAAAAAAATAAAAATAAAAATTCCAATGATCAGCTGAGCGACCTGCAATCTTCAGAACTTTTTTTTTAATTTTTAAAGCATTTTTAACTACCAGTTCTGAAGAACCGGTAGTAAAAAAATGCTTAAAAAGTAAAAAAAAAAAAGTTCCATCGATCACGCATTGCTCAGGTGATCGTCAGAACTTTTTATTTTACATTTTTTACTACCGGTTTGGCAAACCAGTAGCTTTTTTTACTACCAGTTCGGGCGAACTGGGACAAACCGGTAGCATTTCACCCCTGCATCCCACTCAGTCAACTAGCAAAGAAAGACTCCTGGCTATTTGTTTCTGTCAAGAGTATACTTTACTGAAGCTTAAGTGGTTGCAGAAGTAGTGTAAACTGAATCTGAGATTTTTCCATGCAAACAATACAAAGTAAATTTTCTTTTGCCCCCCCACTCCCCAGACATTCCCCCGGTTATCTGTAAATGTCCAATTAGGTGCTTGTGTGTTATTTAGGAAGCAGGTTCTCGATTCCCAGCACTGTATGTTGATAGTTGACCTTGGCAGGCTGAAACTTCTCACAAGGCTCAGCTGGGCTTCCATCCCCCCCCCCTTCTTCCACATTCCAATCTCCTCCCCCCCACCCATTGCTAATATCAGGCTATCAGCTCATGAAGCTTGGATAAGAGAGATGCAGCCATGACATGTTACTTCTCCAGAAATAAGTCTAGTCCTACAAAACAAAATACAATAACAATTAGTAGCAAATCATATGCAGATGGGTCATTAAGGTTTGTTAGAGTACTTAGCATGGAATTGGCAGGTGAGGCAGGGGTAGTGCACCTGGGATGCCTTAACCCACTCAGTGTCAGAAGGGGGAAAGTCCTTCCATAAAATTAAGTATTGCAACTTTCCTTAATAGCGGCAATAATCAAGGATTTCCTTGACCTCGAAATGTTGTTCTCCTTCTATCAGGATGGGAGGGGTGGGGACTTCCTAACAGGATGCAAGGGTAAATCAGTGACAGATTTCAAAAGGCTACAATGGAAAACTAGGTGGATGCGTTTAAGATTCTTAATCAATTTCAATCCAATTGTCACTGGGTTAATGACCCTAGTAATCGGAAATGTCCCCACATATTTTGAACCAAGTTTTTTTCAGGGTTGCTGTGACTGAATAAATTTTGTAGAAATTTAACCTTTATCCCCTACTTTAAATTCCTTCTGTGGAGCTCTCCTCTTCTCGACTTGCCTCTTGTGCATGTCCTGCACTCATCCAGCACCTTATCCACAGGTCAGGTGTTCTACAGAATTCGAATCCAATCAGTTAAGAATACCAGTTGAGGTGTGTGTTGAGGGAGTTCTGGCATAAACTGTCTTTCCCGCCGCCTTGAAAGAAGCGGTGGTGAGGCCCCTCCTCAAGAAGCCCTCCCTGGACCCGGCTGTGTTAGCAAATTATCGTCCTGTCTCCAACCTTCGCTTTGTTGCGAAGGTTGTTGAGAGTGTGGTTGCATGACAGCTGCCTCAGTACCTGGATGAATCGACTTATCTAGATCCGTTCCAGTCAGGCTTCAGGCCCGGGTACAGCACGGAGACGGCATTGGTCGCATTGGTTGATGATCTCTGGAGGGCTTGGGACAGGGGTTGCTCCTCTGTCCTGGTCCTATTAGACCTCTCAGCTGCTTTTGATACCATCGACCATGGTATCATGCTGCACCGGTTGGAAGGGTTGGGGGTGGGGGGCACTGTTTTACAGTGGTTCTCCTCCTTTCTCTCTGACCGGTCGCAGTCTGTGTTGACAGGGGGGCAGAGGTCGACCCCGAGGCCCCTTGTATGTGGGGTGCCGCAAGGATCAGTCCTCTCGCCCCTTCTGTTCAACATTTATGTGAAGCCGCTGGGTGAGATCATCCGTGGTTTTGGGGTGAAGTACCATCAATATGCTGATGACACCTAGCTGTACATCTCCACCCCAGACCACCCCAATGATTACCTCGAGGTGATGTCCCGGTGCCTGGAGGCCGTACGGATCTGGATGGGGAGGAACAGACTCAGGCTCAACCCATCCAAGACCAAGTGGCTGTGGTTTCTGACGTCCCAATATAGTCAGTTGGCGCCATCTCTGACTATTGGGGGCGAGTCGTTGGCCCCCACAGATGGGGTTCGCAACTTGAGCGTCCTCCTGGACTTGCGGCTGTCTTTAGAGGAGCATATGGCGGCCGTGGCCAGGAGGACTTTTTATCAGGTTCGCCTGATTCGCCAGTTGCGTCCCTTTCTGGATCGGGACTCGTTACGTATGGTCACTCACGCCTTTGTCACCTCGTGCCTGGATTATTGCAATGCTCTCTACATGGGGCTCCCCTTGAGGAGCACCCGGAGGCTCCAACTGGTCCAGAATGCGGCCGCGCGGGTGGTGACGGGAGCGATGTGGCGCTCCCATGTGACCCCCCTCCTGCACGAGCTGCACTGGCTCCCAGTGGTCTTCCGGGTGCACTTCAAGGTTTTGGTTACCACCTTTAGAGCGCTCCATGGCTTAGGACCAGGGTACTTACGAGACCGCTTTCTGCCACCAGTAGCCTCTCACTGACCAGTTCGCTCCCATAGAGAGGGGCTCCTCAGGGTGCCGTCGGCCAAACAATGTCGACTGGCAGCCCCCAGGGGGAGAGCCTTCTCTGTGGGGGCACCTCCCATCTGGAACAAGCTCCCCCTGGAGATACGGAGGATCCAAGACTTACGCATCTTCCGCCGCGCCCTAAAAACGTTTTTATTCCAACAGGCTGGTCTGGCCTAACTCTTCCTTTTAAATTGGGTTTTAAATGTTTTTCAGATAAATTGGATGTCTTAATTTGTTTTTTGAGCCTAAATTATTTAATCTGTTTTTAATAGTTTTTAACTTTTGTATGTCTTTGTATTTTATTTTGGCTGTTCACCGCCCTGAGTCCTTCAGGAGTAGGGCGGTATACAAATATGATAAAATAAAATAAAATAAATAAATAAAGACAAAGTCCAGGCCAGTGGCTACTCGGAAGGGTGTGAATCCAATACTACTGTGTAGTGAATTATTGTAGACAACCTCAACGAAGGGTAAGAGTTCAGCCCAGTTGTCTTGCTGGTAGTTCAGGTAACAATGGAGGTATTGCTCCAACATGTCAAGTAACATCCCCAGCAGAAGTAAAACGCCAAGGCAGACATTCTCCTCAAAGTTCCATTTTATTAAAAATGTCATATTGGCACATGTGGGAAAGCCTGAAACTGAAAGGCCTCTGGGTTTTCCCCACCCAAATCAAAATCAAAGTTCCTTCCCCTGCACCCACATGTCCATCACATTGTCCAATCGTCCCTGTCCCAACTGGAGTTGTTTCCCAGTCACACCTCTCCAGGTGCAGGCTGAACCTCCTTGACTCCCAGGGAAAAGAATGTTATAGCTATACATCTCTCCCTGTCTCCATCCACCACCCGCTCCTGTTTCCCACAGCATGCCCATCCACCAAGTGTGGCAGCCCTGAAGATCCAAAGTAAAAGATAGCCTTCATGGCTGTCATCATTATTACGTTCACAGCCTCCATTCATCTGAGGGTAGTGGGTAGAGTTTAAGCACTGGGAAGTGCCTAATAATTTAAGGAAATCTTGTCAAAAGCTGTCAGGTGTGCTTCCTTCAAAATCCAGGAAAGAATGACCCAGACTCCATGATTTATAGAGACAGGTACTTTTACTAGAAATGAAATGAACGCAACCACTGCTAAGCTGAAATTAAAGCAATAGGCACGAAAAGTGCGTATAGAAAGCATCCCCTCCCACTGTCCATCGTAAATCATCCAATCCAAAGGTCTTCCAGGGTCAGGTGGAAGCATGTCTGGCAGCGTCATCAATCAGGAATGCCACAATGGTTACCTGATAGCCACTCCAAGGATTCAGTTTCGTTTCTTCCAAAGCCACGCCCCTCCTCCAGCATGCTTCCCCCCCCCAAGCTCCCTAGTTCTCCCCCCTCCCGGTTCCTATGGCAGCCAAAGCAGCAAAAGCGGAGGCTGACATTCGGCCCCTCTGCAGAAGAGATGTTAGTCCTAAACAGGGAAGAGAAAAATGCAACACAGAAATTACGGTTTATCAGGGTATTTGGTATGAAACAATTGTACTTTCCTGGGCGCCTGGACATCCCGTTTATTCACCCATTCAGCTTTAGATAAAGGAAAATGTTTCCAGGCCACCAGATATTGCACTTTACCATGGTGTTTCCTAGAGTCTAGAATTTCCTTAACTTCAAAATGTTGTTCCCCCTCTATAGGGACTGGGGGAGAACTTTGGTCCGGGCGCAAAGGGGACGAGTGTTCTGGTTTCAACAAGCTGACATGAAATACAGGGTGTATTCATCTCAGAATTTTTGGCAATTCCAATTCAACTGTTATTGGGTTTATAAGTCTAGTGATTCGGAAAGGACCCACATACTTGGGTCCAAGCTTTTTTGATTTCTGGGAAGTCTGTAAATATTTGGTGGAAAGATAAACCCTGTCACCCACTTGGTACACTTGTGCCGGGGACCTTTTTTTGTCAGCCTGGGTTTTATGTGCTCAATGTGCGTCATCTAAAGCTTTTCGAGTTACTGCCCAAGTACCCCGTAGCTGTTCTATCCACTCAATCAAAGAGGGTCATCCTGTGGTAGCTCGGGGATCGGCACAAACTCCTGACCAGATGCTACCTTAAACAGAGTGAATCCGGTGCTGCTATGTATGGAGTTATTGTACGCCACCTCTGCAAATGGTAATAGGTCCACCCAATTATCTTGCTGGTAATTTACGTAACATCTCAAGTACTGTTCTAACATGGCATTGGTTCTCTCACAAGCCCCATTAGTTTGGGGGTGGTGGGCGGAGCTTAAACCCTGGGCGGAGCCTATCAACTTTAAAAACTCCTTCCAAAAGTGGGAAGTAAATTGTACACCCCTGTCCAAAATTATACGTTTTGGAGCCCCATGTAATTGGTAAACATGACGAATAAACAATTTTGCAAGGGTTTTAGCTGAAGGGATTTTAGAACAGGGGATGAAATGCACTTGTTTGGAAAACAGGTCCATTACCGCCCAAATGACGGTGCAGCCTTCACTTTCTGGTAGGTCCACAATAAAATCCATGGATATTTCTTTCCAAGGGGCATTCGGCCTTGCCACACTCTGAAGCAAACCAGGCAGTTTCCCCGGAGATCTCTTAGCCGAGGCACACACCGGACAACTAGCCACATATGCCTCTATGTCCTTTTTGAGTGCAGGCCACCAAAATTGTCTTTTACCGAGATGTAGAGTTTTAACAAATCCAAAGTGCCCTGCCGCCTTGGCGTCATGAGCGTACTGCAACACTGTTACTCTTAAACTGGCAGGAACATACAATTTCGCCCCAATCCAAGCTACACCATCACGGAGTGTACATTCATTTGAGTGGGTTTTAAACCATTCGTCAGTTCTCAAGGCTTCTTTCAGTTTCTGAAGTAACTCGCCCGAGAGGTCTGGATGGGCCTTCGCCTGTGCTTTGGTAGTCATTGGCGCTGCTAGTTGTGTCGAAGGGATGCTAAGACAAACCACTTTCTCCTTGGTGCTGTTGTATTGAGGCAATGTGGAAAGTGCATCTGCCATGAAGTTCTTTCCACTAGGAAGGTATCGTAGAGTGAAATTAAAACTGTTGAAGTGCTGGGCCCAACGAGCTTGTTTTGGCGACAGCTTACGCGGTGTTTTCAACGCCTCCAGGTTTTTATGGTCAGTCCAAACTTCAAAAGGGTGCTTTGCTCCTTCTAGAAAATGTCTCCACATTAACAACGCCCATCGCACTGCGAAAGCTTCCTTTTCCCATATGGCCCATCTCCTCTCGGTTTCTGATAATTTACAGGACGTGTAAGCACAGGGTTGTAATTCCCCTTTTCCGTTCTTCTGCAGAAGTACTGCTCCCATGGCCACGTCGCTCGCGTCAGCCTGTACTTCAAAAGGTTCTTGCATGTCCGGATGTTTGAGGACTAGTTCAGCAGCAAACAATCGTTTCAACTTTTTGAAGGCTGCTTGACAGTCCATAGTCCATTCAAGAGGTCGTGAGGGCCTTGGTTTTGCCTCACCTTTAGTTTTCAGAAGATTTGTTATTGGCAGTGCAATTTTTGCAAATGAGGGGATAAACTGTCTATAGAAATTCGCAAATCCCAGGAAACTCTGTAGTTGTTTGCGGGTCTGTGGGGCGGCCCATTCCAATACGGCCCGAACCTTTCCAGGGTCCATCTCTATCCCCTCATGCGATATGCGATATCCAAGATAGTCAATTTTGCTTTGGTGGAACTCGCACTTAGAAAGTTTGGCATATAGTTCAGCAGCCCTGAGTTTTTTCAGGACCGTTCGCACCAACTTCACATGGTCGTCCATGTTCTCTGAGTAGATAAGAATGTCGTCCAAGTAGACCAGGACCCCCTTAAACAGGTGCTCATGCAGTAGTTCGTTAATCAATTGCATGAACACAGCAGGGGCTCCCTGTAGTCCAAACGGGAGCACTCTAAACTGGAAACATCCAAGTGGGCAACTAAATGCTGTCTTCCATTCATCCCCCTCTTTAATTCTCACTCGGTAGTATGCCTCCCGTAAGTCAAGTTCAAGATTTTCCCCTTTCCTAGGTGAGATAGCATGTCCTTCATGAGTGGTAGGGGGTAAACGTTTTCCATGCACATCGCATTCAGATTTCTATAATCAACTACCAAGTGAAAAGAGCCACCCTTCTTTTCTCGGAACAATACCGGTGCCGCCACCTTTGGTCTGGCTGGTTGGATAAACCCTCGTTCTAAATTTTTATCAATAAAGTTTCGCAATTCCCCTAGTTCACGAGGGGTCATGGGGTAGATTTTTGGCTTAGGGAGCTTCACCCCAGGGAGTATTTCAATGGTGCAGTCCGTAGCTCTGTGGGGAGGCAGCACATCCGAGGCCCTTTCAATAAAAACTTCACGGAGATCCCAGTACTCCTTTGGAATCTTCTCCTCTCCTTCAATGTGTCCTACTGCCACTTCCGCTCTTTCGGGTTCTATACCTTCCTCAAGGGAGGCTTCTTCCCTTTCTAGCCTCGGTTTTCCAGTACGAATATGCAGGACCCCAGTTCTCCAGTTAACCCATGGGTTCCATCTACGGAGCCAGGGCAGTCCAAGTATTAGGGGTCGTTCCATGCCAGGGGCCACAATAAATCTGAGGCTTTCTACGTGATCTCCCAATTGCATTTCAATAGGTTCGGTCACAAAGCTGGCCGGGCCCCCTCCTGCAATCGATCTGTCCAACTGATAGAACGCAATGGGCCTTTTTAACGTTTTTAGCCTCAGGCCCAATTTCTCCACTACTTTCGGGCTGACTATGCACCTGGTGCACCCAGAGTCTAATAGGGCTAACATCTGCACATGTTTCCCTGTGGATGGCACCCTTATTTCTATGGGGACGAGCATGGGGTCCTCTGTTTGACTCACCATATCGTCGGAGTCCGTCCCGCTGTCGTCTGTGGTGGTCGGAGTTCCCAACTCACCCTGGTTTTGGGGAGCGAACTCAACGACTTCTTTCAGGGCGGTGTCGTGGCCTTTTGCTGGCGCTTTGTCGGCCTTCTTGGGGCCTGAGCTGGTAGATTTTGGTACTGGCTTGGAGAAACATTCTGCAGCCCGATGGCCTTCCCTTCCACATTTGTAGCAGGTGAAAGGCTTCGATTTGGGTTTGAATTCCACTCTCCCCCCGGCCGCTTTTGGCGCTCCTTTGCAGTAGAAGGAGGATGATGGGTCTCCTGCACGGCCTGCTCGGAGTCGGCTTCAGGCCAGCTTGATCTCCACAACCTCAGCTATTACGTACCAACTCTGCAAGTCTTCGGGGACCCCCTGCCCTTTACAGTCCTTGTATATTTCTTCATTCAGCCCATCTTTGAAACTCTCCAGTAGGACCGCTTCTGACCACCCTGTCATGTAAGGTGCCAGCTCGCGAAACTCTTGTGTGTATTCTGCCACTGATCTTTGGCCTTGCTGGATGCCCTTCATTCTGAATCTCACCTTCCGTTCAGCTAGGTGGTCTTCAAACCGCCTCCTAAGAGCCCCCATGAACTGGTTGTAGTTCCTCAGCAAGGGGGAGTTATTATTGTGGAGGACCACCATCCATTCAGCAGCTAAACCCTCTACGACGTTCGTCACGCATTTCACTCAAGCTGCATCTGATAAGTAGTCCTCCCCCCAGTCCTGCATGTGGTTCCACACTTGGGTCAAGAAAAGCCCCAGTGTCTTCAGATTCCCATCATATTTTCCGGTTGGGGGGGAATTTTTGGTTTTTTACGTCTGTGGGGTGGGGCCTGGAAGGCTGGGGGTCCCTGGGCTGCTGCATCTCCCATTTGAGCTCCCGAAGCCTGGGATAGTCCTTCCCCAGCTTCCTCTTCTTCTCCCCCACAGGCTGTCTCTTCTGGATCCCCCCTGGGGCAGTCTCCTCCCTTCTCCACAGGGAACCCATAAGACTCACGGCTTTTCTGGCTTTCTTCAACATCACGGAGGAGTTGTAACGCCTGCACCATCATGAGGCTTTCCTTTTGCTCTTGCAGCCACACTGCCTCTCTTTTGCGGGGTCTGGAGCTGGTTACTCCCTGGGGGGTCCTCCCCAGGTCCGGCAATCTTCCTACTCCTCTCGATCATCTAGCTTCCTCAGGCTCCTTTGTCAGTCGGAGTTTTTCCATCCATTCTGCAACCTCTTTCTATGCTTGAAGTGTAGTTATCGTAGAACCAGATGCTCCCATCTGATCTTCTTCACTCTCCTGGTCCGACATAATTTGTTGTCAGCCCCCTCGGTGGTTATCCGGGATGGCTGGAGATGAATTTCAGCTTATTGTCAGGTGTGCTTCCTTCAAAATCCAGGAAACAATGACCCAGACTCCATGATTTATAGAGACAGGTACTTTTACTAGAAATGAAATGAACGCAACCACGGCTAAGCTGAAATTAAAGCAATAGGCGCGAAAAGTGCATATAGAAAGCATCCCTCCCACTGTCCATCGTAAATCATCCAATCCAAAGGTCTTCCAGGGTCAAGTGGAGGCACGTCTGGCAGCGTCATCAATCAGGAATGCCACGACGGTTACCCGATAGCCACTCCAAGGATTCAGTTTCGTTTCTTCCGAAGTCACACCCCTCCTCCAGCATGCTTCCCCCCAAGCTCCCTAGTTCTCCCCCCTCCCGGTTCCTATGGCAGCCAAAGCAGCAAAAGCAGAGGCTGACAAAATCTTAAATGCCATAATCCAAGATTATGTGCTCAGGTGTTCCAAGAAACTGATATACATTCCCTTGCCGCTGGGTCGGAGGCTGATTGCTGCACTTCAGGGAACTTACGCTTTCCCTGTCTGTGCCAGCCTGTGCCTCCGTTTTTCGCTGTCCCTACAAGACAGCTATGATCCCTGGGGATCCCCAAAATCGGCTGGGATATTGGTGTTCTCCCGGAGCTCTGGAATCCACACCGTACCGCTGCAATGCTGGCCACATCCCTCTCTACAGAATAAACAGAATGGACAAACTCAAAAGAAATTGGAGGAGGAATATAAGAAGTTGGAGAAAGAATTGTAAAAAAATCCACAAGACAAAAAGATCAAAAATCTAATGGATTTGAAAAAACATAAATTGAATTTAATAGAAAATGAAGACCTGGCAAGGAAAATAAAATCATCAAAGCAAAAGTTTTTTGAAAATGCAAATAAACCAGGGAGCTAGCATATGATGAAGAAGAAAAAAGAAGGGAAATTGATAAGCCAATTATTAGATCAAGAGGGAAAGATACGCTTTCGAAATGAGGAAAAGAAAAAAATAATTGAGGAATATTATAAGAAACTATATCAATAAGAACAGACACCAGAAGGAAAAATATAACAACATTTGGAAAAAGTAAAGACTCCCAAAATACCAGAACAATTTAAAAAAGCATTAGAAGAAAGAATATCAACAATGGAACTGATGGAGGGAATTAAAAAGCAGAAGAATGGAAAAACCCTGCGACCAGATGGGTTACCAGCAGAATTATATAAAAAGTTACAGGATGTACTAAGTAATACACTGCTACAAGTATTTAATGATTTACTAACAGAAGCCAAGGTTCTGAACTCATGGATGGAGGCATGTATAACGCTTATACCAGAAGAAGAAACAGATTTACAACAAGTAAAGAATTATGATCAATTTCACGATTAAATGCAGACTATAAAATATTTGCATCAATTATGGCAGAAAGATTGACGAGGTTGTTAAATGAATCTAGATCAAAATGGTTTTCTGCCTAAAACACAAATTAGAGACAATATAAGAATTATATTGGATACATTGGAATATTATGAGGCATATCCAGAGAAACAAATGGTACTGTTATTTTGAGATGCACAGAAAGCATTTGATAATGTGAATTGGCAATTCAGATTATACAACTATCCCAAAAGATGAACTTTGGGGATAGATTTATTAACATGATTAAAACTATATATAAAGACCAATCGGCAAAAGTAATAATAAATGGTGAAACGACAGAGAAAATAGATATAAGAAAAGGAACTAGACAAGGATGTCCGCTATCTCCATTATTATTCATTTCGAACCTAGAAATTTTAAACAGAAAAATAAGACAAGACAAAGAAATAAAAGGGATGAGAATTAAAAAAGAAGAATATAAGCTACAAGCATTTGCATATGATCTAGTATTCATTATGGAAGAACCAATAGAAACAGGCCAAAAGCTAATTGAGCAAATAGAGGAATATGGAGAAATAGCTGGATTGAAAATAAATAAAGATAAAACAAAAATTATAGTTAAAAATATGAGGGGAAAACAAAAGAACCAACTAACGGAGAAACTAGATATCCAAATAGTGAAGAAAGTGAAATATTTAGGCATCCAAGTAACTTCCAGATGTATTACAGTGAAGGAAGATAATTATTATAAACTGAGAAATCAAATTGAAACAGACTTGGAAAAATGGAAAAAATTACAATTATCCTTAATGGGAAGAATAGCATTAATTAAAATGAATGTATTGCCAAGACTGTTGTTTCTCTTTCAAACAATTCCAATAAAACTGGAGAAGAACTACTTTGAGAGTTTGAATAAAATGATGTGGAAATATAAATGGCAAGGGAAAAAAGCAAGAATCAATCTTAAATTGCTAAAAGATTCTAGAACTAGAGGAGGATTTGGTCTACCAAATTGGGAATTGTATCACCAAGTGGCGATGCTAACTTGGATTAAAGAATGGATTATATTGAGAAATACAAGACTATTGGCTTTGGAAGGACATGATTTACAACTAGGTTGGCATGCTTTCTTATGGTATGGAAAAAAATCGAATACATGGATACTTTCAGAGACATTGCGTAAGGAATGGTTTGTTAGCAATATGGGAGGGAGAGAGAAAGAAAAACATTATATGGAAATACCAATGTGGCTTTCAACAATAGAAGCATTGACATATCCAAATATGGTTAACATGGATAAGATTGTAAGATATAAAGACATTTTAACAGAGAAGGAAGAACTAAAACAGAAGCAAGATTTAGAAAAACAAGGGATTGAGACTGATTGGTATATACGGTTGCAGATACAATCAAGATATGATAAAGATTTGAAACAATATGGTTTTAATTTGGGGAAATCAGAGTTGGACCAGATAATGACTGAAAAGGATGAAAAATGATTAAAAGACTGTACAATTATTTGTTGCAAATTAGATTAGAAGATGAAGAAGTTAAAGAGACAATGATAACATGGGTGAAAAACTTTGGTTGTGCAATAGAATTAGAGAAATGGCAACAACTATGGGAAAGGAATTATAAATTGACAATGGCAACTGCATATAAAGAAAATCTATATAAAATGTTTTACAGATGGCATATGCCACTGGAAAGATTAGCAAAATTTTTTAAAGATAAATCAGCCAAGTGTTGGAAATGTTCGCATTTGCCGGGATCTTATTATCATATGTGGTGGTCATGTATAGAAGCAAAAAATTATTCGTCTAGAATATAGACATGGTTGGAGGAAATGTTACACAAACCTATAGAATTAAAACCAGAGGGTTTTTTATTGTGTATTCTGTCAGAGAGGTGTAGTAAAGAAGATGTGTATCTAATTATACATATAATAACAGCAGCAAGAATTGTATTTGTGCAAAATTGGAAGACAGAAAAAAATCCCATCAGAAGATGAAGTAATAAAAAAGATTTTAGACTGCGGAAATGAATAGATTAACTTTAAGAATAAAAGATAGAGAGGAATTGGTGTATTTCAGGAATGGGGAAGATTTTATGAATGGCTAGAAAAGAAATATGAATAAAAAATGATAGATAAATGAGGTAGATAATAGAAATGATGGAGAGAACAAAAAGAAATAGAAACCCAGAGGACACCAGAGTAAATGGAAAAGGGGGAGGGGGGAAAAGAAAGAAGAGTATAAGTATAAATGTACAATTATAATGATAAAAGTGACAGATTGGGTAAAAATGAAAAGAAATTGAAAATAAAGTATATATTATTAGAATATTGGAGTTGCTCAGATACCAAAGAAGGAATATATTTCACAACAAAGAAAAGAGAAAGGAGAGAGGAATAGAGGGTATGAAGAGGAGTGGGAGAGAGAGGAATGGAAGAAAGGGGAAAGGAGGGAAAGAAAGGGCAGGGGAGAGGAGTAGGAGAGAAGGAGAGAAAGGGGGAAAAGAGGGGAGGAGCGGGGAAAAGGAAGGGGAAGTAGGAAAGAAGAAGGAGAGGAGGAGGAAGAAAGTAGAAGAGGAGGGAGGGAAGGGAAAGGAAGAAGGAGAAGAAGGTTTTTGTGAAATGAGGGAAAAGAAAGGGTAGAAGAGCAGCCCCGAATGCAATTAAAATGTCTTATTTGTATGCTTTCTTTAAGAAAATATGTATATGTATGATTAATTATGTGTAAGAGAATGTACATTTACATTATTTGTATAAGAAATAAAATTTTAAAAAATTTCAAAAAAAAAAACCCTGATATACATGTTGCATGTATATAGAGTCTGTGTGGATGGGATCTTGAAGCAAGCCACAAAGTGGGCCTGTTTGGATAAAAGATCCGTGATAACCCAAATCACTGTGTTTCCTGAGTTTTCTGTAATTCCACAATAAAGTCCATTGATATTTCTCTCCATGGAACTGTAAGATTGGTGACAGGTTGCAGCAACTCTGAGGTCTTATCAGGGTGTCTTTTGGCTGAGGCACAGACTGGGCAACTGGCCACATAACTCTCAATGTCTCTTTCCATGCACGGCCACCAGCACTGGTGTTTCACAAGGTGGAGAGTTTTAATGAATCCAAAATGCCCCATGGTCTTATTTTTTATTATTATTGGTTCGATTTATATGCCGCCCTTCTCCGGAGACTCAGGGCAGTTTACAATGCGCTAAGCAATAGCCTTCATACTTTTGTATATACCGGCTTAGTAGGGCTTTCGCCCCCCCCCCCAATGCGGTGTTCATTGTTTATACAAAGTCAGCTTATTGCCCCCACAATCTGGGTCCTCATTTAACCTACCTTGAAAGGATGGAAGGCTGTGTCAACCTTGAGCCTGGTGAGATTTGAACTTGCAGTAATTGCAGGCAGCTGGTCCTACTTAACAGCACTTTAGTCTGCTGCGCCACCAAGACTCTGGTCTTAGTGTCATCGCTGTGTTGCAGCACCAAGGTTCACTGGCTCATGGTTACATACAATCTACTCCCTATCTACTCCATGTCATCCCTTAGTGAAAATTCTTCCTTACGTAGTTGGAACCATTTTCCTTTGCAAGAGTCCCTTTCAATGTTTGGGCTATATCCCCAGCTACCTGTTCTTTTGGGATTTTTTGTTGCCTTATGAGGGCTGATGCAATTATTTGTTTAGAAGGGATGATGGCACTGAAAACTTCCTCTTTGGCACTGTTGTACTGGGGCATTCGGGACAAGGCATCCACCAAGATTTTTTCCCCCTGGGCAGGTAGTGGAGGGTGAAGTTGAACTGGTTAAAATATTGAGCCCACCTGGCTTGTTTTGGTTATAGTTTTCTAGGAACTTTAAGTGCTTCCAAGTTCTTGTGTCAGTCCAGACCTCAAAAAGGACTCTGTTGCCCTCTAGGAATTGCCTCCAGGTGAAGAGGGCCCAATGGACTGCCTATGTTTCTTTCTCCAGACAGCCCAATGTCTTTCTACTTTGGAGAATTTGCACGAAGAGTAGGCACAAGGTTTATTTATTTATTTATTTATTTATTTATTTAATTATTTAATTATTTTTCAGATTTCTATACCGCCCTTCTCCTTTCGGACTCAGGGCAGTGAACAGCCAAAATAAAACATTTGTACACAAAAGTTAAAATAGATTTAAAATAATTAAATAAAGTTTGGCCCATAATTTAAAACATTTCAATTAAAATCAATATCAAATTTTAAAAACCAACCATAAAATCAGGACAGCCCGGCTAACTAAAAAAAATAGGTTTTAAGGGCCCGACGAAAAGTCCGGAGGTCTGGGATCACTCGTATCTCTGGGGATAGATTGTTCCAGAGGATAGGTGCCACCACAGAGAAGGCTCTCCCCCTGGGGGTCGCCAGCTGGCATTGTCTGGCCGACGGCACCCTGAAGAGGCCCTCTGTGGGAGCGAACTGGCCGGTGGGAGGCAATTGGTGGCAGAAGGTGGTCCCGTAAGTACCCCAGCCCTAAGCCATGGAGCGCTTTAAAGGTGATCACCAACACCTTGAAGTGCACCCGGAAGTCCACCGGAAGCCAATGCAGCTCGCGCAGGAGAGGAGTCACATGGGAGCGCCCCGTCGCTCCCATAATCCCCCATGCGGCTGCATTCTGCACCAGTTGGAGCCTCCGGGTGCACCCCAAGGGGAACCCCATGTAGAGAGCATTACAATAGTCCAGACGAGAAGTGACGAGTGCTTGAGTGACCGTGCGTAGGGAGTCCCGATCCAGAAAGGGGCGCAACTGGCATATCAGGCGGACCTGATAGAAAGCCCCCCTGGCCACGGCCGTCATATGCTCTTCTAAAGACAGCCGTGCGTCCAGGAGGACACCCAAGTTGCGGGCCCTTTCCGTGGGGGCCATTGATTCGCCCCCAATAACCAGCGATGGCGCCAGCTGGCTATACCAGGATGCCAGCAGCTCCCCCTCCAAATTATTTTGAAGGAGTACTATCCCCATTGCCATATCACTAGCATCTGCCTTAATTGGAAATGGCTTAACTGGGTCAGGGTGCTTCAGCACTGGCTTGGCTGCAAAAAGGCATTTTAATTCCTTGAAAATGGTTTGGCATTCCATTGTGCATTTCAGCAGTTTGGCTTGTCTTAGATTTAGTATTTCCTTTGGCCTTTAACAAATTGGTGATTGGAACCGGTTGACGTCACCGTGAGATCGGATATGAGGAGCGGGTCTCCATGCTCCTGTGGCGAATCCTCCCTGTTGGTGGGCTCCAAGAGCAGCCAAAGCCTCTCTTTAGGGGAGGCGAAGCAAAGAGGGGTGCCCTGCATGATCGCAGAGAGTCGCAACTCTCCTGCCTGACCTGGGGGTTTTCTTTCCCTCTCAGCCACGATGAGGAGAAGAGGCAGTCTAAACATGGCTGCCACAAAGCTGGGGCAGCTGAGGAACACTTAAGCCTGGTGCTGGAGTGGAGTTAGTGAGCAGTGATTGGAGCTGGGTGAGAAGATCCCCCCTTTTTTGCATTTAGTCCCTAAACTTAAAGGGAAGAATAAGAAAATCCAGAGAAGAAAAGAGACTCTTAGAATTACCTTTTATAAAGTGGCAAATAAGATAGAGAGAAAAATCCTAGACCCAAATGAAAGGAACAGAGGGGAGAAAAGCTAAAGATCTTTTAATCAAAGAAAACTGGATTTTAAACTGGGTAGGTGTTGTTATGGAAAGGCATTATAATATGCTGGAACTATGTACCTGAATTGATTCAATTATTTAATTCTGTCTCTATAAACTGAATTAAATTTGGATTTTAATTTATCACATTTGAAACAATGCTGAAACCTCTGTTGATGCTGTCATCTTCTAGTGAATGGAATATACTACACCCCTACAAATCTATGAAAATTTTGACAGAAGAAATAAGCAACATTTTTTTTTTTGAAGGATTGTGGTGATACTGACTGTCCTATAATTAATTACTTTACTATTGTGATAAGGATGGCTTTTAAGTAAAGTGACTTTTGTTGTGTGAAAACTGTCTAGACTATTTAAATGGAATTGATTAATAACCCTGAGATGTAAAGAGCTATGATTATTGAACTCTTTGATGAGCAAAACTGGAACTGAATATATTGTTTGTGGCCCTGACTAAAAGTGGACTTATTAAACTAAAACAAGATGCCTTTTCGGGGGAAATTAGTGTAATTTCAAGAGAAATGGCATGGATGTTTCAAAGCATCAGGGATACCATGATAAAGAACCAAAGAGAGATAAAAGACTTAATCCAAGGCATAAGTGATAAAATAGAAAATATAATAAACTGGCAATGAATGAAGATCAAAGAGTCCAGGAAAGAGGAGAAGTGGCAGAAAGAATGGAGGAAAAGATAGAACAGACAAACAACAAAATAAAACAAGTGGATGAGAAAAACTTTTTGAGAGATATAAAGATGGAATTAGAATTGGATAATCTGGAAGATGTTTTTGAAAGGGAGATAGGAGTATGGATGGATACTCTGGAGATATGGCAGCCTAGGAGGAGAGGAATAGGAGAAATATTTAGATGGAATAATGATGATACAGATGTTGACAGAGACAAAGATCCAAGAGTGGAGCATGGGAGGAAAGCCAAAAAACGAATAAGAATTAAAGTATTAAAACGGGCAAGGGATGATGTATAGAATAGAGCTATTTTTCCACTTTTTTCTTTCTTCTTTTTTCTAATATAATGTAATATAATATAATATAATATATATAATATAATATAATATAATATAATAATATAATATAATATAATATAATAATATAATATAATATAATATAATATAATATAATATAATATAATATAATATAATATAATATAATATAATATAATATAATATAATATAATATAATATAATATAATATAATATAATATAATATAATATAATATAATATAATATAATATAATATAATATAATATAATATAATATAATATAATGATGGCCTGATTAAAAACTAGAAATAGAGGTAGAAATAAGAATATACACCCTTATATGAAGGACTATGCATTATCATAAATATGTGTTTTAACATTAGGATTAGTAAGAGTGACATGACTAGAAGCCAGAATACAGGTAGAAATAAGAATTAGGGGGAATATTAGTAGTTATAATTTCTATATAAACTGAAAATAAGTAATAATTAAATGGAAAGTTGACAGGTTGAAAGTTGGTATTACTATGTATGTTCAAAAAGATCATTGACATTAGAATGGAACATTGAAATATTGAATAACTAATTATCAAGTACATTAATATTAGGATTATATAAGTTTGATTAATGTAATGATTGACTGTTGTTATTTGTATTAATATGAACCATACCCAGAGGCCACACTGTTCATGTATTGATGTTGATATATGTTTAAAAATAAAAACCTAATAAACCTTTAAAAAAACAAATTGGTGATTGGCAGCGCTATTTGGGCAAATAGCACTGCCAAAGGCTGGAATCCCAGCAAAGGCTGGGATAAACTCCTGCAAAAGTTAATGAGGCCAAGGAAGCTCTGTAACTGCCTCCATGTACGAGGGGTTTCCCACTCTAGCATGGCACACACCTTCTCTGGGTCCATTTCCACTCCCTCCTGGGAAATCTGGAACCCCAAATAGTCCAGTTTAGTCCTATGAAACTCACATTTGGAGAGTTTCACAGGAACAGAGTATACAATTGGCCCCCTCAAAGTTTCTCAAGTACTGCCCTGACTAGTAACTAGAAACTAGTCAGTACCTCCCTGTCTAGTTCCACAAGCTCTGCCATTGTCTCAGTGTAGATTAAAATATCACCAAGTACACAAACCCCCTGTGTATAAATAATCATGTAGCACCTAATTCATCAAATACATGAACACTGCAGGGGCTCTCTGTAGCTCAATTGGAAGTAACCAGAATTGCAAACAGCCCAGGAGGCAGGTGAATGCTGTTTTCCATTCATCCCTCTTCTTAATCCACACTTGGTAATAAGCCTCCCTTAAGACCAATTTGGTGAAAAAATCTCCCCTTGGCTAAATGGCCTATCGTATCCTTCATCAATGGAAGGGGATACACATCAGGACCACCTCTGATTGACTTTTGGAGTTCTGTCAAGTTTGCTAGCTGCTACCTGTTTAAAAACAAAGGGCAGCTTTGCAATTTTGAGAAAAGATATAGCTGCTTTTAAAGAGTTGCACAATGTTTGTGTGCATCTTTTTGGAGTGCACGCCAAAGCAGTACCCTGCCCTGTTAAATATCGAGGATAGCCATGAGCTTCAGGCTCATTTGCATGGGTTGCTTTAGAAAGGAATGATATTGCCCCTTTGCCTTGCTTGGATGAATGATGATTTGTAAATTGTTCAAATGCAAATGGTTTGATGTCAGTGAAGTGTAATGTCAAGCTTGTCCCAACCTGGGCACTTAGGAAAGAAAGACCCTCGACTCCATTGTTGAAGTGAAAGGTTTACTTTTACTAAGTTCAATTGGTTACAGCATAAGCAAAGCTGGATCAGAATATTCCCGCACAAAGCCTGTGTTTTTCCCACTTTCCTAGCCCCCTCCCTTTCACCAGTCCATCAGTGTTCAATCATGTTCATTTTAGAAATTTGGGGAATGGCTTTGAGGTTTGGCACTTCTTCGATGCAGTTTTGCATTCCACTCTCACAGTCCTTCCTTGATCAGCCATTTCTTTCCAGATTGACTCCTCTGGTTCCTGTCATTCCCTCCCTTCCTCCCCACTGTGTTTTATGACAGGATGCCAGTGAAGAGAGGTGTGCTGAAGATGGGCAGACCTGATATGTAGTCTGATTTATTGTATGTGATAGGTATGAGGCACTTCCAAGAAAGATTTGTATGACACTTGGTAATGAGAGGCATCAAAATTTGAGAATTGTTTCCTTTTGCTTCTTTTTCCCCACAGTATGCAGAAGATGTGTCACTTAAAATCAAGCATATCAATATAAATTTAAGCAATATAGTTTTACTGAGCAACGCTGGGAAAGAGAACCTGTTGAATTTTGGTCATTCTGGAATAAATGAAATAAGCTTTGCAGCATACCTGTCAGAGGTAAGGGGCTGACTAAACTGTTTTTCAGCTGACCGGGATGGGAGAAAGAAATGGAAAATGGTTGACCCTCTAATTCTAGATACCTGAAGATACCTAGACAATTTTAAACAGGGAGGTGTTTTTTTCACTTTGTTTTACTCTGATAGCTATAAGCAACTGTTATATAACAGATAACAGTTAGAAGGTACCTTTGAGATCTTGTAATCCAACCTCCAATCCCCTGCTCAAGCAGGAGACCCTATACCATTCCAGACAAGAGGCTGTCCAGTCTCTTCTTCAAATATATACTATATCATCAACATACAAAGTACTTTGCGTCCCTGTAGACTTCGGCAGCCCTTTGAAAAAAGCCTCTGGAAAAATATATGCTGAAAATGAAGAAATAAGACAATTAATTGATGTTATTGTAAGAAATTAGGAATTAAGGGCAGATAGTGATACTGTTTATAAATTATGTATTAAGAAGGGATTAAGATAATATGTGTTAAGGAATATGCGTAGAGTAACCCTTGAGTAGCAAGGGTGTGCACATGAGAAACAGCTGAGAGTGATTGTGAATAAGCACTGTCAATACAGACACATTGAGTTGTGATATTCTTTTACTTTTAGGAAAAAGCAAAGCAAAGTCCAATAAACAATCCAGGTCATACACAGATAAAGATAGTTAATTTGTCAATCCAGGGATATTCCAAGAACAAAGTCTTCTTACCAGTTGTTGTAGTCATATGCAATAAAACAGTTCTTTTTGGAGTTGCAAACAGGAACAAGTACAGCAGTAAAACAATCAGTAAAACAGTAGAAAACAACAAGTAGCAATGATCAAACAGTGATCATGCAGAGAGAACAGGCAGAGAGGAGCAGAGGTAGCAATAATAACGTTATAAGAAACAATAAGCCATGATTCAAGCTTCCTCTTAAGTACATTGGCTACAGAGCTAGCCAATCAGAATACAGTATGATGCAATACAGCATTACAGTCTTAAAGCTATACATTACATTTTGACTGCAAACATGCATTGATGGTTTATATATATATTGCCAACCCAACCAGTTAGGCAATAGCCATTTCCTAACAAGATGTGGATGGACCATTAAGTTAAAGGGTTTCGATGTAAGAATTGAATATGACGATGTATGTTGTGTATAGTTAAAAAGTGGATTTTGAGAAATATATTCTGCAAATGGAGAAATAAGATAATTAATTGATGTTATTGTAAGAAACTAGGAATTAAAGGGCGGATAGTGATACTGTTTATGTATTATGTATTAAGAAGAGATTAAGATAAGATAAAGAAATATGGAAAAAGAATATGGCCGAAATTGGAAATATGTAAAATGTACTGGGGGGGGGGGAGAGAAAAAAAGAGATGAAATAACAAGATATGGTGAAAAATGATGAATTTGTGATAAAGAATTATATAAAAGGGATGAATATGAAAAAAGCAAGAAGATTGGAATAGATTATAAAAATTAATATATATAAGATGTGACCTGGTCAACACTCTGTTCATAAAATATGTATGATGAAAGAAAAATGTTAATAAAACTTGTTTATAAAAAAAAAAAAAAAAAGAAAAAAGCGTCTGTTGGCACCAGAGAAGCTTGGGCGGGGGTGGGGGTGGGGTGGAAGACTCCCTCTGAAGCTCTGTTCCTACTGGCAAAGGCTTTTTCCAAAGGGCTGCCGAAGCCCATAGGGATGCAATCCTCAAGCACTTTGGTAGCGAAAAAGGAGGCATGGAGGTGCGCGCTTTGCCCTCCGCGGCTTCTTTTTCATTGCCAAAGCCTTACTCAAGCAGTTCAGCTGCGAGAAAGGAGGCCTGAAAGGGCATGGCCCTCCAAAGCCATCCTCAAGTGGTTTGGCCCAGAATGGTGTGTGCGATCCTCCAGGCCTCCTTTTTTGTTGCTAAAGCCATCCTCATGCAGTTCAGCGGTGAGAAAGGAGGCCAGGAAGGCCACATGCACTTCTCCACACCTCCTTTCTCGCTGCTGAACTGCTTGAGGAAAGATTCCGTGACAAAGAAGGAGGGAGAAGGCAAAGAAACAGGGTAGAGAAGAGACAGATCTTTGTCAGGTAAATGACCTGGGGCAGCAGGATGGGGGGGAGCAATTGTGGGGACCCCGGGGGAGAGAGAATTTATTATTTATTATTATTTATTAATTCAATTTGTATGCCGCCCCTCTCCGAAGACTCAGGGCGGCTCACAATGCATTTAAAATCATTTAAAAAAACATTTAAAAATTAAAAACATTAAAACTCATTCACACCATTCATGGCCGGATCTTGCTGGATCACAAGAACGAGATCAACAGCTCCAGGCCTGCCGGAAAAGCCAGGTCTTCACTGCTTTTCGGAAGGCCAATAGGGTGGGGATGGTCCGGACCTCAGGAGGTAACTAGTTCCAGAGAGCTGGGGCAGCCAGAGAGAAGGCCCTCCCCCGCAGGCCCGCCAGCCGGCATTGTTTAGCTGACTGGACCCGGAGGAGACCAACTCTGTGGGATTTTACCGGTCTTGGGAGTTATGCGGTAGAAGGCAGTCTCAAAGATACCCTGGCCCTGAGCCATGTAGGGCTTTAAAGGTAATAACCAACACCTTGAATTGTGACCGGAGGCCAATAGGGAGCCAATGTAGCTCGCATAGAATTGGTGTAATGTGGGTGTACCTAAGTGCACCCACGACAGCTCATGTGGCTGCGTTCTGGACCAGAATGAGGTATCTGTGGGTCGGGGAGGCCTTGGGGGGTCTGAAGCAGGTGGCCTGTTCCATCACTAGGCCCCCACATGGCCTTCCCCACCCCGAGATAGCACTTAACGAGCTGCGCATTTGATTAGCGAATGCATAGGTGAAAGGGAGTGATCATGTTGAAGGCACAAGATTCACTCCTACAAATCCTCGGGCAGGCTCCATTTCATTCGTAACTCGAGGACTACCTGTATTGCTTAGCATGACCCGGCTGCCAGAATCAGGATGGGAGCAAACACACATGCACTTTTTGAAGACCTGTCTTTGTCCTATAAAGCCTTTCCAATCTTTGTTGTACTACCAGACTGATTTTTGCTGCTACAGACTAACCTCCATCTACAAAGTCTAATGCTGCATGATTTTCTCTCTCTCTCTCTCCCTCTCTCTAGATTAACAAGAGCATCACCAAAATTGATCTATTGTTATATGCTAATGATTTGGAAGCAAGAGCAGATCAGCTGGTAAGTTGAACGAGTGATACTGTTGTAACTACTAAATGCTGAGGCTGTCTTAAAGCATGCAAAATACAGAACATTCTCTAACAGTTGTTCTGGGGCTCAGGGTTTGGAGTTACAGCTAGGGTTCAAAAACATCTTTTGATAGACCAAATCTATATAAGTAGCAATGTATATATGATACTGTTTATTTTAGATGATGCCAGGACAGTTACACTGTCTCCAATGTTTTAATATGTGTTTAATAAAAAGTTTTAGATAAAAAATTAAAATTAAAAAAAAAACGTCTTTTGAAAGTCATGGATAATACTGGGCCCAAAATAACTAAGCCCAGTCTGCAGAACATAATCATTTAGGAGAAAAGAGACAGGTTCACATTAGAAAATTTGTTTTGCTTCTTTTAAAACCCTATAAGACTATCTAGAATACTTTTAGGAAGAATGTAGATTTTCATCTTGAACAGGAATATGACAATTTAGAAAAAAAAAATTGTTCCTATTGTTAATCAGATGCTAGCTTGAAATCTCATATTCCACATTTATAATGAAACTCCTCAGTAGCAGGCATTTGCACTTTTTTATCTGTTGAGAAAATGGTTGGGTTTGCATCACATGAAAGTATGTATTTCTCTTGATAATAGATTATTCTAAATGAAGGCATGCAGGCAGGAAAAGAACGAATATCATTTTTCTTTTCTCATATTACTGCTTTTCTGCTCTTCAATAACAGCAGAATAACTTACATGTTGGAAACTATACATTTAATTGTTTCCTTGCATTTCCAGCCCAAAGGAGCATTAGAAAACGCTTTGAAAGGACATGCAAATACGATTCGGCTGATACATAACCAGCAAGTTGTTCCGTTGGAACAAGGAATGGTAAAAAAATTTACAGTGGCATTGGAATCTGTAATGTATCACATTGATAAACTAGATCAAGTCCAGAGAAGGGCTACCAAGATTTATTTATTGGTTTACTTATTTATTTATGTGTCAAATTTATATAGTTGCCCATCTCACTTTACTCTGGGCAGCATACAAGAAGTTACAATTACTAAATAATATTTTATCAGTCCCCTGGGGTCCTCAGGGTTGATTGCAGATGGTGAAAAGACCTGGGTGTGTTTAGCTTATAGATGAGAGGTTGGAGAGGGATGTGATAACTATCTTCAGATATCAAGGGCAGAGATTTATTCTCACTTGTTCAAGAAGTGAATACTAAAACAAATGGGGTAAAACTTCAAGGATGTAGATATAAAGTAGACTTTAGGAAGAATTTATTGAGAATCAGCAGAACAAGTTATTGCATGGAATGATTTCTCCTTCACTGGAAATTTTCAAGCAGAGGCTGTATAGGGATGGTATATGCATGAATTTGATGATCTCATAGGTCCCTTCCAACTCTGTGATTTTGTGATTCCGTTCTAATTAGGAGTCAGCGTACATACAAATTAGGAGGCTGGGTGAATGGATGGATAGATGGATGGATTGATAATAGATTTTGAAATTAAACAGCAAATTTTCCTCAAAAATTTAAACATGGACTTAATTCTCATAAAGTGATTTCTAGAATAAACTAGTGCTTTTCAACCTGCTAGACTATTTATAGACCTTATTAAACTAGAAGATGCCTTCCTATGTGAACATAGCTATGTTCACATAGGAAGGCTATGGACTATTATGGTTCCATTTTTTCCCTAGCACTTAACCAAGAAAGATATTTTTAGTTTGTTTCCACTATTAAATTAAACTTTCTTGTTATACCAGCGTAGAAGTTCTCTAATATAGAGATTGTGAGCTGAATAGTCATGAAGATTGCTGTGGCTTTTTGTATCTTGCTTGATTTCAGGAGTTTTGATCCCTCTTCCCCCCCCCCCCCAATCTCTGTGTGTGCTAATTTTCTATTAATGTTGCGGTAATTTGTCTTGACTATCTTCCTCTCTGAAAAGCCTATTCTACTTTATTGTTTTTTTCATAATTTTTCCTGCTGAGTAATTTTAATTATTCTCAATCTTTTATTTCAAAAACTGGCTGTCAAGAAATATGTTAGAGCTAGGGTAAGTGTTTTTTCTTTCTTATACTGAAATTGAATAATTAGCTTAAGCTTTCTTCAGACCGTTGGCTGTTCGTCTTTATTAAACATGTAATTAAGCCTGACTTCAGTTGAAGCAAAGACTAAAAAGCATCAAAGGCTTCACAATAAATTGCCTTTGCTAATGTTAGTTCAATAGCTAGAAGTATTTTTAAAAGTATCGAAGCATGTTAAAAATCATGAACACTAGCTACATAGATTTGTAAAGAAAATAATTTTGAGATACTTTTATAATCTTGTCGCTGAAACATGCAAAGACCTGTCTTAATGCTGGCCCTTTTTAATTGTATAGATAAATATCTGGTAGCTGATTAGATAAACTGCATAATACACAAACTAGTGCAGTAAGAGACAGGAAAATACTAGAATTATTGAAGCTATAATTGCTGAGCTGCTTCTATAACCTTCAGCCAGTGGTGGGATTCACATTTTTCCACTACCAGTTCTGTGGGCGTGGCTTGGTGGGCATGGCTTGGTGGGGCGGCACCTTGCTGTGACATTGAGTTGGCCATGCCCACTCAGTCACATGACCCCACCAAGTTACGCCCACCAAGGCATGCCCACAGAACCCGGTAGGAAAAAAAATTGAATTTACAACTATTGCAGCCTTTCTACCTATTTTCTGCCCAAAGTCTGAAGTGGCTAAACTTAGACTCTGTCAAAGGCCTCCTCCTGCATGCCGCCTGCTCTCCCTTCACCCTGCATTGCCTCGTTTCCCCTCTTTCAGATGCTTACTCAATCTCCCTGCTTCCTCCCCCTTGACTGCCTCTTTCTTTGTCCCGCGACCTTACCTTCCTCCCACGGCTGGCTGCCAGGGAAGGCAAGCCAAGGTTGAGCCATTGCTGCTGGGCTCCCTGCCAGCCTGCATTTGTTTGCCCCCCTTGTCGCGAGATGTCTGCAGCTGCCACCTCTTTTTTTTCAGTGCAAGAAGCCTCCCAGCCACCACTTTGCCAGCTGGAACCAAGCCAGCAGCGATGGCTGGCTGCAGGCTTCTTGTGCCAAAAACTACCGGCCTTTCCTTCTCGAACGCGCCAAAAAAGAGCTTCAGTCCTGTGACTGTTGCTGCCGTCGCCACCCTGTTCTTTGCACCAGCTGCGCACTCACACCCCATTGCCTGCTGCACTGGAGGGGTAATCAAAGTGGTGGCTGGGAGGCTTCCTGCACCAAAAAAAAGAGGTGGCAGCTGCAGACATCTCGCCACAAGGGGGGCAAACAAATGTGGACTGACGGGGAGCCCAGCGGCGAAGGATCAGCCCTGGCTTGCCTTCCCTGGCAGCCAGCCGCAGGAGGAAGGTAAGGTCACGGGATGAAGAAAGAAGTGGCTTTGGGGGAGGAAACAGGGAGATTGAATATGGGCCAGAGCCTCTGAAGGAGGGGAAACAGGGCGATGTGTGGTGAAAGGAGAGAATGGGCAGCATGCAGGAGGAGGCCCCAGGAAGGCCAGAGCCAGGGAATGGCGCGTTCCCTCACTCGGACGAGGCAGGCGGCGAGCAGGCGGAGGGGAATGGCATATCGCTGACCCCTGGCCCCCGAACCAAGGTGAAGGGCGAGTGGGCAGCATGCTTACTTTTGGTGAGCTGAGCAGAGCGGGCATGGTGCGGAGGTGGTGTGAGGGCTGCGTGGCGAAGGCAACATATATAGGGTGGGGGTGGGCAGGGCGAGCATTAAGCAAGCGGGCAGGACGAGTGTTGAGCAGGCGAGGGGACAGGTGGGGGCGGGGCCAGACAGAGGTGGTATTTACCAATTCGGCAAACCAGTTAAAATTGCCGCTACCAGTTCGCCTGAATCGGTCCGTACCGGCTGAATACCACCTCTGCCTTCAGCCCATGTTAAGGTTTGTGCTTTTCTTCTTGAATTGTAAAATTTAAGCATATGCACAGCATCCCATCTCAGTCCTTATTCTCCATTGCTGTTAAGAAAAAAAATAAGCAGAAAAAAATACCCACTATCTACCTCTGAATAATGGGGCAAATGGATGAATGTTTGCAAACCCTGAGTGTCTTGAATATAGGAGAAGAATTCTAGGAAGCAGACCAAGATGGAAATTTGCTGCAAACAAGTGCAATTTTAAGACCATCCCCCAAATAGGCATAATAAATGTATGCATTAATTATATTTTGCGTATACTAAACCAAACTAGTTGTAGTACTATTGCTGCATATCTTTATTTTCACAATTATAACAACTCCACACACACACACTTTTATTGTATAGTAAGTATTAAAACCAATGACATAAGAAGTGTATAGCTCAAGCTATTAGAGTTAAAATCTTTCTTTTTTTTATTTTAAACCAGAGTACTTTAAACCAGAGTATTCGGTTACTACAGAAAACTTCATTAGAACTTTCAGTAAGTTTTTCTTTCTTATTTTCTAGAATAAATGAACATTTATTTCTCAGTGTTTTGCTTATAATAGGCCAAGTGTATTACCTTTATTAAAAACTAGCTATTGTTGGGTTTTTTTGGAAAAGTTTTAATTAAGTATTAAAGAATAAGCAGAACATTTTAGCGAACATTATCTCTATTTAATAGGAAATTAAGTAAAAGATAAGTGAACTCTCTAGTTTTTAAATATCCTGCTATGGATTTTAATCCTTTTTCTTTAAATAACTATGGAGATCTGGATTTTTTAAAAAAAACAAAAACCCAGTGTCTGAGTAGGCACTGTTTCAAGATCTTAATTCATCATAATTGGAGGATGGGCTTCACTTAAAGTCTTTTCTCTGGCTTTTCCAGGAAAAGGTGAGAAGTGTAATCAGTGCCATTGAATTCACTCAACTTCTTATAAACAACAATGCTTCAGTTATAATTGTCCAGGTAAATATTTTTGTCATAGGAACCCTTAAAACAAATCCTTACACTGAACATAGCTTTGGATTCTATATGCCTCTTAACAATGGTTTCTTTCTTTCAAGGAAGCTAAGAAATACATGGATACTATCTTAGGTTACTTTGAGCAGTATTCAATGTGGGTAAAGGATTCGGTAAGACCTTTTGGTTTATTGGCTTCTTTTCTCATCAGTTATGAAAATCTAGATCAAATATGGCAGAGGCTGCCAAGAACCAAAATTGAATACATTTGAAATCATTTCTGTCTTAAGATGGGTGTGGAGAAGCATGTTCATGGACATATTAAAACATCAAATCTGTATCTCATCTCTTGCAGATTTCTACACAAGTAGCAACCTGTAAACCAATTGCAAATACAATTGATACAGCTGTCGATATTTTTCTGTGCAGCTATGTAATGGATTCTTTGGTAAGCTGGAAGTAGGGGAGGATGTGGGTGTTGGAGCAAACTTTGTTTAAGCCACCTTTCTGCCAGAAACTATCTGCTCTTTAGAGTAGAGAAAGCAATAAGATTGAAAATGCTTTTCTATTATTGTTTCTCCTGTGGATTTATGTCACTTTCTGTTGGATTCCTCATAAAACAAATTTCTTTGGAAATGGACTCCGATAACCAGCCATATTCAAAAATATCTTTATCAAGATAAAGGAAGGATATAAAGGAAATATTTTTTATCAAGATAAGGGAAGAATGTATAAATAAGAAAAAATGTGCCTGCACAAATGTGTGTGTATTTTAGCTATCTGAAAATATTAAGTCAAGAAAAAAAAAATTTTTTTACTGCCATTTAAATACGAAACCAAAGCAGTTTGCTGTCTTTTGAGTTTGATTCATGTAAAATTAGCTGTCCAGCTATTTGTAAATCTGAGTCTTTGTTTTGTTTTAGAATTCTTCCTAAATCAGAGCTTCACAGCAGAATGATTTTATGCAGGGATGAAATGCTCCCAGTTCAGACCGGGTCGCCCGATCCAGTAGCGATGGCAGCGGGTGGTTCGGAGAACCGGTAGCAAAAATCCCTGCGCCCCCCCCCACACCTTTTTTTTTTTTTACTTTTAAAAGCATTTTTTCTACAACCTCTTCCGATGAAAAAATGCTTTTAAAAGTAAAAAAAAAAAAAGCCTCTGATAATTGTGCGGCTCAGCTGGGATCATCAGAGGCTTTTCAAAGCATTTTTTCTGCAACCTCTTGGCCGAAGAGGTGGTAAACAAAATGCTTTGAAAAGTCTCTGACGATCCCAGCTGAGTTCCTGATCAGCAGAGAGGCTTTTCTAAGCATTAGAAAAAATGCTTTGAAAAGTTTTTTTTAAAAAAAGTTGGCCACGCCCACCCAGTCACATCCCCCCCCACCAAGCCACGCCCACAGAACCGGTAGTAACAGATTTTACATTTCACTCCTGATTTTATGATCTCATAAAACTGAAAAGTATTGTGTAAAAATGGCAGTTTCTGGAAATTGCACATGATTCTTGGAAGCTGATGGCATGTTTGAGGCCGGGCCCCTTTTTGCATGGTTTTGTCCCTGACATCTTCTGCTTATGGTTTTACAATCAGATCGCGGGTTTGGACTACTCCCTTCACAGAGAGGTCTCTAGTAGGGCTCTGCAGGGGTTCAGATTCCACAGGGAAAAGCTTTATCCTGACTCACCTGGAGGAGCAAAAGAAGAGGGAAGTTGAATTCAAGGCTAAAGTAAACTTTCCATGGAAGAAAACACTGAATGGCCTATGATCTCATGAGCAGTAAATGCCTTTGCTAAGTTGGAGGTCTTAGCAACTATACTTGAACAACTGCATCCCTTGAAACACACATTTTCATCCTTCTTAAAACTGAGGTTTTGTTTGTTTATTGCTAGGATACTCAAGTGACTCTAGTTTGGTGTTTTTACCTAAGTGAGAAAAGATGAATAGCTTTGCAATGAAGCTTACAGAAGGAATGAGGAAGAAGCATTCCAAGCAGCTTGGATTAGATATGCATCCAATTGTTCTTTTTTCTTTCTGTTAGAATGCCTTTTGGTTTGGACTAGGAGGCTGCTGCATCTTGCTGATCCCTGCCATTATTTGTGCGGTGAAATTAGCCAAATTCTACCGCAGGATGGATACTGAGGATGTGTATGATGAGTAAGTAAAAATAGAATGAGTCAGAGTAGCAGTTGGCAGGATGGTGCGGCTATGGAAATTGAATGAATATATAAATTATCAGAAGAAGTCAAAATATTTTTAGCTCACAGTGAGCCTTTGTGTGATGATGTAAAAACTCATTGGGATGTTTTTGCTTGGAATTATTTAAACTTTCCTCCAAAATTGGATGAAAGAATGGGATAGGCCGAGCTATTATATTTGGATGCATGTAAGAAGGTTCCTAAGAGCTGCAGGATGTACAAGCTTTAAAACATGCCTGATGTTTTGGGGTTTAAGGGGAAAAAAACCCATGTGTATCACTACATCTCTACAGAAATGCACAAAACCAAGGATGAAAGACTTCTTGAATGCATAAGGGGTTAAAATAAAAGGAAAAAAGAATGACATTGGCATAGGTGTATACCACAGGCAACCCAACCAAGCAAAAGAAATAGATTAACTTTTTGCTAATTAGTTAACTAATGGATGAAGGAAATGCAGCACAGTAGTAATGGGGGGTTTTAACTACCCTGACATCAACTGGGAAACAAACTCTGCATCAAGTGGGAGATGGAACATGTTCCTTATAAGCCTGGCTGACAACTTTGTCATCCAAAAGGTAGCTGTCAACCATCCCATTTGGCACATTCAACAAAAGAAACTCCCGGCACTTTAGATTAACCTAGAGTGTAGCTTTATTGAAAAATCAATGTAAGAAGCAAAGTCAATTCTGGGATTTTTCCTGTGAAAACCCACAACTCCCTTTTTCCTCTCTAGGCCACCCACAGTTCTTAATTCACCAATTGAGTTCAGTTTTTGCTTTGAGAAAAACTCTCTGCTTCAGTCAAAACATTCTTCATCACTTGGCCTTGTAGATAATGTCTCCCCGGCAACAGACGGTTCACTTACATCCACAGCCTCCCTCTACTCTTAGGAATCACACACACACACACACACACACACCCCATCACTGTTTGGCAAAGCTGAGAGAAAAAGCAAGTACAGGCAACTATAGAGTCCAGTCAGGTTTGATATGCCAATCCTTCAGAAGAATGACTGCCCTGGAAAATAAAACATAACACTGCACACAACATTAGACATTACTGTCCACTTCCAAGACCACCCTCACCTGGGCTGGCCTGGATGCTCAGCATGTAATCTGTGCACTAATCTAGTTGCCTTCACATCTGTTGCTGCCACCCATTCTGCATCAGCTAGATAGTAAATAGTGCAGTTTCCCTCTGTGATCCCAGGAGTTAAGAATCTCCTTAATTTCATAGTGTTCCTCTCCTTTGAACAGAATAGGAGAAGGAGGAGGTGCTTCCATAGCGGGTCTTAATCCCGAACTGCATCAAGTTTTCAGCAGGCTGCAGTGAAATACAGGATGGACTTGCCTTAGATTTTTTGGCAGCTGCAATTTTACAGTAACTGGATTTACAATCTGGATAATTGGGAAAGGCCCTACATACTTTGGACCTGGCTTTTACAAGGCTTCCTCAGGTTGAGAAATTTTATAGGCAGGTACACTTTATCTCCCATCTTGAATTCCCCCTTTGGTGCCCTTTTTTGTTTTCTTGCTTCTTTTGTGTTTCCTTAGCTTTCTGTAAATGCTCTGCACACTATCACTCCACATTTCCTTTAAAGTTTCCATTCACTAAGCCAATGACACCGAGAACGGTCATCCTGAAGGATCTCTGGCATCTGCACAAACTCCACCCTACTAGCAATCCTGAAAGGGGTAAATCCTGTGCTATTATGCACGGAGTTATTATATGCCACTTCTGCAAAAGGCAGGAGTTCGGCCCAATTGGTCTGTTGGTAATTGACATAACATCTCATATACTGCTCTAACACTGAATTGGTCCATTCACAGGCTCTATTGGTACAGGGATGGTAGGCGGAGCTAAGGCCCTGTGAGGAGCCAATTAGCTTAAAGAATTCCTGCCAAAATTTTGCAGTGAACAGCACCCCACAATCTGAGTTGCTAGTTTCTTCTCTATAAATGCTCAGAGTTTGTCCATCTCTCTGTGGGTCATAGAGTACATTTTTGGCTTAGGCAGTTTGGCCCCTGCCATAATCTCTATTGCATAGTCAGCGAGGTGGGAGCACATCTGATTCCTTTTTGCTAAAATCCTCAGCTAGGTTGCGATATTCTGCTGGAATTAGCAGCTCTAACCCACTGTCTCCTCTTCATGGTTTCTGCTTTCACTTTTGTAGCTGCAGGTGCATGGGCAGCTCCTTGTGCTTTCCTTGGCTCTTGCCAATTAGTGGCTCTCCTTTGCACCTACCACTTTTCTCTATCCCAGCTCACAGAGGGGTTCCACTTTTTCCACTCCACTAGTCCTAGGACCATGGGCTCAGTCATCCTGGGGACTACAATAAACCTAACAGTCTCTACTTGAATCCCTACTTTGAGCAGAACTCGATCAGTTAGACAGGTGGCTGGCTTATCTCCTGTTATTGACCCGCCTAGTTGGGAGAACCCCATGGGTCTCCTCAGTTTTCTTAACCAGCCTCTCCACCACCTGGGTGTTGACCATACACTGGGTGCATGGTCAAGTCCAGCAACATCGTGCTGGCCCCCATTGCCCCCAGGGAGGGTACCACAATTTTCACCTGGGCATTATAGGGATGATGGTGCCACTTTCTATTGGGTCATCTTCCTCCTTGCTGTTGCTCTCAAAGAAGACTGGATCCTTCCGAGGTTTGGTTGGAGTTCTCTCTTCCTCCCTGAACTGAGAAGGGAACTCAACAGTTTGCTGCGCCACACATATCTTCTCCTTTGGCTTCGCTAGGGTTCTCTTTTTGGGGGGTTGGTTGGTGGGCAGAGGAGCGGTTTCTGGTTGTGATGCGAGACACTTGGCTGCTCGATGACCATCCTTTCCACAGTGGCAGCAAGGCCCTGGGGCTTGGCAAGGCTTGCCTCCTCTGGCACATACCTCTTCCCCCACCCCCCGGGGTCTGCGTGTCTCTCAGGCACTCTGTGGGGCCAGCTTTCCTTTGTGTTGTGCTCTCAGAACTTCATCGGGTCGATCTCCACTTTGCTGGCCATTTGGAAAACATTTGCAAGTTCTGCAGTACCCCTCGGGGTATGCAGTTCTGGTATAGCTCTTAATATAGCTCCCCTCAGAAGTAGGAGACTAGCATGCATTCGGGGCAATCAGGAAGGTGGCTGGCTAGGCTGTGGAAGTCCTGGATGTACTCTGCTATTGGCCACTTTCCCTGCTTAAGGGTGCGGATGCGGGATTCAGCATACCAGGCCGCCATGGGGTCCTCAAACTGCCCTCACAGAATCTGTATGAACGCATCTAGATCACCCAGTTCCTGTGCCCCAGCCTCGTGCAGGGACACCAGCCATCCAGCTGTGCTGACCTCCAGGTTGGATGCCAATGTGTAAACCTGGGCTGCGTTATCTGGTTATATTCCCCCATAGTGCTCCATGTGGTGCCATGTCTGGGCTAAGAAGTGAGCCAGTTTGCCCGAGTCCCCATCAAACCAAACAGTGAGAGGAGGCGGTGGTTGCTCGTCCCTCATCACGATATATATCACCCTCATCAGGTGGTAGGAGTGCTTCTGCCACTGGAAGGGAAGGTGGAGGGGCCTCAACCCCCACTTGAGCCCCTGGGGCCACAAGGGGAAGGACGGCAAAATCCATTGCCGCTGCTCCCTGCAAGGGGGATCCAATCATCCTGGCAGGTGCTGGCACCACTGGCTGCATGAGGGGAGGCAACAGGGTAGTTAGTGATTTCACTGCCCCTGTCCCAGCCATTGTTGCCTTGGCTTCTGTTGACTCTGTTCCTGTGATCTCCAGGCCTCCAAACTTCTCTCTCGGCTGCTCCATTAATGGGCTGCGGGTAGCAGTGTGGAGCTTCCATGCCACCAGCTTATCCCACTCAACCAACTGCTCCACCTTCCATTTGCTTCATCAGGTCCTGTGGGATTAGGGGGTCCTCCACTTCTGCCGCCTTTCCACGTTTGCTGCCTAGCAAGTCTTCTGTCCCTGGTACATGGCATCCCACAGTCATTCCCTTAAGCTCACCTACTGCAGCTCTGAGTTGGGGACATGAGCTTGCCAGCTGCACCCCTGCCCCAGTCTGCAGCACTACTTGGGCTTCTTCAGCCAAGTACTCCTCTGGCTTCTTCCTCTCCTCTGATTCCTTGCCTGTTGCCGATATTTGCGGTCTTTGGTCTCTTGGTGGGATCCAGGAAGGCACTACTGTGAGAACTGACTTAATGTCAACTGTCCCATTTAACACATTCAACAAAAGAAACTCCTGGCTCTTTAGATTAATCAAGAGTGTAGTTTTATTGAAAAATCCCTTTAGGCATGGAAGAAGCAAAGCCAGTTCTGGGATTTTTCCCCTAAAAACCCACATAAGTAACCCCCTTTTTCTCCTCTAGGCCACCCCCAGTTCATAGTTTACCAATTGAGTTCAGTTCTTTTGCTTTGTGGAAAGCTTCCTTTCAGTCAAAACATTCTTCATCACTTAGGCTTGTAGATAATGTCTCCCTGGCAACAAACAAACTTGCATTTCACAGCTTCTTTCCACCCTTAGGAATTCAAACCCCCCCCCCCATCACTGTTTTGGCAAAGCTGTGAGAAAAAGCAGGTACAGGCAACTATGGAGTTGAGTCAGGTTTGATAGCTGAGAGAACTAGAGAGTCAACTATGGTGGATTTAATTCTTACTAACAAAAATGAAATGATACAGGGGGTTGAAGTTGCAGGAACTTTGGAGGAGCATGACCATGTCATATTGGAATTCAATATAATGTAGGTACAAGCAATAGAAGAAAATCAAACTAGTGTCTTAGATTTTAAAACAGTTGATTTCAACAAACTTAGAGTTTGGGAAGGATTTCATAGATGAAAATCTTAAAGGGGAAAACAACTCCAGAAGCTTGGGAAACAGTGAAAATGTGATTTAAAAAGCCTAGTCCACCACAACAACAATTTATTATTATAATCTTACACCAGAGACCAGAACAAATAAAAGCACTCAGTATATATACACTTAAAAATTCTAGTATCCACGTTGGTCTGGATGTATATGTTTGTTCAGAATTCTTTTTGTTCTTTCGGCTATAATTTTTTTTTTTTAATTTGATTTATATGCCGCCCTTCTCCGGAGACTCAGGGCAGCTTACAATGTGCTAAGCAATAGCCTTCATCCTTTTGTATATGTATACAAAGTCAGCTTATTGCCCCCACAACTGGGTCCTCAATTTACCTACCTTAGAAAGGATGGAAGGCTGAGTCAACCTTGAGCCTGGTGAGATTCGAACCTGCAGTAATTGCAGGCAGCTGGTCTTAATAACAGGGTGCTTTAGACCATTGTACTACCAAGGCTCCAAATATTAATTGACATAAATATTTTGTAATCAAGAGTTTAACAGAGAAATTGGTCTATAGTTCTGTATTAGTTGGTGGTCTGAATCTTCTTTAAGAGTAATTATTGCTTCCGTCCAGGATTTTGGTATATTTGCTTGGTCCAACGCTTCATTGAATATTTCCAACATTAACCCTCCTAACAATTCTTGAATATTTTTATATAACTCCACTGGAAGTCCATCTGGGCCCAGTGTTTTGTTATTTTTGTTTGTTTGTTTGATTTTTGTTTTTTCATTGCCATAACAAATTCTGCTTCCATTATGGGTCTATTTAATATTTCTTCTTGTTCCTCCCCTATTTTACATATATTTGTTCCTTCTAAATAATCTTTGACCTTTGCTTCTGATATCTCTTCCTGGGAATATAATTTTGAAAAAAACTTTTTTTTCATAATTATATATACAATATATATATACAAAACTTTTACATATACAAAACTTTTTTGTATAATTTCCTTTTTGTCCTCTCTTTTGTGTTGGATTATTCCTTTGTCATCTTTCAATTGATATATCATTCGTTTATCTTTCTCCTTTTTTAATATATAGGCCAACCATCTACCCACTTTATTTGCATGTTCAAAATAATTTTGTTTTGACATCTTTATTTTTTGTGCTATTTCTTTATGGGTTATTAAATTTATTTTATGTTTAACTATACCCCATTCCTCTTTTATTTTTTTATTTTGGGGGTCTTCCTGCAGTTTTCTTTCTAGTTTTTTAAGTTCTTCCTGAAATTTTTCTTGTTGGAATTTCTTTTCCTTCTTCTTCCTTGCGTTATAGGCTATTGTTAATCCTCTGATATATGCCTTTAACTTGTCCCAGAGATTTTGAAGTGATGTATCTTCTTTTTTATTTACACTGAAGAATATCCTCAATTCATTTTCCAACATCTGTTTATACTCTTCGTCTTTACATATATTTTGGTTCAGTGTCCATCTTTTATATTTTTTCTGTCCTTTCCATTTTATAATTATTGGGTTATGATCTGCCCATTCATTGATTCCTATTTCTACTTCTTCCAATCCTATTCGTATTTCTGCTGTCATCCAGGCCATATCATTCCTGGACCAGGATTGATGTGGGTGCGAATAAAATGTATATTGTCTTTCTTCATTGTGTACTTCTCTCCATGCGTCTTGCATTTTTAATTCTGTTATCATGTTAAATAATTCTTTGGGTAATACCTCTTTCTTTTTTTTATTCTTTGTACTACTCATATAATCTTTTTTGCTGTCTGCTATAGCATTATAGTCTCCTACTAAACATATATTATCATAACCTTGTTCTATAATGTTATTATGCAATTTTTATGCAATATTATTCAAGTATTCATGTTGGTTTTTGTTTGGGGTGTATATTACTACTAATAGGACTTGTTTTTGCCCTATCTCTAATTCTACCATCAACGATCTACCTTCTTCATCTGAGTAAATTAGTTTTGATTTTATTCTCTCTTTTACATATATAGCAATTCCTCTTTTTTTTCTTTTGTGTTATTGATGTATATAGTATTCCTAGCTTTGCATTTTCTAATAATTTCTGGTATCCTTTATTAATATGTACTTCTTGAAGGCATATCATGTCTGTTTTGAGTTTTTTTAGCTTTGTAAAATTTGAGTTCTTTTTTTTTTTGTGTGTGAATTCAAACCATTTATGTTCACAGGGAAGAGGTTTAGTGCCTCTTCCATTTCTTACTGCTGTTGTTTCTTGGTGTTTCTTGTCTCTCTTTTTACTCTCCCTCTCGTTCCTTCTTTTTCTTCTCGTTCTCTTTCCTGTATTTTCCTTATTTCTCTTTCCTGTATTTTCCTTATTTCTCTTTCCCTTTCTATTTGATCTTCCTCTTGGCTTTTACTTTCTGATTCTTCTTTACTTTCTTGCTCTTCTTCCTGTGAAAGATGACTTCTGTAAAATTCTTGTGCCTTCTCTACCGTGTCTACCTTGTATTTTCTGTCTTGCCATGTAATAAGAATACCCTCTGGAATTATCCATCTAACCATCACTTTATATTTGGTAAATTGGGTTGTAAGAAACTGATATTGCTGATATTTGTTTCAAAATTATGATTTCTTTACCTTTATACGTTATTGTCTCTTCCCTTGATTTCTTGTAAATTTCATTTCTAACTGCTTTTTTTGTAAATCTTATATGTACTTCTCTTGCCAATTGATGCTTTCTTATATAATTGATATGTATGCGGTAAATTTCATCTATCTGTTCCCTTATTTCCATCTTGTTTCTTTGTATTAATTCTGTCAAAATTTCAGCCATTTTTTCACCCAAATCTTCCTCTTTCTCTTCCGCAACATTTTGGAAAATACGTAGCTTTCTCCATTTCCAGGAATGCAATTGAATCTCCCCCTTGCGCATGCTCAAGATGGTGGACGGACATTGAGACACTCCCGGGAGATGGAGAATGACCTGGCGATTTTTGGGACTCTGGGGCAAGTTTGACCATCGTGGCCCCCAGTCCTGGCGAAAGGGGATTTCTCCCATCAGGATGAGGGTATTTGTGTCCTCCAGGACACCAGGACGGTTGAGAAAGGTCCGTCAGAAGGAGCCGCAGGGTGCCAGCAGAAACAGCTGTTCGGCAGCTTTGCATTTCTTGGCTGGCGGCGGTCGGAATGACGGCGGAGGCTCTGCGATGGCAGCAACGGCGGTGGCGGCGGAGATACGGGGCTTCCCCGGCTCTCTGGCCTCTCTGGGGCTTCCTTCAAAGCCCCCAGTGTTTCTGGAGCGTGGTAGGAGCCCTCATGGAAGTGGTGGCGGCGGCAGCAGCAGTGGTGCCTATGCAGCGTTGACTGTTCCTGGCCGATGGTGGAGGCGAGGGAGCGGCAGTTGACTACTATTATTGAAAGACGACATGGTGAGAGGCCGACAGCCTGGACCTGTCAGGAGCTGGCTTTTGTGGACCCGTTCCTGCATGAATCCAGAGGCCCCCCTTGAGTTGGTCCAACTGGTCCAGAATGCGGCCACGCGGTTGATTATGGGAACGACATGGAGCACCCATGTAACTCCTCTCCTGCGCGAGCTGCACTGGCTCCTGGTGGTCTTCCGGGTGCGATTCAAGGTGATGGTTACCATCTTTAAAGCGCTCCATGTCTTAGGACCTGGGTACTTATGAGATCACCTTCTGCCACCGATAGCCTCCCACCGGCCAATATGCTCCCACAGAGAGGGACTCCTCAGGGTGCCGTCAGCCAAACTATGTCGACTGGCAACCCCCAGGGGGAGAGCCTTCTCTGTGGGGCACTTGCCCTCTGGAATGAACTGCCCCCAGAGATATGTAAGATCCCCGACCTACGTACCTTTTGCCATGCCCCTAAGACTTTACTGTTTCAACAGGCTGGGCTGGCTTAAAATAACGAATTTTAATGGATGTTTTAGTTTTTAGTTTTTTAGTTTTTTAATATAAGGGCCAAATTGTTTAATATGTTTTAAACTGTTTTTAAATTTTATGGAGGTACGTTGTTTTATTGTGGCTGTGCACCGCCCTGAGTCCCTCGGGAGAAGGGCGGTATAAAATTTTTAATCATCATCATCATCAGTGGATGCAGCAAAATTTCACAAACTGACTACCTACAACGCCATGACCGTGTTGCTAAGATCATTCACTGGAAATTGTGCCAGAAGTTTGGATTTGAGTACAGCAAAAACCACTGGGAACATCAGGTTGAGAAAGTTTTAGAGAATGAGAAACTCAAGATCTTGTGGGACTTTAGGATTCAGACTGACAGGCACTTGGTCCACAACACACCTGACATAACAATAGTTGAAAAGAAAAAAGTATGGTTCATTGACTTTGCAATACCTGGTGATGCACGGATTGAAGATAAGCAGCAAGAAAAAATCACAAAGTACCGGGATTTGCAAATTGAAGTTGAGCGACTGTGGAAAAAGAAATTGTGTGTTGTCCCGATTTTAATTGGAGCCCTTGGAGCAATATCCAAAGGGCTACCCCACTATTTAGAAATTCTAAATTTGCCGGACTTGAACATTTTGACTCTACAAAAAACCACCTTACTTGGAACAGCTTACATCCTCCGACAATACCTTAACAGTTCCTAGGTCCTTGGTTAGGACTCGAGCTGCTGAGCTATTAACCAGCCTCAAAGGCTGTGAATCTCACTAAAGATTAAATAATAATAATAATAATAATAATAATAATAATAATAATAATAATAATGATGATGATGTATAGGGATATATTAAAAGAACAAGGGAAGATAAAAACAAAACAAGAATTGGAACAAGATTTAAATAGAGAAATAGATTGGTGGACATATTCGCAAATTCGGTCAAAATACAAAGAAGACATAAAATTAAATGAGATACAGATGGAGCAAAATGAATTGGATAAAATTATACAAGGAATGGAGGAGAAATTAATCAGTAAAATATATAAATTTTTACTACGGTATAAAATGGAAGAGGAAATAGTAAAAGACAGAATGATTAAATGGACAAAAAACTTCAACTATACAATAGAATTAGAGAAGTGGGAAAAGATGTGGCAAACAAATATAAAATTAACAATGTCTACGGCATACAAGGAAAACCAGTTGAAGATGTTTCACAGATGGCATTAACCACCGGCTAGAATAGATGGTAGGTGACCCTTCTTTCCCACACCGTCTACAAATTGTGTTTTTATGGCGACACATACCGTAGCTCTTGGATGGTTTCCGCCGCACCCTATACATGAGGAGAACAACTTCCAATCCTCTGTCAGTCTGCGATCCCTGCTGGCCACTCTCCACCGATGGACATCATGATGATTATCTCCCTCATCTTCAGTGTCCTCCCATAATTCCACCCCTCCCCGATGGACGGTTTCCTCCCTTGTAGCCGCCAGGGGGCTGCCCAACTTCGGTATCTCTTCTGTCGATCTGTTTGATGATTCGGCGGCTTGCACCTCCTCTACTGCTGCCTGTAGCGTTAACATTGGTTTCGCCAATAATCGCCTTTGTAACCGAACATCCCGAATCCCACAGACCAATCTGTCTTGAAGGGCTTCATCTAAGTTGCTAAATTCACAATAGATAGCTGCTTTCCTAAGAGCCGCCATATAACAACTGATAGACTCACCCTCCGCCTGGTCCCTATGGTAAAAAGCATGTCTTCTAGCAATGCAAGATGGTCAAGGAGCATAATGTTTCCTCAATTTGCATAATAATATGTCCCAAGGAACCGTCTGCAGGGGTTGGGGCGCAATGAGGGCCCTCGCTTTCTCAAACACTTCTTTTCCACAAATGCTCAAAAAAAGTGCTCATTTATGATTGTCTGTGATATTTGTATAATCAGTAGCTTCCAATATACAGTCAAAAAGGATTAAATAAGAATCCCACATCTGTGTTTCAGGATCAAATGGAGCAAACTGTGGTGAGCTTTCCAAAACAAACAGTCTCCACTCACACGTGCCTGCTTTATCTCTATGTTGCCTCAGGGCCCAGCATTCCCACTTCCTCACCAATGGAATGTTGTGTATAGAAACACAGATGAGCAGCCAGACTTCCAGCAGCAATGTTTATTTAAGATAAGGACTCAGTATAAACCAACATGCAGTTTCCGGCTGACAGCCCCTTTTAAAGGAAAACTGTCAGCCTTTAACCAATAACTTTAAAATATGTCCCTCACTTGGGTGGCAGAAGGAAAAGCCTCTGCTCATGCCTGCACAGACATAACATGCGGGGCCTGGCATCCCCAGGGACAGTCTTGCCCTACAGGCTAAGTTCTGAGTGCTTCTCTTTCACCCAGGACACCAGCGCTCACACACTCGCCTCCTGGGCTCACGCCTAGGAGGCGGGGACAAGGCAGCAGGGCAGTGTTTCACTGGCTCCAGGGCAGCTGTGTGGATCGGATCTAAGGCCCGGATGCAGGAACCAATGCCATCCATGGCCTAGGTGGGCTACTCGCTCGAGTGTGCCAACCTTACCTTTTGAGGGCAGGAACAAAGCCTTCAACTGAACGAAGCCCTCACACCCACATCTAGCCCACCAGAGCTCTCCATACTAGGAGAGGAATGAGACCCATTGTCCTGCGGAGCCCACCACTGCTTGAGCAGGGAGGAGGAGGAGAAGAAGAATGGTGAGGATTTGTGCCAGCCGGCTGGCTGGCCAGGTGGGGAGTAGGTCAGGCAGGGCTGGCTGATTGGGGAGGGGGAACCACGGCTGCTTAGATGGTTCCTGCTGCCACTGCCACCAGCAGCTTGAGTGCCATGCTCTCAAAGATTGCTCCAAATGCCCCATTTGCATGTACTTGCACGCAGGCAGGCTCCACGGGACAACAGGGTCTCATTCCCCCCCTGGCAGGCTGGACGTTCGTTCAATTGAAGGCTTTGTTCATTCCCTCAAACAGTATGGCTGGCACATGCAAAGCCCTCTTGCCCACTGCAAAGGTCCTTTGGCAGCTGTGCTTGCTACTGGCTTGCAACAGCTGAGTTGCATGTCCTTCCTCCTCTTCCTCCTCCTCCTATGTCTGCTTCTGCCTCCTCCCCCTCTTCCTGGTCCTGCTTCCTCTTCTTCCTGCTACCTCTTCTTCTTCCTCCTCCTCTTCTTCCCCACTTTCTTCCTATCTCTCTCCTGGCACCCCAACTGGGCTCGCTTTCCCTTCGCACACCTCTCCAAGTTTGCAAGACAAGCACGCAGCAGCCCAACTTGAAACCAGGGGTTTTCCCAAAGTATCATTGGAGGAGGACCCTCCCAAGGTATGTGTGTGTGTGTGTATGTCTTCTTCTCAGAGTGCAGATACGGGCAGGGAGAAGCTATCTTTCACCTTAATTGCTGCATCTCCAAGGGAATCCCTCTCTTCTTTGCACCTTTTCCAAGACCGCTGGCCTCCAGTGCACTTCAACTGAAGTTTTTTGCTTTTGTTTTGATGCTCAAGGATGCCTCATGTTTTGGCAACATCCTTGCCTATTTTTCATGGTTTGGTTTGATGTCTGTGTTTGTGTGTGCTTAAAGGGCTTTCATTGCTTGCCTCAAGCCTTTGCAACCTGAGGTGACTGCATGCTTCAGGTTTGTTTGCAAAGAGGCATTGTGCTATGCCTAGTTGATTTGGTCTTTCTTGGTTTTTTTAATTGTTTTCTCTGCACTTCCTCCTGCTACCTCTTCTTCCTCCTTCTCTTTTTCCTCACTTTCTTCCTCTCCCCCTCCTGGTGCCCCAACAAGGCTCATGCTTTGCAGTTTGTGTTGGTGGGGGGGGCAGAGGTCAACCTCGAGGCGCCTTGTGTGTGGGGTGCCGCAAGTTCAACATTTATGTGAAGCCGCTGGGTGAGATCATCCGTGGTTTTGGGGTGAAGTTTCATCAGTACGCTGATGATACTCAGCTGTACATTTCCACCCCTGACCACCCCAACGTTTCCCTTGACGTGATGTCCTGGTGCCTGGAGGCCGTACGGATCTGGATGGGGAGAAACAGGCTCAGACTCAACCCCGCCAACACTGAGTGGCTGTGGTTTCCGGCATCCCGATATAGCCAGCTGGTTTCATCGCTGGCTATTGGGGGTGAGATTTTGCCCCCTTCAGAGAGGGCTCAAACTTGGGTGTCCTCCTGGATGCGCAGCTGTCACTCGACGATCATGTAATGGCTGTGGCCAGGGGGGCTTTTTATCAGGTTCGCCTGATATGCCAGTTGCACCCCTTTCTGGATCGGGAATCCTTACGCATGGTCACTCATGCCCTTCCCGCCTGGACTACTGTAATGCTCTCTACATGGGGCTCCCCTTGAAGAGCACCCGAAGGCTTCAACTGGTCCAGAATGCGGCCGCGCGGGTGATTATGGGAGCGACACGGCGCACCCATGTAACACTTTGCCTGCGCGAACTGCACTGGCTCCCGGTGGCCTTCCGGGTGCGATTCAAGTTGTTGGTTACCATCTTTAGAGCGCTCCATGGCTTAGGACCTGGGTATCTACGAGATCACCTTCTGCCACTGATAGCCTCCCATCGACCAGTATGCTCCCACAGAGAGGGACTCCTCAGGGTGCTGTCGGTCAAACAGTGTTGACTGGCGACCCCCAGGGGGAGAGCCTTCTCTGTGGGGGCACCTGCCCTTTGGAACAAATTGCCCCTGGAGATACGGAGGATCCTCGACCTTCGCACCTTTCGCCGGGCCCTCAAGATGCTTTTATTCCAGGCCTAAAAAAATTGAATTTTAATTGGGAAATTTTAGTTTTTAATTATGTTCTCGACCAGATTATTTAATTTGTTTTAATTAATTTTAACTTTTATTTACTGTTGGTTTTATCGTGGTTGTGCACCACTCTGAGTCCTTTGGGAGAAGGGCGGTATAAAAATTCAATAATTAATAAATAAATAAATAAATAAATAATAAATAAATAAATAAATAAATAAATAAATAAATAAATAAATGAAAAATAAATAAATAAATAAATAAAAAATAAATAAATAAATAAATAAATAAATAAATTAATTAATTAATTAATTAATTAATTGCAAGCTCTCCAAGTTTGCAAGCCAAGCATGCTTCAACCTGGCTTGGAATGGGGGAGGGGGGAGGGAAAAGCTACCTTTCCTCTCTTAAGCAAGTTCTGTGTCTCCAAGGGAATCCCTCTCATTTGCACCTTTTCCAAGACTACTGGGCTTTGATTTGTTTTGCTGGAAGGCTTAAAATTGTCTCTTCTCTCCCACCTTCTTTCCTACTTTCTTAGAAGCAGAAAGTCACAGCTCTAATCTGGAAGGGAAACACTCTGCTGATCCATTGAAAAGTGCAGATGGTGGTCATTCATCCTCTTTCTGCCTCTCCGGGTCTTTGATTGGAGGTTTCTTCTGCAGCAGAAGCAAAGAGCTCTGATCAACTATCACAGCCACCATTTTGACAATTTTGCTGTATTGTTGTCTGTGGACACCCCCACTAAATGCAAGCAGGGGATAAACAGAGTCTGGGTTGTTTTCAGTCTTTTAAGTGGCCACAAACTACTAGCAAAAGTGGCATTTGATCACAAGGTGAGGAGGCATCAAGAAATATTTCCCCTTTTGTATTTGAGCATCCAAGAAGGGACAGGAAAGGAGAAAGAGAAAGAGGAAAGATAAAGAAGGAAAAAGTGGAAGACAACAAGGAAGGAAAAAAAGAAAGAGGGGAAGGAAGAAAAAAGGAGAGGGAAGAGGGAAGGAAAAAGAAGAAAAGGGGAAAGGAAGGAAGGAAGGAAGGAAGGAAGGAAGGAAGGAAGGAAGGAAGGAAGGAAGGAAGGAAAGTTCCCCCCAGCCCCACCCAAGCCACCACAGGCGTCCCCCAACATGAGTGAGGCAGTCCTCCAGCGGTTAGAGCAGGAAGCGATGAAAATATACAAACCCAAGTTTTGGGCACGCTACGTCGATGACACATTCGCCATCATTAAACAAAAGGATAGCACCAGGTTTATGGGAACCCTCAATTCCATATACCCGGATATCCAGTTCACGATGGAAGAGGAGGCCAATAATAAACTAGCCTTCCTGGATGTGCAAATCAGCCGCAACCCAGATGGGAGCATTGACACAGAAGTATACGGAAGGACCACAAGCACAGATCACATTTTACACAACGACAGCAATCACCCTAATGCGCACAAAGTTAGCTGCATTCGGGCATTATTTAGCAGGATAGATACCCATTGCAGCACACGGGCAGCCAAAGCAAAAGAACGTGCACATCTTCACCGGGTCTGCACTCTCAATGGCTATTTGAGAGATTTTATCCATCGATGTATTACACCCAGGGCCCGGCAGCCCAGGGAGGGCGCATGCGGAACATCAACGTGGAGGGTGCTCCCATACATACAAGGGGTGTCCGAAACTGTGGCACGCATCCTTGCACCACATGGGGTTAAAGTGGCACACAGACCTGACCAAACACTGAGGAAGAGAGTAATGCGCCCGAAAGAAGCTTTGCCGAAGAAGGAGACTTCCTCAATAATCTATCGTATTAACTGCAGCAATTGCGCAGGTCATTACATAGGAGAAACATCAAAACGACTGAAAACGAGGTTGCATGAGCACAAACTAGCGGTCAGACGTAAGGAACAGCGCTCCCAGATTTGGATACATATGGAGGAGCATGGTCACGAGTTCAACTTCCAAGAGACCGAAGTCGTTGCCCACGAAATTCGTCTTTGGCTTCGTGCTTGTGCGAGGAAAGCGTGATCGGAGCTGCCGTCTCTCTATAAATACAGGTGGGGAGGTGTGGGGTGCTGGCTTTGTTGCTGTGAGCAGGTTGGTTGCCTGTGTTGTTACATCTTGATTAGTTGATGGAGTTGATGTTTGCAGATTAGTTGGCTGTTTCATAACATCCTGTGTGGGTGAGGTCCTTGATGGGTGCCCATTAGTCTTTTGTGTTTTAATGACCTGGATAATGGGCTGTGTGTTAACATCCTGAGTTCTAGTGTTATGATATCCTGAGTTTTTTGATGTAATGTCCTGAGCAGATGGCTGTGATGCCACACCCCGGGCTTTGGTTTGGCTCCGAGTTTGAGGTCTTGCCATGTGTTCATGGTGTGTGTCAGTTTGCTTTGTGTGGGGATCGGAGAACTCAGGATGTTAACACACAGCCCATTACCCAGGTCGTTAAAGATACTCTTAATCTTACATGGGAAAAGACCCGAATACACCAAAACTTGCATACCTCCACTCATGAAAATCTACGAAAACAAATATCTTACCTCTACGGGAAGGAAACCTTCCTGCTGACCAGGACCTATGAGAAACTCGAAGTCTGAAGAGCTACCATCTTATGTGACCTCACATTCCTACGCAACTGCCAAGACAAAAACGTGATCCCCACATGCTTCCAACTAAAATTCCATTCTAAAACCTCAGCCACCGAAAGGATCCTGAAAAGAATCGAATTAGCCTTAATCAGAAACGAACTCCACAGGAAAAGATTCCTACTAGACCAAACCAACAGGGACCTACTCACTCTTCACCTCAAACCTAGTAACAAAATCCACCCAGCACTCTGGGACAAATCCAAACAACTAGCCCTCTGGAGAGCCGAAACAGAAACCTCCCACAAGACAGACACACACACCAACAAACTCCACAGACTAGAAAAACGCCAGAAGCCCAACCCCCCTCCACAGCAACTCATGAAACAAACAGTACATAACATATCAGACAGGACCCTCACCATAGCAGAAACCAATGTCCTTTCCAAAGGATTCAACTTTGCAGTCACCCCCAAACGCATCCCTACTGAAAACATCATATGCGGAGTTGAAGCTAGCCTAACCAAAATCAACCCAGATGAAGCCAATAAAATCAGACTTGAAGTCACCAAGGTCCTCTGCTCCAGCAATCCACCCAGAAACAACTTACAAAAGAAGAACAAAAAGCACTCACCAACTTGAGAAAAGACAATAACATAATCATTCTCCCAGCAGACAAAGGTAATGCCACAGTGGTGATGAACACATCTGACTACCAAGCTAAACTATCCAACCTACTCCAAGACCCCGCTTACAAACCTCTAAAAACAGACCCCGCCACCTACCTGGAAAAAACTACCAAATCCAAAATAAAAGCCTCTCCCATCAGTGAAGAGATCCAGCAAAGAATCATCCCCAGAGAGAAATCCAGATGCCCCAAGCTCTATGGCCTCCCCAAGATACACAAAGAAGGAACACCACTCAGACCCATAGTCAACTCCATAGGCTCACCTCTACAGAATCTTGCCAAATTTCTTGCCAAACAACTTCAGCCCTATGCAGAATCCATCACCTCACACGTACAAAACTCATTCCACTTCATAGAAACAATAAAGAAACAAAACCTACAACCCAGCAACCTACTCGTGAGCTTCGATGTCTTTCCCTCTTCACCCAAATACCTATTAAAGAAGCCTTGACAGCTATCCAAAACAAATACAACCCCCCTAAGCACATCCTAGATCTGACCAACCACTGCCTAACCAACACATACTTCATCCACAAGGGACAAAGATACAAACAGATAGAAGGAGCACCTATGGGATTACCTCTCTCACCCATCATCGCAAACCTATACATGGAACACTTTGAAACCAACGCTTTAGATAAATCTGAACACAAACACAAACTCTGGCTTAGATATGTAGATGACACTTTTGTAATTTGGCCACACGGAAAAGAAAAACTGGACAACTTCCTCACACATCTCAACAGCCTACACCCCAAAATACAATTTATTATGGAAATAGAAGCTAACAACCAACTCCCCTTTCTGGACATCATAATCTACAAAAAAAACAACGGCTCCCTAGGACACACCATCTACCGGGAAAAAACACACACCAATCACTACTTAAATGCACAATGACATCACCACCCTGCAGAGATCAACTCCGTAGCCAAGACTCTCATCCCCAGAACCAAACGCGTAGCCGACAAAGACCACCTGAAAACTGAATTACACACTCTCACAAACGTATTAATCTCTAACGGATTCCAAAGAAACATAATTACCAACCTAATCCAAAGGGAGACACCCTCCAAGAACCGAGACACAGAACAGGACAACGGCATCACCCTCCTCCCTTACATCAAAGGCACCACAGATAAAATCAGCAAAATTCTCCACAAACACAATATCAAGACAGCCTTCTGCACTGACCAAAAAATAGCCAACATCTTAAGAAACCCCAAAGACAAGATCCAGCTAGAAAACCAAGGAGTCTATGAAATACCATGCAAAATTTGCCCAGCCACATACATTGGACAAACTGAAAGGAGAATAAATGCACGCATTGCAGAACACAAGAACGCAATCAGAAAAGAAGAAAAAACTTCCTCCCTTTTCCAGCACCTTAAAACAACACGACACGAAATTGACTTTGAAGGAACCAAATTAATCTCCAAAACTGAACACTTCAACAAGAGAATAATCATGGAAGCCATCGAAATAGAGAAACACTCCCATAACATGAATAAACGTGACGATACCTCCCACCTACCGGACATCTGGAAACTAGCCCTAGGCAACAGAAGAGTCCCAGCCACGAAGATTAACACCGGACCCAAGATAACACATGACACCACCACCAATCATCCTCACCAGATTCAAACCCAAACCCATCCCATAGACGAAATACAACCACCATCCAGAAGCCAGACCACAGCGGCATCACGAGCTGCTGCACCCTCCTCTGATCCCCACACAAAGCAAACTGACACACGCCATGAACACATGACAAGACCTCAAACTTGGAGCCAAACCAAAGCCCGGGGTGTGGCATCACAGCCATCTGCTCAGGACATTACATCAAAAAACTCAGGATATCATAACACTAGAACTCAGGATGTTAACACACAGCCCATTATCCAGGTCGTTAAAACACAAAAGACTAATGGGCACCCATCAAGGACCTCACCCACACAGGATGTTATGAAACAGCTAACTAATCTGCAAACATCAACTCCATCAACTAATCAAGATGTAACAATACAGGCAACCAACCCACTCACAGCAACAAAGCCAGCACCCCACACCTCCCCAGCTCTGATCACATTTTCCTCACACAAGCACGAAGCCGAAGACACCAGCCTGAAGATGATGAGTGGGACGTAAACCAAGTTTCTCAAATTGCAGCCATAGCTCAGTGAAATCACATCCACTATCCTAGGCTTCTTCAGACAGCAAGCATGCATTTTGCTGCCTATTGGGAGACTAATATAGATCTATTTCAGACTGATTGCTCCTCATCAGTTATCCACACCCTTACCATATGTTCCCTCCCCGTAGAGGCTAAGTATTTGCTTTCTTCATATATATATATATATATATATATATATTGAAATCGAAAATTTTTCCCAGGTTTTATTGGTACTGTTTGGAATAAAAATAAGATTTTAGGTAAAATATTCATCTTTATTGTCACAATTCTCCCAATTAAAGATAGCTGCAGTTTTGCCCAGTTTTCCAAATCTTTTTGTATTTGTTGTAATAGTTTTGTGTAGTTATCCTCTTTTATCGAAGAACACTTTGGTGTCAACCAAACTCCGAGATATTTTACTTTCTTTTCTATTTGAATTCCCAATTTCTCTTCCAATTTCTCGTTTTGCTTATGGGTAAGATTTTTAATTAATATTTTTGTTTTCTATTTATTTTTAGTCCTGCTACCTTACCAAAATCCTCTATTTCCTGCATTAATACAGTTCAGTTTCTAACAGTTCTTCTATGAAAAAGACCATGTCATCTGGGAACGCCTGCGTTTTATATTCTTTTTAAATTCTTAGTCCTTTTATTTCCTGATTTTGTCTGATCTGTGACAACTCTTCTAGTGGCAAGATAAAAAGTAAGGGGGATAATGGACATCCTTGTCTAACTCCTTTTTTTTATACTAATTTTTTCTGATAGGTCCCCATTTACTATTATTTTAGCATTTTGATCAGAATATATCATCTTAATCATCCCTACAAATTTTTCTCCAAAATTCATATTAATTAATTTGGTAATTAAGAATTGCCAATTTAAATTGTCGAAGGCTTTTTGTGCATCTATAAAGATTAAATCTATCTGTTTTTCAGGATGAGCTTCATAGTATTCTAATATGTTCATAACAATTCTTGTGTTGTTTCTCAATTGTCTTTTTGGGAGAAACCTGTTTTGGTCAGAGTGAATAATTTCATTCAATATTTTTTAAAATCTTTCCGCTATTATCGTTGCAAATATTTTATAGTCGGCATTTAACAATGAAATTGGTCTATAGTTTTTAATCTGTTTGGTATCAGTAACTTCTCTGGGTATTAATGTTATAAATGCCTCGTTCCACGAATTTGGTAATTTAGCTCTTTCAAATACTTCATTATATGGGTTTTATTTATTTATTTATTTATTTATTTATTTATTTATTTATTTATTTAAATTTCTATACCGCCCTACTCCTGAAGGACTCAGGGCGGTGAACAGCCACAGGATAAAACACATAAATACAAAAATTTAAAATAGAATAAAAACAAATTAAATAATTTGGCTGAACAAATTTAAAAACAAATTAAAATTTAGATTTAAAAAGGGGAGAAGATTTAGGCCAGGCCAGCTTGATGAAATAAAAAAGTCTTAAGCGCGCGACGGTAGGTGCGCAGATCCGGGATCCTCCATATCTCCGGGAGGAGCTCGTTCCAGATCATAGGTGTCCCCACAGAGAAGGCTCTCCCCCTAGGGGCCGCCAGTTGACATTGTTTGGCCGACGGCATCCAGAGGAGCCCTTCTCTATGGGAGGGTACTGGCCAGTGGGAGGCTATTGGTGGTAGCAGGCGGTCCCGTAGATAACCAGGTCCTAAGCCATGGAGCGCTTTAAAGGTGATAACCAGAACCTTGAAGCGCACTCGGAAGACCACCAGGAGCCAGTGCAGCTCGCACAGGAGAGGTGTTACATGGGAACTCTACGTCGCTCCCATAACCACCCGCGCGACCGCACTCTGCGCCAGTTGGAGCTTACGAGTGCACCTCAAGGGGAGCCCCACGTAGAGAGCGTTACAATAGTCCAGACGAGAGGTGATGAGGGCATGAGTGACTGTGTGTAGAGAGTCCCGATCTAGAAAGGGACACAACTGGCGGATCAGGCGAACCTGATGAAAAATCCTCCCAGTCATGGCCGTCAAGTGCTCTTCTAAAGACAGCCGTGAATCCAGGAGGACACCCAAGTTGCGAGCCCTTTCCTTGGGGGCCAATGATTCGCCCCCAATAGTCAGCGATGGCACCAGCTGACTATATCGGGACGTCAGAAACCACAGCCACTTGGTCTTGGATGGGTTGAGCCTGAGCCTGTTTCTCCCCATCCAGATCCGTACGGCCTCCAGGCACCGGGACATCACTTCAAGGGCATCGTTGGGGTGCTCCGGGGTGGAGATGTACAGCTGGGTGTCGTCAGCGTAATGATGGTACTTCACCCCGAAACCATGGATGATCTCGCCCAGCGGCTTTACATAAATGTTGAACAAAAGGGGCGAGAGGACTGATCCCTGCGGCACCCCACATATGAGAGGCCTCGGGGTTGACCTCTGCCCTCCTGTCAACACAGACTGCGACCGGTCGGAGAGAAAGGAGGAGAACCACCGTAGTACAGTGCATCCCACCCCCAACTCTTCCAACTGGTGCAGCATGATACCTTGGTCGATGGTATCAAAAGCCGCTGAGAGATCTAACAGGACCAGGACAGAGAAGCAACTCCTGTACCGAGCCCTCCAGAGATCAGCATTATTCCCTCCAGTGACTCCTGAAAATTTTTGTAGATCTCTGCCAAAATCCCATCTGGTCCTGGTGTTTTATTATTTTTTTGTTTCTTCATCACCTCCTTCATCTCCATTAGAGTTATCTTATCATTTAACATTTTTCTTGTTTCTTCTGGTATTTTCGGTAAGTCCCTTGTTTCTAAATATTGTTTAATTCTTTCTTCTGAAATATCATCCTGACTGTATAATTTAATTAAAAAGTTTTGGATAATACTTTTTTCCCCTTCTGATTGGTACTGAAGATTCCCATCCTCGTCCTGTAATTGTATTAGTTTTTTCATTCTCTCTTTCTTAAGTTTATATGACAACCATCTCCCTGGTTTGTTTGCGTATTCAAAATAATTTTGTTTTATTGTTTTAAGATTGCATATCATTTCTTCTTGTAATGTTAAATTAAATTCATGCTTCACTAAATCTCTTTCTTCTCTGATTTTATTATTCTTTGGTTCTTTTTGCAATAGGCATTCTAATTCTTTAACTTTTTCCTGGAGGGTCTTTTGTTTTTTATTCTTTTCCTTATTTCTTCTCGTGGTGTAGGCTATTGTTAAACCTCTAATATGCGCTTTCGTTGTGTCCCGTAAGTTTTGTAGTGTTATTTATTCTTTCCGGTTTTCTGTAAAGAAAAATCCAAGTTCTTTTTCCATCGTTTGCGCAAATGGTTTCTCCTTTAATATCCTCTGATTTAATGTCCATCTCGGGTTTTTTTGTCCCTTCCATTTTATTGTTAGTGGATTGTGATCTGCCCATGTATTTGGTAGTATCTCTGTTTCTTCCATGTCACTAATCAGTTCCGGATTGATCCATGCCATATCAATTCTTGACCAGGAATTATGCAGGTTAGAGAAAAAAGTATATTGTTTCTTCCTTGGATTTAATTCTCTCCATATGTCTCGGAGATTTAACTCTCGCATCATTTCTGTGAACGTATTCAATAATTGTCTTCTTCTTGTTTGTTTTTTGACTCATATAATCTGTTTTATTGTCCACCACAGTGTTGAAATCACCTATAATGCATAAATTATCCCATTCTAGCTCTATTATTTTCTGATGTAATTTATGATAAAATTTCTTCTGATTTGTGTTTGGTGCATAAATTACCGTTAAGATCATTCTTTTTTGGTTTATTGTTATTTCTATTACTAAAATTCTTCCATCTTCATCTGCATAGAGTTGTTTCGAGTTTAACCATTCTTTTATGTATACTGCTATAGCTCTTTTCTTTTTGGATGACAGTGCCAGATGAAGTTTTCCTAATTTTGCAGATTCTAGAATGCTGCCGTGTTTTTTCATAATATGGACCTCCTGCAAACAAATAATGTCCATATTTTGTCTTTGAAGCTTTATCAATGTTTGTTTTTGTTTTGCCGGGGAATTTAAACCATTGATGTTAAGTGATAACAACTTAATTCCTTCCTCCAGCTTACAGTTTGTCGGAAAGTTTTGGTTCTTTTTTTGCTCTCGTCTCCCTTTGTGCTCTTGTCCTGGCTCCTTCCCTTTCATAACGCTCTATTTCCCTCCTTTCTCTTATGTTTTGTTCAGATATTTTCTTTTCTGAAATTTGATCTTGACTTTTATTGTCTAGTTCCTCCCTATTATCTTTTTCTTCTTCTCCTATTATATAATGTTCATAGAACACTTGTGCCTTGTCCAGGGTGTCTATTCAGAATTTCTTGTCTTGCCACATAATTAACATATCTTCCAGTATGAGCCATCTGAATAATACTTTGTACTTAACTAATTGTGACAATAAAAAATGGTAGTCCCTTCTTTGTTCTCTTAATCTCCTTGGTACTTGCTTCAAAGTTAAAATTTCTTTACCCTTATAGATTAATGGTTCCTCTCTCGTCTTACTGTAGACCTTGTCCCTAACTGTTTTTCTTGTAAATCTTATATGGACTTAATTAATTTAATTTAATTTAATTTAATTAATTAAATTTATATGCCGCCCCTCTCCGAAGACCCAGGACTTTCCTGGGTAGTTTATGGGGACGTGCGTAATTGCTATGAATCCTATATGCTTCATCAATATCGTTTTGAACTTCCTGTACACTTTTCTGCAGTGGATCAGCTAGTAATTCTGCCAACAAAGTTGGGAGATCTTCCTCTTTGCTTTCTACTATGTTTTGAAATTGTAGGAAAAATGCTGATTTCTCCAATTCCATGTGTGTTATTGCCTCCTCCAGATTTCTGTTTACCACCATCAATTTCACTTCCGTCTCCTCCAATTTTTTCTCTGTTTGTTCTGTTCTAGTTTCTATTGTCTTTATCTTCTGTTCATTTCTAGCTATCGTCTCTTGTATTGTACCAATTTTATCATCTAATTTGTGGATGTCTCCTTTTACCTTTCCCATTTCATTCTTTATTTCTTCGTGGTTTCTCATGATTGTTTTCTGCGTCTTCATCATTGTTTCTTGAACCATCAGTAATCGATTGCACACTTTGTAGATTCTGTGAAGAGCCTGATTTCTCACTGCCTAGCATACTTTCCACTGAGCGTTGTCGCGATGGGGTGGCTATCATTGAAGTTGTTTTCCTATTTTCGTGACCATTGTCATCATATTTGTCATTTTTAATGTTTTAAAAAATGTTTCCAAAATACCATATAGTATGATTCCACTCCTTTTATCTCCATCACTCACCTAATTTTTCATTCTTAATCTAGTTATTCTAATTTATTCTAGAGAGATAAATAAAACTAATATAAATATAGAGCTATTCTATAAACGTAAAGATAATTACTTTAAATACTGTAGATTATAGGGTTTTTAATGGTCTAGAGAATCCAAACTTAAATATAGCTAGAAGATATCTATAATTCTCTACTTAGGTTATTAGTCTCTAAACATAGTAGTACATGGCTAAGTTCATTTATTTCTACACAGTATATTATGAACGTCAAATATTTTTTAAATTTCCTTAATCTAATTTTTTATATTGCATATATCAAACTATAAATATATGAAGTTCTTCTTCCAATCCTATATGTACTATTAAATAGATATATAAATATAACAATACAATAAAGTAAAAATAGATCCAATAATATAGAGATTGTATCAATTAATATATGGATGTATATAAATATTTAGGTATAAATGTAAAAATAAATAACAAGTATATATAGTCACTATTCACTTATCATCCTTTCTAGATTTACTGTTAATAAATATATTCCATTGTCAGTTTATGTCTTATTTATAAAAAAGTCTCTTCTAAAATTTCTGGTATGTACTGTCTCCACAGAAAAAGTCCATCTCTTTTAGTGTCCAATTTGGTGAGTGTCTCTTTAAATCCAAAATGTCTCCCTTCTATTTAGCTCAGTCACTGTTATTTCTCCAGCTGGCTTTCCTTCCAAACCTCGTATTTTATCCCAATCTTAGTCAAAATTTGTCATGTATCATTAATCTCTTCACAGGGTATCCTATCACAACTCTCCTTCCCACCTTCCACGCAGTCAGTCTTTTTCTTTATTGTCTGTCGCCTTGTCTCCACTCCCACCACTAAATCGCCGCTTTTTTACCTTCTCGGAGACTCATTCTGCAGCTATTTACATTTATTCAAAATCATTGAGAGTCCCATTTCAGTCTCTTTCTCGTCCCTCCTCACCGATGTTTCAGGCTGCTTTACCACTTTTTTTTTCTTCCTACTCAGTCAGCTCGTCACACCTCCGGATCTGCCATTAAGGTCAATTTCTTTCACGTCTGATCTGAGGGTTTCCTCTTGTTATTTTGGGAGATCACACCTCTCGCCGCCAACTCTGAGGAGTCCTCTCTATACCGTTGCTACCTCCGAGAATCAACTTCGCCCTAGGGGCCTCAAAATCATGAAACTTCAGGAAAAACCTGAACTATTTTAATTAGGTATAGTATCAGCTAAACATGATAAGAAAAGTATGTATTTAATATTGCACGTCTTGACAGCAGTGAGGATTGTATTTGCGCAATGCTGAAAAAATGAAGAAACACCATGAGATGAAGAAATAATTAAGAAGAAACTAGAGTGTGCAGAAATGGACAGACTGACATTAAAAATGAAACAGAAAGAAGATACAGAATATTATCAAAATGGAATCTATTTTATCAGTGGTTGGAAAAAAGGGGTGAAGATTAAGAATGTAATATGTATTGTTAAGCAAATTAAATACCCAGACAATACAATGTTTATTAAGCACTAAGAAATGTAATTAATAAAAAATTAATTTTTAAAAAAATCTAGTCCTTAATGGAAGTACATCTACAGGTGAAACTCAAAAAATTAGAATATCGTGCAAAAGTTCATTTATTTCAGTAATGCAACTTAAAAAGTGAAACTAATATATGAGATAGACTCATTACATGCAAAGTGACATAGTTCAAGCCTTGATTTGTCATAATTTTGATGATTATGGCTTAGAGCTCATGAAAACCCCAAATTCACAATCTCAGAAAATTAGAATAATACATGAAATCAATAAAACAAGGATTGTACATAGAACAATATCGGACCTCTGAAAAGTATAAGCATGCATATGTACTTAGTACTTGGTTTGGGCCCCTTTTGCATCAATTACTGCCTCAATGTGGAGAATCTATGGGGCATTGCCAAGAGAAAGATGAGAGACATGAGACCGAACAATGCAGAAGAGCTGAAGGCCACTATTGAAGCATCCTGGTCTTCATAACACCTCAGCAGTGCCACAGGCTGATAGCATCCATGCCACTCCACATTGAGGCAGTAATTGATGCAAAAGGGGCCCAAACCAAGTACTAAGTACATATGCATGCTTATACTTTTCAGAGGTCCGATATTGTTCTATGTACAATCCTTGTTTTATTGATTTCATGTATTATTCTAATTTTCTGAGATTGTGAATTTGGGGTTTTCATGAGCTGTAAGCCATAATCATCAAAATTATGACAAATCAAGGCTTGAACTATCTCACTTTGCATGTAATGAGTCTATCTCATATATTAGTTTCACTTTTTAAGTTGCATTACTGAAATAAATGAACTTTTGCATGATATTCTAATTTTTTGAGTTTCATCTTTATATGAAGGGAAGTAAAAACAGTGGAGTATTGCAAGGTTCTACCATAGGCCTAATACTTTTTAATATCTTCATAAACAATTTAGATGAGGGAATAGAAAGGGAACTCATCAAATTTGCAGACAACATCAAGCTGGAAGGAATAGGCAACACTCCAGAAGATAGTCTCAAGATCCAGAAGAATGTTGACAGGCTTGAATCCTGGTCCCTATTTAACAAAATGAAATTCAATGGTAAGAAAAGTAAAGTTTTATACTTAGGCAAGAAAAACCAAATGTAAGGTATGGAATAGGTGGAACCTGGATCAATAACAGTAACTGTGAGAGGGATCTTGGAATCCTAGCAGACAATTACTTAAATATGAGCCAGCAGTGTGCTGCAGCCACCAAAAAAGCCCATGGAATATTAGGTTGCAGTAACAGCTAGAATCAAGATCATGTGAAGTATGAAATAGCATGTTAGTACCACTTTATAACAAATTGGTAAGACTACCCTTGGAATACTGCATCTAGTTATGGTCACTACAATATAAACCAGATGTTGAGACTCTGGAAAGAGTGCAGAGAAGAGCAACAGAGATGCTTAAGGGGCTGGAGTCTAAAACATATGAAGAATGGTTGCAGGAATTGGGTATGTCTAGACTAGTGAAAAAAAGGACTAGGGGTGACATGATAGCAATGTTCCAATATTTGAGGAACTGCCACAAAGAAAAGGAGATCAACCTGTTTTCCAAAGCACCAAAGACAGGACAAGAAACAATGGATGGAAACTAATTAAGGAGAAAAGCAACCTAGCGCTAAGGAGAAATTTCCTGACAGAACAATTAACCAGTGGAATGCATTGTCTTCAGAAGTTGTGGGTGCTCCATCACTGGATGTTTTTAAGAAAAGATTGGACTGCCATCTGTTCAGAATAGTATAGGGCCGTGATGGCGAACCTATGGCATGCATGCCCAAAGTGGCACGCGAAGCCCTGTCACCCGGCAAGCACAGCCTTGCCTGATTGTTTTCCGGGTTTCTGGCGCAATGCATGCATGACGATCAGTTGCTCTTTGCGCATGCATCAGTGCCGAAAACCGGTGTGCGCATGCACACTGGCCAGCTGATTGTCGGGTGCACATGCGTTCTATGAGCACATGTGTGCACGTGTGACATTTCCGTGTGACCTTTTTAGCACTCGGTATTGAAAAGGTTCACCATCACTGGTATAGGGTCTCCTGCTTGAGTGGGGGGTTGGATTACAAGACTTCCAATGTTCCTTTCTGTTCTGTTCTGTTCTGTTCTGTTCTGTTCTGTTCTGTTCTGTTCTGACCGAATTTTTTTTTTAAAGTTTTATTGGATTTTTATTTTTAATTATACATCAATATCAATACATGAACAGTGTGGCCTCTGGGTATAATTCATTTTGATACAAACAGTGATGATGATGATGATGATGATGATGATGATGATGATGATGATGATGATGATAACGCTTGGGAAGTGTTCGACTAGTGATTTCAGATACGAAATCCAGCATGGTTATCTTGTTTGCTGTGTATACTGTTAAGTTTGTGTATAATAATAATAATAATAATAATAATAATAATAATAATAATAATAATAATAATAATAATAATAATAATAATAGTTGTTACATTAGTCAAACTTATATAATCCTAGTATTGATATACATAATTGTTGTAGAGTAGTTATTCAATATTTCAATGTTCCATTTTAATGCCAATGATGATATTAAGCATACATAGTAATACCATCTTTCAACCTCTAATCTTTCCATCTAATTATTACTTATACTCTATTATATAAAAATTATATCTGCTAATATTCCCCCTATTTCTTATTTGTAGCTCTATTCTAACTTCTAGTCAGGCCACCGTTACTAATCCTAGTGCTAATACACTTGTTTATATTAAGACATAGTCCTTCATTATTTGGTTGTTCAAAGTCACAGTACACCATTCACGTACCAGTCATCCTATTATTTAAACATAACTAATAATACCATCTTTCAACCTCCAAACTTTCCACCTAACCATTGCTTTATATAAAGGTGTGTATTCTTATTTCTACATCTATTCTACTTTTTAATCAGGCCATCATTATATTAGAAAAAAAGAAGTAATAACTCCTTTCTTGCCTGTTTTAATACTTCAATTCTTATTTGTTTTTTGGCTTGCTTCCCATACTCCTCTCCTGGATCTTTGTCTCTATTAGCATCTATGTCTTCACCATTCAGTCTGAATATTTCTGCCATCTCTATCCTTGTAAGCTGCCAGGTCTCCAGAGTGTCCACCCAAACCCCTATCTCCCTTTCAAAAGTATCTTCCAGGTTATCCAATTCCATTTTTAAATCTCTTAAAGTACTTTTCCCTTGGTTTATTTCATCAGTCATTTTTATCTTTATCGTCTTCTCCTTCTCATCTTCTTGCTTTGTTTGCTGGTTTGTCTGTTCTATCTTTTCCTCCATTCTTTCTGCTGTCTCCTCTCTTTCCCGGGATCTTTGATCTTCATTCATTATCAGTTGTAGCATATTTTCTATTTTCCCATTTATGTCTTGCATTAGATTCTTTATCTCTCTGTGATCCTTTGTCATAGTACCCCTAATGCTTTGAAGCATCAATGCCATTTCTCTTGAAATCTCACTCATTTTCCCCTGATGGAGCATCTTGTCTTATTTTAATAAGTCCTGCTCTTACTCAAGTCCAAAAACAATATATTCAAGTCCAATGTAAGTCCATGAAAATTCAATAATCATAGTTCTTTACATCTCAGGATTATTAATTAGTTCCATTTAAGTAGTCCAGGCAGCTTCCACAAATCAAGTGTTACTTTACTTTACTTTACTTTACTTTACTTTACTTTACTTTACTTTACTTTACTTTACTTTACTTTACTTTACTTTACTTTACTTTACTTTACCTTACCTTACCTTACCTTACCTTACCTTACCTTACCTTACCTTACCTTACCTTTAACTTTAACTTTAACTTTAACTTTAACTTTAACTTTAACTTTACTTTATTTTCTTATTCTCACAATAGAGTCTCCAGTAATCATAAAATAGATAGTTATAGAACAGTAAGTATCATCACAGTCCTCCAGATGAATGTTGTTTAGTTCTCTTATCAAGAATTTCCCCAGTCTTGTAGGGGTATGGTATATTTTCCATTCACCAGTAGATGGCAGACTCAGCTTAGGTTTCAGTGTTATTTCAAGTCTGATAAATTGATTAATCCAAATTTAGTTCAATTTATGGAAGCAAAGTCAGCTATTCAAGTAGATAGTTCCAGCATTTTATAATGCCTTTCCAAAACAACGTCTATCCAGTTTAAAAATCCAATTTTCTATGTTTTAAAAGGTCTTTAGCTTTTCTCCCCTTAGTTCCTTTCTTTCAGGTCTAGGATTTTTCTCTCTATCGTTGTTCGCCACTTTAAGAAATAGTTCTAAGAATCTCTTTTCCTGGATTTTCCTTTTTTTTTTTTTTCCTTTTAAGGTTAGGGTCTAAATAAAAAAGGAATCTTCTCACCCAGCTCCAGTCACTGTTCATCTACACCACTCCTGCACATTTCTTTGTTGCCTCAGCTGTCCCAGTTTCGTGGCAGCCATCATGGCTGCCTCTTCTCCTTATCATGGATCTGAGGGAAGAAGCCCTGGGTCAAGCAGGAGAGTTGCTGCTCTCTGTGACCTGCAGGGTATGCCTCTTTTCTTCACCACTCCTACAGGGTGGCTATAGCTCCTTTTGGAGCCCTGCAACGGGAAGAACTCGGTGCGGGAGCACAGAGACCTGCTCCTCACATCCGATCTTGCCATGATGTCAGCTGGAAGTCCCGAGGGCGAAGATTCTTTAAAAACCTATAAAAATGTGCCTCTTTTGACATCTCAAGTTCCTCCTTGCAATGGATGATGAGCATTATAACAAAAAAAGGGAAAAAAGACAATAACACATTCTGGAGGTATACTGTAGATTGACATCCAAAGGTATTTAAGCTTTGTGTGTTTTAGCACTATTGCTCTCTCGCATCCACCCCCTAATGAAAAAATCCTATAGAACTGTAGTTTTTCAGGAATGCAGCTGTTCTTGGGGAATACCAAGAATGCCAGAGTCCATACATTTTTTTGTTTCTGTTGATCCTCAAAGGAGCAATGAGGATAAACAGAGTTGGTAGGGAAGGCACATTTTGCAGAATCTCCTTCCCAGCATCAGTGCTCTGATATATACAAGGGCACAGGTAAAGCCACTGCTGCAAGTTGAAATTGGGGACAATTCTTGTCATCTTTCTGAGAACTGCAGGGAAAGTAGGTTGGAGAACCCTGCAAGAACAGCCACAATGCAACAGGATCGCACATGGAACCAAAACTGCTATATTTGCTAGGAATATATTTGCAAGGTGTGGCCAAAACAATCAGAATGGCAGGCACAATCAAGATGGCAGCCACAGCAAAAAGATGGTGAGAAGCCTGGAAGCTAAATTCTACACAGACCAGTTGAAGGAACTTGGCATGATTAGTCTTAAGAAGAGAAGGCTGAGGGGAGGCATAATAGCAGCCATCCAAAATTTGAAGGGTCAGCACAGGGAAAAGCATGTGATTTATTCTCCAGAATAAATGTAATAAATAATTTTTAAAACTACCAGCTCTTTAATAGGCCCATTATGTCTGCCATGTTGATTTTTTTTTGGCTACATCTTGAAATTATTCCTGATATTTATTTCCATATTTTCCTTGCCATAGCTCTCAATTTATGCCCTGTTCTGCATAATAGGATTTCTCTTTTTTCATCTTGCGGTTCATCTGTCTCAGGGATTTGGCACATTATGATAGCTGTTTTTACTGAGTTTTCACTAGTCTCTACTTTTCCTTTTATAAACCATTTTTGTAGGTTTATCCAGTGCCTTTTCCAATCTCCCCCGCCCCCTTTTATTCTCATTTGTTTCTTTAGATGAAGATTGTGTTTACATCACACTCTTGCTATAAGAGCAAAAAAAATACTGCTATGCCAAATATTCTCTTCGACAAATAATGTGATAATTCTTTTTTTTTCTTATTATTTTTGTAGTGTTGAAACTATGCCCATGAAAAAGTAAGAAAGCTTTATTAATCATACGGCATGTAAAGTGGGAGTGGTTGTGATTTTGTTTTGTTATGGACTTTTGGCATTTTCAAACATATCATATTTGGATTGTTGATTTTTTTTTCTCTATATCACTGCCTTTTTGATCTACATACATAGCTACAAAATTTTACGTTCAAAATATCTCGACATGGAACATTCTGTAGAATTCCCTTCCATTTCATAGAGTTCACAGGCTCATCATTTCAAATAATGCCTTTTTTAATTACCATCTTTGTAACTGCAATTTGAATTAAATTACATTTTATCATTAACCCACTCCTTTCCTCATGTTTTTATTTTATTACAGTTTGGAAAATGGTAATATTGGTTATCATAAAGAGCAATTATATGGTATACACAATCCAGTTATGACAAGGTAAACCAAGTTTAAAACTGCCCACCTTTTAAGTGTTCTTAGTATTTCTTGTATTATTCATATACATTTCTGCACATTTTAAAGTCCATATCATTTCTTTTTACATGATTTTTCCTTGACTATGTTTTTTCACATATCCTATAAAAATATAATTTTAATAGTGAAATTGATTACTTAGCAACTGCTCTTATTTTAAAACAATTTTTTTCAAAACATTTGTTTGAAGTTGAAAAGCATTACAAATATTTCTTTACAAAAAAAAGCCATAGTAGTTCGAATTATATATAAATTAAATAGCAGTGTACATATACCATTATTTTATTTAAAAATCTTCTTATCATTTTAAAAATAAAGCTATACATACATACATACACATATATACATACATACGCATATACATAAACCAAAGAACAAAAATGTAGGAAATATTAGGTGAAATATTAAAAACAAAAACTATTGTAAACTAAACAAGGAAATAAAACATACATTAGTTCCTAAATTATATTTATAATATAAAAGCCCGTGTATAAATAAGTAAACAGACTATAAAAGTTATATTTCTTCTCTTATTTCCATATTATGATGCCATTTTTAAACAAGGAATTAAACTAGACAGGATCATAACCCAGCTGATTCCAAGGATGAGAGTCGACAAATTTCATGGTAGCCAACATTTAGTCTAGGATACCATTATTCTTTGATGAGCATCTGATCAGGCTTCTTGCCACAGTCCAATGGCCAAACCTGAAGTTTAAAGTTTAGGTGATCCAATGGCAATATATGCTAAGTGCTTTATAGAGTGAAAGATTCCAAGCTTTTGGAATATATTTTAAGAAAACATTAACTTTTTTTGACCTTAAGTCCCTTTTAGTTTCCCCTAGCAACAATGACTAACCAATTGCAATTTCTCTAACATGTTCCCCAAAGTTCCTCCAGCACAGATATGCTGAGAACCAGCTTTTTAAAGTAAAGCAAAGTTCCACAAGAATATTTGCTAAGGAACTAGGGGAAAGGTTGAAAAACAGCAGAAGACCACCCTACTACACAATTGTATTGGACAATTTTGCACTTAGATGCCAATTTCTAAAATTGAGAAGGTCTGTCGAGAATTCTTCAAACTCCAAATCTACTTCCCTCACGAATCATCAGTATTTCTAATTTTAAAAATTAATAGAAATTGAAAACCCATAAGTGAAAACTTGTCCTCTGTAGGGATATTGACATGGAACTCTGTTGAAAGCATGTTAGAAAATCAATTAGCATTATTTCAAGCATCCATTTCCTTTCATCTTTCCATAGTCAGAAATCGTACCATGGACATCTGTGCTGAAGGAACTTTGAGGCACATTGGGGAGATATTGCAAAGACAGCTCTTGAACTCCTTTTCCCCAGTTCTTCATACCAGAGCTTTATAACCTTCACTCTCTTTCTCTAGTTATTCCTTATCTTCTTTTCCAATCTGCATATTCTCACTTCTTAGTGGATTATAAAAAGCTTTATATTTTTGTTCATGAAAAAAAGTCAAGGCCTCACAAATGCATGACCTCATTCCCAACCTAGGAACTGGAATAAAACTGGGTAATAAAGCTCCTTTTCACTTTTCAGTTTCTATATTGTATTGTTCCTGACTTATCATATTTATGTAGTTATCTCCACACAGATTTATATTTGTGGATTTTCCCCCTCTTAGCTCTGTGGAACAGTGGTAACTCAGACTGGAACTATTAACCGTAAGTTGCATGGCTTATTTATCTGTTTAAATTTGATGGCCTTAAAAAGTGGACATCTGGGTTCATGTAAATGCTAACAAAGATGAAAATGTTGTGGGGCAAGGCTTTCCAAATGGTTTTCAATTCTTAATAGTGGTGGCCATTTTCACTTGTGTGTGTATTTTCATTTCATGTATGTGTATGTGCACTGGGAAGCTCAGGGCCACCTGCATAAGTTCCAGATGGAGGAAGAAGAGAGTGTCTTAGAATTTACCTTCCTGTTGGAGAGGCATTGGGGGATGACAATGACAATGAGGATAATCTCCACAGCCTAAGACTCAGCCAGCCCATTTTTAGACCTGCTTTTTTTTTGCATTGGCTTTGTCTGCCAACTTTGGCTCTAAACAGTTCAGTTTTCAGAGAGAGATCATGCTGATGGATGGACAGACAGATGGATAAGCCTAGGCCTCTTGATATATATTTTTTTCAATCTTCTGTTATATTAGAAAGATTAAAAGCCCCCCTCAGAGGCACCTTGTCATGGACGCCTCTGCCATTTTCCCTATTCCTGACTCTAAACATGATTGTACCCCAGTCCAGTTATGCTCATGTTTCCACCGTCACAGGAAAGCGATTTCACCTCTGTTCTCTTGTAATGGGACAATCCTAAAAGCTCTGAATTCTGTCTTGTGACTTTCTTTCCAGCTTCTGGAAACAACAGTTTCTCCTCAAGGAAAGCTAAGCTGAACCATCATGTTTGAAGATAGCACAGCAAACTGATCTTGCATAAAAAAAGAATTACTGAATCTTTGGTCATAAAGTGAAGGCAGGTTAATGGCAATTGGGCCACCTGGCCTCGGTTTTGCTGCCAAGAAACCATTAAAATTGTAATGGGCTTTGTTCTTGTTTCATAAAATAATTTTCATTTTTTTTTCTTGTACCATATAAATGAAATGAAACAGGTCTAAATGGATATTGTCCTCATTTTATTTTATTTTTGCTTCACCTGAATAGTTTGTTCAAAATGAATTAGATTCTTCTTAAAATATCCAATGATGTTTGTACGCTATATAAAAATATGTTTACATGAAAAATTATTTGAATACAGAGACTTTTGTACCTGAGTTTTTTACAGCTGTCTCGCAACAGACTTTTAAACAACATTTGTTATCTTTCATAAGTAACCTGTTCAGTGTTCAACATTTCTCTGGTGTTGTTAAAAATGAAGGGGAAAAAAAAGCAAGTATGGAACTATGGATCCTGTCTTGTGCTGTTTTCAGAAATATGAATGTAAATGAAGTAAACTACTTTTTCTGAATTCTCATTTAAGACAGTATTCTTATTTAAGATGAAACATATATCTATGTGAGGAGAGCAATATATGATTTGCTTGTCTCTGAACACACAGATAGACAAATAAGCAGTGGGGATCTTTTGTAATATGAGAAGAGATATTCCCAAAAAATCTATCTGAAGCTTCAGTAAAGTGATTAGATGCACCAGAAGACAACCACTGACTCATTTTGGTGAAATATTGTAAATCTCCACTATGTTCCCAATGTGAATAAGTCTGATTCTCCTATGCATCATTTCTCAATCACGGAAGCTATGTTGAGCTTGAATTTGTGATACTATGTTTCCCCGAAAATAAGCCCTATCCCAAAAATAAGCCCTACCATGTTTTTAAGCATGTGCCCAATATAAGCCCTACCCCCAAAATAAGCCCCACTTAAGCGCCTGTGCAGCCGGCCTGCTGCCCATTCCATCTGGCTGGTTGTGCAGCAGTTGCGAGGGAAGGCGGGGGGGAGCTGCCCCACACACCCTGTACCAGCTTACCTCAGAGCCCTCGCAGCCAGGCTATCTATGCCCCAACACCTGCCTTGCCTCATGGTGGTGGCTCCGCCATGCCTGTCCAGCAGGGCCTTGTGTGGCTGCCAGCCCACTTCTTCTGCTTGCTTGTGCAGACACAATAGAGTAGGGTGCTGAGCGATGTGTTGGTGCCGTGGCTGTGAGGCAAGGCAGGTGTCAGGGTGTGGATGGCCTGGTAAACCGGTGTGGGGCACATGGGGAAGCTCCAACCCTCCACCTCGCCTTGTGGCCATGGCATCACAACATCACTCAGCGTCCTGCCCCATTGCGGCCATGTGAACAAGCAGAAAAAGTGTGCCGGCAGCCACACAAGATCCTGGATGGTGCTGTTGGAGCCACCACTGCAAGGTGAGGCTGGTATTGGGACATAGGTGGCCTGGCTGCAGGGGCCCTAAGGTAAGCTGGTGCGAGGTGTGTGGGGCAGCTCCATCCCTGCCTCGCGGCAGCAGCACTAACATGCCACACAGCCTCCTGTCCAACCGTGAGCAAGCAGAAGAAGTGGGCCTCCCATATACATGGGGAGGGAATAAGACATCCCCCAAAATAAGCCCTAGTGCTCATTTTGGAGCTGAAAAGAAAATAAGGCTAGGTCTTATTTTTGGGAAAACACGGTATTTAAAGGAAAAGCTTCAGAAAATCTCAGAGCTGCTTTACAGTGGCTGACATTGCCAAAGATGTGACTCTTATTTTCCACTGTGTAAAATAATAAACTGTGATACAACATTGTTTTTGAACAATGGAACGGAGTATGAATGATTTGTACAATTATGAAGAGGGACAGTACTACTAAATGACAATTTCTTCATGTTCTTTCTGCAATTGTCATTTAGTAGTACTAATGATACTAGTTAGTATGCTAACATACTAGTTAGCATACTAACTAGTATGCTAATAATACTGAGAATGTGTTCTTACATGTACAATCATTCATTTTGGGAGATCACCAGATTTTCCAAGCTGGATTTGAATTCTAATATGAATAATTCTAAGTTACTTAAAGATTGGACAGTTAATATACACCCATCATTTAATTATGCAATCTGTGCAATCAGAGAAAACCATGTGATTCAATACTTCTGCCTAACACCAGGGTTTAAAAATAGTTTGTATTCCATTGACTGTAGGAAGTTTTTCAATAGTAGGACAATTTTTTAAAGCTATCCAGTATGTAGAATACTTAAGAGGGTTGGGTGTATCTGTTAGAGGTGTGTGTGTGTGTGTGTATTCAATATTATAGATTTAATGCATTCTTTTTAATCTGACAGTGTCTTTCAATCATTTAAATAAAGTCTTGATTGATATTCATTTCAAATGGAAGAAGTTGGTAAACAAGATTAAAACTTGGTTGTGTATCAGAGATTAATGGATTCTGTTTAAGCAACTTGTTCCAGTTGTGCTGGTGGGCATTGGCATCCATAATAAACCATGATGGCATGTGTGAAGGAATGGGGTGCTTTCCTAGCTTCATTATTGCTTTCTCTTCCCACTTTAGAAAGTCTGTTCAAAGAAAGGGTCTTCAGCAGCACCCAGGGAGCCCGAGATGAAGAAATGACCAATTACTCAGAATAATCTAAAGTACTTAGAGGCAGATTCTGGCCCAAGATTCTGATATAGAGTATTTCTAAGGACAAATAACAGCACAGCTACCCTTACTACTGAACTGAACAGCAACTTGGAATATGGTTTCATATGAAATCTCCAATAATATCTTGAGTTGGTAGTTGGTAGATTTAATGGAATATGCATATATAACATATAACCCAATCCCCAATACTTGATTGAGAAGATCGGTATTCATAATACTTGGCATTGTCCCAACCTGGATATGTAAGAAGAATGGTCCATTTTGTGGAGATGAATTTTCCAAACTTCAAGTGGAGGAATGGCCATTTCTGCATTGCCTCCCAGAAGCTCCTCTGGAGGTAACTTTGTTGCTTTTGTCCTTGATGCCCTACTGAAATTCCACATGGCCAGTACAAGCTCTATGAACAGATTAAACAGATTAACAGAGTTGGAAGGGACCTTATAGGTCATCTAGCCCAACCCCCTGCTCAAGCAGGAAACCCTACACCATTTCTGACAAATGGCAGTCCAATCTCTTCTTTAAAGTCTCAAGTGATGAAGCTCCCACAATGTCTGAAGGCAAGCTGTTCCATTGGTTGATTGTTCTCACTGTCAGAAAGTTCCTCCTCATTTCTAGGTTGAATCTCTCCTTGGTCAGTTTCCATCCCATTATTCCTTGTTTGGCCTTCAGGTGCTTTGGAAAACAGCTTGCCCCCTCCTCTCTGTGGCAGCCCCTCAAGTATTGGAAGATGGCTATCATGTCTCCCGTGGTCCTTCTTTTCACTAGACTAGCCATGCCAGTGAGGACAATTAACCAGTGGGACAACTTGCCTCCATAAATCATGGGTGCTCCATCACTGGAGGTTTTAAAGAAGAGACTGGATAGTCACTTGTCTGAGATGGTATAGGTTCTCCTGCTTTAGCACGGGGTCCCTTCTAAAAAGTCCCTTCTTTACATTTACATTTCCAACACTCATTTGAAATACTTATATACATTTTTGACAACTTATCTGGAGTTAAATACCAATGATACATCATCTTATAGAAATTTTCTTTAAGTTATAGTTTAATGTAAATGTTAAACCTTTATTCCACATATTCTCCCATTTTTCAAGCAATACATCTTCAAACACTGAATCATACAATGCTTGTTCATTTTCCAGATTTAAATTCAATAACATTTTATAAACTTTAGCAATAATATGTTCATCACTACCACACAATAGGATTTCCAATTCACTTTTGAATTGACTCTGATTAGACTCTTTCTGTCTAATTTAAATCTTTCAGTTGTAAATATGTAAACCAATGGCAGACATGACCTTCTGATTCTAGCTCCTTAGATTTGAGGGTATGGTCACCCAAGTTAAAAGATATTATTTTAACATAAGTCCACCAGTTAGGCCTTGTCACAATTTCTTTTCTTAAAAAAGCTTTCTGTGGAGGAACCCAAAGAGGCACCTTCATGGAAAAACTTGTTTTAAATTTATTCTAAAACTCTCAAAATAATCCATCTGACAAAATGGTTATTGAAATCAACACTTACTTTAACTTTATCATACCATAGGTAACCGAGTTAGGTCTGTCTGTAATAAGAGGTCTCAGCTTGCTCCTTTGAGATAGATAGACTAACAGAGTTGGAAGGAACTTTATAGATCAGTGATGGCTAATCTTTTTGCCATTGTGTGCCAGGACGGGGGTGGGGGGGTTGTGGCCACACCCATAATTCTATGTGCCCCACGCATGCGCGCACGATCTCCCCCCCCTCCCGGTACACAATGGCCCAGTAGGCCCATTTTTCTTTCTCACCTGGCTTCAGGGCCTCTCTAGGAGACTGGAGAGGGCAAAAATAGCCTTCCCCCCCACCCCAGAGGTCATCCAGAGGCTGAAAACGGCCCATTTAACAACTTCTGGTGGGACTGGAAAGCCCATTTTTTGCTGTCCCCAGCCTCCAGGGCCTCTCTAGGAGTCTGGAGAGGGCGAAAACGGCCTTCCCCCTCCCTCCGGGAGGCTCTCCAGAGGCCAAAAACAACTTCCGGTCCCCCAGCTCCTTTAGAACTCTGGGATGTAATCCATCAGGTCCTGGTGAGTTGTATTCATTAAGATCAGACAGGTGTTCTCTTACTATTTTTTTGGCTTATTTTAACTTTTATTTTATTTTAACAGCAGTGAGAGCAAGGCAAGATCTGATTCAAAATGTGTGAAAGTTACAGATTGAAAGTTTCCCCAAATCCCTCCCCCCAGGGTCCGGTACTGAGGGTCCAATCAAGGTCTAGTATGATGTTGTGTGAAGCTCGTCTTCAGGTATTTCATCCATCTGGAGTCCTAGGATGGTTGGTCTTGACAGGGGTGTAAACAACTCCACTCAGCAGTGCAATAATTCTTGAGAGCAAACTTCCCTACCTATTCACATGGAAATTCATCTCACCAGCTCACTTCCCCAACCCAAATACCATGCCCCTCCTCCCCATTACTATGGCAGCCAATAGTAAGCATGCAGCAAACTTGAACCCCATGCTGGAGATCTGGCTGACATTCGGCCCTCCTGCAGAAGAGGCGTTAGCCCTAAAAGGGGAAAAAACAAAGTACAAATAATACAGAGAGTAACATACAGTACAACTTAGTAGAGGAACATTATAGTTTATCAGGTTATTTTTGGTGAAACAATTGAAGGAGTTTGGGAGCCCAAACGTTCTGAGAGTCCACCCATTCAGATTGTGAAGGAGGGAAGTGTTTCCAGGCCACCAAATATTGTACTTTCCCTCTTTCTTTGACTTCAAAGTGTTGTTCCCCTTCTATGAGGAGGGAAGCTGGGGCAATCTAACATGAAATACTAGGTGGATCCACCTAAGAATTTTGGGCAGCTCTAACTGTACAGTGACCAGGTTAGCCCTTTTCTTGTAAGCCTGTTTCTTATGGGCCTGATGTGCCTTGTCCAGTGCCTTATGTGTGACCGGCCAAGAGCATTGTAGCTGTTCAATCCACTCCACTAAGGAGGGGATCTGAGGCTTCCCCTGAGGCAGTTCTGGTATGGGGACAAAATCCTGAGTAGAAGCAACTTTAAATGGGGAGAAGCCAGTACTACTATGGATTGAGTTATTGTAAGCGACCTCTGTGAATGGCAACAGGTCAGCCCAATTGTCCTGCTGGTAATTTACGTAGCATTTAAGGTACTGTTACAGAACCGAGTTAGCGCATTCACAGGTCCCATTAGCTTGGGGGTGGGTGGGCTGAGCGTAGAACCTGGGCGGAGCCTAACAACTTCAGGAATTGCCACCAGAATTGGGAGGTGAATTGTACCCCCCTGTCTGAAATAATGCAGTCAGGAACACCATGTAACCTATACATATGTTGATAAATAGTTTAGCAAGTGTTTTAACAAATGGTATTTTGGGGCAGGGTACAAAGTGCACCTGCTTGTAAAATAAGTCCGTAATCATCCAAATGACCATATTTCTTTCCACTCTCAGGAAATTCAACAATAAAATCCATAGATATTTCCTTCCATGGGGCACTAGGATTGGCAACACTCTGGAGGAGTCCAGCAGGCTTCTCTGGGGGCCTCTTAGCAGCAGCACAGACAGGACAGCTGGCAACGTAAGTCTCAATGTCCTTTTTCATTGAGGTCCATCAAAACTGCCATTGGACCAGGTGTAAAGTCTTTACGAAGCCAAAATGCCCAGCAGGTTTCAAATCGTGGGCCTGTTGCAGTACAGTCCCCTTTAGACTGGCAGGTATATATAGTTTAGCACCAATTCATGCTAGGTAACCTGGCATGGTGCACTCCTTTGTGTGGGATAGAAACTATCACTTTTCAGCACCCACTTCAACTCCTCACATGTCACTGGGAAGGTCAAGGTCCAACTTTTTCTGGGCTCTGGTAACCACTGGAGCAGCTAGTTGCTTAGAAGGGATGACTGGATGGATTGCTTCTTGCCTAGCTCTATTCTATTGGGGTAAACTTAGACAAAGCATCTGCCATCAAGTTCTTTTCCCTCAGGAATATAGCACAAGGTAAAGTTAAAATGGTTAAAGTATTGCGCCAACTAACTTGCTTGGGTGATAGTTTTCAGGGAGTTTTCAGGGCTTCCAGGTTTTTAGGGCCAGTCCACATCTCAAAAGGGTGCTTTGCACCTTCAAGGAACTGTCTCCAAGTTAATAGTTCCCATCAGACCGCAAACACTTCCTTCTTCCAGATTGCCCATCTCCTCTCAGTTTCTGATAATTTCCTGGAGTTGTAACACAGGGTTGTAGAGTCCCTTTGGCGTTAGCCTGCAAGAGCACGGTGCCCACAGCCATGTTGCTGGCATCGGATTGGACCACAAATGGGGCATCCATGTCGAGATGTTTAAGTATGGATTTGGCACAAACAGCTGCTTGAGTTTCTCAAAGGCTGATTGGCATTCCATCGTCCACTCAAGGGGATGGCTAGGCTTGGGCTTGGCCTCTCCTTTTCTCTTCAGAAAGTTGGTAATGCAATCTTACCAAATGAGGGGATGAATTGCCTGTAAAAATTTGCAAAACCCAGGAAACTTTGCAACTGCTTTCTGGTGCGAGGGGGCGCCCATTCCAAGTCCACCCACACTTTCTCAGGATCCATCTCTATCCCCTCATGTGATTATATGATAACCCAAATAATCAATTTTATCCTGGTGAAATTCACACTTAGATAATTTAGCATACAGTTTAGTGGCCCTGGGTTTGTTCAGGACTGCACCAGGGGTGGGTTCTACTAACCTTTACTACTGGTTCGCAATGGGGCAAGCACAGAAGCTTCTGCACTTGAACGGGGCAATACATAGAAGCGTTTTGATGATGTCAGGGTCAGTGGGCGGAGCCTCCTTCCAGTTTTACTACCGGTACTATAGAACCGGTCTGAACTGGGGGCAAATCACCACTGGACTGCACACACTAACTTCACATGTTCCTCCATAGTTTTGTTGTATATAAGAATGTCATCTAAGTAAACCAGGCACCATTTGTACAAATGCTCATGCAGCACTTCATTGATCAATTGCATGAACACAACAGGTTCCTCTTGTAATCCAAACGGGAGCACCCTGAACTGGAAGCAGCCCAAAGAGCAATTGAAAGCAGTTTTCTATTTGTCTCCCTCCTTAATGCGAACTTTGTAGTAAGCTTCCTTCAAGTCCAGCTTAGTAAAGATTTTTCCTTTGACCAGATGTGTCATCATGTCCTTCATTAGGGGCAGTTGAGTAAACGTTCTCCACACACATCGCATTGAGACCTTTATAATCCACACACAGACGAAGAGACCCATACTTTTTCTCATGGAACAACACTGGGGTGGCCACCCACAGCTTAGCTGATTGGATGTAACCCGACTTTAGATTCTTGTCAATAAAGGCCCACAGCTCATCCAGCTCTCACGGAGTCATCGAATGGATTTTTGGCTTAGGGAGTTTCATCCCAGGGAAGATTTCTATGCTGCAGTCTGTGAAGTGAGGGAGCACATCAGAGTGCCTCCCTGAGATCCCAGTATTCCTTTGGGATTTTCTCCTCTTCATCTGGGTGCTCACTCAGTACAGCACCTAACTCCCTCACAACCTTGGCTCTGGGTGGGGTTTTGCCTCCCTCTTTTCCTGCCTGTGTGGATTGGATCCTTAAAAGCCCCTTCCGCCAATTCATGTGAGGGTTCCATTTTTGGAGCCAGGTTAATCCAAGCAGGAGAGGTCTCTCCATTCCAGGGGCAACAATGAAGCTCAATGTCTCTCTTTGATCCCCCATCCACATCTCCACAGGTTCAGTTACAAAGTGAGCTGATCCTCCCCCAGCCACCGACCCATCCAGTTGGCAAAATGCTATGGGCACCCTCAGTGTTCTCAGTCTCAGTCCCAGTTTCTCTACCACCTCAGGGCTAATCACACATCTGGTGCACCCTGAGTCCAAAAGGGTGAGTCCATCTTCTTCTGGGCACCTGACGCAGGCGCCCATAGCTCCACTGGGATGGTCATGGGGGCTGCATGTTGACTTACCAGGATGGGTGTCAGCAACCCACGGCTCTGGAGCCATCTGCGGCTCTTTGGGCCCCTTCCTGTGGCTCCCTGATGAGCTGAATCCCACCACTGGCTGGTCGCACCCCTCACCCTGCCCTCCCAGTCACTCCTTGCCTGAGAAGGTAATGGCAATGGCGGCGGATGGAGACTTGCTCCATATTCCAGAGTGGGAGTGAAATGTCCCTGTACCTGCCTCTTCTTCCAGCCCTCATTGGTGCTGCACGCACCTCGGTTGCTCGGGGATATGTGTAACTTTCTCTTCGTCCTGAGACACTCGCCTGGCCCAGCTGCAGCCAATGCTATAATGTGGCTCCAGGAGGAGCAGGGGCCATCTCCCCCATTGTGAAGTACACTAAATTTAAGTGTGCTGCACAAGGCACTGCAAGAGCAGCGAGCAGGCCATGTAGGTGGCAAGAACACCGGCATCAGCCGCAGCTGGTCCAGGCCAGTGTCTCAGGGCAGAGAGAAAGTTGCATGTCTCCCTAAGCAACTGAGGTGCACACAGCACCGACAAGGGCCAGAAGAGGCAAATACAGGGCTGCTTTGCTCCCACTCTGGAATATGGAGCAAGTCTCCATCCGTCACCCTTACTTTCTCAGGTGAGGAGTGATTGGGAGGGACAGGGCCAGCAAATGGTGGGTTCAGCTGGCAGGAAGCCAAAGCAGGGAGATGAAAGAGCTTCATTTATCTGGGAACCTGAAATGACTCTTGATTTAAATCATATGGTAAAAAGCACTCAAAGGAGAAGAAAGAACAAAATCAGCAAAACAAAAAACAAAAAAAAACAACCCTCGCCTGTTTTTAGAAATTGTTCAAGAGGGAACATACACATACGAGAGAGAGAGGGAGAGGGAGAAAGGGCAGAGACATAGACAGAGAAATGAGAGGGAGAGAGGGAAAGAGATGAGGGAGAGATATGAGAGAGAAAGACAGATGAGAGAGAGATGAGCGGGAGATAAGAGAGAGATGAGAGAAAAAGAGGGAGAAGGAGAGAGAGAGATATATACCTGTTTCCAACAGAAAAGAAAACACCAGGAGTCACAAATTCTGGGCAGGCATGGCTGGGAGGGTCATGTGACTGGGTGGGAGTGAGTGACATCTTTGGCCATGCCCATCCAGGTTTTGTGGCTCCCAGTGTTTTCTGTGGAAAACAGGTCCAAATGGCTCTTTGAGTGCTTAAGGTTGCAGACCCCTGTACCAGAGGGTCATCATTGGAGTTGGACTCACTCTCCTCTGGTGGGGCCAGAGTTCCTAAGTCCTGGGCAGAAGGGGCAAGCTCAATGACCTCCACCTCCTTCAGAGCTGTTTCGTGGTGCTTCTTAGGATGCTTCTATGCTTCCTGCCCCCAGTACTTGCTGGTTTGGACCTTGGTTTCACAAGGCAATCAGTTGCTCAGTGTCCCTCGTTCCCATACTTGAAGCATGCCATGGACCTCGGTTTGGATGCTGGCCTGCCTTTGGCAGCTCTCAGGGCTTCTTTAGGAGCGGGGGGGGGGAGAGACTTACTTCAGCTGTGGTTTCCATGGTGCCAGTCTCTAGCCAGGTCAATTTCCATTTTGTCTGACAACACATACCAGCGCTGGAGTTCTCAAGGGCTTCCCCAGGAGACACAGGAATCTTTAGGAATTAGGAATCTTTAATAAATCATACCCTAAAGATATCAAATATCTCACAATTCACATATTAACTGCTGCAAGAATAAGCTACGCAAAAAAATGGAAGCGAGAAAAAACACCAAGTGAAACAGAAGTAATAGAAAATTTTTTAGAATGCGCTGAAATGGATAGGTTAACCAAAGAATTACAAGAAAGAGAAGAGTCAGATTATTACAAAATATGGAATAATTGGTATAATTGGTTAAAAACAAGAAATATACAAAAAAATATAGGGGGAAATATTACCAATTTAAATATATATAAAAAAATGTTACTAGATTAAGGAGAGGTGAAGGAATATATTATAAGTAGAATTGTAGAATGTCACTTTGAAAAAATGCTTAAGAAGAAATCATAATCTTTTTGTGTATATGTTGTATAAATGTTTGTTGTGTATATGTTATGTTTGTCTTTTTTAATATTTATACTCAATAAAAATCATTTAAAAAAAACTGGTTGTAATCTCTTAGCTGGGGGGGCATTATTGCTGTGAAGAGTGACCATCCAGTTTTCTGCAGCCCCTTCCAGGGCCACGATGACATATCTTACTTTGGCTGCCTCCAAAGGACTTTGGATCCAAAGTCCTCTCCATACTCCTGTATGTGATTCCAGACTTGAGCTAGGAAGAGTCCCAGGCCTTTGGGATCCCCTCAGTATTTTACTCCAAGCGAAGGAACCTTAGGAATTTGGCACCTCCAGGGACTGGCCCCCTTGCTGGGGGCCTGGGCTGCAGCAGCCACTGTTGCTGGGGCAGCGGCTGCCAAAGCTGCCCCATGTGGAGCGACAGGGGCAACCGCTAGGGTTGTGGAGATGTCGGCTCCCCCTGCTGCCTTGCCAACCTCTCTGTTTGCTGGCAGGGCATGCTCTCCGATTCTCACTTCATGCAGTAATTGCAAGGCATGGGTCAGCAGGAGGTCCTCTTTGTCAGATTCTGGCAGGGCATAGTCTCCATGCTGGCCTCTGGTGAGAGTCACCTCCAGGGGGTGCTCCTCAGGGTCTACACCCAGTGACCATCTGGCTTGGACTGGAATCTCCTCAAGAGGCGGTGGTGAGGCCTCTCCTCAAGAAACCTTCCCTGGACCCGGCAGTGTTGGCAAATTATCGTCCAGTCTCCAACCTTCGCTTCGTTGCGAAGGTTGTTGAGAGTGTGGTAGCGCAACAGCTCCCCCAGTACCTGGATGAATCGTCGTATCTGGATCCATTCCAGTCGGGCTTCAGGCCTGGGTACAGCACGGAAACGGCATTGGTCGCGTTGGTTGATGATCTCTGGAGGGCTTGGGACAGGGGTTGTTCCTCTGTCCTGGTCCTATTAGACCTCTCAGCGGCTTTTGATACCATCGACCATGGTATCATGCTGCACTGGCTAGAGGAGTTAGGGGTGGGGGGCACCGTCCTACGGTGGTTCTCCTCCTTTCTCTCTGACCGGTCGCAGTCTGTGTTGACGGGGGCAGAGGTCGACCCTGAGGCCCCTTGTATGTGGGGTGCCACAAGGGTCGGTCCTCTCGCCCCTTCTGTTCAACATTTATGTGAAGCCGCTGGGTGAGATCATCCGTGGTTTTGGGGTGAAGTACCACCAGTACGCTGATGATACTCAGCTGTACATCTCCACCCCGGACCACCCCAATGATGCCCTTGAAGTGATGTCCCAGTGCCTGGAGGCCGTGCGGATCTGGATGGGGAGAAACAGACTCAGGCTCAACCCATCCAAGACCGAGTGGCTGTGGTGCCATCACTGACTATTGGGGGCGAGTCACTGGCCCCCACGGAGAGGGTTCGCAACTTGGGTGTCCTCCTGGACTCACGGCTGTCTTTAGAAGAGCACATGATGGCCGTGGCCAGGGGGACTTTTTATCAGGTCCGCCTGATTCGCCAGTTGCATCCCTTTCTAGATCGGGACTCGTTAAATACGGTCACTCATGCTCTCGTTACTTCCCGCTTGGACTACTGCAATGCTCTCTACATGGGGCTCCCCTTGAGGAGCACCCGGAGGCTCCAGCTGGTCCAGAATGCGGCCGCGCGGGTGGTTATGGGAGCGACGTGGCGCTCCCATGTGACCCCCCTCCTGCGCGAGCTGCACTGGCTCCCGGTGGTCTTCCGGGTGCGCTTCAAGGTTTTGGTTACCACCTTTAGAGCGCTCCATGGCATCGGACCGGGGTATTTACGAGACCGCCTTCTGCTACCAATAGCCTCTCATCGACCAGTACGCTCCCATAGAGAGGGGCTCCTCAGGGTGCCGTCGGCCAAACAGTGTCGACTGGCGGCCCCCAGGGGGAGAGCCTTCTCTGTGGGGGCACCTACCATCTGGAACGAGCTCCCCCCAGAGATACGGAAGATCCCGGACCTGCGCACGTTTCGCCGTGCTCTCAAAACTTTTCTATTTCAGCAAGCTGGCCTGGCCTAACTCCCATCTTTTAAATTTTTAAATTTTTTAATTCGTGATTTTATAAATTGGGTGTTTTAATCTGTGTTTCGGCCGAAATATTTAATAATTTTAAGGGATTTTTTTAATATTTGTATTATCTGTATTTTATCTTGGCTGTTCACCGCCCTGAGTCCTTCGGGAGTAGGGCGGTATAGAAATTTGATTAAATAAATAAATAAATAAATAAATAAATAAATAAATAAATAAATAAATAAGTCGCAGCTCCTCCAGCCTTTCTGTTTTTTTATGGCACCGGTGTGGCTGGGAGGAAGTTGACCCCAGCCACACCGGGGGCTCTGGACTCTTCCTGGTCATTCTTATGGGTCGACATTGTGTGCTCAGCCCCCTTGGTAGACTGGGGTCTTTGGGTTGGCTGATAAAGCAGATCTTGCCTAATGTCAGGCCTGCCTCCATTCAAAACCCAAGAAAGAAACCCCTCAACTCCACTGAGATAGAAAAGAGATACTTTTACTGAGTTTGAAATAATAGCAGTGAGAGCAAGGCAGGATCTGATTCAAAACCCGTGAAAGTTACAGATTGAAAGTTTCGCAAATCTCTCCTGCCCCCCCCCAGGGTCCAGCACTGAGAGTCCAATCAACATCCAGTATGATGTTGTGTGAAGCTCATCTTCAGGTATTTCACCCATCTGGAGTCTTGACAGGATGTAAACAACTCCACTCAGCAGTGCAATAATTCTTGAGAGCAAACCTCCCTTCCTGTTCACATGGGACTTCACCTCACCAGCTCACTTCCCCAACGCAAATACCATGCCCCTCCTCCCCGTTACTATGGCAGCCAATAGTAAGCATGCAACAAAACTGAACCCCATGCTGGAGATCTGGCTGTTATAATATATATCCATCCTGTGAGGTCATATTCTTAATCAGCATTGATATTTTCTGCTTGTTTATTTTAAAACTAAAGAGCCAAACACATTTAATTTCTTCATCAAAAATATTCTATATTACTTTTTGGGTCTTGCAGAAATATCACCAAATCATCAGTAAAGACCCTCAGTTTATAAACTTCCTTCTTAATATTTATACCTCTTATTTTCCTATCTTGTCTGATATCTCTATTCAAAACTTCCAACATCAGGATAAACAGCAAAGGAGACAAAGGACGTCCCTTTGGATTTTGCATGAGTTAGTTAGGTCATCAACAATTTTTGCTTGCTGTGATGTAGGGCCTTTACTGATGATTTGGTGATATTTCTGTAATTGGCCAACTCAGATAAAAGAAAAAAATCTTTGACTGCTTGAAAAAATTGTAGCGGAAGATTGGCGGCTAATTGGCCCAGGACTAAAGCAGAGAGAGAAAAAAACCCAGAACTTTAAAAATCAAACCTTCCATTTGGAGTAAAAACTGGATTTGGGGGGAAAAAATTAGACAAGGTAAAAAAGAGAAAAATATTTTAAAGAGCAGAAGAATTTAATGTGGAAAAGAGAAAGTGAAGCTTTTGTGTATTACAAGATGGCTACTTTGTTATGGAAAGGATTGTGAATCGGAGAAGGACATCTGCTGGCGGAGAGCGTGAGAAAGAGGTGTGAGAGAATTCATACAGCTCTACCAAGATAAGAGAGCAAAGGACAAAGACTGAAACGGTGATGGCTCAAGTGAAGATCTGAATTGGACATAATTTAAAGGGGAGGGGGGGAAGAACACTATATGGACTTAGAAATTTGAAATTTATGTAAAGGAAAATAATAAATTTAAAAATCTTAGCCTTTTAAATTGAAAATATGGAGAATTGGGAAGAGGAATATGAGACATTGAGGGAGATGTTTCAAAAAATAAGAAGCATTTAAGGGAAACAAAGAAGTAGAGGATTGGTTAGAATGCAAAAAAAGAGAGAACAGAAGAATGAGAAACAAAAGAAACATAATATTGGAGAAGAAATAATTGAAAATAAAGATAAAGATGATTACACTGGGTTTAGCAGTGACAGAATAAGAATGGATAAGGGAAAATACATCTCAAATAAGAAAAGAAGAGAAATAAATGGGGAAAGATTGAGAAAGAAAATTAATAGAGTTAAAATTAAAGAAAAGAGATTGAAGGGGAGATACAAGAAAAGGAAAAAGAAGAAGGTAAGGGAATGGGAGAAAAGGAGGAAAATACCAAGAAATGGAGTTGTGGAGAGATTAAGGGAAAATGGTTAAGACTCAGTGAAAATGTTAATTTGTTAAAAAAAAGATATTGATGTTAGTGGTAGAAAGTATATGTGAAAATGTTGTTAAATGAAATAGACCAGTAGGTGCAATGTGAAAGAAAGAATAATTTTGGAGAAAGCATTAAATGAAGAGAAATAAGTAACATAAGCATTAATTGAAATTATGATGGAAAATTGAAATTGAATGTAAAATTGAATGAAATTGAAACGTTAAAAAAATGATTTAAGTGTTATACTTGCAAGAAGTAAAGAAGAAAAAACATATTGTTAAAAGTAAAGAAAATAAAGGATTGGAAGATTGGGTAAAAATTTAAAGGGAAAAATGGAATAAGATGAAATATACTGTTTATAATTAAAAAGATAAGAGGAATTTTGTGAAATATACTTGATAAATGAAAGATTGGGGTTGCCTGGACTCCATAGTGGAAAATATTAAATTGAAGATAAATACAGCAATAGAGAGAGATGAAGGAGGAGAAGAGAGGTGGAAGGGAAGAGGAAGGAGAGAGAGGGAAGGAAGAATAGGGAGGAAGGAAGGGAAGGGAAATTAGAGTGGGAGAGAGGGGAAGAGAGGAAGAGAAGGGGAAGGAGAGGGGAAGTAGATAAGAAGAAGAGGAGGGGAAGAGAAAGTAAGAAGGAAAGAAGAGAGGGAGATGGCAGGATTGAGAAGAAAGATTGCTGTACAACAAAAAAGATGAAATGGAAGAAAGGCAACCCCGAACATATATAAATATACTAAGATAAAGAATGAATGGTTAAAAAATAAAAGAGAATAAATATGAATAAGCAGGAAAATTAGAATTTGAGGGTGAATGATGTTGTTTATATAAGTAAGCAAAGAAATATTGAGATATGATTAAAAAAAGGAAAAAAAGAAAATTGTGGCAAAAATTGTAATTGAGTAAAATGTATTTGAATTTGATAAATTGTATAAGATATGGCCAATACTCTGTTCAAAAAAGATGTGGGTGAATGTGGGGAAAAAAACAATAAAACTTGATTTTAAAAAATAAAATAAATAAAGTTCTCACCAAAATCCATTTCTTCCAGGACTTTAAACATAAAGACCCAATTTAAGTTATCAAAGGTAATGTCAGGGTTCCAAGTAACACCCTCAACAAAAGAAGACTCCAAGGCTGAAAGTTCCTCAATGTTCCATTTTATTAGAGATGTCATATTGGCACATCTGGGAAAACCCGAATCTGAAAGCTTCCAGGTTTTCCCCACCCAAAGGAAAGTCCAAGTCCCTGCCCAGTACCCACAAATCTATCACATGGCCCAATCAAAGCACTGCCCCAACTAGAGGGGGGGATGGAGGGGATGCGTAACCACCTGTCCTCCAGTTGAACTGAGGGTTCCACTTCAGTAGCCAAGGCAGACCAAGCAAAAGGGGTTGTTCCGTGCCCAGGGCCATGATAAAACTCAAGACCTCTTGGTGGTCTCCCATCCACATTTCAATCGGCTCGGTCACAAAGTGGGCTGGGTCCCCCCTCCTACTGATCCATCCAACTGGCAAAATGTGATGGGCACTTTCAAGGTTTTTAGTCTCAGCTCCAATTTTTCCACCACCTCAGGGCTGATGACACACCTGATGCATCCAGAGTCTATGAGGGCTACAATCTTCCCCTGGGCCCTGGAAGAAAGCACCCTTAGTTCAACTGGGATGGTCATAGGGCCCCCATGCTGACTTACCAAGGGGTCATTGTCGGAGTCAGTTTCAACATCACTGTCATCAGTGGTGGTTGGAGTTCCCAGCTTCTCCAGGCCTGGGGAAGCAAATTCAACGACTTCCACCCCCTTCAGGGCCGTCTCACGATTCTTCGCTGGAGGCAGGTCAGTTTTCTTCCCACCAGTAGGGGTCGACTTGGAAGCAGGCTTGGAGATGCAATTAGCAGCCCGGTGGCCCGCCTTCCCACATCAGAAGCATGCTGTGGGCTTCAACTTTATTGCTGACCCTCCTTTGGATGCTCTAGGGCCTTCTTTCTGCGGGGGCAGGGGACACCTTGTCCCAGACACACACAACCTGGTAGTGATCCCTGATCAGGTCAATTTCCACATCAGCTGCCATCACGTACTAGTGTTGCAGGTCTCGGGGGGGGCAGCAGGATCAGCATGCCCTGTGGACATCCTTATTGAGGCCATCCTTATAACATTCCATCACGGCTTTCTGGGACCACCCCCTCATTTTGCACACCAGCTCACAGAACTCCTGGATGTATTCAGTCACCGACCTCTGCCCTTGAGTTATCGACTTCATCCTGATTCTGGCCTTCCGCTCAGCTAAGGGGTCCTCGAAGCACCCTCTGAATTCCATTATGAACTGGTCATAATTCCTCAGCAGGCGAGAATTCTCATCATGGAGGCCCACCCACCAGTCAGCAGCAGTCCCCTGCAGGGCGATAGCGATGCATCTCCCACAGGCGGCATCTGATGAGAAATCCTCCCCATACTCCTCCATGTGGTTCCACACTTGGGACAGGAAGAATGCCAATCCCTTGGGGTCCCCTCCGTATTTTACATTAAGTGGAGGAACCTTTGGAATTTGACGCCTCCCTATTCCTGGGCCCCCCACAGGGGCGCCCTGGGCTGCAGCCACAGCTTGAACCCCGGCAGCTTGTTCTCTCTCTGGCTGAACCCTGGGAACCTCTCCTGCGCTCGCTGAAGCCGCTGCTCCCCCTCCTTGGTGTTCAGTCTCTCTCTGGGCCAGCAATGCATACCTTTCACGGGCTTTCCAGCTTTCAAAAGCCTCTTTCAGAAGTTGCAAGGCTTGAGTCAGCAGGAGGTCTTCTTTCTCTTCTTCCTGCCAAGCTGCCTCTCCCTGCCTGCATCTGGTAACTGTAACCCCCGAGGGGATTCCCTCTGAAGGATCCATCCTTCCCATGCCTGGCGACCACCTAGCTCTGGCTAGCTTTTCTTCAAGCTGTAATTCACACATCCAGTCCAAAACCTCCCCGCTTCGTTTGGTTAAGGGAGAGGTGGATCCAGCGGCTCCCATGTCCTCTTGGTCGCCATTTTGATCAGACATTCTTGGCTCAGCCCCCACGGTACAGAATTTTCTGGGATGGCTGTTAAAGCAGATTTGGCTTAATGTCAGGCTTGCCTCCATTCAAAACCCAAGAAAGAAAAACCCCAACTCCATGTTTACTGAGTATGAACTGAATGCAGCAGAAGAAAAGCAAAGTCCGAGGCAATAGGCGCGAAAATTACATATTGAAAGCATCACCCAGATCCCTCCCCCCACAGTCCCAAGGCAAATGTCCAAACCACATCTCCCCAAGGTGTCATGTGGGGTATTTCTTTAGGCGGCCCCATCTATCTGGTATGCCGGAACAGTTGACCTTGGCAGTTATCAGTTCTCTCTGCAGCTGCTAGAAAAACAGCAAGAATATCTCTCCCTTTTCTGAAACATCTCCACCAGCTCACTCCCCCCCCCTCCCAAATACCATCAATACCTCCCCCTCCCGTTACAATGGCAGCCAAAAGCAAGCAGGCAGGCTGACACAATCCGGAAAAGGCTGTGAAGTGGGCTTGCTTTGAAAATAAGTCGATTACTGTCCAAATGACTGTATTCCCCCCACTCTCTGGGAGTTTGACTATAAAGTCCATTGCAAACTCCTCCCAGGGTTGGCTGGGACTGGCTACTTGCTGGAGGAGCCCAGGAGGTTTCCCTGGTCACATTTTCATTGCAGCACAGGTGGCACAGCTTTTCACATAGTCCTCCTACATCAACTTTCATTTTTGGCCACCAAAATTGCCTCCTGGCCAAATACAGGGTTTTAAAGAATCCGAAATGGCAGGCCAATCTGGAATCATGGCTGTTTTGTAGTACTTCCAGTCTCAAGCTGGAAGTACTACATATAGTTTCAAACCCTTCCAAGCCAGTCCATTTCTCATGGTCAAGATATCCCTATTATCTATGAGCCATGGGTTGGTCAGAAGTGCTGCTTTCAATGCCGCCATCAACTTGCCTTGGCTGGGATTGGGTTGTCGTCTGGTTTGACCCCTAGTGGTGATTTTGCAGCTGATTGTGAGGGGGGAATGATGGCATGGATGACTTCTTCCCTGCAGCTATCAAATTGGGGTTTTCTCGATAGGGCATTAGCTAGTAGATTTGTTCCTGCTGGGGTGTACTTAAGTTCAAATTTAAACAGCCTGAAGTACTGTACCCAGCGGATTTGTTTGGGAGATAGTTTTCTGGGTATTTTTAGAGCTTTGGGGTTTTTATGATCAGTCCAGACCTCAAAGGGTGCTTTATTGCCTTCTAGAAAATGCCTCCAGGAGAGGAGAGCAGACTGTGTAGACTTCTTTCTCCCAAATGGTCCACCTCCTTTTGGTCTCAGTGAGCTTCTTGGACACGTAGGCAGAGGGTAGGAGCTACCCTTGTGGATCCTTCTGTAGGAGCATGGCTGCCATGGCTATGTCGCTGGTGTCCACTTGGATAATGAACTGGGTTGGAGGATCGGCTCCTCAGCAAAGAGCCCTTTTAATTTTTCAAAGGCTCTTTGACAGTCCATTGACCAGGTGAGCAGTTGGTTCACCCATGATGCTATGGGAGGAGGCCCTGTTTTTAACAGTTCTGTTAGGGGCAGGGCGATTTCTGCAAAGACTGGGATAAATTATCTGTAAAAGTTTGCAAACCCCAGGAAGCTTTGAAGCTGTTTGCGGGTATGTGGGGCCTGCCAATCTAGCACCACTTTCACTTTTCCTGGATCCATCTCCACCACTCCGCTCGATATTTGGTAGCCTAGATAATTTAGGGAAGTTTGATGAAATTCACATTTTGACAGCTTTGCATAGAGTTTTGCAGCGAGGAGTTTTTTCAGCACTTGCCACACTAGCTTTACATGCTCAAGAGTTTCTCTGAATATGATAATGTCACCCAAATAAACTAGGACCCCTTTGTAGAAGTGCTCATGCAGCACTTCATTAATTAATTGCATGAAGACTGCTGGGGCTTCCTGTAGGCCAAACGGCATGACTTTGAATTGGAAGCTGCCAAGTGGACAGTTAAAGGCTGTCTTCCATTCATCTCCTTCTTTGATTCTTATGTGATAATAGGTTTCTCTCAAGTCCAGTTTGGTGAACACTTGGCTTGGTGGCTTAGCATGTCCTTCATGAGGGGGAGGGGGTAGGTGTTCTCCATGTGCATGGCTTTAATTTCATGAAAATCAACACAAAGCCTCATCCCATCTTTTTTTCTTTAAATAGTACTGGGGCTGTCACTCTGGATTTTGTGGGTTGGATGAAGCCCTGTGTTAGGTTGGTGATGTATTGATGTATTTTCTCAGCTCTTCAATTTCTTTGGGAGTCATAGAGTCTTTGGCTTGGGCAGCTTAGGTCACAGCACAAATTCGATTGCACAATCTGTTGCGCAGTGAGGGGGGGAGGAAGTTGCAATCTTCCTCACTAAAGACTCCTGATAGGTCTCAGTACTCTCTTGGCACTTGTGGGCTGCTGGGCAATCCATCTCTGGTGGGGGCTGTGGCTTCAGGTTTACTGGTGTCATTGGGATTTGTGGCATTTTGGAACCAGTTTGATTTTATGGGCGGTAGTGGTCTGATTCCTATGCTTAGCTTTCTATAGCTGTCCTCCCATGTGATCGTCGGTCCCTACTCGTCTAGCCATGTGAGCTCTAATATGTGTCAGGTTTCAGTGTCATCTCAAAATAAATTGCATTTCCAAACAAATAGTCTTTGATGAAATCTTTCATTTATTAAGCACGACAATCTGTCCCCGATCATATCGTAGCCAACACTGACTTCCTGACCCCAAAACTTCCCTTTCCATTCCCCAATTCTCTGCGTCTCATTGGCCATCTTCACTCTCCCCATATCTACTACTTCAGCTCCCAGGAATGTCCCCCCTCCCATCTCATCTCCTAGGGGATATTATCTTCAGAGAAAATAAGTAGGTGAAGAGTCAAGCGTCCTCTTGCCAGCTGCCCCCTCTTCTCCTCCTTATGTCAGCATTGGAACGAATGTAGTTTGGAGTGCTGACATCCGGCCTCTCCCCCTTCATTTTCCCAAGGAGGCCTGTTGCAAGACAAACAACAAGTTAAGTACCGTTACCCCATCCGAGGGTGTGTCCCACCCCCTCCCGCCATGTGATCTGTATGGAATTTGGCTATAAGGCGGTCAGCTTGGATGTTTGTGCCCTTCACCCAGGAAGCCTCTGACAATGGGTAACCCTTCCATTTAATTAAATATTGGAGGCGCCCCCTGTGCCATCTCAAATCGAGAATTCGCTGTACCTCATAATGAGTGTGCCCCCCTGTCACTGCGTTATTTTATTTACCAGCTGAGCTCATTATTTCTGGACTATCTGACCCTCCGTAGCTTGCCAAGAATTGTTATCAGTAAGCTACGTGTTTCCGCATCCACCCACATTCCTTCACTTGCTTCACACTTCTCTTCCCTTTGTTCTCCTGCCAGCAAGGTCCGTCTTGGACCGGCAGGAAAATTATTTTCAAAAATGTAACAATTAACTTTTCTTAGTTAGTGAGGTGTTTTATTTTCTTTATAACAAATAAATGAGTTTTATTAGAAACCTTCCTCGCGTTTCTTTTAAGATTATTGACAACTTGGATTAAGCCACGACCCATCTCCTCTAAACCAGGGTAATTAGTCCCAGAGCCAAACATGGGATTAATAAATGCCCTGACAACTGGTAGCAGAGGATGGTTTGATTTATGGCTTTTTTCCTTGTTTTGTTATTTCTGATAAGAGCGCATAGGCAATTAGTTTTTAGCTACTGAGGTACGCTAATTATATTGCTGAGATGCCGAAACAGAAGTAAAACAAATACAAAATGTATTTTGCTGAGAAGGTGGCAGAAAGGAGGTTTCCAGATTTCCAGCCCTTTACTACAGCCACACGCCTGGAACGAGAAGAAGCCGTGAGAACAGAAATGGACGGAGATAAGACAGAAGCTGTTTTTGAAGATGATGATTTATGACTGAGGTCAGTAACATTTTCTTCTGATCTTCCAAGCTCTGAAAAAGTCTTCCCAGAACCTTCTGAATTTGTAACGCTCGATGCAAGGCCAAAGCACGCTGCTGAGCAAAATTCCTCCCACGCAGAGAGAGAAACAATTCATTATTCTCCTCGAAGCTCTAAGCTCACCCTGGATGAGCTGGCCATGAAAGCCTACTGTATAATACTCTATGAACAGCAGCTATCCCAAGCAAAAATGGCTATATCTATGCTTGAGCAAGATATGGGAGATAACTTAAATTTTTCAAAAAGCGCCATATTGTCTTCTTGCTCAGAGCCAAAGACACTCCCCCTGGTGGATCCTGTGTCAGGCCAATTAAGGCAAAGAGCACTGCATACGTCACATGAAAGTCTCCCTGATCAAGTTACACATGTCTTACATAACCACTCCTACTCTAAAGCATACAATGCCACGTATGCAAAGCTGCCCAAAGGTGCAGCACCATCTGCTGGCAAAAGTAATTTACTACAGGAAGCTGAAATGCCACAAGTGTTTCCACAGGCCCAAACTCAAACACCCCCTGGCGGTGTTGGTGTCCTTTTAGATGGAACAAAGCAAAGGCAAATGACTGCATCTCCAGCAGGTCATGCCAATATTGCAGATCAAGCACAAATGGCAACTGGAACACAGCAGATTCCAGTGCATCAGCCACAGCAGCTACAAATGCCTGCATATGTGCCCCAGCCACAAGTGCAAATAGGGCCACCTCCTGGCCCACCTCCAATGGCACAACCAAGACCATTTTTAGGTCCACAACAGGCACAGCAAATACCACAGGCATTTCTGCCAGCACAGCCAGCATACCAAGTGCAGGCTCCTCACCAGGCATTTTCTGTCTCTCCACTAACTGGTGAGTCAAAACTAAAAATGTCAGGACACAATTACAAAGCCTGGGTCAGTGAGATTACACTATTGCTTCTTAGAGAAGGTACTCATTTTATGGTATTTAACCCTCCTGCACAACCATGGGACTTTGCAATAAGAGATCTAGAGATAAGGGCTCGCACAACATTATTGATGTCCATGGATACTGAACTGCAGGTCACTTTTCCACCAAATACAACGTCCCGACAAATTTGGGCTGAATTGGAAAATTGCTACAGGCCTATCTCAATTGAATCTTCATGTTTACTCATGTCTGAACTCCACGGTTCGAGATTGAAACCTGGTGAACAAATTGGAGGACATTTGACCAAACTGAAAGGTCTGAGAACAGAATTGAGAGAAAGAGGCCATAACATTGAAGATATTCAAATGATCAGCATCATTATTAACTCTTTGAATTATGAATGGAAAGATGCTGTTACAAAAATTAACCAAGTCCCTATTGCTCAACGCACAGTGGACAATGTTTGTAGACTTTTAATTGAAGAAGAGGCATTCATGCTAGCTACGCCACACTTGAGAGGACCACCCGCATCAAAAGCTCCAGCTAGGCGCCCCTTCCGAGGAAGGACCTATGCTCCAAGGATGCCAAGATGCTACACCTGCAATCGTGTGGGACATGCCACCCGGGATTGTCCCCAACAAGTTCCAGCTTCCGTCATGTACCAGCCCAGAGGAACAGATTCCAGAGGCAGAGGCAGAGGCGGAAGACAAGGTCGTCGTGGTCCCCGGCATGATCCACAAACTCCACTCGCCACACTGGCTTTAACCAATGATCCACAACCTCAACCAGAGTACGACAGACGACTCCTGTGGACTTTGGACAGTGGTGCAGCATTGCATGTTACCTACAGAAAGGAACTTTTTACAGAAATGCACGAGCCTGAACCAGAACTACGTGAACTTTATTCTTTTTCAAATCATTCTTGTCAGGTCAAAGGAAAAGGAACTGTTTATGTTGAAGAGCTCGATGCATTCATTCCTGATGTTTATTACATACCAACAGCAACCAGTAATTTGCTTAGTCAGTATCACTTGTCTAGAATGTTAAAGTTCCAAGTTCACCACCTTGAAAAAGCAAGTTACATAGTTAAAGATGGAGATATTGTTGCTGAAACCATATTAATTGGTGGTGTTTATTACTTAAAGCCAAAGCCTAAAAAACAAACACAGGCAAGTATGCAAACTCCAAAAAGGCAGAGCACAGGCCCAGAGAGAGATGCTCCAGAGAGAGATCCTGTTGCTATTCCTAAGGCTCCTAAAGCCAACAAAAATAAAATTGGTAAACAGATTGCTCAGAGCAAGCCTGAGGTTCCGCATAAAAATGTTAATGTTGAGAATTCACTAACAGGTAAACCTTTGCATTCCAGGTGTATCCACAAATGGCATAGAAGATTGGGGCATGCCAGTTTCCGTGTTCTTAGGAAGATGCCGGAGTTCGCAAAAGGTTTGGATCTAAAGGGGTGTAAGGTGTTTTTGGATTGTGCTGTATGCAAGAAGGCCAAATCCAAAGCAGCAGCCATTCCCAAACGCGCTACACGCCTGTCAACACGCATTTTTGATTTGGTTCACATTGACATAGTTGGTCCATTCCCGCCATCATTTGGTGGTAGAAAATATTTTCTAACAATTGTTGATAATTACTCTAGATATGGATATGGATATCCTATGAAAGAAAAATCAGAGACTTTTCAGATCTTTAAAGACTTTGCAACCCTTGTTTCTACCCAACACCAAGTTCGCATCGCCAGAATACAGAGTGATCGTGGTGCCGAGTTCATGTCTCAGCGTTTCCAGGACTGGATGCGTAAGAATGGAATTCTTCATCAGACTTCACCCCCTGACATACCGGCTCACAACGGAGAGGTACTGCAAACCATGATGCGTTGTCTCCTAGAAGACGCCAACCTTGATATGATATACTGGGGTGAAGCTATCAAGTACGCAAATTACATTGTCAACCGTACTTGGAGCAGTGTAACAAATCAGACTCCTTTCTTCATGTTGTATGGCTACAAGCCTGATCTTAAAAACATCCATATTTTTGGTTCATACGCTATGGTGAACATTCCCTTAGCTCAAAGAAGAAAAGGAGGTCCAACAGCAAAGAGACTGAGATTTATGGGTATTGATGATAACTCAAAGTGGAGCAAATTTATTGACTCTAAACATGCAATTGTGATTTCCCAATCTGCTAATTTTGAAGAAGATATTGACTGGTCCAGGATTCATTCCAATGATCCTGGAGTTTATTTTCCCAGAGATGATACTGCTGATGCCACGCAGATTGATGATCAAGATTCCACTGATTCTTCTCAACCCGATGTTCCGTCTTCGCAAGCCGTGGATGCTGACGCTAGCGACGAAAGTGAGGACGAGGACGAAGCAGAAGAAGACTGGACAGTTGTTCCGAGACGTTCCAAGAGGGCCACAAAAGGAATCCCTCCACAACGATATTCTTGGCAACTGACAAAAGCACCCTTGCCTTTGATTTGCAATGTCACACTTCCACCTGATAATTTCACACAAATCAAGCAGCTCCCTGATTCAGAGCAAGACAAATGGTATGATGCAATGCAGGTTGAAATGGACAGTCTAAAGAAACTTAAAGTATTTACACCTGCAAAATCTCCAGCAAACAAAAAGGTCATTGGCACTCGATGGGTCTACAGAATCAAAAAGAAACCAAATGGTGAGTCACTGTACAAAGCCAGACTTGTAGCTCAGGGTTTCGCTCAACGTTATCCTGAGGACTACACAAATACCTACTCACCGACAGTTAGAACTGAGAGTGTAAAAATTGCTTTAGCAACTGCAACTATCCTTGGTTTAGAAGTTTTCCAGTTTGATGTTGACACGGCTTATCTACATGCAGACCTAGACGAAGAGATCTACGTGAAAAGTCCTCCAGGGTTCCGACAGCAAGAAGGGGATACCTGGTTTCTAAACAAAAGTCTTTATGGTCTGAAACAATCTGGTTTAATGTGGTATTTATGTCTTACTGACAAACTAAATTCAATGGGCTTTATTAAGTCCGAAACTGATGAGTGCGTGTTCACAAAAAGATCTAACAATGCATATGAGATAGTTCTTGTTTATGTTGATGATATTGTTTATATTGGTCCAAATAAGCAAATGAGTGAAATTTTTGCCAAAGCTTTGCAGAGATACTTCACATTGAAATCATTAGGTCACATTAGCACTTATTTAGGTGTTCAGATTGAAAAAACACAGAAGGGGTTTAGTCTTTCACAAGAAGATAAAATTGAACAAGTTTTGCATCATTGCAACATGAAAGATGCTAACACGACAAAGACACCCATGCAAACAGATTTTCACAACTTGACACAAGAAGAAAGTCCTGAGTTCGAGGATCAAACACTTTATCGTTCAGTCATTGGGTCACTATTATACATTAGTAGTTGGACCAGACCCGACATTGCACTTAGTGTTAACCTCTTATCTCGACACGTAGGTAAGGCAAAACAGTTTCATTGGACATGTATTAAGAAATTACTGAGATACCTAAAATACACCAAACATTTGAAGTTATTGTTAGAACCAACACATACTGATTATGCAGAATTATGTTGTTATGCAGATTCTGATTGGGCAAGTGATAAGAAATCACGCAAAAGTACTTCAGGTTATATGATGTTCTTAAATGGATGTCCTGTTTATTGGCAAGTACGTAAACAGAATTTTGTTTCTTGTTCATCTACTGAAGCTGAATATGCTTGTGTTTCAGATGCATGTAATTCTCTAACTTGGTTTGATGCTTTAGTCACAGATATCTGGACACACCCGATCCGACCGATCACCGTGATGGAAGACAATGAATCGGTGGTTTATATTTCTGAATCTCATTTTACAGGTTCTAGGTCCAGACACATTGACATTCGTTACCAAAACATAAAGCATTTAGTGAAAAAAGGTTTTGTCAAAATGCAATATGTATCTACACATGATCAAATTGCTGATATGCTCAACAAACCACTTCCAGCAGCTCAACACGAGTATCTGCGAAAGAAGATGTGCCTTATTTGATGATGAACTGATATTCGCTCAACTGGCAAAGAAGGGGAATGTCACTGCGTTATTTTATTTACCAGCTGAGCTCATTATTTCTGGACTATCTGACCCTCCGTAGCTTGCCAAGAATTGTTATCAGTAAGCTACGTGTTTCCGCATCCACCCACATTCCTTCACTTGCTTCACACTTCTCTTCCCTTTGTTCTCCTGCCAGCAAGGTCCGTCTTGGACCGGCAGGAAAATTATTTTCAAAAATGTAACAATTAACTTTTCTTAGTTAGTGAGGTGTTTTATTTTCTTTATAACAAATAAATGAGTTTTATTAGAAACCTTCCTCGCGTTTCTTTTAAGATTATTGACAACTTGGATTAAGCCACGACCCATCTCCTCTAAACCAGGGTAATTAGTCCCAGAGCCAAACATGGGATTAATAAATGCCCTGACATAAATAAATGACCAGGGGCCCTGGGGGGTCACATGGCGCCGGCCTTAAAGTTGATCCCACCACAGGCTTCAGGAGGCTACTGTGGAAAACGGGATGTATCTTCCCTAGTAGTCAGGGCAACTGCAGTTGTACTGTAACCGGGTTGATTACTTTTACTATAGGGAATGGTCCTATAAATTTCGGGGCCAATTTCCTGCTCGGGAGTCTAAGTCTCAAATACTTGGTGGAGAGGTAGACCTTCTCTCCCACTCGAAATGGTCTTTGGGGAGTTCGGTGCTTGTCTGCTTGTTTCTTATAGGATTGTGCCACCTTGGCCAATGCCCTCTTAACATTCTCCCAGGTTTCTCTCAACATTGCCATCCAATCGGTCAAGCTCACTGAGGAAGGGGGCTCCCTTGGGTACTCTGGCATGGGGACGAAATCCATACCACTCACTATTTTAAACGGGGTTAATCCCGTGCTACTGTGGACAGCATTATTATATGCGACCTCTGCAAAAGATATGAGGTCTGCCCAGTTGGACTGTTGGTAGTTGACGTAGCATCTTAGGTATTGCTCTATCATGGCATTCAGTCTCTCCGCCCCCCCCCCATTGGTGCTCGGGTGAAACACTGAGCTGAGGCCTTGGGATGACCCTATGGATTGTAGGAACTCCCTCCAGAATTTTGCTGTGAACTGGACCCCTCGGTCAGAGATGATTCTTCTGGGTACTCCATGCAGGTGGTAGATGTGTTTCAGAAACAGTTTGGATAACTGGCAGGCTGAGGGTAGCCCGCTGCAAGGGTATAAAGTGTGCCTTTTTGGAGAATAAGTCTATTACAGTCCAGATCACTGTGTTTCCACCACTCCTCGGCAGTTCTACTATGAAATCCATTGCAATCTCCTCCCATGGCCTTGTCGGTTCAGCTACTGGCTGCAGCAGCCCGGGAGGGCTTCCTGGTCGTTTCTTCATTGTGGCACAGATGGTACAACTTTTCACATAACTGTCTACGTCCTTTCTCATGTGGGGCCACCAGAACTGTCTTCGTACTAAGTGCAGAGTCTTTAGGAAGCCGAAATGTCCCGCTGGTTTAATGTCATGGCTTCTCTTGAGGATCAGTGTGCGTAGAGTCTCTGGGACATAGAGTTTTGTTCCCTTCCATGCTAGGTCATTCCTTTTTGTCAAGAGATGTTGATTGTCTCGGAACCAGGGGTCCGTCGATGTTTCAGTTTTGAGTCTTGTCGTTAAGTCACTTGCAGGTTGGCCTTGCTGGTCGCGATGTTGCCGTCTGGTGACTACTTGACCTACTCCTTGGGCAGAGGGGATGATGGCATTCACTACCTGCTCCCGCTCACTGTTGTGTTGAGGCATTCGGGAGAGGGCATTGGCCAGAAAGTTCTTCCCCCCTGGGATGTGTTTCAGCTCGAAGTTGAAACGATTGAAGTATTGGGCCCACCGGACTTGCCTGGGCAACAACTTCCATGGGGACCTGAGGGCCTCCAGATTCTTATGGTCAGTCCAAACTTCGAACGGTCTCTGGCCTCCTTCTAGCAGGTGTTGCCAGGTCAACAGTGCCCATCTCACTGCGAACGCTTCCTTTTCCCATGCCACCCATCGTTTTTCTGTGTCAGTGAGTTTGCGGGATGTGTAGGCACAAGGTTGTAGATTCCCTTGGCTGTTCTTTTGGAGTAGCACAGCCCCCACTGCCACATCACTGGCATCTGCTTGGATGATGAAGAGTTGTTCGGGGTCAGGATGCTTTAAGACCAGTTCTTTTGCAAACATTTCTTTTAGTGTTTCGAATGCCTGTTGGCAGGCCAGGTCCCACTGTAGAGGTTGTCCTGGGTGGGGTTTTGTTGCTGGACTCCCTGTTTTTAGGAGATCCGTCAGAGGTTTGGCAATTCTTGCAAAAGAGGGGATGAATTGTCTGTAGAAGTTTGCGAACCCCAGGAAGCTTTGCAGTTGTCTGCGGGTACGAGGGGGTTGCCAGTTTAGAACTGATTGTACTTTGGCTGGGTCCATTTCTATCCCCTCGTTTGACACTCAGTAGCCTAAGTAGTCTAGCCGTGACTGGTGGAACTCGCATTTTGATAGCTTGACATATAGGTTCGCCCCCAGCAGTTTTTCCAGGACTTGGCGGATGAGGGGTATGTATTCGTCTATGGTTTCCGTGTAAATGAGAATGTCATCTAGGTAGACGAGGACCCCCTTATAGAGATGCTCATGTAGAACCTCATTTATCAATTGCATGAACACCGCCGGGGCTCCCTGCAGTCCAAATGGCATCACCTTAAATTGGAAACTTCCTAGGGGGCAGTTGAATGCTGTTTTCCACTCATCTCCTTCCCTGATGCGTACCCGGTAGTAGGCTTCGCGGAGGTCTAGTTTGGTGAAAACTTTCCCTTTGGCCAGGTGGGCTAGCATGTCTTTCATGAGGGGAAGGGGATATAAGTTGTGTACGCAGACAGTGTTGTTATCTCTAAAATCAACCACCAGGTGCATAGAACCGTCTTTCTTCTCTTTGAAGAGGACCGGTGCCGCGACCCGTGGCTTGGCTGGCTCAATGAAACCTCTTTGTAGGTTCTTGTCTATGTAGTTCCGCATTTCTTGCATTTCACGGGGCGTCATGGCATACAATTTGGGTTTAGGTAGTTTTGCCCAGGGATGATCTCGATGGCGCAATCACTTACCATCGGGTCATCACCGCCACTGCTCCCTTTGGCAGAGCTTGGAGGGGCTTCCCTGGTTGGAGTTCCCTCAACTTCATGGGAAGGAGTGGAACCTCCACAGCCTGCTTGGTGATTCTCCCCTTATCGGGTATGTTAGGATATGGTTTGAGCCTAACAAGTTGTCCAGGCAATATATGTGTTCTGTGACTTCAATATGAATATGTATTGTGTGACTTTAAAGTTTTCCTGCTGATTCATTGTAATGCTGAGTCATGCTGTAATTAGATACTCACTGGTTGTGAACGTATTTAAGAAAGGTACTGTAATGTATTCAGTTGATGATAAGCTACCATAGTGTGTGGAGTTGCTACCATTGTGCTATCATCGTTGGATGGATCTGCTACCATCGTGATTTGTGAACCAGAATGAGTTTGTTATTCTAACCAACTACTGTTTGTGCGGTAAGAAGATTTTGTATCACTGGACTGATTTAACTGGCAAAGACTTGGATTGATTTAAAGACTATGAGATTGTTTTTTCACTATAAAGTAGCTTTTGATAAACCAGTTTGCACATCTCTTATTCATTGCTCTCAGCAACGTTTCTCTGTGCTCTACACTCTGCTGGTTGGTAATACAACACCAATATCCTTAACATTGGTTATGGGCCCAGAGACAACCAGAACTAACTAGGATTGTTAAGAGCTAAACTGAGAGTTAATGTGAATAGTACAAACTGTGTTTGTGATATACAATCCAAGTGAAGATGGCACTAGAACAAGCAGCATATTTTTCCATGATAACCCGGCTGGATGGAACAAACTATGTATCCTGGTCTACAAAATGTAATCTACTTTTGCGTAGAGAAGGACTGTGAGACATAGTTAATAATCCACTGGATGTAACAGCATGGGATCCTGCTGATGAGGAAGATGCAAAGAAATTAGCCAAATTTAACAGAGACAATGAACGAGCTCTGTGCATTATTGGACTAACACTGGGTGACCAGCAGCTTGTCCATATTCGTGGCGACGAGTCTGCTGCTAGGTGTTGGACCAAGTTGAAGAGACTATTTGTTCGTGACTCTGTGGGTGCTCATATTCATCTCACACGGAGATTATTTAAACAACATCTTCTTAAAGGTGGAGATATGATGGCTCATTTGGAATCCATGACCAGAATTTTCCAGGAGCTGCTTGAAAAGGAACTTGTTTTCTCAGAACTACAACAAGTTTATATAATTCTTTCTTCTTTGGACGATAGTTATGATGACTATGTTTCTTCGTTAGAGGTTTTGTCCAGAGATGAACTGACATTGGCTGGCATAACCGGTAGGTTATTGGAAGAATCCAAAAGAAGACAAGAAAGGGATCAGTTGAGAGTGCAACAACCAAAAGAAGAAAAAATGTATTCAACTGACTATTTTGTAAAATGTTGTTTTGCTTGTGGGGCTAAAAGGCATATAGCTAAGTATTGTAAGAATAAGAAAATGTCTGTTAGGGACAATACTAGACCAAGAAGGGTTGTAATTTAGCTATATCCAGTTCAACTACTGATGTTAACCAGGATTGTTGGGTTGTTGACAGTGGTGCTTCTCAATCTATTTCTAGAAATAGAAAATTTTTTGTTAAAATGGAGAAGAGTAACCAACATGTTAAACTAGCAAATGGCTGGAAGGTTAAGGTAGCTGGAGAGGGTGTTGCTCGTTGGTCATTTAGCTTTATAAACAAACAAACAAACAATACATAATCAATCATTCAATGTGTCATCTAAGTACAACTTTTGTGTCTTCTTCTTACTCCTCCAATATTTATCGTATCTTAATATTATCATTTCATTTATTATGACATTTCCCCCACATTTCTTACTTCTCAATTAATACACTTCTCTATCTTTTTATTTTATTAAAAATTTTACAACAATTTTATCCCCACACAACCTTCAACCCCCCCCTCCCCACACACCCCCGACTTCCCAGAGCAAAAACAGGGTATAACATTTAACAAACCTAAGCTAAAATATGCTAACTTACTACAAGATTCAAAACTCCCTCACGTTCTTTAACTCCCGTTTTAAAAGTTATTCATCAACCTTCCTTTTATAAATTCTTTTATCACATTTCACATTTGTTACTAAAATCCTTTCCATACCTTCTTTTTCAGCATTACTCCCTAGTAAAATTCTAAATTAAACATTTATCCTCTTTAGTCATTCATAAACCACTTGCCAGTTTCTGATTGTTCACCATTACTCCCTTGTAAAATTCTAAATTAAACATTTTAAAACTTTCTTTAAAGTATGTCTTCTTTTTTAAAGAAAAAATATGATTAATCCATCGAGTTAAGTTATATCTAACTTAAACATTTTGTCACATACACCTTTTAAAAATACCATAATCTTAGATTAAACATTTTAAAAATCTCTTAATACATCAATATGACATTCTTCAAAATATGTTTCAAAACAAAAAAGCTATCCATTAAATTTTAAGTTAACCATTTTAATACTTCAATAAATTTTAAAAAGCTATCCAATTTTAATAAGTCTTTTTATTTCAATAAAACATTAAAAGAAATTAATCTTCCATTCTTCCTTTCTTTCTATATTTTTATTTTCGAGAATTTTTCCCTTCTCCATTTTTCTCTGGCTTCCTTGCAAACCCTCTTCTTTCTTTCTTTCTTCTTCAGTCTCATTCCTCCGCCACAATCCCGTTCTCTTCGCAAAGTAATTCCCCCCGGCAAAAACACCTCTTCAACTACAATTGAGAATCCATTTTGTAACAAAGTTGTAAAGTTCCACTTCGAATCTTCCTTTTTGTATAAAAAATCCCAACATCTCCTGACAATTTTCCATTTATATGTATCAAAACCTTTGGAGGAATATCTCTCAATATTTCCTGGTTACAATCCTTTAAGCCTCTCTGCCTTTCCCTCCCAATTTGAAGAACCTCTATTTCATTTTCCAAAGGCACAATAAACTGGGTTTTTTCTTCCGCCTCCTCTTCACTTATATCTTTGTTTGGGATTTGAATAAAATCCTTCTTAAGAATCCCTTCAATTCTTTCCACGAACACAGAGGCAAATGATTCTAAAACTTCTTCCAAAAGATCCACAGTCAACACTTGTGAGCCTTCATCACTTTCAGAAAAGCCAGTCATTTTTTTCCTTTTTCTTAGATATAATTTTTAAATCCTACTCCTTTTAAAATAAAACCCTCTTCTTTTAAACAGGGGCTTTCAACACCACATAATACTTTGTATCTAAGTTTCATTTCTCCATGCCCCGTTAGAGTCACACACCATCTTACTTTCCTTTTCTACCATAGAGATTCAGAGGGAAGTGATAGATTTTGGAGTTAAAGTTTAGTACTTGCAATTTTCGTTTCTCCTGTATTTGCTCTGCCAGCTTTCAAGTCCAAATTTTTTTTTCCTTAAAATTGGGTTGCTGGTGCTGGTGTGGACGCGACGCCTTGTTCTGCATAAAGCAGACTCGTCCCAGATCCGGAGCACTGAAGAGCTTTCAGGGAGCTCTCACCCTGCAAACCCCAGACTTAAAAAGAAAAAAACCTGGGGGTCTAGGGGAGCTCTATCCAAACCCCTCTGCTCTTCTCTCCCCCTTTTCCCCAGAGGGAGAGTTTTGAGCCGCTAGACAGCTGATTTTTGTTGTTCTAGTGGCTAACAGGATCATGGGGCTGGAGCTCCCAAAGGAGCGTCCTTCGGCATTCGTGGAGCCACTGGAAGTCCCACTTGTTGGTCATTTCGTAATGAACTGTTGTCTATGTTATATATTCCTATTTGGGTTTGGGTTTACAGTAACATTTAAAAATGATAAGTGTTTTATTGAGAAAGATGGCAAGGTTGTTACTGCAAGTTTAGAAAAGGTCAATCTACCTATACTTTGATATCATTTTACTGGCATTCGTGCCCACCTGCCTCAGGGAGACTAAGGGACTGGCCAGAGCACCTACTCATCCACCACTTCAAGAAGACCCTCAACCCAGACAAGCTTGTGGCATCAGAGAGGCACCAGAACACATACAGCCATGGTACATCACAGCAGTGGCCATGGATCTGGAAATTCATCCCCATAGAAAGCCAACTACAGAGAAACCACCGAGAAGACCTGTGGGTCACTGATCCCTGGCTAAGCCACCCAAAGCCCCACAGCCCACACCATCTGGGTCTATCAAATGCTACTGATGTGGTCAGCACGGGCACCAGGCTTCCGAATGCTTGGCTCCAGCCCTGGTCCTCCAATCCCTGACTCCAGCCACACCCTGGGCAAGGAGGATGCTATGGAAACCACCCAATAAAGGGAGAATCACCAAGCAGGCTATGGAGGTTCCACTCCTTCCCATGAAGTCGAGGGAACTCCAACCAGGGAAGCCCCTCCAAGTTCTGCCAAAGGGAGCAGTGGCAGTGATGACCCGATGGTAAGTGAAGCCATCCACCCCTTCACTATCAAAACCAGGATCATATTACCAGAAACGTGGACCCAAAGGGAAGTGGAAGCCGTCATAGACACTGGTTGCACCAGATGCTTAATCAGCCTCCCCGTAGTCAAACAGCTAGGCATACGCACGAGACCCTTAGCGCACCTGATCTGCTTTGAACAGATCAATGGGACACTAATTGGCAGGGGCCCAGACATTAGTCAAAAAACTTGTCAGACTAGAAATGGGCCATCACCAAGAACTCAGCGAATCGCTCAGATTCAGGAAGGCCTGGCCTCTGACTGGGTAAGTCTGGACGGGATGACTGAGGCAGGTCTTGAGAGTGTTATCTGGGAGGAGTTTGATCCTGTGGCTCCCGAGGACATGGAAAGAATCCTGGGACAGCTGAACGGAACCACATGTTTATTGGACCCGTGTCCTTCCTGGTTGGTACTGGCTTCCCGGGAGGTTACACGAGGCTGGCTCCAGAGGATTGTTAACGCTTCTCTGAGTAAGGGTGTCCTGCTGGCCGCTTTGAAAGAAGCAGTGGTGAGGCTCCTCCTCAAGAAGCCCTCTCTGGATCTGGCTGTTTTGGCTAACTATCGTCCAGGCTCCAACCTTCGCTTCGTTGCGAAGGTTGTTGAGAGTATGGTGGCGCGGCAGCTTCCCCAGTACCTGGATGAAGCTGTCTATCTAGACCCACGCCAGTCCGGCTTCCGGCCTGGGCACAGCATGGAAACGGCATTGGTCGCGTTGGTGGATGATCTCTGGAGGGCTCAGGATAGGGGTTGTTCCTCTATCCTGGTCCTGTTAGATCTCTCAGCGGCTTTTGATACCATCGACCATGGTATCATGTTGCACCGGTTGAAGGGGCTGGGGGTGGGGGGCACCGTTCTGTGGTGGTTCTCCTCCTACCTCTCTGACCGGTCGCAATCTGTGTTGACAGGGGGGCAGCGGTCGATCCCGAGGCACCTTGTTTGTGGGGTGCCACAAGGGTCGGTCCTCTCACCCCTTCTGTTCAACATTTATGTAAAGCCGCTGGGTGAGATCATCCGTGGCTTTGGGGTGGAGTTCCATCAGTACGCTGACGTCACTCAGTTGTACATCTCCACCCCAGGCCACCCCAACGATGTCCTTGAAGTGATGTCCCAGTGCCTGGAGGCCGCGAGGGCCTGGATGGGGAGAAACAGGCTCCGACTCAACCCTTCCAAGACCGAGTGGCTGTGGCTTCCGGCGTCCTGATATAGCCAGCTGGTGCCATCGCTGGCTATTGGGGGCGAATCACTGGCCCCCATGGAGAGGGCTCGCAACTTAGGCATCCTCCTGGATGCACGGCTGTCTTTAGAAGAGCACATGACAGCCGTGGCCAGGGAGGCTTTTTATCAGGTTCACCTGATACGCCAGTTGCGCCCCTTTCTGGATCGGGACTCCCTATGCATGGTCACTCAAGCACTCGTCACTTCCCGCCTGGACTACTGCAATGCTCTCTACATGGGGCTCCCCTTGGGGTGCACCCGGAGGCTGCAGTTAGTCCAGAATGTGGCCGTGTAGGGGATTATGGGAGCGACGGGGTGCTCACATATGACACCTCTCCTGCGCGGGCTACATTGCCTTCCTGTGGTCTTCCGGGTGCACTTCAAGGTGTTGGTGACCACCTTTAAAGCGCTCCATGGCTTAGGGCCGGGGTATCTGCGAGACCGCCTTCTGCCGCCAATAGCCTCCCACCGACCGGTTCGCTCGCACAGAGAAGGGTGCCGTCGGCCAGACAGTGATGACTGGTGACCCCCAGGGGGAGAGCCTTCTCTGTGGCAGCACCTGCTCTCTGGAATGACCTATCCCCTGAGATGCACACGATATCAGACCTCCGGACTTTTCGTCGGGCCCTGAAAACACACTTATTCCATCTAGCCGGGCTGGCTTGATCCCATCCTCCCAGTTTTTAACTGAATTAGGTTTTAATTGGGTTGTTTTAAATCTTGGGCCAAAATTATTTAATTGTTTTTTAAACTGTTTTTAAATTTTATATGCAATGTTTTATCTCGGCTGTACACCGCCCTGAGTCCTGCAGGAGAAGGGCGGTATAGAAATAAAATAAAATAAATAAATAATAAATAAATAAAAATAAAATAACTCATCTGATTCGTCATAGCTCCAAAAATGACTGAATCAATCATATTAGAGCTCACATGGCTAGACGAGTGGGGACCGACCATCACGTGGGAGGACAGTTATAGAAAGCTAAGCATAGGCATTGGACCACTACTGCCCATAAAACCAAACTGGTGCCAAAATGCCACAAATCCCAATGACACCAGTGAACCTGAAGCCACAGCCCCCACCAGAGATGGATTGCCCAGCAGCCCACAAGTGCCAAGAGAGTACTGAGACCTATCAGGAGTCTTTAGTGAGGAAGATTGCAACTTCCTCACCCCCCTCATTGCGCAACAGATTGTGCGATCGAATTTGTGCTGAGACCCAAGCTGCCCAAGCCAAAAACTCCATGACTCCCAAAGAAATTGAAGAGCTGAGAAAATACATCAATGCCAATTGATGCCATCAATGCCAATGCCACCAATGCCATTTCATCTTTTCTGTTGTACAGCAATCTTTCTTCTCAATCCTGCCATCTCCCTCTCTTCTTTCCTTCTTACTTTCTCTTCCCCTCCTCTTCTTCTCTTATCTACTTCCCCTCTCCTTCCCCTTCTCCTCCTCTCTTCCCCCCTCTCTTCCCCTCTCTCCCACTCTAATTTCCCTTCCCTTCCTTCCTCCCTATTCTTCCTTCCCTCTCTCTCCTTCCTCTTCCCTTCCACCTCTCTTCTCCTCCTTCATCTCTCTCTATTGCTGTATTTATCTTCAATTTAATATTTTCCACTATGGAGTCCAGGCAACCCCAATCTTTCATTTATCAAGTATATTTCACAAAATTTCTCTTATCTTTTTAATTATAAACAGTATATTTCATCTTATTCCATTTTTCCCTTTAAATTTTTACCCATTCTTCCAATCCTTTATTTTCTTTACTTTTAACAATATGTTTTTTCTTCTTTACTTCTTGCAAGTATAACACTTAAATCATTTTTTTAACGTTTCAATTTCATTCAATTTTACATTCAATTTCAATTTTCCATCATAATTTCAATTAATGCTTATGTTACTTATTTCTCTTCATTTAATGCTTTCTCCAAAATCATTCTTTCTTTCACATTGCACCTACTGGTCTATTTCATTTAACAACATTTTCACATATAATTTCTACCACTAACATCAATATCTTTTTTTTAACAAATTAACATTTTCACTGAGTCTTAACCATTTTCCCTTAATCTCTCCACAACTCCATTTCTTGGTATTTTCCTCCTTTTCTCCCATTCCCTTACCTTCTTCTTTTTCCTTTTCTTGTATCTCCCCTTCAGTCTCTTTTCTTTTCAATTTTTCAATAATTTTCAATTATTTCTTCTCCAATATTATCTCTTTGTTTCTTTTGTTTCTCATTCTTCTGTTCTCTCTCTCTTTTTTTGCATTCTAACCAATCCTCTACTTCTTTGTTTCCCTTAAATGCTTATTTAAGCATTATCTTATTTTTTTCCCCCAAATCCAGTTTTTAATCCAAATGGAAGGTTTGATTTTTAAAGTTCTGGGTTTTTTTCTCTCTCTGCTTTAGTCCTGTGCCAATTAGCCGCCAATCTTCTGCTACAATTTTTTCAAGCAGTCAAAGATTTTTTTCTTTTACCTGTGAGTTGGCCAATTACTCACCTGGTAACAATACTCCACTCAATTACCGCTCTTACATTCCCTCTTTCTGATCGTGGCCATTCTGGCTTGTGACAGCTCCTTAATGGCTACCTTCCTTTACCGACGGGTCGAAGACTAATGCCACCATTTCAGGGAACTTGCTCATTCCCTATCCATGCCAGCCAGAGTCTTCTTTCTTCACTGTCTCCACAAGGCAGCTATGATCCCTGGGGATCCCCAAAATCGGCTAGGATATCGGTGTTCTCCTGGACTCCAGAATCCACACTGTATCGCCGGTTAGAACTTTATTCAAGGGGTTAAAGCTGTCTATACATCACAGCAAGCAAAAATTGTTGATGACCTAACTAACTCATGCAAAATCCAAAAGGACGTCCTTTGTCTCCTTTGCTGTTTATCCTGATGTTGGAAGTTTTGAATAGAGATATCAGACAAGATAGGAAAATAAGAGGTATAAATATTAAGAAGGAAGTTTATAAACTGAGGGCCTTTGCTGATGATTTGGTGATATTTCTGCAAGACCCAAAAAGTAATATAGAATATTTTTGATGAAGAAATTAAATGTGTTTGGCTCTTTAGTTTTAAAATAAACAAGCAGAAAATATCAATGCTGATTAAGAATATGGCCTCACAGGATGGAGATATATTATAATAGCCAGATCTCCAGCATGGGGTTCAGTTTTGTTGCATGCTTACTATTGGCTGCCATAGTAACGGGGAGGAGGGGCATGGTATTTGGGTTGGGGAAGTGAGCTGGTGAGGTGAAGTCCCATGTGAACAGGAAGGGAGGTTTGCTCTCAAGAATTATTGCACTGCTCACTTCCGGTTTGCTAGCTTCGGCGACGACGGTGCCTTTTTAAGGACCGCCAGCCCCGCCCCCTGTAGAGCCGCCTCGCGATCGAGAAGTGGCTCGAAAACTCCAAAATCCTGAGGATTGAAGGAGGAGAGATAGCAGGGTACAGGTTGAGCCCCTGTAAGCCCCCAGGGAATTGCTTCTGGGGAGGAAACAGTCGCAGCTCCCTCCCAACCTGCTGAGACTCCGGGCGGCGTGGGACGATTCTGCCTTCAGCAGAACAAGCCGGCTGCAGCAAACGTTTAAAGTGAATGGAACCAACCTCAACAAGCAGCGGAAATATTAACTTGAACCCTGAAACTCGGAAATCGCAAGTATTAGTGCTTTGTTGACTTTTTAATTCAAGAGAAAATACGAGCGAGTGAAAGTGATTTGAAAAAATATGGCGCCCAGCACTAGAGCTAACGAGCTAGTGAGAGTGGATTTGTGAAGTCATCTTGCTTTGCTACAAAGTTATAAAGTTGCTACAAAGTTGCTTCGCTTGTAATAAAGAGAAATAAGAGAAGAGGGGGAAACAAGAAAAACTCTATTTTTAAAATCTGACTTTGCTTTACTCCAGTTTCTATTTGATTAAACCTGGGGGATTTTTTTAGAAGTCTCTGTGGAGGTGGAAAAGGAAAAGGGATTTCCCTCTTCAGAAAATCTAGCTTACGTGGCAGGATGGCCTCAAAGAAGCAGGAAGGAAAGGCAGCAGGGGGGGGGAATCCCCCACACACAAACATGAAACGCAGCTTCCCCCTGCTCAACAGATACAGACTCAGAAAAAAGTTTTTGATATTGAAAATTTAAAAGAATTTATTTCTAAAGCTTTGGATGATAAATTTCAAAAATCCCAACAGGAAATAGATGATAAACTTCAAAAATCTCAACAGGAAATTATGCAGGAAATTAATGAAATCAAAGATATGGTGAAACAGGATTATGGCAAGGTGACTAAAAAAATATCGTCTGGCCTTGCAGAATTTATTATTAAAGTTGACTCTAAAGTGGAAGAATTTAAATCAGAAGTTAATGTTAAGATGAAAGACAATGACTACAAAATTTCTGATGTTGATGATAAAATGCAGAGAGTTGAAAACGAAATTGTTATGATGCAATTCAGGGCAATGGAATTTGCCATAAGGCTTCGAGGAATCAGAGAGGATGACAGACAGGATTTGAGACAGATTTGCGCTGACGCTCTGGCAGTGATTTTAAAAATTAATCCTGATGTGGTCTTTTACAAAATAATAAAATTTACAGAGTGAATTCTTGGGTGGCCAGACAAAGACAATTGCCTAGAGATGTGGTCATATATTTTACGGACAGAGCAATAAGAAATGATATCCTGCAAAAATCCTTTCTTACTTCTGTACAAGTGGGGGGCGCACAAATTGGAGTATACAAGGAACTACCACCTAAAATGCTGAAAGCCAGAAAAGATTTTGGCTTTCTTGTAAAAGAACTGCAAAAACAAGAGATACCATTTCGGTGGGATGCCCCAACTGGCATAATTTTGAAATATAAGGGAGAAAGACATCGTTTGAATACTGTGGAGAAGGCGGAGCATTTTTACACTACTATTTTTAAAGAAAGAACACCATCTCCACGTACATCTACAGTCCTGGAGATTAAGGAGAGTGATAAGAAGCAACTTCAACAAGAACCGCAAGAACAGTCAAAGCAGGTGGAGTTAGAGGAAACGCAGGGTGCTGAAGGAGGTTTTCTGGATGAGCCCCTGTTGGAATCTTCTCCAATCTTGGACCTGGTTCGGATGGTTGAGGTTAAGGATCAGCGCATAACTCGTGCAAAATCTAAGCAACTTAAAGAAAAGCAACAACAACAGGAAAGACAAGATAAAAAGGGAGCTAAGAGTACCACACAAGAGACTGGAGCCATGGGAGGAGCAAGACCGAAGATTCCGGAAGATATTCGGTTATTCTGCTCGTTGCTTCAGAAAGATAAAGATGACGATTAAGTGCTTATCTTGGAATGTGAATGGGTTGAATTCAGCACAGAAAAGGAAGAAGTTATTTGCATACTTGAGACAATTTAATAATGATATAATTTGTTTACAAGAAACACATATCACAACTCAAGATCAAAAATATTTGATAAACTCTAAATTAGGAACACATTTTATATCTTCAACTTTGCAAAAAAAGAATGGTGTGGTTATTTATGTAAACAAAAGATTAACAGCTAAAATTATAGAAGCAGATGAAGATGGTAGGTTTATAGCAATTGAATTGCTTACAGTAAATGGCCAAATTCTTCTGATTGGAATTTATGCTCCCAATCAACAACAGGACCATTTCTATAAAATGTTACATACTAAAATACTGCAATGGGACTATAGATCTATTCTAATTATGGGAGATTGGAATGGAGTAATTGATTCTAAACTAGATAAAAAGAGTTTGGCGAAATCTAGGATTAGATTACCACAGACTTTTTTTGATATGAAAGAAGACTTGGAATTAAAAGATATTTGGAGAATACATAATCCAAAAGAATTGGATTATACTTTTTTTTCTGACAGACATAGATCCTTCTCTAGGATTGACTTTATTTTGTTGTCAGATGATCTACTTGTTAAGACAAAAAGAACAAAGATTTTCCCAAGAACCTTGACCGACCATAGCCCCGTATGGATAGAAATTGAGATGGGCAAGACTGAGCGACGTTCTTGGAGAATAAATGAAAACTTGTTCAGATATGAAAAAAATATAATAGAACTTAAAAAGCACTTGAAAGAATTTTTTGAAATAAATTTGAATAAAGGTACCCCAATTGAAATTGTGTGGGTTGCGAGTAAAGCTTATATGAGAGGGGTGCTCATTTATATGAACTCTAAACATAGATTGATTCGACAAAAGAAAAGATCTGAATTGGAAGCAGAAATAAAAAATAAAGAACAGCTACTTATCAAAAACCCAACAGATGAAAGAATACGTGGTGTCATAAAACTTTTGAAAGACCAATTTCAAATGCTTATGGTGGAACAAGTTGCAACAAATTTACAATATGTGAAGCATAATACATTTTGTAATGCCAATAAACCGGGCAGATGGCTGGCCTACACATTAAGGAAAAAGCAGAGTACACGGACTATTGATAGTATTGATATTGGAGGGAAAGAAATCTTTCAACAAAAACTAATTAAAGAAGCGTTTGTGGACTATTATACTAAATTATATGCTAAAGATGATGTGCAGAATGGACTTATAGAAAAATATTTAGATAATAAAAGAGTTACAAAAATTACTGACCAACAAAAGGAAAGAATGAATTATCCTATAACAGAGGAGGAGATAATCGTAGCAATTAAACAATTAAAAATAGCTAAAGCTCCTGGAACGGATGGTTTGACTGCAGTGTATTATAAAAATTTGCAAGCAGAAATGGTGGAACAACTTAGAGATTTGTTTGGTAATATTCAACAAGGGGGTAAAATACCTCCATCATGGACAACAGCTTATATTTCTCTGATACCAAAAGAGCAAGCAGGTCCAAAAAACCCGGAGAATTATAGACCAATATCTCTTCTGAATACTGATTATAAAATTTATGCAAAGGTATTAGCCAACAGGTTGATGCCAGTAATTCAAAAGGTGATTCATGATGATCAAGCGGGATTTATCGAGGGTAGATATATGAAGGACAATGTAAGGCAAGTAATAGATTTATTGGAATATCTTGAGAAGAACAAACAGATCCCTGCAGTGCTGGTTTTCTTGGATACGGAGAAGGCCTTTGATAGAGTGGATTGGAATTTTCTATTAAAGACTTTAAAAAAGATGGACTTTGGGGATCAATTTATACAGGCGGTTTCAGCAATTTACCAAGAGCAAAAGGCACATATTATTATTAATGGAAGTTTGACAACAGAGTTTAAAATTGAAAAAGGAACAAGACAGGGATGTCCACTGTCCCCATTGTTATTTATTTTAACACTAGAAGTCTTGTTAAATACAATACGGGACTCTAATATCTTGAAAGGTATAATGATAAGGCAAGAGGATTACAGAATAAAGGCATTTGCAGATGATCTGGTCGTTACCCTAACACAGCCAATGGAATCAATAATTCAGATGAAGGACATTATACAAGACTATGGTAAAGTTTCAGGTTTTAGACTGAATCAGAAAAAAACTAAGATGATAGTTAAAAATATGACACAAGATCGTAAACACGAGCTTGAATGGAGGGCAGGTTTTGAGATTGTACCAAAGGTAAAATATCTAGGAGTTCAGGTTGCAGAATCAAACATGAAATTGTTTCAAAATAATTATGAGGTTTTGTGGCGAGAGGTGCAGAAAGATATGGAGACTTGGAAAAAACTGCAGCTGTCTTTACTTGGAAGAATAGCAGCAGTTAAGATGAACATTTTGCCAAGATTTCTTTTTCTGTTTCAAATGATTCCGGTGCTCAAAAGTGATAAACAACTGAAAGTCTGGCAAACTGGAGTGAATAAGTTTGTCTGGAACGAGAAAAAACCGAGAGTGAAATTGAAAATTATGCAAGATGTTCCAGAAAGGGGAGGTCTTAAACTTCCAAACCTACAGTTATATTATGAAGCAGCAGCTTTGACTTTAGCAAGTGACTGGTTTGGAAGGAAAAAGACTGGAATACTGAATATAGAAAGTTTTGATCTTGAATTTGGATGGCATGCTTACTTATTTTATGACAACAAAGTGGATAAAGTATTTAAAAGCCATATACTTAGCGACTCTTTGTTGAGAGTTTGGAAGAAGCACCGATTCAAATGGGATTATAAAATACCGCTATGGCTGGATCTTGGTCATATTATGTGGAATACAAATATAATGTCACTCGGGGGGGTTTTATACAAAGAGGTTCTTTTTACAGATGCGGGCAGATGGCAGTTGAAGACATTACAGACACTGTTGGACGAAGGGATTAACTTAACCTGGTTACAATATAATCAATTACAACTGAGATGGAAAGAGGACCAAAAAACTGGTATTATGTTGCATGAGGAAGAATTGGTTAGACATATAAAAGAGAAAGGTCCAATGCATATTAAAAGGCTTTATAATGTTTTGTTAGAAAGGGATTCAGAAACTGAATTGGTTAAAGATTGTATGATTAAGTGGGCACAAAATTTTGAGGAACCAGTGATGTTGGAAACATGGGAAAAAATTTGGGTTCAGAACGTTAAATTCACACAGTCGTAGAATTTGAGGGAAAATTTCTATAAGATGTTTTATAGATGGCATTTAGACCCCAAAAAATTGTCGTGTATGTACCCTAATGTTCAGCCAAAATGTTGGAGATGTGACTGTTTAGATGCTACATATTATCATGTTTGGTGGACTTGTAGGAAAGTTAAGGCTTTTTGGATAAAAATTTGGTGGGTCATGCAGAATGTTTTGAAGAAAAAAATTCAATTTTCTCCACAATTGTTTTTATTGGGTATAGTTAAGGGTTTCACTTCGGGTGAAACAAAGTTGATATTGTACATGATAACAGCTGCGAGACTATTGATAGGTAAATACTGGAAGAATGAAGTTTTGCCCACGATCGAGGAATGGACTCTGAAGATGGCCAGTTTTGCAGAGATGGCGAAGATTTCAGCATATTTAAAAGACTGTTCACAAGAGACTTATGAATGAGAATGGAAAAAGTGGATAGATTATGTTCAGAACAAATATCAAACTAGAAAGTATCAAATAGTTTTTATTTGAAAATGATATCTCAAGATAGAAATATTTCAATGTAATGAAGATAAAAAAATTATAAGGGGGAGGGAGGGGTTCAAGTTTTATATAAGTTTTATACTAAGGGGTTTTTTTTACCTGATATGAATATATTGTGTGGAAGTCCGGGGGGAGGGGAGGGTTAGGGAGGGTTAGGGAGGTTGGGAAGTTTGGGGTGGGTTGGGGGGGGGGGAAAGGGGTGAAAATGTAATTGTAAAACTTTTGCAATAAAAAAAAAAAAGAATTATTGCACTGCTGAGTGGAGTTGTTTACATCCTGTCAAGACTCCAGATGGGTGAAATACCTGAAGATGAGCTTCACACAACATCATACTGGATGTTGATTGGACTCTCAGTGCTGGACCCTGGGGGGGGGGCAGGAGAGATTTGCGAAACTTTCAATCTGTAACTTTCACGGGTTTTGAATCAGATCTTGCCTTGCTCTCACTGCTATTATTTCAAACTCAGTAAAAGTATCTCTTTTCTATCTCAGTGGAGTTGAGGAGTTTCTTTCTTGGGTTTTGAATGGAGGCAGGCCTGACATTAGGCAAGATCTGCTTTATCAGCCAACCCAAAGACCCCAGTCTACCAAGGGGGCTGAGCACACAATGTCGACCCATGAGAATGACCAGGAAGAGTCCAGAGCCCCCGGTGTGGCTGGGGTCAACTTCCTCCCAGCCACACCGGTGCCATAAAAAGACAGAAAGGCTGGAGGAGCTGCGACTTGAGGAGATTCCAGTCCAAGCCAGATGGTCACTGGGTGTAGACCCTGAGGAGCACCCCCTGGAGGTGACTCTCACCAGAGGCCAGCATGGAGACTATGCCCTGCCAGAATCCGACAAAGAGGACCTCCTGCTGACCCATGCCTTGCAATTACTGCATGAAGTGAGAATCGGAGAGCATACCCTGCCAGCACACAGAGAGGTTGGCAAGGCAGCAGGGGGAGCCGACATCTCCGCAACCCTAGTGGTTGTCCCTGTCGCTCCGCATGGGGCAGCTTTGGCAGCCGCTGCCCCAGCAACAGTGGCTGCTGCAGCCCAGGCTCCCAGCAAGGGGGCCAGTCCCTGGAGGTGCCAAATTCCTAAGGTTCCTTCGCTTGGAGTAAAATATTGAGGGGATCCCAAAGGCCTGGGACTCTTCCTAGCTCAAGTCTGGAATCACATACAGGAGTATGGAGAGGACTTTGTGTTATGTCCTTATAAGGACATCCGCTGGGGATTGGCTAATCCACCGGCGGGAAATTCAAACAGCTGTCATTGGACGGCTGAGTCTGCCGAAGCGTATAAAAGAGCTCTGGCAGCACAGCCGTCCACCTTCATTCAGAGCTGAAATAAAGGTACTGAGTGGACCAACTCTGGTCGCGTCTTCCTTTCCCTGCGCCGATCTAACACTGGCGATGAATGTACCAAGGACCAAAGCGACAAACCTCGTGGCACCCTGCCAACACCACAAAAGAGCTAGTCACTGAGCTGAAGTCACCGACTAGAAGTCACCCGAAGCATGGCGGCACCAGAAACCGCATTGCTGACATTAGCCCCTTTCCGACCTGGAAAGGAGAAATGGACATCCTATAAGATCCGATTTCGCCAGTTCCTGAGGGGTAACAACATCTGAGATGTGGACAACGACTGCAGAAGAGCCCTATTTCTGGCCCACTGCGGCACCGAAGTCCTGGAGATGGCCGTTGACCTCGTGGCACCGAGGGACATCGAAGAGATGTCATGGATGGATCTGCAGCAAGTGCTCCAAGACCACTACACACCGACGGGAACCCCGGTTGCCAACTGATTCACCTTCCATCAGAGGGACCAATGTGAAGGTGAATCAATCAAAGAATTCGTGGCCGCCCTGCGCCAAATTGCTGCAAACTGCGAATTCAACAATGTGGACAATGCCATCAGTGACCGCATTGTGTTTGGCATGAGGGATAGGGCCCTCCAGAAAAAATTCTTGAGCAGAAAGAAGTTGCTGCTCAAAGATGTCGTGGAAGAGGCCACAGCTGCCAAAACATCTGAAAAAACGGCAGCCACGATGCTAAGAGCCAAAGGGATCCACAAGATCCAGAGGGCACCCCAATCTTCCACAGAGGAGTCAGCTGCCGGATAGGATTTGGAGGAAGAAATGGCCGTGCATAAGGTCTCCAGACCCCCACGGCAGGAAACCACTCAAAATGGCAATCGGGGGCAGCGTTGTGCCAGCTGCAGAGGAGACCATGCCAGGGCCAAGTGCAGGTGGAGAGATGCGACTTACAGATGCTGCAACAAGAGGGGTCACATTGCCCAAGCCTGCAGAGCCGAGGATCCAGCCCCAGAACCGTCCAGCCACCGGCCGCACGAAAATTGCGATGACTATGCGAGATCATCTAGACGGTCCTACTACCAGCTCAGATGGGGAGAAAGTGACGGTGGCCGGAGGAAAGCAGTCCACCAGACAACCATAGACCACTCAGACGATGACAGCACCACCAAGTGTCACGTGACGGTGCACGTGGAGGGAACCCCATGTTCCATGGAAGTAGACTCGGGATCGATCTACTCCATCATGGACTGTCAGCAGCTGAAGCGCCTCAAGCCTGGAGTCTGCAAGAGAGATCTGAAGCCCTTACGGTCAAGGCTGGTCAACTTTGGAGGAAACCCGATCGGCATCCTGGGAAGAACGTCACTTCGGATTTCCTACCACAACTTCCAGGGCGACCTCCCCATCACCATCATCCAGAACAGCTGCCCGAACCTACTAGGCATGGAATGGTTCAAGCCACTAGGGCTCGAGATCAGAGGGGTTCACCAAATCCGACAGGATGAACTCGACACCCTCCTTGAAGAGTTCAAGGAAGTCTTCGATGGTAAGCTGGGGAAATTTGTGGGGAAGCCCATTTCCTTCAATTTAGATAAGGCAATTACTCCAATTAGGCTTAAGCCCCGCAGAGTTCCGTTTGCCTTGAGGCCCAAAGTAGATGCTCAGCTAGATAAGCTGATTGCCCAAGGCGTATTGGAGCCAATCGATCATGCAGCATGGGAGACCCCCATTGTGACCCCCATGAAGCATGATGGATCTGTGCGCATCTGTGCCGACTATAAATGTTCAATCAACAAGGCTTTGCAACAGAGCGCATACCAAGTTCCAGTGGTGCAACATCTGCTGCATTCACTAGGGAGTGGGTCAATATTTGCCAAACTGGACCTGGCCCAAGCTTACCAGCAATTGCCAGTAGATGAACAGCGGAGGCACAAACAATTGTCACCTACCGGGGCGCATTTAAATGTAACCGTCTCCAATTTGGAGTCAGCGCAGCCCCAGGAATTTTTCAATCTATGATGGAACGCCTTCTGCAAGGCATTCCAGGGGTGGTGCCGTACTTCGATGATGCCTTAATCTCCAGCCACTCTAAAACCCAGCTACTTGAGCGACTGAAGCTAGTTCTGCAGTGCTTTAAGGAGAAGGGTTTGAGAGTCAAGAGAGATAAGTGCATCATTGGGGTCCAGGAGGTCGAGTTCCTGGGCTATCTCATTGATGGAACTGGCATCCACCCCACCAAATCTAAAGTTAAGGCTATCCACGAAGCTCCAGCCCCCAAAAACAAAGCGAAACTTCAGGCTTTCTTGGGACTACTGAATTTTTACAGTGTCTTTTTAAAACAGAAAGCTACAGCTGCTGAACCACTTCATCGCCTGTTGGGGAAAGTGGTTCCGTGGAAATGGGGGACAGAGGAGGAAACAGCCTTCAAAAACATAAAGGACTGCTCTCTTCAGACAGCGTCCTAATGCAATATCACGAGACGCTGCCCCTCCTGCTGACCTGCGACGCGTCATCATATGGGATTGGAGCAGACCTCAGTCACCAACTCCCAAATGGAACAGAGGCACCCATTGCCTACTTCTCAAAAACGATGTCCAGCACCGAAAGGAACTATAGTCAGCTGGACAAGGAACCCTTGGCCATCGTCGCGGGCATCAAGCGCTTCCATGAGTATCTGTATGGTCGGAACTTTACAGTTATCACAGACCATAAGCCACTGTTGGGACTATTCGCGGGCGACAAACCCACACCAAGCTACATGTCACCCAGGATGACACGCTGGGCAATTTTCCTTGCCGGGTACTCATATACTCTAACCCACAGACCCGGCAAGACCATTGGAAACGCATATGCCCTGAGCAGATGCCCATCCCAGGAGCCGGTGGAAGACCCAGCCCCCACACTTGGACTATTCCACATTGACAATGACCTTGCTTGCCCAGTCACCTCCACAGACGTGGCATCACAGACCCAGAAGGACCAAACCTCAAACAGGTACTGTCTTGGATTCTGCACGGGTGGCCCACGGGGAAGATGGCAGAAGAATTTGCCCCATTTGCCAGAAAACAGCAAGAACTAGCCACTATGAAAGGCTGCCTCCTGTGGGGGGACAGAGTTGTGAGTCCCAGATCACTCCAACATAAGACTCTAGAGACTCTGCATAGGGGGCACACAGGCATCGTTCGCATGAAGGGGCTGGCATGAAGCTATGTGTGGTGGCCAAACCTGGACAAGGATATAGAGACCTGGGTGGCCAGATGTGACCTGTGCCAGGAAGTCCACCCAGCACTACCCCGTGCCCAGTCTACAGAGTGGGAGGCTCCCAGCACTCCATGGTCGAGAATCCACATAGACTTTGCAGGTCCGATGAGCGGAAGATACCTCATCATCATCGTGGATGCCTTCTCGAAGTGGCTGGAGGTCGTGCCCATGGCATCCACAACAACAGAAGCAACCACCAAGGTGCTCCCGAGACTATTTGCCACGCACAGGCTACCGGATGTCCTCGTTTCCGATAATGGGCCGCAGCTCACATGCAAGCCCATGGAAATGTTCCTGGCAGGGCTGGCTGGGCATCCACCATGCCCTGATTGCCCCCTACAGACCAGCCGGAAATGGGCAAGTTGAAAGGATGGTGAGGAATTGGATCGACCAATTCCTCCTCACTCAACATATCATGCCGCACTCAACGACGCGCAAGAGCCTGGCCGAACTGCTGATGGGCAGAAGACTGAGGTCACATCTGGACTGGCTACACCCCCTGTACAACCCGGAGGTGCCATCAGATGCCAGCCGCTCCCCCCCCCCGTGCTTTTGCCAGAGGAGACCCGGTCTTCACGCTCAATTTCCACGGGTTTCTGAAATGGCTGAAAGGAAGAATTGAGAGCACAACTGGCCCGAAGTCTTATAGAGTGGAGCTGGAAGATGGACAGGTCTGTAGACGTCACATCGACCAGCTCTGGAAAAGGTGGAGGGAAGCAGAAGGAAACCAGCCTGACGAGGTAGGCCTACAACACCCCGATGAGGTAGGCCTACCACACCCCAGCGAGGAGGGACGGCAACACTCCGGCAAGGTAGACCTGCACCACCTCAGCAAGTCAAGCCATCGCCGATCCAAGGGAGTAGACCGGTACCCGCAGCCTGAGGGGAGTCAGCACCACACCGACGGAGGGGCCATTTGCCACCCCAGCGAGGGAGACCTCCACCCCCACGATGAAGTAGACCGGGGACAACGCACAGAGGGAGACCCGCAACTCCCCGGCGAGGGCAACCTGCCACACCCCGGCGAGGGAGACCACCACCGATGCAAGGTAGTAGACCGGGGACAACCCAGGGAGAGAGGCCCACAACAACCATGCAGAGCCAGCCAACGACTCCCCCATGAGGGAGACCACAATCACCATGCCGGCAGGGTCGACCAACACCACCCCAGCAAGGTCGACCTGCACCAGCCCGACACAGTAGATGGGCAACCCCCCGGCAGGGTCGGCCACCCACCACGACAAGCTGACACACAACCACAACAACAACAACAACAACAGCAGCAGCAGCAACAACAACAACTGAGACAACAGAGCCACCAACAGAAGCCGCAAGGGGTAAAGGAGAATAAAATGGATTTACCGGACCTCAGTCGTCACCCCCGGGTCGGCAGCGATGCCCAGCCGTGAGGTTCCAGGGATCCCGGTCAGGGGAAGGACCAGTGCCACCAGCGGGTAAATCCAGATGAGGTGCCGGGGGTGCTGGGACAGGGCCCGCACACTCAATGGTCGGGTTGAGAGCCGGAGGGGACAGGAGCTCCGCCTGCTTTGGCCGGTGGCGAAACCCAAATGGAACTGCGCAGGTCATCCAGGACCATCAAACATCCCGCCTACCTGCGTGACTACTTGACATTCATTAGTGTTGATAGACAGACTTCAAACTAGGAGGGGAGGGGTGTTATGTCCTTATAAGGACATCCGCCGGGGATTGGCTAATCCACCGGCGGGAAATTCAAACAGCTGTCATTGGACGGCTGAGTCTGCCGAAGCGTATAAAAGAGCTCTGGCAGCACAGCCGTCCGCCTTCATTCAGAGCTGAAATAAAGGTACTGAATGGACCAACTCTGGTCGCGTCTTCCTTTCCCTGCGCCGATCTAACACTTTGGATCCAAAGTCCTTTGGAGGCAGCCAAAGTGAGATATGTCACCGTGGCCCTGGAAGGGGCTGCAGAAAACTGGATGGTCACTCTTCACAGCAATAATGCCCCCCCAGCTAAGAGATTACAACCAGTTTTTTTTAAAATAATTTTTATTAGTATAAATATTAAAAAAGACAAACATAACATATACACAACAAACATTTATACAACATATACACAAAAAGATTATGATTTCTTCTTAAGCATTTTTTGAAAGTGACATTCTACAATTCCACTTATAATATATTCCTTCACCTCTCTTTAATCTAGTAACATTTTTTTATATATATTTAAATTGGTAATATTTCCCCCTATATTTTTTTGTATATTTCTTGTTTTTAACCAATTATACCAATTATTCCATATTTTGTAATAATCTGATTCTTCTCTTTCTTGTAATTCTTTGGTTAACCTATCCATTTCAGCGCATTCTAAAAAATTTTCTATTACTTCTGTTTCACTTGGTGTTTTTTCTTGCTTCCAATTTTTTGCGTAGGTTATTCTTGCAGCAGTTAATATGTGAATTGTGAGATATTTGATATCTTTAGGGTATGATTTGTTAAAGATTCCTAATTCCTAATTCCTAAAGATTCCTGTGTCTCCTGGGGGAGCCCTTGAGAACTCCAGCGCTGGTATGTGTTGTCAGACAAGATAGAAATTGACCTGGCTAGAGATTGGCACCATGGAAACCACAGCTGAAGTAAGTCTCCCCCCCCCACCCCGCTCCTAAAGAAGCCCTGAGAGCTGCCAAAGGCAGGCCAGCATCCAAACCGAGGTCCATGGCATGCTTCAAGTGTGGGAACGAGGGACACTGAGCAATTGATTGCCTTGCGAAACCAAGGTCCAAACCAGCAAGTACTGGGGGCAGGAAGCCTAGAAGCATCCAAAGAAGCACCGCGAAACAGCTCTGAAGGAGGTGGAGGTCATTGAGCTTGCCCCTCCTGCCCAGGACCTAGGAACTCTGGCCCCACCAGAGGAGAGTGAGTCCAATTCCAATGATGACCCTCTGGTACAGGGGTCTGCAACCTTAAGCACTCAAAGAGCCATTTGGACCTGTTTTCCACAGAAAACACTGGGAGCCACAAAACCTGGGTGGGCATGGCCAAAGATGTCACTCACTCCCACCCAGTCACATGACCCCCCCAGCCATGCCTGCCCAGGATTTGTGGCTCCTGGTGTTTTCTTTTCTGTTGGAAACAGGTATATATATATCTCTCTCCTCCCTCTTTTTCTCTCATCTCTCTCTCTTATCTTCCTCTCATCTCTCTCTCTCATCTGTCTCTTTCTCTCTCTCATATCTCTCCCTCATCTCTTCCCCTCTCTCCCTCTCATTTCTCTGTCTATGTCTCTGCCCTTTCTCCCTCTCCCTCTCTCTCTCGTATGTGTGTGTATGTGTGTTCCCTCTTGAACCATTTCCAAAAACAGGCGAGGGTTGGGTTTTTTTTGTTTTTTGTTTTGCTGATTTTGTTCTTTCTTCTCCTTTGAGTGCTTTTTACCAAATGATTTAAATCAAGAGTCATTTCAGGTTCCCAGATAAATGAAGCTCTTTCATCTCCCTGCTTTGGCTTCCTGCCAGCTGAACCCACCATTTGCTGGCCCTGCCCCTCCCAGTCACTCCTCACCTGAGAAAGTAAGGGTGATGGATGGAGACTTGCTCCATATTCCAGAGTGGGAGCAAAGCAGCCCTGTATTTGCCTCTTCTGGCCCTTGTCGGTGCTGTGTGCACCTCAGTCGCTTAGGGAGACATGCAACTTTCTCTCTGCCCTGAGACACTGGCCTGGACCAGCTGCGGCTGATGCCGGTGTTCTCACCACCTACACGGCCTGCTCACTGCTCTTGCAGTGCCTTGTGCAGCACACTTAAATTTAGTGTACTTCACAATGGGGGAGATGGCCCCTGCTCCTCCTGGAGCCACATTATAGCATTGGCTGTAGCTGGGTCAGGCCAGTGTCTCAGGACGAAGAGAAAGTTACACATATCCCCGAGTGACCGAGGTGCATGCAGCATCAATGAGGGCTGGAAGAAGAGGCAAGTACAGGGACACTTCACTCCCACTCTGGAATATGGAGCAAGTCTCCATCTGCTGCCATTGCCCTTACCTTCTCAGGCAAGGAGTGACTGGGAGGGCAGGGTGAGGGGTGCAACCAGCCAGTGATGGGATCCAGTTCATCAGGGAGCCACAGCAAGAAGACTTGACTTGATTTGGGTCTTTGAAGTACAGAAAATATATGAAATATTGATTGTTAAAATGATAAATGAATACTATAAAGTGCTGTTTGGATTTGAAGTTTAAGAGTTAGGGTGACTACATAATAGAAACTTAAATGTTAGAATAAGATGTTAGACTGAATGATAAAAATTGGGTTCAGATTTGGTTTTTTTGTTTTTTTGTTTTTGTTTTTTTGTCTGACTTAAGATGTTAATGGATGAAATTGGGAATTTATACCTATGTTACACCGGGCCAAACTCTTGCTCCAAAAAGATTTTGTTTTATGTTTTATGTTTTAAAAATAAAAAAAAAACAATTTGCTGTTCCGGTGGTGACGTCAGCATGCTAGGAACAAGGGGGACTGAGCTCCGTTCCCTAAGTTCCAAATTTTCGATCTGGAAGCCGCTTTTTGGTGCTATTGACCACAAAGAGGTCAATAGATTAAAGGGGAAATCCTGAGGATCTCGGAGGCGACAGCAAATGCCCCGAAGATTCAGGGAAAACCCCTTAATTCCGACCGAAAAAAACTCAGCCATCCCAGGCTGGCCAGAGCATTGACAACTGTCTAAGAAGGAAGCGAAGATCGAATTAAGAAGATATCGGCAAAGAACAACAAGAAAGTAAGACTTTGAAAGGTACAAAGTGGAGTGGAGGAAAATATAATTAAGAGAGAGACTCCAAACCAATCGGCGAAACAGAGCCATAAAGAAGCGGCGAAGTGAAAGTGAACGGAGCAAAGCAAAGCGGAGAAACAAACCGGAGGGTGACTAAGTGGAGCTGACAAGTGACGGAACCAATGTGGATTTAAAAGAACACACTGGAGAGTTGTGGATTATAAAACCTATCAAATTTGATCTGATTGGGATTCGAAACTTGGTGAGGATTAATTGGAATGCGAAAGGAATACGGGGGGAAATGTTGTACTCATTATAAACGGAAGCAGAGCCGAGACGACGGAGCAAAGGTAGTTACTGAACGTGAGAGCGGACTTAGAGGAACTTTTGTAATTTGTATCTGTGGCCGCAGAATCTTAGTATTTGGAATCAGTGAACGAACAGTGAACTTAAACAATTATATTAGAGTACTTACCCTGAAATAACTAAGCGACATTGGGGCTTTGAAATTGTGATACCAACACTATTGGAAAGTAAACTGAAGGATTCTGGTAACAATTTACAGGAGAGACAGTTTGAATGATGCAAGACTAATTGAGAGTTACAACGATCACGATCCGGGAAGCTAAATACAACCTTTGAAACTTAGCTAATCAAATTTTCTCTATCTCCTTCTAACTTTCTATACCTATAGTATATTGTATTATAATTTTTAAGTTTAAATGCATACTTTAAGCAAATTGAATTGATAAATATACAGAAATAAGAAAAGAGTATATATTTACCTATAGATACATAAGGAAGAAAGATAGAATAGTATCTGGCTTTAGTAAACAGATTGATAATAATATAGGATTTGAATAGAAAACAGCACTATAACAAACGGTTTATTTTTATTCTCTTCCTTTCCTTTCTTTGTGATATAATTTATTATAAACCTAAGTCATTGATATATTACTATATTGATAAACTTAAACAGAGTGATCTAGAATTTTCAAAACATATACTTTGTGTTTATTATATATATAATTTATAGCAACCATATATATAGCACTGTTTAGAATAAGAAAAGATGTTTAATATTGGTAAGATTCAATAAATATACAACTAAGAATTTAATAGAATATTTAATATAGAAATAGACACATGATTTGCTGAAATATTTGATTTTTTCCCTACTCCCCATCCAAGTTTTTTTTCGATCCCTATATAACGATATTGCAAAGTGAACTCTGGAAAATTGATTTGATTTGAAAGTTAAATAAGCATATTTAGTTCCTATAACTAACATAAACCATATAAATAACTTATCAACAAGAAAGCCCACTTCAAGGACTTCCGGTTGGCACTGCAGGCTCCATGGACGGTCATTTATGACTGCCAGCCCTGCGTCTCCGTAAAAGCCACTTTGACAGCGCAAATCGGCTGTCTAGCGGCTGAAAAACTCTCCTTCAGGAAAAGAAGGAGAGGAGAGCTGGTGGGCAAGAGTAGAGCTCCCCGAAAGCCCTCTGGAACATTTCCAGAGGCTTGGAGGGTGAGAGCTCCTCAGCCAGCCCGCCAAGAAGCTCCGGAGCCAGGACGACTCTGCAAAAGCAGAGCGAGAAGCCACGATCTGATCCTGCTTTTAAAAGTGAGATTGATTGACTTCAAGCACAGGCAGAGCAGAAAACAGGAGAACAAGCCTTAAAAGTACAGAGCTTAACTCTGAAGTTACTTTGTTTCAATCTGAATGTTAAGCTGGAGGTGGAAGATGGCGTCTTTGTTATGGTTTTGAAAGTGAAAGCCAGAAATGAAAGTGTTTGAGAGCTTTGCGCTGGGAGAGTGGATTAGCTGCCTATTAACTGCTGGGAGCTGAGATTTTGTGGAGGAAAGAGAAAAAAAAAACTACTCTGCCTGGCAAATTAGAGACTATAAATTATAAACATCTTTAAAGACTTTGTGGCTTTTAAAGAAAAGAGGGGGGTGAAAGGGAAAAAAATGACTTCTAGACAAGTGAAACCAGGAGTTGTTAAAGGAGGGGGAGGTTCTCCAGTTGTGTCAGTGGTGACACAGAAAGCACAACTTCCGGCTGACTCACAGAGCCAGACCCAGAGTCAAGATGCAGCACTTAATGATTTTAAGGACGTTATGAAAGAAGACATGAATAATCAAGCAACAGCAATGAGTGAAGCAATGAATAATTTAACACTACTTGTTGAAGGGAAATTTAAGAAAATTGAGGAGGATATAAGCTCGATCAAGGAAGCAGTTGCAGATGAACACGATAAAATAAGAGAGGATATTGTTTTTGCTGTATCAGGACTCTCAAACTTTGTTATCCAGCTTGATGGGAAAGTTGAAGAAATTAATGAAGCCAACTTAGATTTGGAAAGCAAAATGGGTGATGTCATGACCAGAACAGAGAAAGTGGATGATGAATTGGTAATGTTATAATACAGATCTATGGAGTTTGCTCTGAGACTGAGAGGCCTGAAGGAAAATAGCAAAGAAAATTTAAAAGACATTTGTGCTGATGCTGTGGCGGAGATAATTAAAGCAAGACCAGAAGATGTGGCAATCCAAATTGATAAAATTTACAGGGTTAATTCCTGGTTGGCAAAACAAAGACAGCTGCCAAGAGATGTGGTGATTTATTTTACAACTAGGAGGATCAGAAATGAAATTCTACAAGCTTCTTACAAGAATAAAGTTCAGGTGGCTGGGCAAGAGGTGGTGGTTTTGAAAGAGATTCCTCCAAAGATGTTGAGAAGTAGAAAAGACTTTGGCTTTCTGGTAAATGAGTTGAGAAATCAACAAGTGGCATACAGATGGGACGTTCCAATTGGTCTAATAGTGACTTATAATGGAGAAAGATACCGGCTAAACACCAGTCTGGGAATGGTCTGGGATGCTAGCAAGGCTTATATGAGGGGTATCTTAATACATATGAACAATAAATATAGACTAAAACAACAAAAGAAGCGTAAAGAGATAGAGGAAGAAATAAAAAAGAAAGAACAATTACTTATATCTAATCCAGGAGATAAGAAAGTAAAAGAAACAATAAATATACTAAGAGGGCAATTTAATATGTTAATGGCTGATCAGCTGGCAACTAGTTTACAATATGCTAAACATAATACATTTTGTAATTCCAATAAACCAGGTAGGTGGTTGGCCTACATGTTGAGGAAAAAACAGAAATCACGAGTCATTAGTAAGATAGAATATAGAGGTAAGGAAGTTTACCAACAGAATATGATTAAAAAGGCTTTTTTGGAATTTTATACAAAGTTATATGCTAGGGATTCAATACAAGGTATAGATATAGATAGATATTTAAAGGAAGGGAATATTTTGGAATTAACATTGGAACAGAAGGAAGGATTGAATCAACCAATAACTTCTGAGGAGATTGTTGCGGCAATTAAGCAGTTAAAAACAGGGAAAGCTCCAGGAACGGATTGGCTAACAGCTGTTTATTATAAGAATTTACAGCTTGAAATGGTAGAGCCGCTTAGAACTCTACTTTGTAAAATTCAATTAGGGGGAGGAGTTCCACCCTCTTGGAGAACAGCTTTTGTTTCATTGATTCAGAAGGAAGATCAAAACTGTATCAAACCTGAAAATTTTAGGCCAATTTCACTTCTGAACACGGATTATAAAATTTTTGCTAAGATATTAGCGAATAGATTAATGCCAGTTATGCAACAAGTTATTCACAATGACCAATCAGGTTTTATAAAAGGGAGGCAGATGAAATATAATGTTAGGCAAATTATAAACTTATTGGAATATTTGGAAAAAAATAACCAGGTCCCTGCAGCATTCATATTCTTGGATGCAGAGAAAGCATTTGATTGATTGAACTGGCAATTCTTGTTTAAAATAATAGAAAAAATGCACTTTGGGGAGTATTTCATACATTCAATTAGAGCAATATATCAGGAACAAACAGCACAAATAATAATTAATGGAGGTTTAACAGATGTGTTTAAAATTGAGAAAGGTACGAGGCAGGGTTGTCCCTTGTCTCCATTGTTGTTTATTTTAACTTTAGAAGTTTTGTTGAATAAGTTACGTGATTCTGACAAAATAAAAGGAATTGTAATTAGACAGCAGGATTATAGATTAAGAGCGTTTGCAGATGACCTGGTTCTTACTTTATCTCAACCTATAGAAGCGGCTCCCTATATGCTGGACATAGTAGCTCAATATGGCAAAGTATCTGGATTTAAAGTAAATCTACATAAGACAAAGATGATAACTAAAAACATGACCATAACTCAAAGAGAAGATTTAGGGAGAATAACGGGGTTTGAAGTAGTTAAAAAGGTTAAGTATCTAGGAGTATATATTGCAGCCTCAAATATGAAATTGTTTAAAAATAATTATGAAATTCTTTGGCAAAAAGTACAGAAAGAAATGGAAAAATGGAAAAAGTTACAACTATCACTACTGGGAAGGATAGCAGCATTAAAAATGAATGTACTACCTAGGTTTTTATTTTTGTTCCAAATGATACCAGTGCTTAAAAAAGATGGAAATCTGATGGAATGGCAGAAAGGGGTTAATACTTTTATCTGGGCTGGGAAGAAACCAAGAGTGCAACTGAAAATTATACAGGATATACGTGAGAGTTAAAATGCCTAACTTAAGATTGTATTATGAAGCAGCAGCATTATCACAAATTAGTGATTGGTTTAATTTAACTGAAGAAAGAATGTTAAACATAGAAGGTTATGATTTGTTATATGGATGGCATGCTTATTTGTTATATGAAAAAAAAGTGGATAAAGTGTTTAAGGGTCATATACTCAGAAATGCATTGTTGCGGGTTTGGATCAATATAAGCTGAACTATAAGATACCTATATGGGCAAATCCCAGACATGCAATAGAAAATATAAGTATAGAGCAAAAAACAGAGGTGATTACTTATAAAGAGCTTCTTTTTTTGGAAAGAGGTAAGTTGCAATTGAAATCTTTAGATGAATTAAAAGAAGAAGGGATAATTTATACTTGGTTTCAGTATGGTCAGCTTCAAGCTAGATGGAGGGAAGATCAAAAATTTGGTGTTATGCAAAATGAGGAAAATCTGGTGAAACAGATTAGAGATCAAAGCCAGATGCATATCAAAAGGTTGTATAATGCATTATTGGAAATAGATTCAGAAACGGAATTGGTTAAGGATTGTATGATAAAATGGGCATAAAACTTTCAGGAACCAGTGATGATGGAAACGTGGGAAAAGATTTGGGTCAGAAATGTTAAATTTACGCAAGCACAAAATCTGAGAGAGAATTTTTATAAAATGTTTTATAGATGGCACTTAGATCCTAAAAAATAATCATGTATGTACTCAAATTTGCAAGCTAAATATTGGAGATGTGAATGTAATGATGCAACCTATTATCATATATGGTGGACCTGTAAGAAAATCAAGGCATTTTGGATAAAAATTTGGTGGGTGATGCAGAATATTCTGAAAAGAAGGTTGAAATTTACTCCTCAATTGTTCCTATTGGGTATAACAACGGACTGTACAGTATCAGAGACTAAATTGATTTTGAACTGAATATCAGCAGCTAGGCTGTTGGTAGCTCAATATTGGAAGAAGGACTCTTTGCCTACTATTGAAGATTGGATATTGAAAGTAACAAACCTAGCAGAAATGGCAAAAATTTCAGTGTAGTTGAAGGACCACACGCAAGAAAGATACGTATTGGAATGAAGAAGATGGATTGATTATATTCAAAATAAGTATCAGACAAGAAAATATCAAATAGCTTATGAATGAATGTTAGTATTAGAAGTATTAGGTTATCTATGGTGGAGTTAAGGTTTCGGGGAGGGGTTAGTACTTTGAGGATAAGTAGATTAATCTAGCTTATGATTGATTAAATGAAATACCTTGTATTTTGCTCTGGGAAGTCTGGGGGGGAGGGTGGGATGAAGGGGGGGAAAGGGTGGGGGGAACATGGGGGAAAAAATTTTTGTATTTCTTTTTTGTAAAACTTTTCAATAAAAAAAAAAGAAATCCCACTTCATAACATAGACTATGTATGGAAATTTGGGAAGCGCTAAAACAGAAAATTAAGATGACAACCACTGGCCCATCTGCGACAGCAAAAACAAGTAAAAGGATAATTTCCAACCAAACATCGACCACTGCATCACTGATACAACAGAAAATGATAGACACAATGCTAGCTACAGAAAAAGAGAAAACTCCCCAAACTTTCAATATTCAAAATATACATTCCTGTCCTGGCGATGATACAAGAGGGGATGAATAAAACACAGGAATCAATAGCCAATAATCACGAAGAAAGCAGGAAGAACCATGAAGAACTGAAATCAGACGTAGGAGAAATAAAGGATAACTTTAAAAAAATGGATGATAAGATGGAAAAGATTCAACAAAACATTGCAAAAAATGAACAATGGATCCAAAACATTGAAACAAAAATGGACCAAGCGGAGAAAAAATTGGATGACATGGAAAACGACCAAATAGCATGGAATAAAGAATTGGAAGATTCAATCTCATACTTAGAAATGGAGAAGGCATCCTTCTACCTAAGATTCCAAAACATCGCTGAAAATAGAGAAGAGAATCTGAGAGATTTAACGGTGAAGATTTTAGCAGAGGCGACCCAAAAAAATAAGAAGGAAATTAATAAAGAAATTAACAAAGTCTATAGAGTATACACAAATTACACCCAAAGAAACAAATTACCCAAAGAGATTCATATTAGATTCGCAAGGAAATCGGTGAAAGAAGAAATATATAAAAAAATGAGAGAGGAAGCAATTACTTACAAAGGCAAAGAAATAATAACATTAAAACAAATACTGAGAAGAATAAGAGAAACAAGGAAAAATTATAACTTTCTAACCACAGAATTGAACAAACACAAAATAATGTTCCGGTGATTGACACCCGAGGGAATTCTTGTTTCATGGAAAGATAAAAAACACAGACTTGACACTTTAGAGAAGGAACAACAGTTTTTCGATAGCTATTTCGTACTAGAAGAGGAACAAGAATCTGAAGTTCAACAAGACTTAACAAACAAGGAGGACCCAGTGGATGAAGTACAGAGAGAATGAGAAAGAAGAACAAGAAGGGAGAAAGAGAAGAGGGAAAGAGAGGGAGCAAGGGAAAAAATACAAATTATTGCAAAAAACACAAGAAGACTCAGGACAGTAAGGAGATAGAAGATCGGAATGGAGAAGAAACTAAGACTAATATCAATTAACATAAATGGCCTAAATATTCCATCTAAGAGAACTCGCGTATTTAAAAACTTACAGAAATTGAAGACAGATATTATAACATTACAAGAAGTTCATATCAAAAAACAACACCAAAGATTATTAGAAAATAAACGTTTGGGAACACTCTATACTGCACTAACAGAACAAAAAAAAGAAAGGCATTGCAATGTATATTAAAAATCACATACAAGCAAAACAAATATTTGCAGATGAGGAGGGTAGGACCCTGATGGTTGAGATCAAAACAGGAACGAAAACTATACTATTAGTGTCACCCTATGCGCTGAATGGAAGCCAAGCTGATTACTTCAAAAAAACACACAATATAATCAAGGAATTGGATTACCAAAATATATGTCTCATTGGAGACTACAATGCAATTGTAAATGCAGAGAAGGATTATCAAAGTAGTAAACAAAATAAATCCAGGAAAAAAATACTTCCGGATACATTTCATGATATGGTACAAGAATTCCAACTACAAGACGCTTGGAGGGAAATCAACCACAATAAAAAACAATTCACATTCTATTCGAATCAGCACCAATCTTGGTCCAGAATCGACATGGCTTGGATGACAGCAGAGCTCAGATTAGACATCAAACAAATAGAAATTGAAACAAACACATGGGCAGATCACAGTCTGATTGAAATAACATGGAAGGGTCACCAGACACGGAGAAGATGGATGATGGATAAAGACATCATAACGGATAAACAATACGTGGAAATGATCCAAAGAGAACTGAAAATATTTTTTCAAATTAATGTAAAAGAACACACTAGTCTTCAAAATGTATGGGATACAACCAAAGCATACATCAGAGGCCTCACAATCGCTTATACAGCAAAAAATAAATAAAGACAAGCAACAAACAAAAGAAAATTTAGTGACACATCTGCAACAATATGAATCAGAACTACAGAAAGAGCCACATAATCAAGAAATCAAAGAGAAAATAAACCTTACAAGACATAAAATAAACTTAAATACAACAACGGAAATAGCAAGGAAAATTAAAATGGCTAAACAAAATCAATTTGAACATGCAAATAAAACTGGACGGTGGTTGGCCTACAAATTGAAAAAAGAAAAAGAGAAGAAAATGATATTGCAATTAAAAGATGAAGACGGACAAATACACCATAATAATGAGGATAAAAAATGAATTGCAAGGGAATTTTTCCAAAACCTATACACAAAAGAAGAAATTTGAGAAGAAGATACTATAGAATATTTAAGCAAAATAAATATCCAGGAATTAAAAGAAGATCATATTGAATTATTGAATAGACCGATTTCCATGTCAGAATTAAAAGAAACAAGAAAGAAACAAAAAAACAATAAGACACAGGGAACAGATAGCATACCATCTGAGTTTTATAAGACATTGCAGCAATCACTAGACAACATTCTAATACAAGTATTCAATGACGCACTTCTGGAAGCTGAAATCCCACAATCATGGAACGAAACAATAATTATATTAATACCAAAACAAGATTCAGATCCTGCTGAAATTAAAAATTACAGACCAATATCCCTTCTCAAATTAAAGCTAGCTATTTATCTGGTCGTTGTTCGTAATATTTGAGAATATTGATAATTGTCCTTGTATTGTTTTGGATTTGTCATCTGGGAATGAAGCCATTTTGATCTGGATGTATATAGTACTTAATGAAATTTTTCAGTCTCTGTGTTATGATGGATGTGAATAGTTTGTAGTCCACGACCAGATAAACAGCTAGCTTTAATTTTCCTGGACACACAAAAAACATTTGATAATCTTGATTGGACATTTTTAATAGCACAATTGGAAAGGATGAAATTTGGAGAAAGATTCGTAAAGATGATCAAAAGGATATATAACACCCAAACTGCAAAAATACTGATTAATGGAGAGACAACAGAACAATTCGATATAAAGAAAGGGGTGAGGCAAGGATGCCCCCTATCCCCCCTATTGTTTATATTAACACTGGAAATATTACTGGAAGAAATTAGAGAAGATAAAGAAATAACGGAATTAAAGAAAAAGAACCAGGAATATAAACTGCAAGCTTTTGCGGATGATATAGTACTCATCCTAGAAAAACCATTACAATCAGGATCAAAATTATTGAGAAAAATACAACAATACGGGGAAGTAGCGGGCCTGAAAATCAACCAAAAAACAAAAATGTTAACGAAGAACCTCACCAAAAATCAAGAAAAAGAATTGGGAAATATGCTAGGGATACAAAAAATAAAGAAAATGAAATACCTAGGGGTGTGGTTTACCAATAGAATATCAACACTTAAGGAAGATAATTATAATAAATTGGCCAAACAAATAGAAAAAGATTTAGAATTTTGGACTAAACTTCAGCTATCATTTCTAGGTAAAATTGCCTCCATCAAAATGAATATTCTGCCAAGGATGCTATACTTATTTCAGGTGATACCAATAAATCCAGGCAAAACTTACTTCAAAGATTTGGACAAGATAATACTAAAGTATATCTGGCAGGGGAAAAAGGCAAGAGTTAAATTAAAGCATTTACAGGACAAACGAGAAAGAGGAGGAATGGGACTTCCAGACTGGTAAACTTACCACAAAGCATCATCACTAACATGGATTAAAGACTGGATCGAATCAAAAATAGATGCACACTAACATTAGAAGGCTTTGATCTGATGAAAGGATGGCACGCATACCTATGGGAAGAGAAACCTAAAAAGCATGAACAATTCTGTAGACATATCGTGAGAGGCACTTTGCTAAAGATCTGGACTGAAATTAGGAAGAACCATTATGATAGAATCCCACGGTGGATTTCAACAATGGAAGCACAAATATATCCAAATACAATGAACATAAATAAAATGAAAACGTATCAGGATCTCTTAAACAATGAAGGAAAATTAAAAACAAGAGAGGAACTAAAAATATAAGGTGTGGAAATTGATTGGTGGCCTTATCTACAATTAAAATCCAGATACAAAACAGACATGGAAAATTATGGAATTCAAAAAGAATTAAATGGACTGGATAGAATACTACTGGGCCCTAATAACAAAAATTTACAACTTTCTACTGACATATAAACTAAAAGAGTAAATAGTAAAAGAGAATATGATCACATGGGCAAAGAACTTTGGATACAGTTTTGAACTAAGTAAATGGGAAAAACTATGGAAAATTAATAGTAAATTGATGTTATCAGTACCATATAAAGAAAATGCTTACAAGATGTTTTACAGATGGCATCTCCCCCTGGCACGGATCTCAAAAATGTTTCCCAACACTTCCCCTCTCTGTTGGAAATGCAAAATACAAAAAGGGACATACTACCACATGTGGTGGTTGTGCCCGAAAGCAAAACAATTTTGGAATAAAATCAAAATCCAACTGGAAGAAATAACAGCACAAAAAATACCATTAAAACTGGAAACATATTTATTAGGTATATTTATAAATAATTACGAAAAAGAAACAATATATTTAATTACACACATTCTGACCGCAGCAAGGATCATCTTTGCACAAAATTGGAAATAGGAAGAAATCCCAACACAAGATAGAATAATATCGAAAGTAATGGAATGTGCCGAGATGGACAAACTCACTAAAGAAATCCAAGAAAAGGAAGAATCTGACTACTATCTGGTTTGGCAAAAGTGGTATCAATGGCTGGAGAAAAGGAAAACCAAATAAAAAGACCTCTAAGGATTTTAAATCCAAAAGTTTCAAAAATAGTTTCCACAGTGCTTTCCAGATTCTTTAATTTGGCTCGGATACACCAACTCTGCCCTCCTCGCCATCTTAAAGTCCCGAAGACTCAGAAATAAGGATAATTCCACAAAAAGGGAAGGGCATGCTGCAGTCAGAGGAAGCCTTATTTAAAGAAGAAAGGTAAATATGTGAAAGCTAGTGTCTCAGAAGCGGTGGCAGACTTTATTGTCCATTTAAAACAGCTGGTTCCTCCACAGTGAACTTGTTTCTTGGTTACTCAATCCCCAGCTAGAGACTCATCAGATCACTTCTTCTTCTTTCAGGAGCTTTCTGAGAGCATCCAGCTATCCAGAGGAGCAAAAGGGTTGACTTCCAGAATTTCCCCTTTCCCCAGGGAAGTTTCTTCTGCCTCAGAAAACTTTATGAAGCATATAACTATGGGGAGTTTGTAACAATTTGAAAAAAAATGTTACATATAAGTCTGGTGACTTCCTCCGGAAATGGTTACACATCTCTTAGCAATCAAGTAGGACTGACCAGAAAAAAATTAATGTACCATGTTTTATATGTGTTTGGGGGAGAGGGTGAACAAGCTCTCCTTGCTCTGCCTGGATTAAAATAAACAATGAAATCAAGTGGGTGGTCGAGGATAAGACAGGAAGCAGCCTTTCTTGATTTTTTCATGTCCCATTAGCTTCCTGGATGTCCAGTGTGCAAACAAGGTATTCCAGAGGCCAACTGCCCCCATTTGCAAACTTGAAAACCATTTTCAAAAGTGTAAAGCAAAATTTGACATGGGACCTTGATTTATGTCAGGCCTGCCTCTGTTCAAAACTCAAGAAAGAAAATCCCCAACTCCACTGAATTAGAGAAGGGGTACTTTTACTAAGTTTGAAATGATACCAGTGAAAGCAAGGCCTCATTAAAAACAAAGGTTATACATTGAAAAACACCCCAGATCCCTCCCCCCAGCATCCAGCACTGAGAATCTAATCAATGTCCAGTATGATGTTATGGGAAAACTCCTCTGCAGATATTCCTCACATCTGGAGTCTCAGGACAGTTGGCCTTGATGGAGTATAAACAACTCTAGTCAGCAGCACCATAATTCATGAGTACAAACCTCCCTTCCAGTTCACTTGGGACTACCACACACCAGCTCGCTTCCCCAACCCAAATGCCCATGCCCCCCTCCCCGTTTCTATGGCAGCTGATAGCAAGCATGCTGCAGAAACCCATGCTTGAGATTTAGCTGGCATTCAGCCCTCCTGCAGCCCTATAAAGAAGAAAAGAATTAAAAGCATAATATAAACTGACATAAATAGTACAAAAGGATTCAAGATAATTAATGAACATTAAGGTTTATCAGGATATTTCCGAAGAAACAGCTGAAGGAGTTTGGGAGCCTGAACGTTTCAAGCATCCACCCATTCAGATTGTGAAGGAGGCAAGTGTTTCCAAATACAGCAGGGGTGTCAAATTGGATTTCTTTGAGGGCTGGATCAGCATTGTAGTTCTCCTCTGTGGGCCGGCTGGTGGCGGGGGAGACAGGATGGACACCTCCTGCAGCACTCTGCTGGCCAGCAGAAACAATGTATGGAGGGGCATGCAGGCCCCCCATGCCCCCTATGGCCTCCTGCAGCACCCTGCTGCCCAAAATGGGATGCGGGGGGGGGGGGCCACGAGCAGCCCCCACATGCCCCATTTTGGCTGCCAGAGGCCCCATGGGCCAGTCCTTTGCTATTTCCAGGCCGGCACCATGGGCCGTATTTAAGCACCCTGTGGGCTGCATCTGGACTGCGGGCCTTGAGTTTGACACTCCTGAAATACAGCAATTTCCCTTTCCATTTTCTAGAATCAAGGATAACTTCAAAGTGTTGCTCTCCTTCTATAAGGAGGGGTACCATAGGGGAAGGCTGGGCAGGGTGAAAAGGAGACACTTTCTCAAGCCTGAGTAGGCTAACATGAAATACAAGGTAGATTCATCTAAGGTTTTTTGATAGGTCCAATTGTACAGTAACAGGGTTAATGATTCTGACTATTGGGAAGGGGCCAACATACTTAGATCCCAATTTGTTCAATTTTTAGGTAGTTTGTAAGTACTTAGTGGACAGATACACTTTATCCCCCACTTGGAACTCTTTCAGTTTAGCCCTGTTTTTATCAGCCTGCTTATTATGGGCCTGATGTGCTCATCCAGTGCCTTAGGTATGACTGGCAAAGTGTGTTGCAATTGTTCAATCCACTAAGGAAAGGATCAGAGGTTTCTCTTGAGACAGTTCCGGTATGGGGATGAAATTCTGACCAGAAGCAATTTTGAATGGGTGAAGCCAAGCTAAGTGCCTGAAGAACTCCATCCCGTCACATTGAGTCCAGGTGCTTCAGCAAGTGGTGCGCTTGGATTCATATTAGCGGTCCGCAGGTTTTAAAATTATGAATTTAGTGGTCCCTGAGATCTGAAAGGTTGGTGACCCCTGATCTAAAGTACTGTTCCAGAACTGAGTTGGTTCATTCACAAATTCCATTAGTTTGAGGGTGGTGGGCAGAGCTTAATCCCAGGGCAGAGCCTAACAGTTTAAGGAATTCCCCCCAAAATTGGGAAATGAATTGCACCCCCATGTCCAAGATAATATGATCAGAAACTCCATGTAACCTATACACATATTAAATACACTGTTTACTGAGCCCATGGGACAAAATGCACCTGCTTGGAAAATGAATCTGTAACAACTCAAATTACTGTATTTCCCCCAATCTCAGGCAATTCTATAAAATCCATAATTATTTCTGTCCACAGGACCGTAGGATTGGCAACACTCTGTCCAGCAGGCTTTCCTGGGGGCCTTTTAGCAGCAGCACAGATAGGATAACTGGCAACATAAATCTCAATGTCCTTTTTCAATGAAGGCCATCAAAACTGTCACTTGATCAAGTGCAAAGTCTTCACAAAACCAAAATGGATGGCAGCTTTCGAATCACGAGCCCGCTGTAGAACAGTCCCCCTCAAACTGGTGGGCATGTATAATTTGGCACCAATCCATGTTAGACACCTTGCATGGTGCACTCTTTTGTGTGGGATAAAAACCACTCATTGATCTTTAGTGCCCCCTTCAGTTCTTCACAGTTCCTCACACACTGGGAAGCTCAGGCTCAATTTTTTTCTGAGTCCTGTTAACCACAGGAGTGGCCAGCTGCTTAGAAGGTATGACTGGTCGGATCACTTCAGGGCTAATGCTGTTGTATTGAGGCAATCTGTTGCGTAATTTTAAGGATCAGACTCAATAAATGATTTAAGAATAAAGTATTCAAACATAACACTGTTTATTTACAGTAGGCATTCTATATTCTCTAAGTACTCATAGATAGAAGCAAGGAGGAGGTGCATACAACCCCTTTTATATTCACAAGGCGGAGTAAAAGGATGGGAGTGGTTACATATGAATATATTAGGAGAGGAAGAATAAATTAACCCCTAATACCCCAAGTATATACAGTTCCCCTATTAGAGAATAAGGCATTTACTTGTGACAAATCCCCCTCTAAATGCCGATTCGATATACAACAATAATTACATTCAGATTCAGAACAATACAAAACTTGTAATTTGGAAGTTAAATATTTGTGTTGTTTAGATGGCAAAGGCTTAGTCAATATGTCAGCTATTTGTTCTGATGTTTCGCAGTGAACTGCTTTAATAAATCCATCTTGAGATAATTGTCTCACGTGCTTAAATTTTATATCTATATGTCTGGATCTTTGACCAATAGCATCAGACCTAGATATCTCAATAGCAGCTTTGTTATCTTTGTGTATGATAAATGGTAATGAGGGTTTCTTCCAAGTATTTGACAATAAATCATTAAACCATACAAGATTGTTGGAGGCTTTGGACAAACAAACATATTCTGCCTCAGTTGTTGATGTGGCTACTAAATCCTGTTTTCCAGTATACCAGTAAACTGGACAATCGTTAAGAAAAAATATATAACCTGATGTGCTTTTTCTACATATGGTATCACCTGCCCAATCCGCATCAGCGTAACAGGTGAGGATGGGCTCTTTGATATTATTAGGTTCCAGTAGTAAACAAAAATCTATGCTGTGCTTTAAGTACCTTAATATTCTTTTAACGGCTTCCCAATGATACATTAAGGGTTTGCTAACGTATCTGGATAACAGATTGAGGGGTAATGTAATATCAGGTCTAGTCCAATTGGAAATATATAAGAGGGAACCAATAACTGATCTGTAGAGTGTATTATCCTTAAATTCAGGGGATGATTCATCTATGTTCCTTAAGAAGTCAGTTTGCATAGGAGTGTCACAAGGTTTAGCGTCATTTAAATTACACATTTTTTTAGTAGTTCTATAATCTTATCTTTCTGAGAAAGTTTGAATCCTTTTTTGGTTTTACTGATTTGAACTCCAAGATATTTCCTAACCTTTCCTAATGATTTTAAAAAAAATGTTCATTTAGTTTTGTTACAAATGCATCTCTTTTTTCTTTATGTTTACCTATATACAAAATATCATCCACATAAATTAACACAAATTCTAAGGAGTCATCCTCTTTTTTGACAAAGAAACAGTTGTCTGCAGTAGTGGCATTGAAATTCATAGTTTTGAGTACTTTGACTAAACATTCATACCAGCGTTTGCCAGATTGTTTTAATCCGTACAAACTTTTATTTAATAACCACGTTTCATTTTTGTTTGTGTATTGACTATGAGGTGCTCTTACATATATCTCTTTGTCAAGTTTTGCGTGTAGATACACGGTCTGTATGTCATATTGGAATACATTAAGGTTAAGTGCAGATGCTATAACTAAAGCTGTTTTGACACTCTCAGTTCTTACTGTGGGAGAATATGTGTCTGTGCAATCCTCAGGATATTTTTGAGCATAACCTTGTGCAACTAATCTAGCTTTATATAATGTGTTGCCTTCTTCCAGATTTTTAATTTTGTATATCCACCTGGTGCCTATAATAGTTTTATCCTTAGGTGCAGGTCTAGGTGTGAATACATTTAATCCTCGTAAACTGTCCATCTCCTTGGTCATAGCTAATTCCCATTTTCTTCTTTCTTCAGTGGGAAGCTTTAATACTTCCTCGTATGTGTTTGGCGTTGATGTTTCACTATCCATGTACATTACGTAATCTTTGTATTTGCTTGGCACTTGATTTCTGTTACATCTGATTATTTTTTCTGGTTTACTATCGTTATTGTGTAAATATCTTGCTTCCTTTTTTGTTAATGAATCTGTCTTTATTCTGTGTTGACTATTTATCCATGTTTTATTTTTGCTTTTATGTGTGTTGTGATTGCATTCTTCTCTATCTATTTTATCTTGATGTTCAGTGTCTGAGCTTGTGATTGGGAATATTTCATTAAGATGTATTTTAGACCAATTGGCCTGTTCATGAAATACAGCTGTTCTAGAAATTATAAATTTGTTGTTATTATTAATAAATCTGTACCCTTTTGTGCCAGTTTCGTATCCCATGAATCTAAGTCTTCTGGACACGTTCTCTCCTTTACGCCTCAATTGTTTTGGTATGTGTACATCCGCTGTGACTCCAAATATGTGCATGTGTGCTATTTTGGGTTTTCTATTGTACATTAATTCATATGGTGTCTTGTTTATAATACTGGACCAAGTTCTATTTTGTGTATAATTGGAATATTGTAATGCTTCTGACCAGAATTGTTTTCCTAAGCCAGCATCTTCTAATGTGCATCTAATCATGGTTTGTAATGTCGAGTTCTTTCTCTCTACTACTCCATTTTGAAATGCAGAGAAAGGGCTAGACGTGAAATGTAGCATCCCTTTGTTTTTTAGCCATTGGGAGAATTCTTTTGACATGAATTCAGATCCCCTATCTGTCATGATTTGTTTTATTTTAATATTATGTTGTGTTTCTACACGTTTGTAAAACTCTTTGAATTTCTGAAAGGTTTCATCTTTGTGTTTTAAAGTATAGACAAATCCATAACGGCTATAGTCATCTACAATAGTCAGAAAGTATCGTTTTCTATATGTGATTGATGGTGTTAATGGACCAACCAAATCCATGTGTACCAAATCAAAAATTTGATTAGTTGATCTTGTTGTCTTTCTTGGTTTGGGGCTAGTTCTGAGTTTTGTGGACTTACATACTGAGCATTCCAAATAGTTTTTACAATTTTTTATTTTAACACCTTCAGCATGTTCAATCATTTTTTGTACTACAGGAAAATTGGCATGTCCTAATTTCCTATGTAAAACATGTGCACATTCATCGTGGATTGGTTTTCCAATTGTAGGTTTTTTGTTATTGGATGTGTCATTAGTAGATGTGTCTTTGTGGCTATGAACTGTTTCATGTTCCTCATTATCACTATTGCTATTGTCTCCATTATCTATGTTATTGTCATCCTTCATGTTGGAATCAATGTTGTGTAACCATCTTTCTTTTGTGATTAAATATGGTAGACCTCCTTTGATCATCACACTACCTAAGCTTGTTTTGTTTTTCTCTAGTGTTGCTTTTCCCTTTGAGAAAACTATATTTATGTCAGAATCTCTACTTAGTTTTATTGCACTAAGTATGTTATGAGGTATTTCTGGTATTAGTAATACCCCCTCTATTTTTCCTAGACCGGGTAAGTTTACATTTCCTCTACCAATAACTTGAACTTTTTCTTGATTGGCTACTTTGATTACAAATTTATCTTCTATAAATGAAGATAATATACTTTTGTTGTGTGTTGTGTGATTAGTTGCCCCAAAGTCAATGAGCCAATCATTGTCCCCTGAATGTTGTATGTTAGTTGTATTATGTTTGTTTAATCCATTTAGTGAACCAGATCTTCTATCTCTTGAATTATCCCTGCCCCCTCTATGTTCTCTATAATTGGGTGAGCTTCTATATCTATGTCTATCAATGGATGATTGTCTGTTATGGTATCTGCCTCTATAGTCAAGTTTTTGCCTTTCTCTAAGGAATTTAGGACAATCTCTTCTACAATGTTCTTTAGACCCACAGTTGTGACATTCAATTGATTCTCGATATTTTTCTTGGAATGCTACTTTCTTATATTGTCTATGTTCTATGTGATTATTACATCGACTCCTTCTTGAATTATCTTCAGCTATTAGCTTATTTGATAAATTCTCTATGGACAAGTATCCTAAATTAATTGTGTCTAAATGTGATATATAGTTATCCCATGATGGGTCTAATGAATTAATGATAACACTCTTCATTGTTTGATCTGAAATTATCTCTCCCCTTAAATGCAGCTCTGCTCTGATTTTGTTTAGAGATATTAAATGTTCACTTATAGTAACCCCTGGCTTTATCCTAGCTGAGAAGAAATCTTTGGACATTCTTGTAGTAGTCACTACACTTTCACTATGAAACAATTTAAACATGCATTGAATAATTTCTGAGACAGTCAAATTATGCTTAATACTATGGTACATAGCAGGAGATATACTGGATATTAATAGGTAAAATGCTCTGTGGTGTAGGCAGTCCAATTTTAGAGTCCAAGGTTTTTTGGGGGGGTTAGTAATAAAGAATAATAAGTTTTCTTTTAGAAAAACAACCTGAAGTTGTTGACACCATTCCTGCAAATTAATACCATCTATTCTCAGTTTTGGGAAATCATTGGGCAAATTCCCAATATTGTTAGCTCCATTACTTACAACTGGAGGTAGTCCGTGATCTTGCAAGTGTTGATAGTTGCAGAATGGTGTAGGTATGCTTGCAATGAGTCTGAATGGCTCTCTCTGCTCTTCATGTCCTCCGTAGTTGTCTGCGTATGTTCGCGCATGTGCGTTGCTCATTTCGCTTCTGGAGCTGTCGGGAGAGGTTCTCGCTGCTGCAGCTCCCTCGTAGCGTTCTTCTTCCGACGAATCGGTCTCCGGTTCGATCTTGGGTGTCCAGGTGACAGCAGGCGCTCGTTTCTTTTCATTGAGATGATTCTTGTTGAGATCGCTGGTTCCTGGGATTGTCTGTGGCATGGGGTGGTATTTGCAGGGCTCTCTGGGTTCAGGTGTCGGTGCTCTCGTCGTTTGGATAGAAGCGGGTAGATTCTGAGATGTTTGCTTGCTTGCTTGTCTTTTCTTTATTTCTCGATTACTAGCTTTTGTTGATTCTTTTGTAATTCTTAATTTTGGACCGAATGTTGCAAAAAGCGTTTTCATTGCTGATTCTATTTGCATTTCAATTGAAGTTTCTTTGATGTCTGTGTCTGATTCTTCTGAAGAGTAAATTTTCTCCTTTTTGCTTTTTGCATCATGTAAGGCTTTTCGTGCCAGACATTTTGAATTCTGCTTTCTGATTGGCTCTGCTTCGCTCATCTTAGTGGTCTGTTGGAACCAAGATGGCTGCCATTCAAAATTTTGTGTGGGACCGTTAGTCTTCTTCTTTGTTATATTCTTATCTACAGGCGATTCGCTCACCATTTTTGATTCTTTAGATTCATCTGTTACGATGTGTTTCTCTCTCGCTGCTCCGCTGTTTTTTATTATGTTTTGGAGGTTCGCGATGAGATTTTCGTCATCCTTTTGACTTTTCAAAAGTCTCAGTATCTCTGACCTGAGTTCATTGTTTTCTATCTCGTTCTCTTCTTGGTCATCAGTTTCATCCATTATCTCCTCGTTGTCTGTAGTGCAGTCTTCAGATTCTCTTGATATTACAGTTGTGGATTCATCTATCATTTCTTGATCCGCTTCCATTTCTTTACTGTGTGCCCTGGTGTTGGGTCTTTCTCTTTTGTTTCTGGAGTTTTCTCTTTTAGGCATATCTAAAGTTTTATTGAGTCAATTCAACCATCCTCTGCTACCAAATTGTTGCGTAATTTTAAGGATCAGACTCAATAAATGATTTAAGAATAAAGTATTCAAACATAACAATGTTTATTTACAGTAGGCATTCTATATTCTCTAAGTACTCATAGATAGAAGCAAGGAGGAGGTGCATACAACCCCTTTTATATTCACAAGGCGGAGTAAAAGGATGGGAGTGGTTACATATGAATATATTAGGAGAGGAAGAATAAATTAACCCCTAATACCCCGAGTATATACAGTTCCCCTATTAGAGAATAAGGCATTTACTTGTGACACAATCTGGATAAGGCAACAGCCATAAAGTTCCTTCCCCCAGGAATGTAGCGTAGCGTAAAATTAAACTGGTTAAAATATTGCACCCAACAAGCTTGCTTAGGTGACAATTTCTGTGGGGTTTTCAGGGCCCCCAGATTTTTGAGATCAGTCCACACCTCAAAAGGCTTCTTTGCTCCTTCTAGGAAATGCCTCCAAGTTAATAGTGCCCATGGCACAGCAAAAGCTCCCTTCACAAATTGCCCACCTCCTCTTGATTTCCTGGAGGTGTAAGCACAGGGTTGTAAGGTCCCCTTGGCATTTGCCTGCAACAGCATGGCTCCCACAGCCACATCACTAGAATCAGTCTGGATCACAAATGGGGCGTCAGTGTCTGGTGTTTAAGTATGGGTTCAGTCACAAACAGCTGCTTGAGCATTTCAAAGACTCCTTGGCATTTCTCCCATCCTAGGCAATGTTTTTTGCCCTGTGGAGTAAAAAATAGAACAGTCACTGTTGACAACTAAATAACGTTTTCTAAGGAAGTCCTTAGAAAAAGAGTCACTTTCTTGTGAGTTGGGCAGCTATGCAAATATGAAAAATATGATAAATATGCCCTTTGGAACGAACTGCCCCCGGAAATACGCACAATCTTTGACCTCCGAGTTTTTTGCTGTGCCCTCAAGACCCTGCTCTTCCGACAGGCAGGGCTATCTTTGTAAAGTAGTTTTAAATTTGGAGTTTTAAATTTTTGGGTTTTTAACGAAACTTGGCCGTAACTGTAATAATTTTAATAATTTTTAAATTTAACTGGGATTTGTATTGTGTTTTTTACTTGGCTGTGCACCACCCCGAGTTCTTCAGGAGAGGGGCGGTATAGAAATAAAATTATCTATCTATCTATCTATCTATCTATCTATCTATCTATCTATCTAAATGAAAGACAAATAAATGAAAATTAGTGATGCCCAGTAAATAACTTGGATCATGAGTGAGATTAATCAAGAATAGACTTCATATACCAACTTCCCAAATGATTGGGCCAAATTCTGTTATCACTGCCAGAGTTTGTTGCAAAAATCAAATCCAGAAAGCACACACAGGTAAACTGATTCAGCAGGATTCATTAACTTCTTTATATACATAATAACACATATACAGGGCAGTTAAGATAAGCCTAAGCCACACCCAGGCTCCAAGCTGTTTCAGCTCCCAAACAGCTCTCATTAGCTGACTTAGTTGCTATGCCTATACATTGGCTGACCTTGTTACCACGTCTGTTCCAGCCAGTCCCCAATGGCTGACCTGTTGCCATGTCTATCCCAGTTCATGAATATTCTGACGATCACTACTTGATCTTCCATAATAACAACAACAGAAATGGAACAACAATGGAAAATTTTAGGAGGGTTGTACATGGAAGAGAAAGATAATATTTTTTGAAGAAAGATGGAATGTAATAGGATGAAAGCCCACAAAATATACATCATAGTGAACACAGTGAGACCTCCTGAATAGAATAGCCCGTCAAGAATAGTCCTTAAGGAAGGCATTCCAAATTTCACATTCCCTCTCAAGGCTTCCTTTTTGATCTCAGAAACTCAATATTGTAAAAATCACACACCCTTAAATTTTACTAGCTGGGTTGGCCAATATCTGAAAGGTATTTTTTTAAAAGTTTTTTATTTTTTAAGACAAACAAACATTTAATACATCAATCATCCCTCCTCTGTGACATCTCGGTGTTGACTTCTTCAGTTCTTTTTATTCTTCTTGTTCCAACAGTTTCTTCTATCTTAATTGTCATCCAAACCACTATAAAAGTTCATTCCTATAACCATATTCTTGCCATCAAATTTTTACAGTTATAGAATTAATCATTTATATCTCTTTTCCAACCAACAATAGAAATAATTCCATATTCTAAAGTATTCTGATTCTTCCCTATCTTTAATCAACAAAGTTAATCGGTTCATTTCTGCACAATCTAAAATCTTTTTTATTACTTCATCTTCCAAAGGTATTTTCTCTCATTTCCAATTTTGAGCATAAATAATTCTTGCAGCTGTTATTACATGTATAATCAAATAAATATATTCCTTTTTAATTTTGTCAGGTAGGATACCCAATAGGAACAACTCTGGTTTGAATTCAATACGTAATTGTGTCATTTCTTCCAGGTAGGTTTTAATTTTATTCCAATAGTTTTTTGCTCAGGGCATGTCCACCACATATGATAATAGGATCCTGGTAGTTGGTGACATTTCCAACATTTCGCTGATTTATCTTTAAACATTTTTGCTAATTTCTCCGGTGGCACATGCCATCTATAAAACATTTTATATTGGTTTTCCTTATATGTGGTGGATATCGTTAATTTATAGTTCCTTTCCAATAGTTGCTGCCATTTTTCAAGTTCAATTGAATGTCCAAAATTTCTTCCCCAAGCTATCATTGTTTCTTTTACTTGTTCCTCCTCCAATTCAATATATAGCAAAAAATTATAAAAAAAAATTATTAAATTTTCTTCCGTTCCTGTGAGTATCCTATCCAACTTAGTCTTTTCCAAATAAAAACCATGTAACTTAGCATCTTTTTCATATCTTGCTCTTATCTGCATATACATATACCAATCTGTCTCAATCCCCTGTTCTTCCAGTTCTTATTTCTCTTTCAATTCCCCTTTATCTGTTAACAAATCCTTATATTTAACAATATTTCCAAAATTAAAAACATTAAAGCTTCCATCGTTGATAACCATATTGGTATTTTCACATAATATTTATCTCTAAGCTTCTCCCATACCAATAACAATGCATTCCTTATATAATGTCTATGAAAGTATGTATGTATCTTATTTCTACCATACCACAAAAATGCATGCCATCCCAGCTGTAAATTATGGCCTTCCAATGTTAACAACCTTATATTTCTTAGTTCAATCCATTCTTTCAGCCATGTCAATGTTGCTGCTTCGTAATATAATTCCCAATTTGGTAAACCAAATCCCCCTCGTAATGTCTTGTAGCATTTTCAAACTTATTCTTGCTTTTTTCCCTTGCCATATAAATTTCCTCATTATTTTATTCAGGTGATGAAAGTATGTCTTTTCAATTTTTATTGGCACCGTCTGGAATATAAATAACAATTTTGGTAGTATGTTCATTTTTATCAATGCAATCCGTCCCATAAGTGATAGTTGGAGATTCTTCCATTTTTCCAAATCTTTTTCAATTTGTTGTTTTAATTTATAATAGTTTTCTTCCTTTATTGTTGCACATTTTGAAGTTAAATGTACTCCCAAATATTTAACTTTCTTCACAACTTGTATATCTAACTTTTCTTTTATCTCTCTGTTTTGTTTTTCTGTTGTATTTTTCACCAAGATTTTTGTTTTGTCTTTGTTTATTTTCAAACCAGAGACTTTTCCATATCTTTCTGTCTGTTCTAATAGTTTAGGGCCTGTTATTTGTGTGTGAAGTTTCTGAAAGATGCCCTAATTAATTCATGAGTCATGAGCCAAACTTCAAAAGAAATACAGTCATTTATTAGGAGCACCATTTCGGCAATATTCAGATGCAGTTAGAACTAATCCCACGTAGATTTACGTTCCCCTATGACCCTGTCTCTCCCCTCCTCCCTGGCCATGTCATAAATCACATTCTCCAATTAACCACTTTGGCTGGCTGTGAAATCCAACACCCTTCTGATTGTGGAAAGAAAGCATGTATGGAATGTAGCTTCAGTTAGGGAAATCAATCAGCTCTATCAGTTCTCCCTCCCTCCTGCTCATGGCAACTTGAAAGCTTTGCAAGTTCCGGTGGCTCCGTGTTCCCCGAACGGACGCTCCTTTAGGAGCTCCAGTCCCGTGATTCTGTTTGCCACTAGAACAGTGAAAATCAGCTGTTCTAGCAGCTCAAAACTCTCTTCCAGGGAAAAAGGGGGAGAGAAGAGCAGAAGGGTCTGGGTAGAGCTCCCCTAGACCCCCAGGCTTTTTTTTTAAGCCTAGGGTTTGCAGGGTGAGAGCTCCCTGAAAGCCCTTCAGTGCTCCGGATCCGGGACAATTCTGCTTTATGCAGAACAAGGGGTCGTGACCACACCAGCAGAGCAATTTTAAGGATTATGAGAAAATTTGAACCTGGACGCTGGCAGAGCAAATCAGGAGAACAGAAAATGCAAGTACTAAACTTTAACTCCGTTTAAAAGAAAAGGAAAAAAGATGGCACTTAAGGGTGTCAAAATGAAACTTACTAGTGAAAGTGATAGTTAAAGCTGCAACATTATAAAAGCTACTGGATTACGTGGCAAGAAAAAGATTTAAAGTGCTAGTGGAATGAAAAAGACTATGGTACTGACCCCAACTACTTTATACTTCTAAATTGTGTGGAAAACTATTGGACTTATTGACATGACAGCTGAATAAATTTAAAGTGGAAATTGAAAAATGGCTGACATAAAGGAGGTAGGATCATTATTATATGAGCCAGCAAATTCACAAGTTGTGACTGTAAAGGCTTTACAAGAACTTTTAAATTTTTATACTTCTGTTATATTGGAATCAGTTGAAAGGACTATTCAAAATTATAATTTGGAGAACAACAATGATTTGCTGGCTGGAAAAGAGGAAGAAAATCAACTTATTTTGACTTTGGAGCAGGGAAAAGAGGCTGTCAGGAACATGATGGAAGTTAGCACACAGAAAACAGAGGTTTTGGCAGGAGCTTCTATGCAGTTAACTGAAAAGCAGCAAATAGACTCTTTCCTGCAGATTGATAAACTTTATCATGACAATTTTTGGCTTGATAGACAGAATCAATTTTCAAGGAAAGAAGTGATTGATCATATAAGCAGGAAGAGTCGAAATGGAGATTTCAAATTGAAGGAGATAACTTTTAGAAGAGAAGGATTTCCAAAGAAGCATCAGCCTCAAATCTATATTCAAAATTTTTCAAAAATAAAAGCAGGGGGAGGAGCAATGTTGAAGAAGAAAGTACTATTGAAGAAGAAGGACTGGAAAAAATATAGAAAGAAAGGAAGAATTGAAGATTAGTTTCTTTTGGGGAGGATGTTAATAATAAATTTGAAAAGCTTACTGAAATTAGTATCTTTTAAGTTTAAGTAAAAATGTTTAACTAAAATGGATAGCTTTTTTTAAAAAAAATCGAGGTATTAAAATGCTTAACTTTAAACTTAATTGATAACTTTCTGAAAGTTTTGAAATTGATATTTTGAAGAATGAACTCAAGAAGTTTACTGAAATTAGTATTTTTTTTAAGTTTAAGTAAAAATGTTTAACTAAAAATGAATAGCTTTTTAAAAGTTACTGAGGTATTAAAATGGATAACTTTAAAGTTAATGGATAGCTTTCTGAAAGTTTTGAAATTGATATTTTGAAGAATGAATTCGAGAGTTAGAAATATTTTAACTCAATGGATTAATAGTATCTTTAAGTTTATATTCTGAAGAATATTCTATTGAAGTGTATAAAATAATAATTTTTTTTCTTCTAAAGATATGCTTTAAAGAAAGTTTTATAATGTTTAAATTAGAATTCCAAAAGGGGAGACTGATGAACAATTTTTAAAAGAGGAGTTAAAGAGTGTGAGGAAGTTTTGAATCTTGTAATAAGTTAGTATATTTTAGTTTATGTTTGTTTAATGCTATACCCTGCTTTTGCTCTGGGATGGGGGGTGTGGAAGGGGGAGTTGAAGGTTGCATGGGGATAAAATGGTTGTCTAATTTTCAATAAAATTAAAAGATAGATAAATGTATTAATAGCGAAGTAAGAAAAGTGGGGGAAATGTCATATTAAAGGAAATGATAATATTAAGATATGATAAATATTGGAGGAACAAAAAGAAGACACAAAAGATGTATTCAGAAGATATATTGACTGATTGATTATGTATTGTTTGTTTGTTTATAAAATAAAAAAACTTTTTGAATAAAAAAAAAGAAAGTCCACACACAATCTCATAGTTCCATCTTTTTTTTCTTTGAAGGGGACTGGCGCTGCGACCTGTGGTTTGGCTGGCTCGATGAACCCCCTTTCTAGGTTTTTGTCTATGTATTGTGTATTTCTTGCATTTCCCGGGGTGTCATGGCATACAGTTTGGGCTTGGATAGTTTTGCCCTGGGGATGATTTCGATGGTGCAATCTGCCTTGCGGTGGGGAGGCAGGACGTTGCACTCGGCCTTGCTGAATACTTCTGCAAGGTCCTGATATTCCCTCGGGATCTGTTCGGTCTCTGGGGTTTTGTCGGATGTGGCTGCCAGTTTTTCTGGTGTGCTCTTTTGGAGGGTTCCCTGCATGGGCGGTGTTTCTGCTCACTGATGTGGGAGGGGTTGGGGGTCCTGGGGTGTATCTTCTTTAGGTATAAGTATCACATATGTCTCTTTCCATGAGTCTGGCATCTTAGCCTTTAATAATAAGTCATTAAATAAGTCCAACATTACATTACTAATCGTTTCTTGTAATGTTTTATCAATATCTGAAAGGTATTGAAGGTTGCAGCAGACACCTTTGATCTACAAGGTTGCTCCTATCTTTTTATCTTAGGCATCAATTCAAGTTATGCTGAAGTTGTACAACTCCATGATAAGACTTCTGTCACTGTTGCAGACAACCTGGAAATGATTTTGTCTATCAGAGCTTTGACTCCAGCATATAATTTGTGTTTTTTTATTGCTGTTGTTCTTTAATGTATCTTGAACTGCATCTGGTAGCCAAACACAAATCTTTCATTGTTTGGAAATTGATTTGATGGTGTTTGATCCTACCCATACTCCATCATCTCTCATTCTGGAAAAAAGGTGCATCCTGACAAGCCACACTCCATTTTGTAACATTCTGAGATAACAGAAATGCTCTGTTCTCTAGCAGCAGGGCGAAAAGGACTGAGGCGAGACAGGTTTGCAGTAAAACAAAGCCTTTATTGGCTTTCACATCTAACAAGTAAAGAGCAAACTTCCAAAAGCAACAACAACTTTTCTGTCTGACAGCTCTTTATATAGCAGCTGTCAGACGGGCTTAGTCAATCATGGGGTTTCATTCTCCCGCCGAGAATACTATGTGTCTTAGCCAATTAGGAGCTTCCTTGCCATCATGTTGTAACAAGAAACATCTAGAAGAATCCAGCTAAGTCTGTAACACATGTTCTTCTGAAGACAAATCTATATCCCATACATAGCATTGCTGTTTCACCTTATCTTGTTGTTTAATAAAGTATCAAGATTTACATTTATGATCTGGCTTATTAGAGGATAGGAGGGTTTAGCTGCATGTCAAGCACCACACAGGGTAACATGTAGTGAGGACAGAGCAATGATTATAAAAAGTCTTTTTTTCCCCTTCCTCAGCAAATTGAGATAAAGTCATACAAGACATAGAACTGTACAAAGAGGGGAGATGTTTTAAATTTTACAGAAAACCAATCCAAAGTGTAAAAGAGACAAGGTCAGTAGCTGTATGGATGTGCCCCATGATGTACCAAGACAGAGTTACATAGTAAATATAAAGGTCACAAATAGTGTAGGGTCTCCTGCTTGGGTGGGGGATTGGACTAGATGACCTTTAAGGTCCTTTCCAACTCTGTTATTTTATTCTATTAAATGGGGCAATGAGTTACACTAGCAAGAGAGGACAGCAAAATGTTTTTGTCTTATAGTGTGTTGTGGGGATGAGATTAAGCTTCTGGCTTCTGTCCATCTTGCTGTCAGGTTTGGAAGACAATTTTCTTTTTTGCTTCTTAACTGCCAGATATTTTAATTGGGGAAGTTGGGGGGGGGGTTGTTGTTGGAGTGGTAGAAAGTTAGTCATAACAACATTCCGTATTCAAGGACTTTTGCTTGCGTCTGATGGAGACTGCATGAAGATTGTATCAGGTGGAGTGTGAAGAATTGATTGGACAATGTGATGAATTTGTGGGTGTGGGGCAGAACTGCGAACTGCTAGATGGGTGCAGGAAAACACTGAACTTTGAGGTTCAGGTTTTCCCAGATGTGCCAACATGACATTTCTAATAAATTGGAACTTTGAGGAACCTCAGGCCTCAGAGCTTTATTTCATTGGGGGTGTTCCTGGGAACCCTGACATTAACCCAAATTCCCTAAATAACTAAGCAGCATTCTGAAAGGGGGCTGAATGGTGTGCTGAGCCCCATCACCAACCTAAAACTTGGGTGGTGCGAAGACTCAGCGAAGATGGAAGGGAGAGAGAAGATTGCAGAGGGAGCCATGGGAGCACATACCAGAAGGTTTATTGAGACCCGGTATTCTCCTTCTGAAGGCGTGGTGTGAGCCTTTGAAGCTGCAGAGGTGATGCAAAGCCTAGGCGCTCGGTCCAGAGAGATGGATTCCGGGAAAAGTTGCCAGCCTGATCCAACTCCAGAGATGGGACCAAAAGAATTATCACCTGGATGTCGTCCTGTATCCAGCCCTCATCAACCTGCCTTCATGCTACTCCCTGTGGAATCTATCCCTCCAGGCTGGGGATTCTATCTTGGCTGGGGGTGGGTCCAGTGCCAGTGGATGCCAGCACTTGCTGCTTCCCCTCTTATGGGATCACCATGGGCCCAATTTGTCCCAACGATCCCAGCAGTGACATGGGGTCTGATCCAGCAGCCAGTAGCGCCGCCACTGCAGGTTCAAGTTCAGCCGCTGGCATTCACCCTGCACCCCAACAAGTCCCTGCCCCGCCTCCAGTCACTGTGGCGATTCCATGTTCAAATGTTAGAGTGACATTTGACGGTAAGCCTACCAAATTGCCTTATTTCCTCAGCTGAGTATGGGCTCATATAGATCAGCATGGAAAGCAATACAAAACAGATCGCGACTTAGTATCTGTGATCACAGAGGGAGATGCTGCTGATTGGATAGCCCAGCTGCATAATGAGGGGGTTGCTGAATTAAATGATGCTGAAGGTTTTGTTGAGCTGCTCTGGGCCAGATTCGAAGACCGAGACCAAATCAATGAGAGTGAAGCCAAGATAAAGGTGACAAATCAAGGAAATCGACCCATAAAGGACTTCGTATGGGACTTTAGATGGGTTGCGGGGAACCTTGGACATTGGCCAGACAGAATACTTCTGCATTATTTTAAAGAAGCCATTGATCAAGAAGTCAGAACTGCCTGTGGAATCCGGGGGGGTGCCAGAGCGACTGCAAGACTGGTATACCATGTCAATAGCTCTTGATAGAGAAGTTCACCCATGCCACAACCCCTCAGCTGAGAGGCCCCCAGGGTGAACTTTGGCTAGACATCTTCTGACAAAACCTACTGAAACCCCTCCTGCTCAATCTACAGGGGTAATCGAATGCTACCATTGCAGACAAGTGGGTCATCGAGCTGCAGAGTGTCTGGCACCTGTGCCAGTTCCACAACCTCACCCCACCATGCCAGCCTGAGGCAGATGGGACCCATGAAAGCCCCTGGATGCCAGCAGAATGGCCTGGCAGGCAGTTGAGACTTCCCCTCCCCCTGGAGAGAGTGAAGAGCCGGCTACAAAAGAGCGAAGAACCGGCTACACCTGGGCCGGCCAGCAGTAGCAGCCATGAAGATGACCTGATCATAAGTGGGAACATCCACCCCTTTGTGGTCAAAGTCAAGCTGACAGTGCCAGAGACGGGTGCATGGAGAGTTAGCAGCAATAATAGACGCCGGCTGCACCCTTTGATTGATTAGCTTCCCCATTGTTGAGCAGCTAAGCATAAAGACACACCTTTTATTTATTTATTTATTTATTTATTTATTTATTTATTTATTTATTTATTTATTTATTTATTTCCATTTATATACCGCCTTTCTCCATTAGGACTCAGGGCGGTGAACAGCCGAAATAAAAACAGAACGTACAAAATTTAAAAGCAGTTTAAAATGATTAAATATTTTTTTGGCCATAATTTAAAACAACCCAATTTAAAATCAATTAAAATTTAACTCAAAACTGTGGGATCAAGCCAGCCCAGCTAGTTGAAATAAATAAGTTTTCAGGGCCCAACGAAAAATCCAGAGGTCTGTTATTGTACGTATTTCTGGGGGGAGGTTGTTCCAGAGGGTGGGTGCCGCCACAGAGAAGGCTCTCCCCCTGGGGTCGCCAGCCGACACTGTCTGGCGGACGGCACCCTGAGGAGGCCCACTCTGTGCGAGCGTACTGGCCGGTGGGAGGCTATTGGTGGCAGAAGGCGGTCTCGTAAATACCCCGGCCCTAAGCCATGGAGCGCTTTAAAGGTGGTCACCAACACCTTGAAGCGCACCCAGAAGACCACCGGGAGCCAGTGCAGCTCGCGCAGGAAGGGTGTCACATGGGAGCGCCCCGTCGCCAGTGGTGGGATTTTGGGGGTTCTAGGGGGTTCGGCCGAACACTTTGTTAAATTGCTGGCTCGCCCCGCCCCTTGCCCCGCCCCTCCGCACTACTATTTATTCCCAATAAATGGGGCGAGTGAGCCAGCAATTTAACAAATGGTTCAGTGTTTTTTTGTAATTTATTGACCCCGCAGCACACCGAACCGTTTGTTAAATTGCTGGCTCGCCCACCCCTCGCCTCCCACCCATGCGGCGCCAGCCTACCATAGCCAGGGGTAGGCAATTGTGGCTCTTTTACAACCTATGGACTTCAACTTCCAGAATTCCTGAGACAGCTTGGCTGTCCATATGGGCTGCCACGTAGTTCCCCACCGGCTCCGGACGCAAGAGAGCAGGATGGAGAAAGCAGCTTCCACGCCTTCACTCACCCTCACTCTCTGCTCTGTTGGATCGCCGACCGTTCGCTTACCCCGCCCATTGCTGCCTATGGCTAGAGGAAAAAAAACCTGCTTAAATTCTTCAAAGGGCCACCCTATAGCCAGTGGTGCAGCCGAACTGTTTGTTAAATTGCTGGCTTGCCCCGCCCCTCCACACCATTATTTATTGCCAATAAATAGTGGTGGGCGAGGGGTGGGTGAGCCAGCAATTTAACAAAGGGTTCGGTGTTTTTTTGTAATTTTATTGGCCCATGGAGCTTCAGCATAGGCTAATTAGCCCCTAGATTCTATCGGCCTCCTGGCTCTCAGCTGATTTGTCTCAGCTGTTTTGCTCAGGGCTCTGCTGCTTCCTTGCAAAGAGTCCTGGAGCAATTTTTTTTCCCCCCTAGCTATGCTGAAACACGAAACTGAAACTGCTTTGCTGTTGCTGCAAGGTTGGAAAATTAGGCAGGCAGAATTCTTTTCTTTTTCCTCACCAAAAAAGGTAGGTGCAAACAATGGGAAATTTAGGGAAAAAGAGGAGAGTTCAGGATTTTAAAACACAAAAGAAAAAAAGCTCTATTTAACTAGGGAATTGTAATAATTGAGATACTATTAATTGTATATTTCTGAAAGCAGAAATGGTTAAGTTGTGGTTTGGAGGAATATAGGGGGGAAATTATTTGGTTTATTATTATTGGTAAATATAATTAATTGATTTGTAAGAAATTGGATTGCATGGAAATAATTGGAATATTCATGTTCATATTGATTAATATACAAAAAAGGTAGTTATATAACTAATTGATTTATATTAAAATGTTGAATTTATATTAAACAACTAATATTACATAATTAACCAATGTGAGGATGGATATAAAAATAGATGACAATGGGAAGGGGTATAATATAGAATAGAAGGGAAAAATTGAATTTGATTAAGATTAGAGATGAGGATGAAGGGTAATATTGGTTTTTTTACAAAAATAGATGAGGAATAAATATGGCAAAAAGGAAATATAGAAATTGTAAATTTAATTGAAATGACTAAACACTGTTTAAATTTGTGAACCGGCCAAATACTCTGTTCAAAGAAAATACATTGTATGTTTGTATGTGTGTTTCTAATTATTGTTATTTATTCATATTTGTTCTCTTTTATTCTTTAAAGTTTAACAATTCCTTCTTTATCTTAATATCTTTATATTTGTTTGGGATTGGCTTTCTTCCCTTTCATCTTTTTTATTGTACAGCAATCTTTCTCCTCAAACCTACCACCTCTCTCTTTTCTTTCCTTCTTACTTTCTCTTCCTCCCCCTCTTCTCCTCCCTACTTCCTCTTCCTTTCTCCTTCTCCTCCTCTCTTCCTCCCTCTCTTACCCTCCCTCCTACTCTAATTTCCCTTCCCTTCCTTCATCCCTCTCTATTGCTGTATCCTTTTATGCATATGGACTACTCAGAGGGCTGAAAAAGTTATTTTTGACTGGTCCTCGCACTTTTGACCACTCCTCGAACTTACGACTGTCCTCACATTTTACGTTTTTGCCCTATCTTGTCACCATGGTGAAGAGAAGCAGTTGTGAAATGAGTGACATGGTTGTTAAGAATGCTACAATGGGCATAAATGATGACCAGTCATAAGTGCGAAGACCGGTCAAAAATGCGAGGACCTGTCAGAAATCACTTTTTTCAGCCCTCTGGGTAGTCCTTTTGTGCATATGGACTACTCAGAGGGCTGAAAAAGTTATTTTTGACTGGTCCTCGCATTTTTGACCAGTCCTCGAACTTACGACTGTCCTCACATTTTATGTTTTTGCCCTATCTTGTCACCATGGTGAAGAGAAGCAGTTGTGAAATGAGTGACATGGTTGTTAAGAAAGCTGCACGGGCATAAATGTGAGGATGGTCGTAAGTGTGAGGACCAGTCAAAAGTGCGAGGCCCAGTCAGAAATGACTTTTTTCAGCCCTCTGAGTAGTCCCTATGCACATAGCCACGCCCACCCAGTCACATGATGAGCTAGCCATGCCTACACAGTCATGTGACCAGCTAACCACACCCCCAGTCACATGATTGCCAAGCCACACCCCCAACTAAGCCACACCCACAGAACCTGTTAAAAAAATTGAATCCCACCACTGCCCGTCGCTCCCATAATCCCCCGCGCGGCCGCATTCTGGATCAGCTGGAGCCTCCGGGTGAACCCCAGGGGGGAGCCCCATGTAGAGAGCATTGCAGTAGTCCAGGCGGGAGGTGATGAGTGCCTGAGTGACCGTGCGTAAGGAGTCCCGATCTAGAAAGGGGTGCAACTGGCGTATCAGGCGAACCTGATAAAAAGCCCCCCTGGCCACGGCTGTCATATGATCTTCTAGAGACAGCTGTGCATCCAGGAGGACGCCCAAGTTACGAGCCCTCTCTGTGGGGGCGAGTGATTCGCCCCCAATAGCCAGCAATGGCGTCAGCTGGCTATATCGGGATGCCGGAAGCCACAGCCACTCGGTCTTGGAGGGGTTGAGTCAGAGCCTGTTTCTCCCCATCCAGGCCCGCACGGCCTCCAGGCACTGGGACATCACTTCAAGGGCATCGTTGGGGTGGCCTGGGGTGGAGATGTACAGCTGGGTGTCATCAGCATACTCCACCCCGAAGCCACGGATGATCTCACCCAGCGGCTTCACATAAATGTTGAACAGAAGGGGAGAGAGGATCGGTCTTGTGGCACCCCACAAGCAAGGTGCCTCGGGGTCGACCGCTGCCCCCCTGTCAACACAGATTGCAACCGGTCAGAGAGGTAGGCACTGCAGAACGGTGCCCCCTACCCCCAGCCCCTCCAACCGGTGCAACATGATACCATGGTCGATGGTATCAAAAGCCGCTGAGAGGTCTAACAGGACCAGGATAGAGGAGCAATCCCTATCCCGAGCCCTCCAGAGATCATCCACCAATGCGACCAATGCCATTTCCGTGCTGTGTCCAGGCCGGAAGCCGGACTGGAGCGGGTCTAGATAGACAGCTTCATCCAGGTACCATTCTTAAACCACCCCATACGCTTTCAGCAAGTAGACAGGACCTTAATAGGTGGCACCCCTGCTACACGGGTCACTGAGCTTGTCAGATTGGAACTAGGGATCCACACAGAACTCATTCGATTCATGGTAGCCCCAAAAATGGCAGTCAGTCATCCTGGGACTCGCCTGGCTAGACAAATGGGTTCCTACAATCAAATGGGAGGACGGCTACCAAAACATTATGATAGGGGTGGAGCCCTTGTCGCCCATCTCTCCTGAAGTCAAACCCACTGAGATGAGCCCTCAGGGGCCCCACCAATGAGAGGCGGCCATGACGCCATCAAAGTCCTACCTGGGACTCCCCAGGTCCCCAAGGAATACAGGGACCTGGCTGAAGCATTCAGTGAGGAGGAATGCAACATCCTTCCCCCCTCATCACCACACTGACTGTGCAATTGAGATTTAGCCCAGGGCCAAACTCCCTAAACCAAAGATGTACTCAATGACCCCAAAAGAGATGGCTGAGCTGAGAAAGTACATCAATACTAACCTAGCCCGAAGGTTAATCCAACCTGCAAAATCCAGAGTAGCCACCCCGGTGCTGTTTAAGGAAAAGAAAAATGGGGGGGGATGGGGGATGAGACTCTGTGTGGATTTTCATGAAATAAATGTGGTTTGCATGGAAAACACCTACCCCCTTCCCCTCATGAAAGATCTACTGAACTACCTTTCAAAAGGCAAAGTGTTTACTAAACTTGACTTGAGACAAGCCTACTACAGGATGCACAAAAAGGAAGGGAATGAGTGGAAGATTGCTTTCAACTGCCCATTAGGTAGCTTCCAATTCAAAGTCATGCCCTTTGGTCTCCAAGGAGCCCCTCCTGTATTCATGCAATTGATTAACAAAGTGCTGCATGAACATTTATATAAAGGGGTTCTAGTCTACTTGGACGACATCCTCATATTCAGTGAGACATTAGAAGAACATGTGAAACTAGTCTGACGAGTACTAAAGAAACTGTTAGCCACAAAACTTTATGCGAAGCTGTCCAAATGTGAGTTTCACAAAACTTCTCTGGACTACCTGGGCTACCGAGTGTCGAACGAAGGCATAGAGATGGATCCCGGAAATGTGCAAGCCGTACTTGACTGGCAGCCCCCTCACACCAGGAAAACAGCTGCAAAGTTTCCTGGGGTTTGCTAACTTCTACCGGCAATTCATCCCAGCCTTCACAGAAGTGGCTGTGCCGCTTACCGAACTGCTAAAGACAGGACCCTCCCCCGCAAAGACACAGCCGATGCAGCTGTTAGCCTGGATGCTAAGCTGTCAAAAAGGATTTGAAAGCTTGAAACAACTGTTTGCAGAGGAGCCCATCCTTCAGCACCCAGACCCAGATAGGCAGTTCATTGTACAGGCTGATGCCAGTGATGTTGCAGTGACAGCAGTGCTCCTCCAGGAAGACCCCCAGGGATGGCTGCTTCCTTGCGCATATGTGTCCAAAAAACTCACGGACACCGAGCGGAGATGGGCAGTATGGGAGAAGGAAGCCTTTGCTGTTCGCTGGGCTCTTCTATCATGGTGGCACTTCGTAGAGGGAGCCAAGATCCCCTTTGAGGTATGGTCAGACCATAAAAACCTCGAAGCCTTAAAGACCCCATGAAGGCTCTCCCCCAAACAGGTCTGCTGGGCGCAGTACTTCAAGCAGTTTGATTTCAAGCTGAAATATATCCCAGGGGGGAAGAACCTGCTTGCAGATGCCCTCTCAAGGAAACCCAAATATGACAGCCAGAGGGAGGACATCATCCATGCCATCATCCCAGACATGCAGAGTATGGCTCAAGTCACTACCCAGAGTCAGGCCATCAATGATCCCATCAATGGGAAGCTAACTGCCGACTTGAAGGCAGCACTATCTACATCAGTACGGGTCGTCAAAGTGTCTCTATTGTCAGCTAGCCATGGATCACCATGGCTAGCCAACAATCGAGACACTTTGATGACCCGTGATGGACTAGCTTGGAAAGGCTCGAAAATTTACATCCCCAAGAGCATGAGACTCCTGGTGCTCCAGCGCAGCCATGATTCTCGATTAGCTGGTCATTTTGGATTTCTAAAGACCCTTCATCTGATTAGACGGCAGTTTTGGTGGCCAAAGATGAAAGCTGATGTGGAGGACTATGTAAAAAGTTTTGCCATATGTGCCAGCAATAAGACAAGACCAGGGAAGCCTCCCGGTTTGCTTCAACAGGTAGCTGAGGCCAGCTGCCCATGTGAAGACATAGCTATGGACTTTATAGTAGAGCTCCCGGAAAGTGGCGGAAATACTGTAATATGGACTGTGATAGACCTGTTCTCCAAACAGGCCCATTTTATTCCTTGTTCTGAACTTGCCTTGGCTAAGAGATTAGCCAAGATGTTTGTCAAACAGATCTACCGGCTGCATGGAGTTCCACAATGGATGATCTCCGATTGAGGAGTTCAGTTCACCGCTAAGTTCTGGAGGGAGTTCCTGAGGTCCATTGGGTCATCTCTGTCACTGCGTTTTTTTATTTACCAGCTGAGCTCTCATTTCTGGACTATCAGACTTTCCGTAGCTTTCCAAGAATTGTTATCAGTAAGCTAAACTGCACATGTCCACCCCACATTCCTTCACACTCCTTTCCTTTGTTCTCTTGCCAGAGGTCCGGCTGCTGAGAAGCAGCTGGCACGAACTTCATTTCAAAATGTAGCTAATTAGATCAGTTAGTTGTTTTATTTTCTTTATAACAAATAAATGAGTTTTCTTAGAATATATCTTCGGGTTTTGTTTTCTTAAAGTATACTTGCAAGGAAATGTCTCGATCCACCCCTCATAATCAGGTGCGATTATCCCAAAAGCAGAATGGGATTAATCAACGCCCTGACATCTGGTAGCAGAGGGCAGTTGAAATTTATGGCTTTTTCCTTGTTTGTTACTTTTGATGATAAGCGCATAGGCAATTAGTTTTTAACTACTGAGGTATGCTAATTATTTTTTGCAAACTGCTGAGAAAGAAGAAAAAGGGCAAAATGAAGCCCAGAGCTTTTTCTTTTAGTGATGAAAGTGAGGACGAGGACGAAGCAGAAGAAGACTGGACAGTTGTTCCGAGATGTTCCAAGAGGGCCACAAAAGGAATCCCTCCACAACGATATTCTTGGCAACTGACAAAAGCACCCTTGCCTTTGATTTGCAATGTTACACTTCCACCTGATAATTTCACACAAATCAAGCAGCTTCCTGATTCAGAGCAAGACAAATGGTATGAAGCAATGCAGGTTGAAATGGACAGTCTAAAGAAACTTAAAGTGTTTATACCTGCAAAACCTCCAGCAAACAAAAAGGTCATTGGCACTTGATGGGTCTACAGAATCAAAAAGAAACCAAATGGTGAATCACTGTACAAGGCCAGACTTGTAGCTCAGGGTTTCGCTCAACGTTATCCTGAGGACTACACAAATACCTACTCACCGACAGTTCGAACTGAAAGTGGAAAAATTGCTTTAGCCACTGCAACTATCCTTGGTTTAGAAGTTTTCCAATTCGATGTTGACACAGCTTATCTACATGCAGACCTAAATGAAGAGATCTACATGAGAAGTCCTCCAGGATTCCGACAGCAAGAAGGGGATACCTGGTTTCTAAACAAAAGTCTTTATGGTCTGAAACAGTCTGGTTTAATGTGGTATTTATGTCTTACTGACAAACTAAATTCAGTCGGCTTTATTAAGTCCGAAACTGATGAATGCATGTTCACAAAAAGATCTAACAATGCATATGAGATAGTTCTTGTTTATGTTGATGATATTGTTTATATTGGTCCAAATAAGCAAATGAGTGAAATTTTTGCCAAAGCTTTGCAGAGATACTTTACATTGAAATCATTGGGTCACATTAGCACTTATTTAGGTGTTCAGATTGAAAAAACACAGAAGGGGTTTAGTCTTTCACAAGAAGATAAAATTGAACAAATTTTGCATCATTGCAACATGAAAGATGCTAACACAACAAAGACACCCATGCAAACAGATTTTCATAACTTGACACAAGAAGCAAGTCCTGAGTTCGAGGATCAAACACTTTATCGTTCAATTATTGGGTCACTGTTATACATTAGTAGTTGGACCAGACCCGACATTGCACTTAGTGTTAATCTCTTGTCTCAACACGTAGGTAAGGCAAAACAGTTTCATTGGACATGCGTTAAGAAATTATTGAGATACCTAAAATACACTAAACACATGAAGTTATTGTTAGAACCAACACATACTGATTATGCAGAATTAAGTTGTTATGCAGATTCTGATTTGGCAAGTGATAAGAAATCACGTAAAAGTACTTCAGGTTATATGATGTTCTTAAATGGATGTCCTGTTTATTGGCAAGTACATAAACAGAATTTTGTTTCTTGTTCATCTACTGAAGCTGAATATGCTTGTGTTTCAGATGCATGTAATTCTCTAACTTGGTTTGATGCTTTAGTCACAGATATCTGGACACACCCGATTAGACCGATCACAGTGATGGAAGACAATGAATCGGTGGTTTATATTTCTGAATCACATTTCACAGGTTCTAGGTCCAGACACATTGACATCCGTTATCAAAACATAAAACATTTAGTGAAAAAAGGTTTTGTTAAAATGCAGTATGTATCTACACAAGATCAAATTGCTGATATGCTCAACAAACCACTTCCAGCAGCTCAACACGAGTATCTGCATAAGAAGATGTGCCTTATTTGATGATGTACCTGATATTCGCTCAACTGGCAAAAGAAGGGGATGTCATTGCGTTTTTTTATTTACCAGCTGAGCTCTCCTTTCTGGACTATCAGACTTTCTGTAGCTTGCCAAGAATTGTTATCAGTAAGCTAAACTGCACATGTCCACCCCACATTCCTTCACACTCCTTTCCTTTGTTCTCTTGCCAGAGGTCCAGCTGCTGAGAAGCAGCTGGCACGAACTTTATTTCAAAATGTAGCTAATTAGATCAGTTAGTTGTTTTATTTTCTTTATAACAAATAAATGAGTTTTCTTAGAATATATCTTCGGGTCTTAAAGTATACTTGCAAGGAAATGTGTCGATCCACCCCTCGTAATCAGGTGTGATTATCCCAAAAGCAGAATGGGATTAATCAACGCCCTGACAATCTCAGGGGCTAGCTTGGCTTTCCATCCGAGTACAAATGGAGCTGCGGAATGCGGTAATGCCATGGTGGAACAATACATCAGATGTTATGTAGATTACCAGCAAGATAATTGGGCTGACTTGCTTCCTTTTGTAGAAGTGGCCTACAATAATGCGGGGCATAGTAGTACGGGACTGATGCCTGTTCAGATTACAAGCGGCATGGAATTTGTCCCTATGCCAGAACTGCCGAGAGAACAGCCTTCTTCCATGACTGAATGAATGGATGGAGTCGTTAAAGAAAGCCCTGAATGATGTGGCTGAAGCATACAAAAAGCAAGCAGACAAATACTGATCTCTCCAATCCCCCTTTCGGGTGGGAGATCGCGTGTATCTTTCCACTAAATACTTATGTTTGAGGTTGAAGAATAAGAAGTTAGGACTGAAATATTTAGATCCCTTCCCCATAGTGAAAGTGATTAACCCAGTGACTGTACAGTTAAATCTCCCCTGCATACTGGGAAAAATTTATCCTGTTTTCCATTGCAGCCTGTTAAAGCCTGCTGTGGGATCTAAATTGAGACCTTAACCTGCTGCTCCCCCAAAGCTGATTGTGGTGCAGGGTGAGACTCATTATGAGGTCAAGAAGATTTTGGACTCTAGATTGCAGAGGGGACGTTTGCAATATTTGGTTCATTGGAAGGGATACCCCTTGTCTGAAGCCACATGGGTCAAGAGTTGGGATGTTTAGGCAGACACCTTAGTTAGGCAATTTCATGATAAATTCCTTGATAAACCTAAGGGTCCTCCTGGGGGGGGGAGAGGTGATTAACATGCTAATTGTGTTAACCCCTGACACCAGTCTTGTCCCAGGTTGTGTTCCTTTCCTGAGGGGGGGGGAGGCCTGTCAGGTTTGGAAGACAATTTTCTTCTTTTCTTCTTAACTGCCACATATTTTACCTGGGGAAGTTGGGAGGGGGTTGTTGTTGGAGCGGTAGAAAGTTAGTCATAACAATATTCCATATTCAAGGACTTTAACCTGCATCTGATGGAGACTGCCTGAAGATTGTATGCGGTGGAGTGTGAAGAGTTGATTGGACAATGCGATGAACTTGTGGATATGGGGCAGGGCTGTGAACTGCTAGCTGGGAGAGGAAAATCTGGAAGCTTTCAGATTTGGGTTTTCCCAGATGTGCCAACATGACATCTCTAATAAATTGGAACTTTGAGGGATCTCAGGCCTCAGAGCTTTATTTCATTGGGGGTGTTCCTTGGAACCCTGACACTTGCATTTTAGTAAGTTATGACATCTTCACTCATAAGTCATGGCAGGTTTTCTAGATGCTATAAGACATAGACTGAATTGAAAGGCTATAATTACACATACAGTATGATGATTCTTGCCTAGCTAGCTGTTCCCTTCACTACAAGAAGAATGACATAAAAAGGGCCGTGAAAGGGAATACCAAGAAGGAAAATATGTGGATATAGGAGTATTACAAATTCTTGCTAAACATGATAATATTCTTTCATGAGCATGACACAATAGCTTATTTGTAATGGGTGTGAGAAAGACCTTAGAATACTGGACCAAGACATACTGCCAAGGGAATGGTCAGAAAGAGGCAGCATAGCCCACAACTAGATAATGGGTGAGGCAAGAGGCTCAGAAGACACCTTCCTGATAAGGAACCCTATATTTCCTTAATTGTTCTGTCAAGAACTGGTATTTCTGTCTTTGCTCACGAACACATCATGGGACCTGCTTTAATATCACAATTTCTCGGTCCTTATAAGTAATCTTTTGATCCTCAGTGCTCTGATATAATTCTTCTCTTAATGATTTTTTACTAAATCGGACATTTTATGAGGTAATTTATTCTGCCTGGTATAATTTGTATAGACTTGGTAGACCTCGTCTATATTGTGCTGTACCAATTCCTTCTCTCTCCCAAGCGCACCAGCTACTATTTCCCCGATTATATCTTCAAGCTGCTCGTCTTTCGCTTCCGTCACATTCTGAAATCTAAGATAGAAGGCAGCGCGATCCATCTCCAAATGAATTATCTCCCCTTCCAACTCTCAATTTACTTACATTAATCATGCTTCACATCTGCCCATTTTATTCTCTGATTTCTCCACATTTGTTTCTATTCGGTCAAATCTTTGTTCATGAGCCACTAATATTTCTTGAATTTCCTCATATTTTGAGTGGATGTGCATGATTTCCTCTTTGATACTTGCCATTTCCTCCTGCACATCTTCAAACTTTTTCATTGTCTGTTCCCAATTCTTTGTAATAGTGTTTTGTATCATCTGTAGCATATTTTGAAGTTCCTGTCCTCCGACCCCTTTTTCTGGGGGTCTTACATCATCCGCCAATCCTCTTAATGCTGGAGATGTTGCCATGTGGGTGGGTACCGTTGAAAGGGTTAAGACCTTCTTCTTCGTCACTGTTTATTTTATTTATTTATTTTATTTTATTTTGAATTTGTATACCGCCCTTCTCCCTGAGGACTCAGGGTGGTGAACAGCCAAGTAAAAACATCAAGTACAAATATTAAAATACAGTTAAAATATACATATATAAATTTGGCCCCATTAATTAAAAACAATAAACAAAACACTTAAAAACACTTAAAAAAATTAGGCCAGCCTGGCTTGCTGGAAAAGGAAGGTTTTAAGGGCACGGCGGAAGGCACCGAGGTCTTGGATTCTCCTTATCTCTGGAGGCAATTGATTCCAGAGGGTAGGTGCCCCCACAGAGAAGGCCCTCCCCCTGGGGGTCACCAGCCTGCACTGTTTGGCTGATGGCACCCCGAGGAGGCCCTCTCTGTGGGAGCGCACGGGTCGATGGGAGATTGTCGGTGGCAGCAGGCGGTCTCGAAGATAGCTAGGCCCTATGCCATGGAGCGCTTTAAAGGTGATAACCAACACCTTGAAGCGCACCCGGAAGACCACTGGGAGCCAGTGCAGCTCGCGCAGGAGCGGTGTTACATGGGAGCGCCAGGCTGCTCCCGTCACTACCCGCGCTGCTGCATTCTGGACCAGTTGGAGCCTCCGGGTGCTCCTCAAGGGGAGCCCCATGTAGAGAGCGTTGCAGTAGTCAAGGCGAGAGGTGACGAGGGCATGAGTGACTGTGCACAGGGAATCCCGATCAAGAAAGGGCCGCAACTGGTGGATCAGGCGAACCTGACAAAAGGTCCCCCTGGTTACAGCCGTCAGATGTTCCTCCAAGGACAGCTGCCTATCCAGGAGGACTCCCAGATTGCGAGCCCTCTCTGTGGAGGCCAACGACTCGCCCCCAATAGTCAGTGATGGAGTCAACTGACTATATCGGGATGCCGGGAGCCACAGCCACTCAGTCTTGGAAGGGTTGAGCCTGAGCCTGAGCCTGAGCCTGTTCCTCCCCATCCAGATCCGCACAGCCTCCAGGCACTGGGACATCACTTCAAGGGCATCGTTGGGGTGGCCTGGGGTGGAGATGTACAGCTGGGTGTCATCAGCGTACTGGTGGTATCTCACCCCAAAGCCACGGATGATCTCGCCCAGCGGCTTCACATAAATGTTGAACAGGAGGGGCGAGAGGACCGACCCCTGAGGCACTCCACATATAAGAGGCCTTGAGGTCGACCTCTGCCCACCTGCCAACACGAACTGCGACCGGTCGGAGAGAAAGGAAGAGAACCACCGTAATACGGTGCCCCCCATCCCCAACTCTTCCAGCCGGTGCAGCATGATACCATGGTCGATGGTATCAAAAGCCGCTGAGAGGTCTAACAGGACCAGAACAGAGGAACAACCCCTGTCCCGAGCCCTCCAGAGATCATCAACCAACGTGACCAATGCCGTTTCCGTGCTGTGTCCAGGCCTGAAACCCGACTGGAACGGATCTAGATAGGATGTTTCCTCCAAGAATTGTGGAAACTGTCGCGCGACCACACTCTCAACAACCTTCGCCAGGAAGCGAAGGTTGGAGACAGGACGATAGTTGGCCAATATTGCCGGATCCAGGGACGGCTTCTTGAGGAGAGGCCTCACCACCGCTTCTTTCAAGGCGGCGGGGAAGTGACCCTCACTCAACGAAGCGTTGATAACACCCTGGAGCCAGCCTCGTGTAACCTCCCGGGAGGCCAGTACCAACCAGGAGGGACACGGGTCCAGTAAACATGTGGCCGCACTAAGTCTCCCCAAAATCCTGTCCACATCATCCGGAGTCACAGCATCAAACTCCTCCCAGGTAACATTCTCAAGACTATTCCTCATCACCCTGCCCTGATCTACCCAGTCAGAGTCCAAATCCCCCCGGATCTGAGCGATTTTGTCATACAGGTATTGTCCGAAATCTTCCACCCTGCCTTCCAAGGGATCTTCCCGCGCTCCCGGATGGAGCAGAGAGCGGGTTACCCTGAACAGGGCGGCCGGACGATTCCCTGATGACGCAATAGAGGCGGAAAAGTAGTTAAACTTTGCCGTCTTTATCGCCACTAGGTAGGTCCTAATATGCGACCTTACCAGTGTTCGGTCAGATTCAGCGAGACTGGCCCTCCAACCGCTCTCTAGGCGTCTTTTCCGGCGTTTCATCTCCCTCAGCTCCTCGGTGAACCAAGGAGCCGCGAGGGATCGACACCGGGTCAGAGGCCGCAAAGGCACGACTCGATCCAAGGCCCCACCAGCCGCCCGATCCCAGGCAGCTACCAGGTCCTCGGCTGAGTCGTGTGCCAGATCTTCAGGAATTGGCCCAAGCTCCGTCTGGAACCTATCAGGATCCATCAGGCGCCTGGGGCGGATCCATCTAATTGGGTCCGCCTCCCTGCGGCGGGGTGTAGCGGTTCAAAGGTCCAGACGAAGGAGTGAGTGATCTGACCATGACAAGGGTTTCATGTCTATATCCCCTATAATAAGACCACTCAACCACTAGCCAGAGACAAAAATCAGGTCCAGCGTGTGTCCCCCCCTGTGAGTGGGGCCATGAACTAACTGGGTCAGGTCCATGGCCGTCATGGAAGCCATGAACTCCCGAGCCATCTCTGACGTTTCACCAACGGACGGCAGATTGAAATCACCCATGACCATAAGCCTGGGTGTATCAACTGCCACCGTGGCTATCACGTCGAGTAGCTCGGGCAGGGCCGTTGCCACGCGGCAGGGAGCCAGGTACGTAAGCAGCAAGCCCATCTGAACCCCATGACCCCATCTCACAAAGAGGGACTCACACCCGGCAATCTGTGGCACAGTGGTCTCCCTCGGACCCAGACCTTCGTTAATAATAACCGCCACCCCCCCCGCCCCTCCCCTGGGCCCTCGGCTGATGGAATGCTCTGAAGCCTGGTGGACACATCTCAACCAGAGGGACCCCTCCCTCCGGGCCCAACCAGGTCTCCGTAATACCCGCCAGGTCCGCTCCCCCCTCTTGAATAAGATCGTAAATGAGGGGGGCATTATTTACCACGGACCTGGTGTTGCACAACATCAGCCGGAGGCCCAGGTCCTGAGTATCTGAGCCACCTAGTATCCGAGGGGAGCCTTGAGGACCGGGGCGTGCAATCGCTCTCAAGTAGCGAGTGCGCACCCCCGGCACAAGATAAGGTCCTCTGCTCCCGCCATATCTGCCCCTCCCATCCACCGTGCTGATGACATCCCCAATCCCTCGTCCTGCGCCCTCCAGACCGTTACCCTGTGCCAGGCTGGGCCCTGACCTAGGTGGATTACCCCCCCATCCCCTTTGGTCACCCTCCCAGTTCCCCTTAAAAGATTATTAAAAACCCTAATTAAAAAACCCCTCAATCCCCGCTTTAAAACATGCCACCTCTCGGGGCTCCAAAGCCCGTCCTTAAGGTAGGCCTTCGATAGAGTGGAAGGCCATCGCCACGAGAGGGGGGCATCTCGCAGCGCAAGCAAATCTGCCGAGGTATAAGCCATACAAGTATGATGAGATGGAAAAGGGGAACCTTGGATGTCAGCGAAATTTAAAGATAGTCATTGAGGTGAGAGATGGCAAAAGAGGCTGGCCAGGATGAAGCTGGGGCCCCTTCACTCTCTCACAGTGATGGGGCGACCAGATCAGATGGTTGCAGTGCAGGCGGATGGCCACAGCCGTTCTCTCACCGCGGCTGGATGTAAAAGGCCAACAATAGTCACTTTCTCCCTGCAGATGGAGCAGCAGTCCTTGACCTGGACTCTCAGCTTCTCCCTCCAGCCTGCAATCTCTCCTCCCCCGAGCCAAGGTGGAAATCGGGCATAATTGCACTGTTGACATAATTGCAAGCTTCCACCGCCTACCCCACTCTTGCATGTACTGGCTATTTATTTATTTATTTATTTATTTATTTATTTATTTATTTATTGGTTCAATTTATATGCCGCCCTTTTCTGGAGACTCAGGGCGGCTTACAATGTGTTAAGCAATAGACTTCATACTTTTGTATAAACCTGCTTAGTAGGGCTTTTGGCCCTTCTAAGTGGTGTTCTTTTTTATACAAAGTCATCTTCTTGTCCCCACAGACCGGGTCCTCATTTTACCTACCTCGAAAGGATGGAAGGCTGAGTCAACCTTGAGCCTGGTGAGATTTGAACTTGCAGTAATTGCAGACAGCTGGTGTTACTTAACAGTGCATTAGTCCACTGCGCCACCAAAAGGATTGCAAAGTAATTTCAGAGTCAAGAGCCAGAAATCCAATTTTCTACTCAATTCAATCCCCAAGAACCAGAAATCGAGTGTAATGTTTGAAAGTGAATCAGCCAAAAAAAAGAAAGAAAGAAAAGAAACTTTCTCCTCTTTTCTTGCACAGTAAATTTCCAAGCCACCACAAGGTGGTGCTATTGCCTCAGTCTCAGTTAGATCAGTTCTTCCTACCTCTTGTCCCAGCGAAGCTCTTACTATTCAGCACTTCCGGAGAAACTCAAAAATGCTAGTCACAATGGCTCCTTACTCACTATCAAGCCCAGGTAAGTCCAGCTAAGTTTGATTCAAGAATATAGAAAGTCCCAGGATTTTCCACAAAACACTTCAGTCACAGCACTCTTGAAAACACCCACGCCGATCTTCTCAAAAGGCAATCTTAACAAGTACAGCCTCTGCCGCCACTTAATCACTCCAGCCTTGCTGGAGTCAGTCGACTTGCCGCTTTCAATGGAGCCTCCCACGCTCTCTCTCGTCGGCTTTCCCTTGTACACACACCTTTCCAAGCAGTCTGATCCCAGCACGGGTTCCTCCGCTTCACTTATCTCTGTGTTGTGGGCAAATCTTCTTCCATTGGGCGCGAGCCTGGTTTCGGGGCTACCATCTGAAGCCCTCTTCCTCCGCTGGCATCTTGAGGGGGGGATTTCCCTTTGCAAAACCCCGCCGATTGCACTTCGGTGGGCTTGCTAGAGCTTCCCCTCTTCTATACCCACCTCAACAAGGTGGGCAATGGCCAATTCATGCCGCTCGGTGGATAAAATCCAGCTAAGGGACCAGGAGCGATCCACCTTAGTTGTAGTCATCAGTGACGTCACGCCCGGAACTCAAATTAGTTCATATGGTTGTGATTTTTATCTAGTTTATTCCATGAGGCCAACATCAATTTTGCAAGTATGAAAATCCAGTTGTCGTCCCCCCCATCTCCTTTACAGACTGAGAAGCTAAGGAGGATCCTTCTTGAACCTCTTGCCCCACCCACTATCTAGCTGAGGCTATGCTCTCTATTATCTTATCACTTGGCAGATCTCTTTGCCCAGTGTCCCAAGGCCTTTTCCACATACCATTATATCCTTGGGGGAGATGAAAAATTAAATTTCTACATAATAAGAACAAGAGATAAGGAAATGGCTGCAGGAATCAACTCTGCTTCTGAAAACATCAGTTCCAGCACAAGACCTTAAATTCAAACACATGTGTTATGGAATTAGCTGGCGTCTCAAAGATTTTGCCCAGTTGAGAACTTGGAGCAGAAGCCATAGTCACCATAGGGAAGCTGTTGCTTGTTTGCAAAATGGTTGCCAAGATGGCTTAGCCAGACAAGACCAGGAGGTTTAGCCTAGGAAGAAAGTTATTTCCATCACCAGTGTGCCCATAGATATGACACAGGAAATCTCAGACAAAAGATTTTGTTTGTTGTGGTCTACTAAAGTTCATGGTAAGCCAGTTGATATTTTCACCATAGCCTTTAAGCTTTTTCTTTTGGGCCACTGCCTAGCTTTTTTTGTGGCAATTTGCCCAGATTAAAGACCTCATCATCGAAGGTAAAGTCTATTTCTGTGTTTAATCAGTGTTGCTACAAGGTGATTGGCAGGAAAAAGCAAACTCCACTGCAGTGAATGGGACTTCTGTTCATTATACTTAGAAAAGGTGATGACAAGGACTTAGCTGCATTTCATGGCAACTCATGCCATCACTTTATCCTTCTATCCATTGGCAAACCCTTCCCTGCTCTTACCTTTCTATCCAACTATCCATTGGAACTTTCTACTCTCAGCCTCAGGCAGGGCATGGGAGAGCTTAATATACACCTTCCCTTTCTCAAATCTACACCTTTCACTGCATTGTACTCACCTGTTTTTTCTACTGTTGCAAATTTGATTTGGCCTGTTCCAGAAGGTGTGTCTTGGTAAGTGAGTAAACCACACAAATCTGCTACCATGAAGCTATAGGATTCTGGAGTCATGTAGGTGTGTCTCTTGAGTATATAAATAAGCAGAAATGTGCCATACTTCAAAGGCGTGCCAGCGTGATTTTTATAAGACAGCAAAAGGTATGTATTCTTGCGCTTTTTAATCAGCAGTGAAAAACTGCTCAGAACTCCAAGACTAGATTTCCTGCTTGCCTTCTGAAGACCAAACTACATATTACATGTAGTTGTTTGTTTCTGAGCTGTTATTGACAGTTATCCCCAACCAGACGTTGCTTCATCCATTCCTCACCATCTCTCTTTCTGTAAAAGTTACCAAGTCAATTTTCCACTGCCCTCCAGAACAGAAAGGTATAGTATCTTTTCCCCAACAAATAGGAAATTGTAGGGATTTCTATAGGTGGGTGGATAGTTAGTAGGAAAGTATTAAAAGTATTGAGTCTCCATCATGTCAGCTCCTGATTGCAGCTTCCAAGATTTCTTATCAGTAATTAGTGGTAACCAACACAAGTATATCAAGATGAACTTTGGCTCTTTGTAATAAATCTGTGGGACTATACCATAGCATAAAATACCTGAATTCCAATGCCTTTGCGCATCGCATGTCCCTTGAGAATTCATTGTGATATTTAATCCCAGGTAGGTCTGTGTAAGATTACAGTCTTAATATAACTGTGCAGATTCAACTCTTTGAAGTCTGTGGACTGAGGATTATGGTATTAGATTTCCATCTTTAGCAAGGCAGGAAAGTTGAGTTGCAGAAAGTCAATTTGCTATTTCCCTTACCAGGAAAGTCAGACTTTGGATGACCAATCCTCTGATGAAATAGAGAGTCTTCCCTCTAAGTAGACTTCACTTTTTGCGATGTGAATGAATTGGCTTACTGTACTCAGTAAAAAGTAGTTTTAAATTGATTGAGTTCACTTATGTGAATAGTTCTAATGAAGGAAATATGGGACAGATTTGTAAGGGAAATAGAATTGCATTTCACGTATATTAAAAAAGTTGCAGATTGACTGGAGGAGATTTTGTTCCATGATCTGAATTGTCAGAACTAGAAAGGAGTAAAGAAGATGGCTGAGATGATTACTTTAAAATAAGAAGAGTGAAGAGTTGTAGGGTTCTTTTTAAATAGAATTTTCCAATGCTATGGCATCATAACTGTTTAAACATATATTTGCTGTTTTATCAGTCTTTCCTCTCTGGAACTCACAATAACCCTGCCACATGAGGTTTATTCCACAATGAGAGTTTCGCATTAACTGACAATCTAATTGAATCCCTGCTTAGATGCTATAGAATCCCTCAAATTCTACAGCAAAATAGGTTTCCTTAGTTGTTGATTATCTTCTTTGTTATATTATTCTCTTTACATTTTTAACATTTCTCCATTTCTCTAGGGTATGATATCCCTACTTTTGGCAATTCTTTAGCTGATAAAGAATTGATATGGTTATAAATAATACTTTTCATTCAAATGATGTTTTTTCAGTTCATTTCAGTAGAAAGCAGCTATAATCTGGGCTAATAATTTCATCTAACCCCATTCACTTGCTGCTGATTATCTGCTTGAATAGAGGTTAGGAAAAAACATCTAGTGTACACCATTCCCAAATGTCATCCAACTTCAGCACCAGATTAGTAATGGAGGTCACCAAATTCATATCAATTAACCCTTCAGATTGCCCGATGTATCTCCACTTAGGAACAGTGTGATCATGTTATGGCTTTCTTAGAAGGAGGAAAAGAAATAGTTTCACCATTTATCTTAAGCAGTCTTAAGAGTTCATGCTCAAAAATATCATTATGAGTAGCACTGATGTCCTATTTTACAATCTTTGCTGATAATAGATAATTGATTATTTTAGGGCATGTCTAGCATACATAAGGGTAGATACATATTTTTTACAAGGGACTTTTGTTTCTAAAACAGGTTTCAAAAAGCACTAGGAAACATGAAGACCAAACATTTTGCTCTGCTGTGTATCCTCATGATGTTCTGTCAACTGCTACAAGCTGATAGTGAAACAGTGAAAGAGAGAAAAAGAGAGAGACTAAATAATGGCAGAGGGGGAAGAGCCCAGGCTGTACATAATAAGAATGCCAAGAGCCAGAGAAACAGAGGACAAAGAGGCTCTCCCACAAAAGGGAAGTTTATAAATAAAGAGAAGGCTGAATGTTCCTGGATTGTAAATGAGAAAGAGACCACTCTGCTAAAGGTAGACTGCAAAAAAGGGGAAGATGCCTTTTCCTGTGCTTTTTCTGGCAGCCCACCTACCTGCCCATGGTATGCAGAAAACCAGAAGGTCTTCTGGAAGGAAATCACTCGATCTCTAAAGAAGCAGAAGAATCTCTGTAAGGACCCCAAGACTCTTTTAAAATCTAAAGTCTGTAAGACCGGGCCACCTACTGCCCATCTTAGACTGGTTATGGAAGCCAAGCCAGAGACCCCAACACCCCAACAGCCAAAGAAAGAATCCAGTGATTGTGTGGAAGATATTGATTATGTGGATCAGAGAAAGGTGGCTGAAGAGTACTGCTCTGAGATGTGGCAAAATCTTTGCTACTTCATCATTTCAATGATACAAGATAAAAAGTGCAATTAGAAATGCAAGGGAGGTGGACCAAAAGCCTTGAGTTATGGGCACAACTGTCTTGCAAACAGTATCAAGAGCAAACAATCTGAATTATTTTCTGGTGCATCTAGTCAAACTCCACTTGTAAAAGTAAATGCAATGTGTTTTGTTCTTTTGCTTAAAAAATGTGACTGTAACTATTAATCCTCCATCTGTCACCCGATCCTTCCTTCCTCTGTGTAACTTGGGAAAAAAGTATCAAATGAAAGGGATAAATCTGATGAAAGGGCTGCCAGCAATTGCTTTCTATGTCATAATATGTAATACGAATACAAAGGCACATTTTTATTAGGCCAATTTGATGTTTGCACATCAGTGCCCAAGATGTCTAAGAACACTTTATCAAGCAAAATGAGAAGAAAAGGAAGTCTGGGTGGTGGGGGTGATATATTGTATTTAGGAAAGGAAGAGTAAAAATGAGCTTTTCATCTTTTATTGTATTACAATAGTGTTATTGTATCTTTTCATCAAAGATACAATCAAACTATTTTTCAATGGATCTCAGGGGTGTCTGGTGGTGGGAAAGTATTAAAAAAGTCAAGATGGAGGCTACAGCCATGCAATCAAAGTCTCATTCCCATTGTGGCACAGGTAAAAGAGTGCCAGGCTTGGATAAAAATGGATTTGTATAGTGAGCTATGCAAAAGTTACAAAGATGTGAAAAGTTCCATGTATTGCTTCATTTTTTCCTGTATATTTCTAGTCAAAAGTGATTATTTCAGTGCTATGCACTTTTTTTTACTTTTGAATGTACATTGCTAAAAATAAAGCCTTTTGAAATTGTTTTCTGTGGTTCTGTCTTCTGCTTGTCCCAATTTTCTTTCCTATGTGTGCATAATTTGTATGCAGTCCAAAATGCACTAACTAAATTTTTAGTAAGTCTGATGGCCACCAGCATTTCAGTCTAGCAAATGGAATTGAGCAGCATAGAGAATTTGGGGGAAGAGAAATCCATGGGACAGAATTGGCAATAGTAATGTAGAAATGAACTGCTCTAACTGTCTGCAAAATTTGTCCTCCACCCTAATGAGGCAAGGGTGTTAAATTTTGTCAAATGGAATCACTATTTTAATGGGGAGGGCAAATTGGAGGTTCTGAGAGGCCCCATAGTCTTGGATATATTCAAGACTGGGGGGTGGAGGGAACAGAACAGAATAACAGAGTTGGAAGGACCTTGGAGGTATTCTAATCCAACCCACTCCTCAAGCAGGAAACTGTATACCAAACCTTCAGAAAAAAGTTACTTTTATATATATATAAAATATATAAAATATATATAAAATATATATAATATATATAAAATATATATTATATATATAAAATATATTATAATATATATATATATATATATATATACATACATATATACATACACATATACATACATACATACATACATACATACATACATACATACATATATATATATATATATATCTTTTTTCATAGGCTTTTATGTGCATATTCTTTCTAGCCAGGTTCCACCTATGTAAGCTAAGTTGTTCTTCAGCCCTAGTTCTGTGAAATCTCATTCACAAGTTTCTGGGCTTTTTGTATCTTGCTGAAAAGCAACAACTCTGTCTCCCAAATTGCAACACAGAGTTGTTGCTTTTCAGCAAGATACAAAAAGCCCAGAAACTTGTGAATGAGATTTCACAGAACTAGGGCTGAAGAACAACTTAGCTTACGTAGGTGGAACCTGGCTAGAAAGAATATATATATGCATATTCTTTCTAGCCAGGTTTTACCTACGTATGTTAAGTTGTTCTACAGCCCTGGTTCTGTGAAATCTCATTCATAAGTTTCTGGGCCTTTTTTCTGCTGACAAACTGCAACTCTGTGTTGCTCTCTGGGAGACTCAGATAGCTATTTCTGCCTATTAAGGCGTCATCAGTGAGCCACACCCACTTCTCAGATATCCTCCCTGTAAAGGTACAATGCATCTTTTTTCCTTTTTCGTAGGCTTTTATGTGCATATTCTTTCTAGCCCGGTTTTACCTACGTATGTTAAGTTGTTCTTATTTGCCTTTGATCTGAGTACTCTAAATTCACCTCATTTAATCATTTGTTTTTTTGAATATCATTTTAATGTTAACATTTAGCACCCACAGGCAGTCAGAAGTATAAGCTCTTTTGAAGATTTAAAACATGTTTAGTCATTCTTCTACTCTAACAAGCAAGAGCCATGTGGGTTTGATACAACAGTATGTGATTTCAAATAAATTTTGCTAGTGCAAACTAATTTTAGAACACCTTCAGATACCAATTCAGATTTCCAGTCTCTGCAAGGTGGAGTTATTCTATCAGCCTGTTTCCCCAAACTCAGACCCATGGCTTTCAATGTTAGAGGTAGAGAGGTAAGACGAAAAAGCTCCATAAATATTTTTTGGGGAGGTTGTAATCCTGGTCCTATAACATTTTGTCATGGGTTGTCATTTCTTGGGACACAGAGCATTTTCACAAAATGACTGGCCTCACCTTTCTTCCCTTGTCTTCCACTTTTGCATTAAAGGTATATGCAGGGAAGTTCAAAAATAATCACACAGCAACTTCCACCTGTGGTCAAGCCTGCCCTCTAGACATTTTTCATCCTCTCTGGCTGAGCAGTAGGTAGAAGATCCATCCAATGCTTGTCCATCCAATGGCTGAGCAGCTGGTTACTCAGGTTGACACAAAATGCTGATTGCATATATTGAACATACTAAGGGATAAATTAGATGTAACTCAGACATCATGTTTTGGATTTCTTCTGATTATAGACACATGATGACTGGTATACACTGCAATGCTATCCTTTGCATTGATAGCATCAAGCAAATGGAGTAAGTGATGTGTTTTGTAATTGAAGCAGATGATGTAGTTTGGTTTTTGTTTTCAACCATAATAAATAAAATTCTTACAAACAATGCTGATATCCCCACCTCTCAGGATCATCTCATTTGCATGCCATGCAGATTCTTTCTCCCTCTGTCTCTGGCACTTATTCCCTGGTGAGAGCATTGGTCTCTGCTTTCTTATCTCCCAGGTACAATCGCAGACCTCCCTCCTTTGTTTTCACCCAAGATTTCTCATTAACAGTTCCCCCAGCTGGACAGAACATGAGGACTCCTACCCATTACTGTGAGAGGGTAGTGGTGACTCTTCCGATTAACTTAGTCTTGCTTCCTGGACATTGGAAACCATCATTATAGACCCCTAGGCCATGTCTAGGCCAAATTTGTATTATCACTCTAGTGTTTTAAATGTATTCTAGGGCAAAGCTTCTTGTGCTGCGAGATTCCCCCCTCTCGCAGGCCTGGCCCTCTATGTTATCGAGGGCCCACCTTAATGGGGTTTGGGACCCCGAGAGGTGGCATGTCACAAAAAGGGGATTGAGGGTTTTTTTAAAGATATTTTTAAATAGACTTTTAAGGGGTTCTGAGGGGGGGGAGGTTATGTGGGTTTGGGGGAAAAACACCCACGGGGGTTGGAGACTAGTCCGGCTGCTATTAATGGTGCCATAGGGGGTACGGACTCTGGGGAAAAGGGGACTGTTAGAATGCCCTCTAGTGAGGGCTTCTCCATTAATACGCTGAGTGGGAGGGGCAGGGGGCCATATCATGTGGTGGGGACACACGCTCGCTATCTCCGAGCGATTGCGTGCCCCGGTCCCCTTAGCTCTTCCCATTCCCCAGGCTGCTCAGAGTCTCCGGCTGATGTTGTGTAATGCCAGGTCTGTAGTAAATAAAGCCCCCCTCATTTGTGATCTTATTCAGGAGGGGGGAGCGGACCTGGCAGGTATCACGGAGACCTGGTTGGACCATGAGGGGGGAGTTCCCCTTGTGGAGATGTGCCCATCAGGCTTCCGTGCATTTCATCAGCCAAGAGCTCAGGGCAGGGGCGGGGGGGGTGGCGGTCATTCTAAGAGAAGATCTTGATCCGAGGGAGACCACTGTACCTCAGATAGCCGGATGTGAGTCCCTTTTTGTGAAGTGGGGTCGTGGGGTGCAGATGGGTCTGTTGATCACGTACCTGGCTCCCTGCCACGTGGCAACGACCCTGCCCGAACTCCTCAATGTTATAGCCGAGGTGGCGGCTGATACCCCCAGACTTGTGGTCATGGGGGATTTCAACCTGCTATCCATCGGTGAAACATCTGAGGTAGCTCGGGAGTTCATGGCTTCCATGACAGCCATGGACCTGACCCAAGTAATTCACGGCCCTACTCATATGGGGGGACACACTCTGGACTTAGTTTTTATCTCTGGTCAGTGGTTGAGTGGCCTTGATATAGGGGATGTAAATATTGAACCCTTGTCATGGTCTGACCACTCGCTCCTTCGACTTGACTTTCTGACTGCCGCACCCCATTGCAGGGAGGCGGAGCCGACCAGGTGGTTCTGCCCTAGGCACCTGATGGACCCTGACAGGTTCCAGATGGAGCTTGGGCCATTTCCTGAGACTCTAGCTCATGACTCGGCTGATGACCTGGTGGCCGCCTGGGATAGGGCGGCTGCCGGGGCTTTGGACTGGGTCGTGCCTTTGCGGCCTCTGACCCGGCACCGAACTCACTTAGCTCCTTGGTTCTCCAAGGAGCTGAGAGAGATGAAGGGCTGGAAAAGACGCCTAGAGAGTGGTTGGAGGGCCAGTCGTTCCAAATCTGACTTGACACTGGTAAGGTCTCATATTAAGACCTACCTAGTGGCGATAAAAGCGGCTAAATCTAGCTATTTTGCCGCTCTTATTGCGTCATCAGCTGCCCTGTTTAGGGTGACCCGCTCCCTTCTTCATCTGGGAGCGCGGGAGGACCCCTTGCAAGGCCGAGCTGAGGATTTTGTACAGTATCTGGATGATAAAATAACTCCGATTCGGGAAGACTTGGCTGCCGACTGGGTTAGTTCAGATGAGATGACTGAGGCAGGCCTTGAGAGTGTTATCTGGGAGGAGTTCGATCCTGTGGCTCCCGAGGATGTGGACAGGATCTTGGGACGGCTGAACGCGACCACATGTTTATTGGACCCGTGTCCCTCCTGGTTGGTGCTGGCTTCCTGGGAGGTTACACGAGGCTGGCTCCAGGGGATTATCAACGCTTCTTTGAGTGAAGGTGTCCTGCCGGCCGCCTTGAAAGAGGCGGTGGTGAGGCCTCTCCTCAAGAAGCCATCCCTGGATCCGGCTGTTTTGGCTAACTATCATCCAGTCTCCAACCTTGGTTTTATTGCGAAGGTTGTTGAGAGTGTGGTGGTGCGACAGCTTCCCCAGTACCTGGATGAAGCTGTCTATTTGGATCCGCTCCAGTCCGGCTTCAGACCTGGGTACAGCACGGAAACAGCATTGGTCGCGTTGGTGGATGATCTCTGGAGGGCTCAGGATAGGGGTTGTTCCTCTATCCTGGTCCTGTTAGACCTCTCAGCGGCTTTTGATACCATCGACCATGGTATCATGTTGCACCGGTTGGAGGGGCTGGGGGTAGGGGGCACCGTTCTGCAGTGGTTCTCCTCCTACCTCTCTGACCGGTTGCAATCTGTGTTGACAGGGGGGCAGCGGTCGACCCCAAGGCGCCTTGTCTGTGGGGTGCCACCAGGATCGGTCCTCTTGCCCCTCCTGTTCAGCATTTATGTGAAGCCGCTGGGTGAGATCATCCGTGGTTTTGGGGTGGAGTTCCATCAGTACGCTGATGATACTCAGCTGTACATTTCCACCCCAGACCATCCCAACAATGCCTTGGAAGTGATGTCCCAGTGCCTGGAGGCCGTGCGGGTCTGGATGGGGAGAAACAGGCTTCGACTCAACCCTTCCAAGACTGAGTGGCTGTGGCTGCCGGCGTCCCAGTATAGCCAGCTGATGCCATCGCTGGTTATTGGGGGCGAATCATTGGCCCCCACAGAGAGGGCCTGCAACTTGGGTGTCCTCCTGGACGCACGGCTGTCTTTAGAAGGGCACATGACGGCCGTGGCCAGGGGAGCTTTTTATCAGGTTCGCCTGATACGCCAGTTGCGCCCCTTTCTGGACCAGGACTCCCTACGCACGGTCACTCAAGCACTCGTCACCTCTCGTCTGGATTCTTGTAACGCTCTCTACATGGGGCTCCTCTTGGGGTACACCCGGAGGCTCCAACTGGTGCAGAATACAGCCGCACGGGGGATTATGGGAGCAATGGGGCGCTCCCATGTGACTCCTCTCCTGTGCGAGCTGCATTGGCTTCCAGTGGACTTCCGGGTGCGCTTCAAGGTGTTGGTGATCACCTTTAAAGTGCTCCATGGCTTGGGGCTGGGGTACTTACGGGACCGCCTTCTGCCACCAATAGCCTCTCACCGGCCGGTTCGCTCCCACAGAGAGGGCCTCCTCAGGGTGCCGTCGGCCAGACAATGCCGGCTGGCGACCCCCAGGAGGAGAGCCTTCTCTGTGGTGGCACCTACCCTTTGGAACAATCTACCCCCAGAGATATGAGTGATCTCCGACCTCAGGACTTTTCGTCGGGCCCTAAAAACTTACTTTTTTCAGTTAGCCGGTCTGTCTTGATTTTAGGGTTGGTTTTTAAAATTTTGATACTGATTTTAAATTGACAAATTTTAAATTATGGGCCAAATTTATTAATTATTTTAAATCTGTTTTTAATTGTAATGTTATGTATAAATGTTTTTATTTTGGCTGTTCACCGCCCTGAGTCCGAAAGGAGAAGGGCGGTATGGAAGTTTGAATAATAAAATAAAATAAATAAATTAAGATCCAATATTCCTCTCCTCCAGATAATCTCCATGAAGCTTCAGGTCCTAACACAGACCTTGTTTTTTTTTCCTTTTGGTCACCCCAAGCAGAAGGTTCTTTGCCCCCTCCTGCATACACACACAAGGGTTGTGTGTGTATGTGTGTGTACATGTGTGGGTGGATGGGTAGGAATGTATGCCTTTGACTCCTTGTTGACTCATGGCTGTGCAAGTCACTGCAGTTTTCTTGGCAAGATTTTGAAAATGATTTGCCTTTGCCTTCTTCCTAGGGCTGAAACAGAGTGGGCCAAGGTTACCTAGTTGACTTCATGCCCAAGGTCAGACTAGAAATCATAGTCTCCCAGTTTCTAGCTTGCTGTCTTAATCACTGCCCCAAACTGTTCCAAGTTACCTCCCTCCATTTCTTCTTTCTTTCTTTCTTTCTTTCTTTCTTTCTTTCTTTCTTTCTTTCTTTCTTTCTTTCTTTCTTTCTTTCTTTCTTTCTCTCTCTCTCTCTCTCTCTCTCTCTCTCTCTCTCTCTCTCTCTCTCTCCTTCCTTCCTTCCTTCCTTCCTTCCTTCCTTCCTTCCTTCCTTCCTTCCTTCCTTCCTCCCTCCCTCCCTCCCTCCTTCCCTTCCTTCCTTCCTTGGAACATCTCAAAGAAACAACTGCTGTCTACCCACACTGTCCACATGAAATCAGAAACATACAGAGGAATAAAGCTCACCATTAGAAGAAAAAGCTTCATCCTGAAATAGCCTCAGCTGTCCAACATCTAATTCCAACTGCATTAGAATGATTTTTTTTTTAGTATAATAGGGCAAAGCTCTTTGGGGAACAGGAGGTTATGTCTGTGGGCAACATAATGCAATTTCTTCTAATATTTGCTTCCTCAAAACTCTATTTTGTCCCATTTTCTACATATCTACATGGTTCTTGGGAGAGGCCACTCTGGGGTTGAATCACATTAAAATTCTAACAATAGAAAGGTTCTTCTCTCTGCTTCAATCTTGTGAATGAACCTAATTTGAACTTATTTGGGATATTCTGGGTTCAGAGGTTGTTTTCAATTGATAGCAATGGTCACCAATGCCTTTGACCAGTGCACTGTCTTTGAGGTAAAAAACATCTGGCTGCTGATTCAAGACTTCATCACCTCTCATTGAGAAGTACCTTTGACTTTGTGTTTGGAAACAGCTTCTGCCAAATGTAGAAACTGGTTTTGTAAGGCACATTAAGTTTGCTTGGATTAACTTCCCTGCCCCCACTTCCCATTGTAATTCAAGATTTTGTAGAAGACACCTGCAATGTCTTCTTCAAGCATTCTAAGATATGTCAGGAATGTCTACAGGATGTGATTTTAAAAAAGGTCAAGATGATGACTGCAATAGTTTGAGTGAAGCTCAACACATACCAAACAGGTGTACTTTTGATTGCATTGCCATGACCATCATCTTCACTTTTTTATCATAACCCAAGGACACTCTTGAATATGCAAAGGATCTGCCCCATAAGTCTCTGAGAGAGGCTATGTTGATTTGCAGTACTATCTTCCTCTCTTTCCATGGTAGGAAAGTCTCTTCTGCGCTACTGGACTGTTCACTCTATGGCTATGTGTAATGTTAACATTTTAGGGTTTGACTCTTCAATTTTACTGGCTTTAGATTTACTCCACAGCAGCCAATAAGTAGAGGCTGAAGTTAGGGAGTTGGATAGATTGCTGTTGTTGTTTTCTTCAACAAAGCCCCACACTTATTCAATGCACTTGTTGGGTTTCCGAAAAAGGTGCCTTAGTCATGATGATATGTAATATGTAGCAGTTTGCATAATGCCAGATGAAATATTACCTACACTCTGTGCTCCCAGTTTCCAAGATGAGGTTGCTGCTGCCTTGATTCTCTGTAAGTGTTTATGGCAGCCCAACTGCAAGCCTTGTGGTTCTTGGCAAACTGTGACCAAATCCACCTACAACTTCCCCTCTTCTTCTTCTCTCATGGAAACTCAGTGTGTACATTTCCATTGCTTTCCTGCTCAACTTTACTAACTCACCTGCTTGGCCCCAGTTCAAACTCCACACCTATCTGAATTGCATAAGAGCTCCTGGGGATACAGGGTGAGCCAACTCCTCCTTTTCAGGCAGGGCCAATGAACAGCAACCATCCGATATCTCCTCACTGTCTTTAGCCAACCATAGGGCCCATGAATGATGAGCTGCTGCATGTGTTTTATGCATTCTGTTCATTCATAGGGATGGTGAATGTGTTCAGATCACAAAACTCCACACCCTCAATTGGGTTCAGGGTTGGCTGTTGCTGCCAAAGGCATAATAGCTATGTATTTGCTGTTCTCTTTCAGTTTGGCTTCATGGAGATAACAGAGTTATTGGCTTCCTCCAGGCTTCCTCCAAGAGTGGCTCTTGATTTTGTGGTAATAAGGAAGTCTTGGATTACTCTGCACTGGGGAAGCTTTTAAAATGACTGGAAATCCATTCATTTCTCCACATGCTAATAATGCATGATTCATCTATGTTTTAATCATGACTTCTGCACTGTACAGGAGAATGGAAAGGCCTCCATGACCCAACAGTATTTCCAAGTGTCTTTGCTTGACTGATGATGGCCAAATCTGGCTCTAGGTTCTGCCTCAGCTTTACCTTTTCCAATAAATAACTGAATCAGAAGATTGTTTAAAAGCAGTTTATTACTCTGATAAAAGTGGGGTCTTCATATAAAAAAGGAGAATCAAAATAAATGGCTTACATTTACTTTTACAGTTAGAACAAGAAAGAACTTCAAATAAAAATTTGATTGGTTTAGAAATAGTCATCTGTCCAGTTACATCACACAAATTAAAGCATCCAATAATATGCCATAGAAAAGATAATTGTATTCTAAGTAAAAGTAAAAGAAACATGTTAATGCTGGATGGATCTAACCCAATAACTCACAGGAGACAATGGTATCTCTTCATTGATTCTTTATTCTAGGCCTGGAGTCCTCCTAGGCCCAATTCAGGGTAAAGGTCACTGACCTCTGACTTGTCTTTGCAGGTACACATCTGGAACTGCTGGATGCCCACATGTAGGACCCTTTTATACACCAGGGGAGGAGTCTGAGGTAAGTGGGTATGATGGGATATGGGGAGGTGCCAGCCGCCTGCCTGGGAGAATTAGACATTTACCCTGACAAATCTCCCTCTAAATGTCTAATTAACGGCGGACATATGATATCTGTGAACATACATGTTAGGTACATAAAACACATGATCTACATATATACACATATTTTTTATGTGAGATATGCATGTTGTTTTTGAGGTAGTGGCTTTGTGAGTATGTCTGCTGTTTGTTGTTCAGTGTCACAGCATATGGCTTTAATGAACCCCATTTCTGAGAATTGCCTAACGTGTTTATATTTTATGTCTATGTGCCTTGATCTCTGTCCCACGGCATCTGCTTTTGATATTTCTATAGCTGCCTTGTTGTCTTCATGTATGACTATGGGGTATGTTGGTTCGGCCCAGATGTCAGTAAGTAAATCATCAAACCACACTAGGTTATTTGCGGCTTTTTATAAACAGACGAATTCGACTTCGGTGGTAGAAGTGGCCACCAGCTTCCGTTTTCCCATATACCAATGTATAGGGCAATTGTATAAGAAGACTACGTACCCGGAAGTGCTTTTTCTGCTTTTGGCATCCCCGGCCCAGTCAGCGTCTGCATAGCAGGTTAACTTGGGTTTCTCAGAGAGGTCTGGTTTCAGGCACAGCTGGGCGTTGGCACTGTGTTTCAGGTACCTGAGCAGTCTTTTTATGGCATCCCAGTGCAGGACAGTGGGCTTGCTCACGTGTCTGGACAGTAGATTGACAGCCAGAGTGATGTCAGTTGGCGATGTAGAGTAGAGAGCCTATTGTTGACCTGTACAGCTTGTTGTCAACAAAGGGTTCACCTTCATTGTACATGCTTCTTATGAAGTCCGGCTGCATCGGTGTCTCGCAGGGTTTTGCCCCTGACATGTTGCATTTGGATAACAGTTCCATGATTTTCTCTCTTTGTGAGATCCGGAAGCCCTTGTCAGTTTTAATCACTTGCACCCCTAGGTACTTGTCTATCTTCCCTAGTGACTTCAGAGAGAAATGATTTCCTAACTCGGTGGCAAATTTATCGCATTTGGTCCTTTGCTTCCCTATGTACAATATATCATCCACATACACAAGAACACCTTCGAATGCTCCTCCCTCTCTCTTTGTGAAAAAACATTTGTCTGCAGAGGTGGCTTTGAAGCCCATAGTGTTGAGAGCTTTGGCTAGACAGTCGTACCACCTCTTGCCAGACTGTTTGAGTCCATATAAACTTTTGTTCAGGAGCCATGTGTTGTCCTTTCCATCATTGTATCCTGGTGGGGCCTTAACATAGATTTCCTTATCCAATTCTGCGTGTAGATATGCGGTTTGCACGTCTAATTGGAATACTTCCAGCCCTAGGATGGTGGCAATTACTAGGGTGCTCTTGACACTCTCAGCCCTGATTGTGGGGGAGTAGGTGTCCGTGTAGTCTTCCGGGTGGGAAGCCTTGTGCGACCAACCTCGCTTTGTAGAGTGTTTTGTTATCTTCAAGTGTTTTGAGTTTGAACACCCACTTGGTCCCAATTAGCTTTTTGTTCTCAGGTACTTGAGCTTCCGAGTATACCTGTAGGTCTCGGAGTCTCTCCATCTCCTTTTCCATGGCTTGTTTCCACCTTTCCCTCTCTTCCTGGGGGAGGCCGAGTATCTCTTCATAGGAACTGGGTGTGAAATGCTCTGTGTGTATGGACATGACATAGTCCTCTAGTCCCTTTGGTAACTTGTTCCTACTGGATCTAGTTGGTCTGTCTGAAGGTGTATCTGCTTCATGCAGGCATTCGGCTTCTTTTTCGGTGAGGCTATCTAGGTTCAGTGTGGGGTGTCCTTCTTTCTATTCCTCGGCTTTCAGTTCTTGCTGTTTGGGTCTGTCTGTTTCAGTTTCCTCTGGCCCCCTGGTGGTCAGTTCTTTGTCGCTTTGGTTATGTGGTTGCATGTCTCTGCCAAGGAAAATGTCATTGCAGTGGAGCTTTGACCAATTCGAGTGCTCATGGAATTCCGCAGACCTGGATACAATGAATTTGTTATTGCAGTCCACAAATCTGAATCCCTTTGTCCCAGGCTCATAGCCCACGAACCTTAGTCTTTTTGACACCTTTTCTCCCTTCTTCCTTAGCTGTCGGGGAATGGGGATGTCAGCTGGGCTAGGTTGGGTTTTCTATTGTACATTAGTTCGTATGGGGTTTTATTGATTGAGCTTGACCACAACCTGTTTAGTGTGTAATTTGAATAGTGTAATGCCTTGGACCAGAATGATTGGTTCATTCCAGCATCCTCCAAAACACACCTCATCACTGTTTGGAGTAGGCCATTTTTTCGTTCTGAGATCCCATTCTGAAATGGGGAAAAAGGGGTGGAGCTAAAATGCAATATGCCCCTCTCCCTTAACCATTTTGCAAAGTCCTTGGCCATGAATTCTGTGCCCCGGTCAGTCATTATCTGTTTGATTTTCACCCCATGTTGCAGTTCCACCCTTTTATAAAAGTCTTTGAACCTTTGGAATGTCTCATTTTTATGCTTCAGAGAGTACACATAGCCATACCTGCTGTAGTCATCTACTATGGTTAGGAAAAACCTTTTCCTGTGTCCAATGGAAGGTCTCAGTGGTCCCACTAAATCCATATGTACTAGCTGAAATGGGTGGTCAGTTGTGCGCTCTGACCTTTTGGGCCTCACTTTGACCTTAATTTTTGAAGATTTACACACTGAACACTCCAAATATTTTTTGCAGTCAAACCCTAGCATTTTTTCTACAACCGGGAAACTGATATGTCCTAGCCTTCTGTGAAGGAGGTGGGCACAATTGTCGTGGATGGGTTTTCCACGGATACCTTGTTTTTGCCTGGTGACACAGTGTTTGTTTCCTCCTGGGGTCCCCCTCTAATTTCAGTGTCTCCCCCCTGCTCATGGGTGATGCTTGTGTTTATACTTCCCTCACTGTTCTCACTGGGTGTAAAGTACGGTAATCCATCATGTGTGGTTACCTTGCCAACCCTTTTTCCTTGGTTGAGTATCTGTACCCTGCCTTCCTTGAATATTACCTCTGTGTCTGTGTCTGTTGTGAGCTTTGCGATGGCTAAGACATTGTGGGGTATTTCTGGTATGTACAGTACCCCCTCTATTTTCCCAACCCCTAGTATATGTACATTCCCTCTCCCTATGACCTTGGCTGTGCTCTGGTTAGCCATTCTGATCTTGAAGTCTGTCTCTACGAGGGAGGTGAATAGATTGGGGTTGTGTGTTGTATGATTAATGGCTCCTGAATCCAGAAGCCACATGTTCTCATCTGTCCTCTGCTTGGGGTCTGCTTTACCATGCCTGAAGCCATACATAGTCCCTGGGTTGCTATCTCTGGAAGCATCCCTGCGTTCACTGCTTTTTCTAGGGTTGGGTGACCACCCACGTCCCCGTTCCCTGAAATGTCTGTGGTCTGGTGACCGTCTCTCTCTATATCCCCTGTCCCTATCACCTCTGGGGCAATCCCTCCTTAAATGATTCCTGGACCCACAGGAAAAACACTCTGGGGCAACCTTTCCCCTGTCCTGGAACTCAACCCTTTTGGTCGGTCTGGGGTCCCTTCTTGACATGTGGTGGTCCCTCCTTAAATTATCCTCTGCAATAAGGCAGTTAGTGAGTGTGTCTAATGTTAAGTGTTCTAGACTGAGGCTGTCCAATTGCATCACAAAGGTGTCCCAGCTACTGTCTAAAGAGTTTATGACTATACTCATCATACTCTCCTCAGTGATTGCTTCACCCCTATGTATTAATTCAGTCCTGGTTGCGTTAAGTTTTAACAGGTGTTCACTCATGGGGACCCCTGGTCTAAGTCTGGCAGAATGGAATTCTCTGGAAATCCTAGTTGTGGTTGCTCTTCTTCTGCTGTAAAAAAGGTTATAAAGTTTTTGTATCACTTCATGCACTGTCATGTGATTCCCTATGCTTGGGTACATAGTTGGAGAAATACTGGTTAACAAAATACAAAAAGCCCTGTGGTGGTTACAGCCAATTTCAAAAGTCCAGGGTTTTGGGGTGGATCTGATATTAGGAAAAGTAAGTTTTCTTTCATAAAAACTATCTGCAGCTGTTGACTCCACTCTAGAAGATTTTTTCCATCTATTTGCAGTTTGGGAAAGTTGACAGGTAAAGCCCCGGCAGATTTCTTCTCAGGATACCAGCGCAGAAAGAGGGCGGCGTGGGATCGCCCCGAAATCGTGACTATACCAACTGGAGAGGGGAGCCCGCCAGCGTGGTGTAAGAATTCTACTTTACTAAGTTAGCTCAGAGCTGACTGAACCTCCTGCCTAAGAAACATATAAGATTTGCCATTTACTGGGGGAGCAGCTGAAACGAAGAAACGGCTGTCTTGTAAACTTCTTGCTGCTAGCTGTTATTTCCCCCTCAGAAGCAGTTATTGATCTCCCTTTGAACTTTGATATTATCAAAACTTCATCTTCTCCCTTTTTTTATTTGAATATATTGTCTGTTGCATGAGGAATAATTGACTGATCTTGTTGAAGACGTAGTGAGATTTTCTCTTTTACTTCTCTCTTTGTCACATTATCAGAAGAGGCGAGCTTTTTGCCACATCTTGACTTGATATTTTTTTCTTCTTTTCTCACTGCTGAAGACGGAGACTGCCCTTGGTTGGTCTTGTACTGCCACCTAGTGGTGGATTGGGATATTACAACGAAAGGAAAGGAAAAGAAAGGAAAGGAAAGGAGACAGGAAAAAGATATATATATACTGCCTCATAGTAAACATTGAAAATAGACTAATTTGGATATATCAAGAGCTGATGGATTAACTTATTTGATTTAAAAGACTTGATTGATATATTTATTCAACAAAGAGTAGAGGAACAGTGGTTGTTTTCAGTTATGTCTACATCTTCAACTATTACCACAACAAATAAGAAAATTATCTCTCTGCCTACCGCTGTAACCCCAAATTCGACGTATTTAGCTTCTAGAAGAACATCGGAAGATATGTCGGCGACGGGAAAGACGCCCTCTATGCAGGCTCTTCAAAATATGTTACAAGCCATCCAGGAATCAATGGCTAAAAACCAGGAGTCGACATCTAAGAACTTTGAGGACTTGGGAGCAGATGTGAAAGCGGAAATGAGAGGGGTTAAAGAAGAAATTAAACAGATGCGAAGTGAACTGGGAGATATATGACAGACATTAATACAACAAGAGGAAAAAATGAAGGAGATAGAGAAGAAGACGGAGAAATGCGAAGGACGGATGGACAGTTGGGAGAAGAGACAAATAACCATAAATAGAGACTTAGAAGAAGAAATAATTTTTCTGGAAATGGAAAGATCTTCTTTTTTCCTTAGAATACAGAATGTGGTGGAAGAGAAAGGGGAAAAACTGGATGACATTGTAGGAGAAATAGTTGCAGAAACTTTGGAGGCAGATAGACTCATGATCCAACGGGATATTGATGAGGCCTTTAGAGTATTCACTAGCTATGCAAAAAGGAACAATCTTCCTCGGGAAATTCATGTTCGTTTTAACAAGAAAGCTTTGTGTGAAGAATTTTATAAACGAACAAGGGATCAAACTATTACATATAAAGGCCAACCGATGATAGTTTTGAAACAAATCCCACGTCGGGTAAGGGAACAGAGACGCAGATATCAATTTTTGACGACTTTCCTGAGGAAAAATGTAATTTCGTATCGTTGGTTATTGCCTGAAGGTTTATTGATGACATGGAGGGATAAGAAGGTGAGGATTCAGAGTCTTCAAGAAGCAAGAGAATTCATGGAACAACAACTTAATTTGTCAGAATTAGATGTTGAAGGAGAAGGGGAAAGTAGAAGTTTGGAGGAATCGCAAGAGGAAGAAGAGGTAGAGGAGAGGAGAGAAGGAAAGGCGGGGTGGGGGAATACGAAATATGAAAAGTCGAGGAATTAACAGCACCTCAGAGGGAGACAAGACAAACAGTTAAGAAGGCTATAACAGCGGGAAAGTAAAAACTTAGCTGAGAAAAGGAAATGGGGGAATTAGTGCGTTTGATATCTGTAAATATTAACAGTTTAAATGCTCCTAATAAACGTAGTAGGATTTTGAATAAATTAAGAAAGGCTAAGTATGATATTGTCTGCATGCAGGAGACTCATATAAAAAAAGATCAAAACCATTTGTTAGAATGCCGGGCTTGGGTAAAACTTATACCTCATTAGCAGATCAAAAAAAAGAGGGATAGTGGTATATGTACAACATCATTTGAAATCCCAACAGGTTTTTGCTGACCAGGAAGGCCGGGTTCTCATGCTCGAAATAGAAATTGCCCAGTGGAAGTCTTTATTGGTTTGTATTTATGCCCCTAATGACAATCAGAGGACTTTTTATCAAAACTTATATGTTAAATTGGGGGAACTGGAATATGAACATGTGGGGGATTTCAATGCTGTAACGGATAGAATGCAGGATTATGTCCCGGGAAACGTACAAGGAAGGTTAAAGGATATTAAGAGAACATTACCAAAAATATGTAATGATTTAAGGGAGGAATTTGGATTACAGGATATATGGAGGTTGAGAAATCCCAATAAAAATCAATATACTTATTTTTCTCCCAGACACCACTCGTGGACCCAAATAGATATGATATGGATGTCTCTTGAGTTGAGGGGGCTGGTCTCGGAAGTGGAAATAGGGCCCAATCAGTGGGCGGATCATAACCCGCTAATGGTAACTTGGAAGATCCCACATTGTAGGAAGAGTAGATGGAGAATGAATATAGGTATCCTGAAAGATGAAGAATTCATGAGTAAATTTAAGAAGGAGTTATATCTTTTTTTCCAGGAAAATAAGAAAGAGGATACTTCAATATACAATACATGGGATACGGTTAAGGCAGTGATGAGGGGATGGTTAATCAAATATATGATTGACAAACGTAGGGCGGGTAAGAAACACCGAGACAACCTCTTGAATAAATTACAACGGGTGGAAGAAAGGATGCAAAATGCATTAACCCAGACAACATTGATAGAGGAAAGGGAGTACTGGCAACACCAGATTAAATTATTAGATCAAGAGGAATTAGCAAATAAACTAAAGTGGACTAAACAAATTTTTTTTGAAAGGGCGAACAAAACAGGAAAATGGTTGGCTTACCGGCTTAGAAAGGAGCAGGAACAACGGAGAATAGAAGGGCTGAAAGATGTAATTGGGAATTTCCATTGTACTAAGGAAGGCAAGAGAATGGTAGCTCAGGATTTTTTCACACAGCTTTATCAGAAAGGAGAGGAAAATATCTGTGAAATTCGGAAATATTTGGAAAAGACAGACTTGCCTAAAGTCTCGGAAACAATGAAGGAAATTCTTAATGCGGAATTTACGATGGAGGAAGTAGAAACAGTTATGAAAGCACAGGCGAATGGCAAAACCCCGGGTAGAGATGGCCTTCCAGTTGAATTATACAAAATAGTGTTTGACGTGATAGGAAGACACATGACGGATTTATTCAATGCGGTTATGAAAGAGGCTCAGGTTCCAGTATCTTGGACTGAGGCTTATATTTCTATTATCCCAAAAGAAGGAACTGATCTATCTCTTATTAAGAACTATAGACCAATATCATTACTAAACTCCGATTATAAGATATTTGCGGGGGTTCTTGCAGCTAGGCTTAGCTGCTTCCTTAACCAATTCATTCACTCAGACCAAAACGGCTTCCTTCCTAATAGATATCTACGAGATAATCTTAGAATTATCATGAATACACTAGAATTTTTCGAAAATCACCCGGATAAACAATTAGCTTTAATTTTTGTTGACGCCCAAAAGGCGTTTGACAGAATCAGTTGGGAATTTATGATTTCTCAATTGGAATATATGGAGTTTGGTGGGAATTTTATTCGGGCAATTCGAGCTATTTACCGGGAGCAGACTGCAAGAGTTCTCATAGATGGAGAGGAGACGGAGAGAATTCAAATTCGTAGAGGTACAAGACAGGGATGTCCCCTTTCCCCATTGCTATTTGTATTAACTTTAGAGCCCCTGCTTAGAGAATTGAGAGGAAACACGGAAGTAAGAGGAATGAAGATTAGGCAGGAGGAAGTTAAAGTTCAGGATAAAGTTATGCAGACGATCTTGTATTTATCTTGGATCAACCACTGGACTCGGGCCTGAAATTATTATGCTTGATTAGAGAGTATGGGAAGGTAGCGGGGTTAAAGATGAATGAAGAAAAAACTAAAATCCTAGTGAAAAATATGACTCAGATGCAAAGGCAACAGCTGGAGCAGTTAATGGGCTTAAGAATAACAAACAAAATTAAGTATCTGGGTATATGGTTGACCGCCAGATGTTCCTCCATAAAGGAGGATAACTATCTTCCTCTTTACAGCCAGATGCTCAGAGACTTAGAAAGATGGAAAAATCTCCAGCTATCAATTTTGGGAAGGGTGGCAACCATTAAGATGTGCGTGTTACCCAAATGGTTATTTCTATTCCAAACAGCCCCGGTAAGGTTGAATAAAGAGTTTTTTACAAATCTGGATAGGAGTATATCTAAATTTATTTGGCAGGGAAAGAGACCGCGGATTAGACTTAAAATGTTACAAGAACCCAAAAATAGAGGAGGATTTGGACTCCCAAATTGGGAGCTCTATCACCAAGCAGCGAACTTGATTTGGGTGAAAGAATGGATGGTCCTACAAAAGAGACGACTTTTGACATTTGAGGGAGCTGGTCTTCAACATGGCTGGCACTATTTCCTATGGCCGGGAGCATCCGGCCGCCCTAGACACTTTGATGATCACTATTTACGTAGGACGCTTGGGTACACTTGGGAAAAGGTTAGAAGAAGAGTATATTTAAAAGTTCCATGTTGGATTTCGGCGCAGGAAGCTCAGGTTTACCCGACATTGTTTAAAGGGGAGAAAACCTTGACGTATGAAGGCTTCTTGGATGTTCAGGGTAATCCGAAGTCACGAGAATTATTAACTCTTCAAGGATATAAGATAGACTGGTGGTCTTATTCTCAAGTGCACTCCAGGTATAAAAAAGATTTACATAGTGAAGGAATCTACCGTAAAAGACAAGAATTGGATAAGATCTTATTAGAAGGAGGGAAAGGGATATTATCTAAATGTTATGCATATTTATTGTCTCTGCAGATAGGACAGGATGTAGTGAAGGATTGTATGATAGCATGGGGGCGAAATTTTGGATATCCCCTTGACTTCCAGCAATGGGAACAGATTTGGTTGAAAAATATGAAATTAACTATGGCCTCCTCATATAAAGAAAACATATATAAAATGGTCTACCGGTGGCATCTCCCCCCGGCGAGATTAGCTAAAATGTTTCCCGGGACATCTGCCTGCTGTTGGAAGTGCGGTTACAGCAATGGAACCTATTTTCACCAATGGTGTACCTGCCCGCAGGCGGTTAAATATTGGAAAAAAATACGGCAATGGATTTTGGAAATTACACAGATTAATTTGGAACTAAGACCTGAGATTTTCCTATTGGGGGCAAAACCTTTGAATATTAAATCAGATATATGGTTCTTGTTGATTCACATTATCACTGCAGCAAGATTAGCGTATGCGCAGGAGTGGAAAAATCAATACTTACCGATAGATTTGAAAATAATATATAAAATTAATGAGTGTGCGGAATCAGATAGATTAACTAGATTGATCAATGGTAAAAAAGATTCAGAATTTTATAACAGTTGGAAAGTATGGTACGATTGGGTCCAGAAAAGGTGGGATAGAATAGATATATGATGATGTATATATATATGGTGGCAAATATGTATGTATAAAGGAATGATTTTATACTTATGGACAATGTAATCATATTATACCATGGTGGCAGGATTGTATATTTTATTTGTGTATTAGTGCATAGAATATATTAATAAAAATTATTAAAAAAAAAAAGTGTAGATGGGGTAGTAACCCATAAAGCTCGGCTTGTTGCACAAGGGTTCTCACAGACAGATAGAGACTATGATGAGGTTTTTGCTCCAAGTTTACGAGCGAGCATTTTGAGAACGATGCTGGTTTGGGCAGCTAGAAATAAATGCTCTATTACTCATATAGATGTCGAGACAGCTTACTTGAACGCTCCATTGAGGCATACAATATATATATGAAGAAACCTCCTGGTTATGATACACAGGATAGCATTGAGTGTTGGAGGCTAAAAAAAAAGCCTATATGGTTTAAGGCAATCAGGTTACGAGTGGAACCAATGTATAGTGCAGGAATTACATAACATTGGGTTCTATGAGGGCGTAGCAGATAAATGTCTGTTTAAAAAAGAACAGGATGGATGTGTTTCATTCTTGTTACTCTTTACAGATGACATTGCCATAATTACCAGAACTGATGCTGAAGCCAGAGAGATTATCGGTCAGTTGCAAACAAAATTTAAACTTAGAAATCTAGGACATATACGGCATTATCTAGGGCTGGATATCCTGAAAACATCTAGAGGATTTAAAATTTCACAATCTAATAAAATCTGCAAATTGTTGAAAAAATATGGGATGGAATTATGTAAACCTGCCAAGACACCTATGACACAAGAATTCCAGCAGGATAGTTTGCAGAGTCCACAGTTCAGTAAAGAACTGTATCAATCATTAATAGGCAGTTTGTCGTATTTGAGTAACTGGACACGGCCTGATATAGCTTTTAGTGTTAATCAACTAGCACAATATAGTTCAGAGCCTACTGATAGGCATTGGCAAGCTGCAAAACGTATTCTTAGATATCTTAAAAGAACGTTACATTTTGCTATGTATTTAGAACCAAATGCCAATATGGTGTTAAAGGCATATGCTGATGCCAGTTTTGCCAGAAAATCTACGTCTGGAATAGCAATCATGTTGGATAACTGCCTGATTGGATGGAGATCAATTCGCCAGAAACACATCAGTTTGTCTACCATGGAAGCGGAGTTTTCTTGTCTATCACTTACATGTACTGAACTGATTTATTATAAACAGTTGATGGAAGATATTGGATTCAAAATGGACTATCCTATTACGGTTTATGAAGATAACCAGGCAGCCATTACAATGGCAACGAATCTTGCTGTAAAGACAAGGACTAAATACACTGATATACGTTATCTGAATGTTCGGCAATGTGTTAAGGATAACATGATTACATTGGAATATTGCGCATCAGAGGATAATATTGCCGATAATTTTACCAAAGCGCAAGGTGCCATTAAACACACCAATTGTTGTGAAAGATTTGGATTAAGAATCTGAAATGTAACTGATACCACTGTACAATGTATGATTTGGATGTGTATTTTTGTTTCTGTATCTATTGTGTATATTGTCCTGCCCAATGGGGAGAATGTTAGGTTCAGCTTGTAGCTTACTCCTAACTTGTTGGTCAGGCAATATATCTGTTTCTTTAAGAAACAACTGAGCCACGTAATCAGGGTTTGCTGAACCCTGTAATTAGGCTACAGTGCATAAATAAGCAGCGCAGAGAAGCGTTCTTTATCTCCTGATTGTTCCTGTTGCTTCCTGCGTCTTTCTGCTGATTGGTGTTAGACTGAATTGTTATATGGTACTGTATACCGAGAGTTACTAAAGTCTGTTTGCTTTGGTAAGGGAAGATACTTACTGGACTGATATTACTGTTTATGACCTTGGACTGTTTTACCTACACCGAGACTGCTTATTATCTTGTATATAAAGTATTTTTCTCACACGAGCTGCACGTTTATCATCTTCCCTGTGTGTTTCTGCTCTGCTCGTTGCACAAGCAACAAATACTTTTTACACACACCCTAACAATGTTTCAAATATTACAAAGGGCCTGTGTGGCCCTCACTCAGCCAATTTTTTTTTTTTAATTTGATTTATATGCCGCCCTTCTCCGAAGACTCAGGGCGGCTTACAATGTGCTCAGCAATAGCCTTCATCCTTTTGTATATTTATACAAAGTCAGCTTATTGCCCCCACAAACTGGGTCCTCATTTATCCTACCTTAGAACACATAAGCATCAGGGCCATTTAAGAATAAAAGGAGACCCAGGGAAATGAAACACACAAAGACCCAAGACATGCCAGGAAAGAAATTATTGAAACTGCAGAATAAGACAAAAGGAACGGCAGAGGATTAACTAAGGAAGAGATTTAATCAATAGCCCAAGCAATCTGATAAGAGCCAAGCCGGGTGTAAGAGCTTACCTGATAACAACATGATCAGTTTAAGGCAAGGGGCAAATAATGAGAGCGGAAGGAAACAAAAGAACACAAAGTCAGATAACTAAGACACCACCTAGTTTCAAGTAGGAAAGGATCAGAATAAGAAAACAACGGGACACACACACAAAAGAAACACACACAAAAGTAACAAAAGAAACAAAGAATTTCCTTTGTACAGAAAGGTATAAAAATGTATGCTTACCTTGTAACAATGTCAGCTCACCCAGGAACACTGCTCTTGCTGGATCCGTCTTCCTGAAACCAATAAAAAGAATCCTGTTTTCACGCAGCTTGCTTCATTCGTTAATCGGCTCATCGTGCCTGCAAGGATTTCCCAGCCGGGAAATTCAAACCCTTTTGGGGAAAAACCTCATCACAGATCCAACAATTGGCGACCACGAAGGGACTCCCAGCCAACCTAGCCAACTGGACAGGGCCTGGAGACTGAACCCAGCCGGCACGGACCATTTTGTCCAGGGAGAAATCCACGGACCCTGCCCGGGAGGAAGAAGGTAGCAAAGGGAGATTTTTGAGCTTTGCCCTCAACGAGCTGCTGAAAAACAGGTGAGTACCGCTCTAAATTTTAATATCCCTTAAATTGAAGGGGGAATGAAAGTGCGTGAGTGTGTGTGTGAATGTGGGATTTTCACCTGGATAACAGTCTGATTCCACCACTTTGAGCAACCTCTAGCCGCACCTCTACCTACTGCTAGCTCCACCGAGCCATGACCGGTAGGATAGAGAAAGCAAGGGGGGGAAGCCAAACGTGGAACTTTGTGTTTGAAGGGAGTGAAAGCCGAGTGAACGTAAGAAGAAAGTGAAAAGGGGGGATAAAAGAAGAAAGTAAAGGGAATCCCTAGTGTTTAAAGGAAAAGCAGCCCGAGGTGCATGTGCACGGGGAGGTACTGGTACTAACTGTAGGGGCAGTGAGGTCCTCCCGGATCCCCTTTTTGGATTTGAAAAACCCAGGCAGATTTCACAAAAGGAAATCTGCGCCCTTCTCAGAACCTTTTTTTCTGAAAAACGAAGGAAAATTGCCCGGCTGAGACAAAGTGAGCCTTACATTTCAAGGATCATGGGAAGCTGTAGCTCAAGGGCAGTGGAAAATCCCCTGGAAGAGTTGATTATGGCCTGGGATGCCAGGCGGGTGCCAGTCTTAGCTGGCATGAGTAAAAATAAATTGAGGAAATTGTGTAGAAAATGGGCTAGGCTAAGAGATAACACTGGGAAACAGATTTGGCCAGACAGCGGTACTCTTGAGATGAATACTTTAAAAGCACTTAGACCAAGGTTAAAGCCCAGCCATATACCCTACTGGTATTGCTGGGCCGAACTAACTAGAAATATGGAGTCTTTAATAGAAGACAACACACCTAAGATAGAGAAAGTTAAAGAGGTAAAAATAATGGCCCCTTTAATAAGCAGACCTGTCCCTGGGAGACAGAGGGGCCAACCTGAATACGTCTTAACATACACACCCTTTTCTGCCTCTGATTTAGTGATCTGGAAGAAAGATACCCCAACCTTCAGAGCAGACCCCCAAACTGTGATCAGGACCCTAAAAGCAATTATAGATAGTCATAATCCATCATGGGGGGACATGAATCAACTACTGCACGTTTTCTTAACCAAAGACGAATTATTAAAACTCTTTGAAAAAACAGACCAGATTGCTAGACAACCAGTTATAAGGGTCCCAGGCCAGGTTGTTCACCCAAGAGTTGCCTGGCCCCTTGAACGCCCAAACTGGGATTATAACGATGGTAATCACTGGAATACTTATACTAGGGCGAAACAAAACCTAATGGAAGTCCTGAAAGAGATTGGGGAAAAACCCCTAAATTGGTCAGAGTTCCAGCGAGTCACCCAGAGAGACCAGGAAAACCCCGATGCTTTCTGGGTCCCACTTTTAGAGGCAGCCACAACGTATGCCCACCTGGATGTGAACTGCCAGAAGGATCAGAGGATTTTAGCCTCAGCCTTTGTTGACCAATCCGCCCGAGATATTAAGGAGCATGTTTATAAGATCATCTCTAACTGGTCCTCTTTAGATGTATCGGAATTGCGCAGAATTGCCAACTTCGTTTATGACCAAAGAGACAAAATAAAGGAGGAGGAAAAGGAAAAAAAGGAAAGGGAAAAGGAAAGAGAGAGAGAGAGAGAGAGAGAGAGAGGAGAAGGAGATCAGAAAGAGAGGAACACATACTTGCTGCCATACATACTGATCTAAGACCCCTCCCAAAACAATTTAACAACAAAGCCCAATGCCAACAATGTAGGGAAACAAAAGACCCCTCATACATGTGCCAACACTGTTTTAATTGTGGGAAATGGGGACATTCAAGGAGGCGCTGTCTCCAAGATTCAGCTCACCCTCGGTACCAGAGACAGATCAGAAATTTTAGACTGGGAAACAACTCATTTTACCCCGGGAATCACGGAAACGGCTACACCAGAGAACCACCCACAGCCCCAGTCCAGAGCAGAAAACCATATCAATGCATTCAGCAAAATGGACCGGATAACCCTAACTGGGAACCAGAGAGAGACCCGTGTGACTCATGACTAGCACAGGAAAGCGGTGAGTTCATGGCCACCTTTCAGGGACTTGCGATTCCCCTAAGGAATGGCCCGGAGGGAGAGCCTATGATTTCTCTGTCCATAGGGGGGAAAGAATATGACTGTCTGGTGGACACTGGGGCTACCGCCTCTTTAATTGTCCATCCACCACATAGAGACTCAATAAAACCTGGAGCTCATGATAATATAATGGGAGTAGGAGGGAAGGTTATTCCTGTACAATTCACAAACGATGTAACTGTGGAAGTGGGTCCCTTCTCACTGAAACACTCTTTCACCATATGCCCTCAATCTCCAGTCTCTCTCCTTGGAAGAGATCTCCTCTGTAAATTAGGAGCAACCATCAGGTGTGGAAAAGAGGGTCTAGCCCTAGACATCCCACACAGGAAAACTTTTCTACTGGCCACTCGATACACAACATTACACACGGATCTGGCCACCTTACCTTCCTCTTTATGGGGATGGGACGCAACAGAGGTAGGACTCCTTAAAGGAGCCACACCTGTCACAATTAGGGTAAAAGCAGGGCCACCCCCCTGCATACCACAATACAGTCAGGTCCAGAAAAATTGGGACATCGACACAATTCTAACATCTTTGGCTCTATACACCACCACAATGGAGTTGGAATGAAACAAACACAATGTGCGTTAACTGCAGACTGTCAGCTTTAATTTGAGGGTATGTACATCCAACTCAGGTGAACGGTGTAGGACTTACATCAGTTTGCATATGTGCCTCCCACTTGTTAAGGGACCAAAAGTAATGGGACAGAATAAAAATCATAAATCAAACTTTCCCTTCTTAATACTTGGTTGCAAATCCTTTCCAATCAATCACAGCCTGAAGTCTGGAACGCATAGACATCACCAGACACTGGGTTTCATCCCTGGTGATGCTCTGCCAGGCCTCTACTGCAACTGTCTTCAGTTCTTGCTTGTTCTTGGGGCATTTTCCCTTCAGTTTTGTCTTCAGCAAGTGAAATGCATGCTCAATGGGATTCAGGTCAGGTGATTGACTTGGCCATTGCATAACATTCCACTTCTGTCCATTCAAAAACTCTTTGGTTGCTTTTGCAGTATGCTTTGGGTCATTGTCCATCTGCACTGTGAAGTGCTGTCCAATGAGTTCTGCAGCATTTGGCTGAATGTGAGCAGATAATATTGCCCGAAACACTTCAGAATTCATCCTGCTGCTTTTGTCAGCAGTCACATCATCAATAAATACAAGAGAACCAGTTCCATACATGCCCACGCCATGACACTACCACCACCATGCTTCACTGATAAGGTGGTATGCTTAGGATCATGAACAATTCCTTTCCTTCTCCATACTCTTCTCTTCCCATCACTCTGGTACAAGTTGATCTTGGTCTCATCTGTCCATAGGATCTTGTTCCAGAACTGTGAAGGCTTTGTTAGATGTTGTTTGGCAAACTCTAATCTGGCCTTCCTGTTTTTAAGGCTCACCAATGGTTTACATCTTGTGGTGAACCCTCTGTATTCACTCTGGTGAAGTCTTCTCTTGATTGTTGACTTTGACACACATACACCTACCTCCTGGAGAGTGTTCTTGATCTGGCCAACTGTTGTGAAGGGTGTTTTCTTCACCAGGGAAAGAATTCTTTGGTCATCCACCACACTTGTTTTCCGTGGTCTCTCGGGTCTTTTGGTGTTGCTGACCTCACCGGTGCATTCCTTCTTTTTGAGAATGTTTCAAACAGTTGTTTTGGCCATGCCTAATGTTCTTGCTATCTCTCTGATGGGTTTGTTTTGTTTCTTCAGCCTAATGATGGCTTGCTTCACTGATAGTGACAGCTCTTTGGATCTCATCTTGAGAGTTGACAGCAACAGATTCCAAATGCAAATAGCACACTTGAAATGAACTCTGGGCCTTTTATCTGCACATTGTAATTGGGGTAATGAGGGAATATCACACACCTGGCCATGGAACAGCTGAGAAGCCAATTGTCCCATTACTTTTGGTCCCTTAACAAGTGGGAGGCACATATACAAACTGCTGTAAGTCCTACACCGTTCACCTGAGTTGGATGTACATACCATCAAATTAAAGCTGACAGTCTGCAGTTAACGCACATTGTGTTTGTTTCATTCCAACTCCATTGTGGTGGTGTATAGAGCCAAAGATGTTAGAATTGTGTCGATGTCCCAATATTTCTGGACCTGACTGTATAAAATCCCAACGGAAACCATTCAGCCCATACGCAAACTGATTAAAGCCTATCTGGAACAGGGAGTTCTGTGTAAGTGCACCTCCACATGTAATACCCCGATATTCCCGGTAAAGAAATCCAAAGTAGACAAAGACGGCAACCCAGTTTACCGTTTTGTTCACGACCTTCGCCTCATCAACCGTCACGTGATACCCCGAGCGCCAATAGTGCCCAATCCAGCCACGATAATTACAGAGGTGCCGGCTTCAGCTACCCATTTCACTGTTATAGACTTGTGCTCCGCTTTTTTCAGTATCCCCGTGGATCACGCTTCCCAATACCTTTTTGCTTTTACCTAGGAAGATGAGCAGTACACTTGGACCCGCCTGCCACAGGGCTACACAAAATCCCCTACTCTATTTTCCCAGATCCTAAAGACAGACTTATCCTCCATTACTTTGCCAAGGGGCTCCACCCTAATCCAATATGTGGACGATCTCTTGCTGGCCTCAAAGGACGAACAAGCATGCAAAATAGATACCTTTTACCTATTAAAATCCTTAGCAGAGAGGGGACATAAAGCCTCCCCCTCAAAACTGCAATACCTGAACAAGAGGTGACATACCTAGGATACATCATTGGTCCCGGGATAAGGAAATTGGCTCCAAGCCGGGTGGAAACCATATTGTCAATGAAAAGTCCTCACACTAAAAGGCAAGTCAGGGCGCTTTTGGGAGTCCTGGGATTTTGCTGCCCCTGGATTCCATCTTTTGGGGAACTGGCAAAACCCTTAACACAGTTAACAAAACAGGACATGCCAGATCCCATAATATGGACTAAGTCCCTGGAACAAACCTTCTTAACAATTAAAAAGACTCTAGCATCAGCTCCCACGTTAGGTCTCCCTGACTACAATAAGCCTTTCACTTTATTCATCCACGAAAAATTAGGCATCGCGTCTGGAGTCCTGATCCAGCCTTTCAGTCCTATTCAGTCATATTACTCTATTAGACTAGATCCGGTAGCTCAAGGGACACTCCCATGCTTACGAGCAGTGGCGGCAACCGTTGAAATAGTAAAGAGAACCAGAGATATAGTCCTGGGGCGACCTCTGACATTAAAAGTGCCTCATGAGTGAGGGTCACTTCCCCGCTGCCCTCAAAGAGGCGGTGGTGAGGCCTCTCCTCAAGAAGTCATCCCTGGATCCGGCAATATTGGCTAACTATCATCCTGTCTCCAACCTTCGCTTTATTGCGAAGGTTGTTGAGAGTGTGGTCGCGCGACAGTTTCCACAATTCCTGGAGGAAACATCTTATCTAGATCCGTTCCAGTCGGGTTTCAGGTCTGGGCACAGCACGGAAACAGCATTGGTCGCACTGGTTGATGATCTCTGGAGGGCTCGGGACAGGGGTTGTTCCTCTGTTCTGGTCCTGTTAGATCTCTCAGCGGCTTTTGATACCATCGAAATGTATCATGCTGCACCGGCTGGAAGAGTTGGGGGTGAGAGGCACTGTGTTGCGGTGGTTCTCCTCCTTTCTCTCCGACCGGTCGCAGTTTGTGTTGGCAGGGGGGCAGAGGTCGACCTCGAGGCCTCTCATCTGTGGAGTGCCGCAGGGATCGGTCCTCTCGCCCCTTCTGTTCAACATTTATGTGAAGCCGCTGGGTGAGATCATCCGTGGCTTTGGGGTGAGATACCACCAGTACGCTGATGACACCCAGCTGTACATCTCCACCCCAGGCCACCCCAATGATGCCCTTGAAGTGATGTCCCAGTGCCTGGAGGCTGTGCGGATCTGGATGGGGAGTAACAGGCTCAAGCTCAACCCTTCCAAGACTGAGTGGCTGTGGCTCCCGGCATCCCGATATAGTCAGTTGACTCCATCACTGACTATTGGGGGCAAGTCTTTGGCCCCCACTGAAAGGGCTCACAATCTGGGAGTCCTCCTGGATAGGCAGCTGTCTTTGGAGGAACATCTGATGGCTGTTACCAGGGGGACCTTCTGTCAGGTTCACCTGATTCGCCAGTTGCGGCCCTTTCTTGATCGGGATTCCTTGTGCACAGTCACTCACGCCCTTGTCACCTCTCACCTTGACTACTGTAATGCTCTCTACATGGGGCTCCCCTTGAAGAGCACCCGGAGGCTCCAACTGGTCCAGAACGCAGCAGCACGGGTAGTGATGGGAGCAACATGGTGCTCCCATGTAACACCGCTCCTGCGCGAGCTGCACTGGTGTTGGTTATCACCTTTAAAGCGCTCCATGGCATAGGGCCTAGATATCTGCGAGACCGCCTGCTGCTACCGACGCCCTCCCATCGACCCGTGCACTCCCACAGAGAGGGCCTCCTCAGGGTGCCATCAGCCAAACAATGTAGGCTGGTGACCCCCAGGGGGAGGGCCTTCTCTGTGGGGGCTCCTACCCTCTGGAATCAGTTGCCCCCTGAGATAAGGAGAATCCATGACCTCAATGCCTTTCGTCGTGCCCTTAAAACCCATCTTTTCCAGCAAGCCGGACTGGCTTAAGAAGAAATTTTTAAATTCTTTTAATCAGTTTGTGACTTCTTAACTTTCGGGCCAAATTTATATATATTTTTAACTGTTTCTAATATTTGTATTCTATGTTCTTATCTTGGCTGTACACTGCCCTGAGTCCTCAGGGAGAAGGGCGGTATATAAATTGGAAATTAAATTAAAATTAAATTAAATGAGGTTTTTGCCATTCTTCTCAAATCTCAGACTCAAGCTTTCATACAACAACGCCTAGCACAATATGAGGCTGAATTGTTCACTTCAGATCACATAACATTTGAAAGGTGTAGCACTTTAAATCCTGCTACCTTGCTACCCACGGATCAAACAGATGATCCCCTACACCACTGCCTCCACCTAATACAGGATGCAGAATTACCACGCCCGGACTTAACTGACACCCCTTTGCAAAACCCAGACTTGGAAGTTTTCACAGATGGCTCCTCTTTTATCCATAAGGGAAACATGGTTGCTGGAGCTGCGGTAGTGTCTCTTTATGAGATCATTTGGGCAGAGCCACTTTCCTCCTCCCTTAGCACCCAAGCTGCCAAACTCATCGCTCTAACAAAAGCCTGCGAAGCAGCTAGGGATCTATCTGTTAACATATATACTGACTCCAAATACGCATTTGGAGTCTGCCACGCTACTGGAGCCTTGTGGAAGCAGAGAGGATTCCTCACATCAGCAGGGAAATGAATTGCACACACCACCAAGTCTCTCAATTATTACAAGCTATCCAGTTACCAAAAGCCATCGCAGTCATTCATTGTAAAGCCCATCAAACGGATGACTCAGCGGTCACAAAAGGAAACCACTATGCCGACACAACTGCCAAATGGGCAGCTACAGAGTCTCCTCCTTGTAATATCGCCGCCCCAACAATGAGAGCTGATCCTGAAATTCAGCATAGGGATTTCCTAGAACAGGGAGAAGTGCAGATGTGGGAGGATAAATTAGGGGCAACATCAATTATCTTGACTTCCGGCTGGTGACTTGCAGCGACAGGGTGTGGAGTGAGTGCTCGCTGCTCCTCTACACCTCTTTTCATCGCGTTTTGGGGATCCCTTAAGGGGCATAGGACCTGGAGAGTCCTGCGGACAAGAGGGGAAGCCAGGCAAGTGGGAAAGTGGGGTGCGACCACTTCTCGCTGGACCCGGCAGCCCTGTCAGTCCAACGCGGTGAGCCGGCCGCTAATGGCGGGCCTGAAGCTGTAATAGCCGGCAAGAGACGGGAAGCTTAAAAGGAGATCGGAGGTGCGGTGCTAGATCTAAAGCCTCATCTTTATACCTTGGAGCGATTTGCGCTGAAAGAGGAGGTCGGCGGAGTCAGGAGAGGAGTGCTTAACCTGAACTCAGGCAGCAACGGTGAGGGTACAGGAAGACTACATCTACGAAGACCCGACAACCCGACGAGCTGTTGAGATCCACGGAGGGAGGATTAAGCCTTTATAAAGAGTTCCAGATGGTGCGGTGAGAAGGAAAAAGATTTGAAAAAGTCAATTGGGGTGGTTGGGTTGTGTTTTACGAACGAAACGAAAAAGAAGAAGGAGAAATTTGTGATCTGCCTTTGAAAGCTTTAGAGAGCTCTGGGGAAACAGGAAGTGCATCCATTGAGCCACAAGATTGAAACAGCAGAGGATTGACAAAGAGACGCTCTAGCGGTGAGCTTTACCACTGAGAAGCGTCGGAACCTAGTAGAGCTAAGAAGCGAAGAACTAAAGCTGGGAGATCACCATACTACCTCATAGATACGCTTCTATTTCTTTCTTCCCCCCTGATCTTTTGACTATTTGCGATTTTAATACTCAGAACTCTGATTTTGCCTTTGATAAGTAAAAAAAAAATAAAAATAAATAAATAAATAATATATATATATATATATATATCCATTATATTTTCAACTAGAGTTACTTTGTGTTAGGAAATATTGAATCCTTAAATTTGAGTATTTAAGTATAGATCTTATTAAATAGTGATTGGATATAGCTTTATATAAGGTTTTAGATTTGCTCTCATTGAATTGATACATTATATATATATATATATTTATCTAGGTATATTTATCTTACTCCTCGAACTTACTTAATCTTAAATATTAAATATCTTAAATCTTAAATATCTATTCTTGTTGGTAATAGCTTTTTATATATTTATTTACTTGATAGTAATATTGTATATTATAGTAAGGGTTCAATTTAGATATTTAAAAACTATTGAGAGAATTTATTAAGTTATTAACTTATTGATTATTGACTAATTAATTTATCGATTAACTTAATCCATCAATTGTTCAACTTATTAACGTATTAATATATCTATATTTAACAATTATATTAAGATTGTACTTAGTTCTATAAGAACCTTACTTGGACATATTGCGTAGAATTTTCATACTATAGTAATTTATAAACCAAGCTCTATCTGAATCCCATTTAGAGAATAGTGGGAATAAATTAAGGAGGTAGGGACTTAAGATAGTGTCTTGGAATAAAAGGTGGCAAGCTTCATTGGATGACTATATGGAGAAAGATTGAGAATATAATTAGAGATCAAAAAGCACTTCTGAAAGAAATGGCAAGTCTGACATCCACAATAGCAAAAACTAATAAAAAAGTACCATCCATTCCCACGTTAGCAATGTCATCCCCAGCCACCCAGAAAGTAGTAGAAGGTCTTCAGAAAACAGACAAACCTCCGGCAACTCCAACGCTGCAAACATTACAATCGTCTCTATTAACAATACAAGAAACCATGCTTGCGATGCAAGAAAAGCTTTTAAATAGCCATTCCGAACTGAAACTAGATATACATGGACTGGATGCTAAAATGAACGAGATCCAAATTTCGATCACCAGCAATGAGAATAGAATACAAAAAGCGGAACAAAGAATAGAAAAAAACGAGAAGAAACTGGACATGGTCGATCAAACCCTGTGGGCGCAGAATAAAGAAACAGAAGACGCTTTAATACAATTTGAGATGGACAAGGCCTTGTTTTACTTGCGATTCCAAAACATTGCGGAAGACAAAGAAGAGGACCTAGGAGATAAGATGGCTGAGTTGATTGCAGAGACGCTCCAACAGGATAAGCAAGAAATAATCCGAGAGATCGACGAGGTCTATAGAGTCCAAACCAACTACGTGAGAAGGAACAGGCTCCCTAGAGAAGTCCATATTCGCTTCGCTAGGAAAAAAGTGAGAGACATTTTGTATAACATAGCTAGGGAGGAAAAAATTACATACGGGGGAAAAGAAGTGAACATCTTAAAACAAATCCCAAGGAGAGTGAGGGAGAGGAGGAAAAGCTATAGATTTTTGACAAACCAATTAAACAGGAGAAGTATAATATTTAGGTGGCTCCTCCCAGAAGGAATGTTAATATCGTGGCAAGGGAGGAAAATCAGAATTGATTGTGTAAGTGATGCCCAAGATTTCCTAGAACAACTAAGGGGAGGTGAAGAGGAACAAACCAGTAAGGAGGAAAACGAAGTACTAAATACGGAAGAAGAGACATCGCAAGAACAAATCACAAGAGAAGACATAGAAGAGGAGAAGAAAAAGGAAGACACAGAAGAAAGAGGGAAAAAATCTAGACCAGTGAGAGCAGTAACACTAAAAGGTAAATAAAAACCAGAGACTAGAGGACAGCTACAGGAATGAACGATACCAAGATCTTATCGCTCAATGTGAACGGCTTAAATGATTACAAAAAAAGGAGGATAATATTGTCGAAACTGATGAAACAAAATCCTGATATAATCTGTATTCAAGAGGTCCATATAAAAAAGGATGAAGCCAACTATTTAAATTTTACTAAATTTGGTAAAGTATTCTTCTCATTAGCCGAGAAAAGAAAAAGGGGGGTGGCTATCTATGTTAAGAAAGGAATAGAGGCAGAATGTAAATATAAAGATGAAAAAGGGAGAATACTGATAGTAGAGATAACGAGAGGCAATTCTAAGGTGTTAGTGGTGGGGGTTTATGCCCCGAATAAAAAACAAGGGAAATTTTATCGGAAATTGCATGAACAGCTGGCAAAATGGGCAAACAATGAAATTTGTATGGTTGGGGATTTTAATGGAATTATAGACCCTAAATATGATTATAAATGTGATATAACTAAAAAGAATAAAAGATCTCCCTTACCAAAGACTTTTTTTGATTTAGTGGACGAGATTAACCTAATTGATATGTGGCGCACTTTACACCCTCATGATAGACAATTTACCTTCTATTCAATGCCACATAACTCCTGGTCCAGAATAGATATGGTCTGGGCTACCAGAAAACTGGGCCTAGAAATTAAAAAGGTTAACATGTACACAAATGTTTGGGCAGACCATAAGTTCCTCGAAATTAGCTGGCATCACGATACAAAGAAAATACAACAGAGATGGAGTCTAAGGACTAAGTTGCTATACGAAGAAGAGTTTATACGAAAATTGAACGAAGAAGTTAAACGCTTCTTCACAGAAAATGGAAATCGAGAGAGAGCCAAAGAAATCGTGTGGGATACTATGAAGGCCTACGTGAGAGGGGTAGCCATATCATATACTGCCTTCAAAAACAAGGAAAAAAGAAAGACCACAGAAGTGCTTACTAATAAGCTATTGCAAGCAGAAGATAAACTCCAGCAATGCCCGGGAGATGAGGCGTCCAAACAACAGTGGTTGATGACGAGACATAGATTGAACTTATTGGACCAGGAGGAAATGGCAAAGAAAATAAAAAGATCCAAGCACTATTGTTTTGAAAACGCTAACAAGTCGGGGAGATGGCTGGCGTATAAACTAAAAAAAGAGAAGGAAAAAAACCAAATACTAGTATTAGAAGACTCTCAGGGTTACTTGCTGACGAAGGAAGAAGATAAATTAGAGAGTATAAGAAAGTTTTATGAAGATCTATACAAAAATGAAGGAATAGTGACAAGCAAGGTAGAACAGTATTTGTGGGAAGCTAAACTACCGCTAATTTCTGAAGAAGAAAAGGAAAAGTTAAATGAAAAGATTACTATAGAGGAACTAAAAATGGTCCTTTCTAAAATAAAGAAGAATAAAACTCCAGGCCCAGATGGTCTCCCCGGGGAAATATACCAAAAATTTGATGATACTTTAAAATTAGAGCTGTTAGAAATATTAAACGAGGCCCTGGCGGGTATCACAATCCCAGATTCGTGGAGGGAAGCGTATTTGACACTTATACCGAAAGAAGGTGCCGATCCGAAACAGATATCCAACTACAGACCCATCTCATTGCTGAACGCAGATTATAAACTGTTCATGAATATAATTGCGGAGAGGTTCAAAAATTTTTTAAATCAGTGGATTCACAAAGACCAAAATGGCTTTCTCCCAGGGAGACAGATCAGAGACAACTTGAGGATAGTTTTAAACACCTTTGAATATTACGAACAACATCCCGAAAAACAGCTGGCTTTAATGTTTGTCGATGCCCAAAAGGCATTCGACAACTTGAATTGGACCTTTATGATAAATCAAATTGATCTAATGGGATTCGGCACCAACTTTAGGAAGATGATTGAGAACATATATAAAAACCAGAGGGCAAACATACTAGTGAATGGAGATAGAACCCAGCTGTTTCAGATCCAAAAAGGAGTGAGGCAGGGATGCCCTTTATCTCCCTTACTATATATCTTGGCACTAGAGGTGCTACTCAGAAAGATAAGAGCCAACAAAGAGATTAAAGGATTAAAGATTAGAAATGAAACTTTTAAAACCCAAGCTTTCGCGGACGACGTAGCCCTCATAATGGAAGACCCACTAGAATCCGGTGTAAAATTAATGCAGGAAATCCAGGAGTATGGAGAGGTGGCGGGCCTAAAACTTAATAAGAACAAAACCAAAATGATAGTGAAAAACATGACAGATCTACAAAAGGAAGAATTGGAAGAATCATTAGGCCTCCAGACAGTTAGGAAAATAAAATACCTGGGAATATGGATTACCGCGAGATTCTCCTCACTAAAAGAGGATAATTATATTCCCCTTCTACAGAAAACACACCAAGACCTAGAAAGATGGAAAAAGCTCAAATTGTCCCTGATTGGTAAAATTGCAGCGATCAAAATGAACATCCTACCAAAAATTCTGTTCCTATTCCAAAATATTCCGCTATCACTAGACAAAAAATTCTTTTTGGACCTGAACAAATGCATCAGGAACTTTTTGTGGGAGGGTAAGAAATCGAGGATTTCTTTTAAGATACTCCAAGGGAAAAGGAATTTGGGAGGCTTTGGGCTCCCTGACTGGGAACTATATCAAAAGGCCGCAAAATTAATTTGGATCAAGGAGTGGATCAAGTTACAGGATAGGAGAACCCTGATCTTGGAAGGACATGACCTCCTAGAAGGATGGCACTCCCATCTCTGGGTTATAAAGAATAAGAAAAAATCCTATTTCCATAAGCACAAAATCAGGGAGACCCTCATTTGTACGTGGGACGAAATTAGACAGAAGATCTATACTAAGGTACCCATTTGGCTTTCTATTATGGAATCGTTGGCGGCTCCAAACAGGAGAGATGTTTATAAATGGGGTACATATAAGGACATCCTCGATGAAGAAGGGAAACTTAAATCGCTGGAGCTATTGAGGGATCAGAGCTTTAGTTTGGATTGGTGGAACTATATTCGGATCAACTCAAGATTCCAAAAAGATAGAGATAAATTCGGAATAGCAGCAAAACATGGAAACTTTGACAAAATTATTTGGGGACCAGAAAAAAAAATGTTAACCAAAATTTATCACTTTTTATTAGATGAAGATAAGGCAGAGTCCATAGCAAAAAGACAATTGAACATCTGGGAAAAAAATCTAGGACATAGCCTAAATTTCAATGACTGGGAGATAGCTTGGAATAGAAACTACAAAATAACCAAATCGACAATGTTTAGGGAAAATCACTATAAATTGCTACATAGGTGGTATCTAGCCCCAGCGAGGCTAGCTAAGATGTTCCCAAATCTCTCTCCCATATGTTGGAAATGTGGAAAATCGGTCGGCACCTTTTATCACCTATGGTGGACCTGCCCTGAGACTAAAAAGTACTGGTCCAAAATTCAACACTGGCTCTGTGAAATAACAGGACAGGAGGTAGCCCTAGTTCCGGAACGTTTCCTCCTAGGCATGACTGAAGAGGGCTTAAACAACAACAAAACCCAACTGATAATCCAGATTATAACTGCGGCTAGATTAGCCTTCGCAAAATGGTGGAAAAACAAACTTATACCCTCAGAAGAAACTCTAATAAATAAGATCTTAGAGTGCGCAGAAATGGCGAAACTGACAGGCGAGTTAAAAAACGAGGACAACGGGGTGAAATAAAACTAATATTGCATATGATAACAGCAGCAAGATTGTTGATAGGTAAATATTGGAAGAATGAAGCTTTGCCTACTATCGAGGAATGGACTTTGAAGATGGCTAGTTTTGCAGAGATGGCGAAGATTTCAGCATATTTAAAGGATTGTTCACAAGAGACTTATGAATGGGAATGGAAAAGGTGGATAGAATATGTTCAGAACAAATATCAAACTAGAAAGTATCAAATAGCTTTTATTTGAAAATAATGTATTAGAAATATCTTAATGTAAAGAGACAAAGAGGAAAAATTATATAGGGGGAGGGATGGGTTCAGGTTTATATATTAGTGTTATTAGTTATGAGTATGTAATAGGGAAGTCTGGGGGGGGGAGGGTTAGGGAGGGTTAGGGAGGATGGGAAGTTTGGGGAGGGAGGTGGGGGGGGTGAAAAAAGGGGTGAAAATGTAATTGTAAAACTTTTGCAATAAAAAAAAAAAAAAAAACGAGGACAACTCAAGATATTATGATGTATGGGGTATTTGGTACCACTGGCTTAAAAATAAGACGAAAACATGACTTTAGAATCTTGACTTGGCACATCTACTATAGTCATATTGTATAGTATCATGTATAGTTAAGATTGAAGCCTTATTTTTCCTAATTTTTGTTTTATTATACTGTAAATACACTGTACCTCCGAAAGCAGAGATGGATTGTACATTCTCTTTTTTGTTTTGGAAAAATCAATAAAAAATTAAAAAAAAAAATTAGGGGCAACATTTTCAGACAGGTTTTGGAGAGTCCCAGATGGTAGACCCATCGCCCCACAACGCCTCATACGCTTAATTTGTCAGAGCCTACATGCAAAGGGTCACTGTGGGACCCAGGGTATAGTCGATGCGGCTAGGAGAGTATGGCATGCACCAGGTATATACGCAGAGGCAACCAGAGTAACCAGTATCTGCCAGACATGCCAAGCCAATAATAGCACATCCAGGAAGGCAATCTATGAGGGAGGTAGACCATGGGCACAAAGGCCATTTGAGGCAATACAAATGGACTATATCCAATTGCCCAAGGCCAATGGATACCAGTACGCCCTCGTGTGTAGAGACCAGCTGACACATTGGGTGGAAGCTTTTCCATGTCGCCATGCCACAGCCCTGGAAATGGCCAGACACCTCATTAAAGACGTAGTACCCAGATTCGGGGTGCCACGAATCTTAGATACAGACAGAGGAAAACATTTTATAGCACAGGTCCTCACATATATTTACCAAACTCTAGGCATAACTCAGAACTTCCACTGTCCTTACTCTCCGCATTCCTGTGCAGGGATAGAACGCACGAACCACGAGGTGAAAACACTATTGGGCAAGCTTTGCCAGGAGACACACCTCTCCTGGCCACAAGTCTTGCCTATTGCCTTATTTTATATAAGGACAAAACCAAGAAGGGATATGGGGATCTCCCCCTTTGAGATCCTGTTTGGCCGCCCACCTGACACGCTACAGGGCCTTGATCCACAATCCCTCAGCCTAGACAGGGGGGATATGGTCCTTTCTTCATATCTTTCAGCCTTGCATAAGAGACTACAGGAGCTGTGGACGCAGAGTGCCCTAACGCAGACGCTGCCCCTGGAAGAAAACCTGCACCCATTCGAGCCAGGTGATTGGGTGTGGATAAAATCCTTCACAAGGACTTCACCACTGCAACCCAGGTGGACAGGACCCTACCAAGTTCTGCTAACAACCCAGACAGCCATCCGAGTGGCAGAAAAGGACACCTGGATACACTGGAACACGCCAAACCTGCGGTGGTGGACCACAGCCCAGCAATCCCTCCAATAAAATTTGAAGAAAAATCCAGACACAGAAGAATGGACCTTGCAAGCATTCTTTGAAAACAACGAACTTGACCAATAATACCTTTTATTGACACCATTCCGGACTACCGGGATATACATATTTACCTTTTTTTTTCTTTTCTTTCTTTTTTTTAATAATTGTTTAAAAGGGGGGGGGACTGTACAATGGGAAAACAAAAATCAATTGTAAGTATGATATGTAACCTTTATTGTATATTATTGATTGCAACTCAAGTAACAGCATTTCTAGAACCAAATCTCATCCCAGAGAAAGGGAACATCTGGGAATATCTAGCAAGAGAGATATTGAACACCACAAAATTTTGCTTAGCGGGGGGAAACTCAGTGAAAGATATTCTGAAAACATGTTTAATGGGAGTAGCAATAGGACCTCAGGCTATACCTAACCACACATGGCTTAGACATTTCCCTATTACACAGCCATACTCAACCATTTATGAGTGGGGAAACATCTCCATGTCAAAGGACCTAGACATGTACATTCTCCATGTAGCTGCTGTCTCTGCTTCATCTTGGTGCTTTGAAATCTATGGGTGCAACAAATTTACAAATGGGAACTGCCTCAATTTAAGTAATGCAGAGTTGAAATGCAATAAAACAGAGCAGATCCCCTTCTCTTATAGCTACCTGAGGCTGCCTCATGGCTGGTTCATACTGTGTGGACTACAAGCCTACTCCTACCTACCAGCCAACTCAACAGGAGGCCCATGCACCCTAGGGAAACTAACCATGCTAATGCCATCTCTACAGAGATGACACAGGAGGGCTTTCCACTCTTTAGAGGCAGACTGTGACTCTCAAGTGAGCCTACTCACCAAAGCAGAATATGTCTCATTGGCCGTTTCTCTAGTGGGAGTGCCAGGACTAGCTGTTCGAAATTCCAGGAACCTAAATAGCTTGGCATGCACTCTAGCCAAAAGTTTAAATTCGACTTCCCATGCATTGGACGCCCTAAACAGAGAATTAAGACAAGTCAGGGAGGCCACCCTTGAGAATCGAGCAGCGATCGATTACTTGCTATTAAAACACAACCATGGCTGCGAAGAATTTAAAGGGTTGTGCTGTTTTGACTTGGAGCAAAATTCAAAAATCATAGACACAGAAGTCAAGCACCTAGAGGAACTGGCCCAAAACATTGGCCATAGCCAGTCATCTCTAGACTTCTCGTGGCTCTTTTTTTGGTTACCAGACTTCTCCTGGCTCAAAATTGCTCTAACTGGCATTGTCACTATTTGCGTATTGGGAGGCTTTCTGTGTTGTCTCTGTCACTGCATTCCTCTGTGCCTCTGCTGCTTAAGGGCGTGTAAGCCGGATCTTCCTTGGCAAAAGGCAGGACATAATCAAACAGCCCTCATGATGGTCCAGATTGACCACGAATATCAAATTTACTCAGGTCTAGAAATAACCCAAGAAAAGGAAGATGGAGAGACACCCATTTAACACATGCACACACACAGAAAAAAAAAGGAGAAAAAAAAGAAGTGGGGATTGTAGGAGGGGAACACTACCAAGACAGTGCCAAGGCCAGTAAAGCGTAGCAAAACCTCATAGCATAGGATCAACTCAGGAAGGGAAAAGCCCCAGGCATAAGAAGATGACCTTCCCAAAATAGAACACATAAGCATCAGGGCCATTTAAGAATAAAAGGAGACCCAGGGAAATGAAACACACAAAGACCCAAGACATGCCAGGAAAGAAATTATTGAAACAGCAGAATAAGACAAAAGGAACGGCAGAGGATTAACTAAGGAAGAGATTTAATCAATAGCCCAAGCAATCTGATAAGAGCCAAGCCGGGTGTAAGAGCTTACCTGATAACAACATGATCAGTTTAAGGCAAGGGGCAAATAATGAGAGCGGAAGGAAACTAAAGAACACAAAGTCAGATAACTAAGACACCACCTAGTTTCAAGTAGGAAAGGATCAGAATAAGAAAACAACGGGACACACACACAAAAGAAACACACACAAAAGTAACAAAAGAAACAAAGAATTTCCTTTGTACAGAAAGGTATAAAAATGTATGCTTACCTTGTAACAATGTCAGCTCACCCAGGAACACTGGTTTGTGCTCTTGCTGGATCCGTCTTCCTGAAACCAATAAAAAGAATCCTGTTTTCACGCAGCTCGCTTCACTCGTTAATCGGCTCATCATGCCTGCAAGGATTTCCCAGCCGGGAAATTCAAACCCTTTTGGGGAAAAACCTCATCACAGATTCAACAGTACCTTGACTCTGTGCAGGCTTCCTCTGGCTGATCAGAACAGGTCAGCCTTGGATTTTGGACTTTGATTATTAAGGTGGATTTTTCCACCCTGAGGAAAGTTGGGAGGGAGAAAAAAAGTAAGGGGTGGGCAGGCAACAGCCAATGCTAGCACATCCTCACTGACCAGCTCAAGGAGAGGGAGAAGGAAAATGAGCTCTGTGCAATGACTCAAACATGCAGTGAACAATTTAGGGCTAACCTGTTTCTTTTTGTGGCCCTGGATTTCTTTAGAAAGGCTATCAACTTTTACTAACCTTGAAAAGCTGTGCTGGGTTTGATCTGATCATAGTCAGAGGAGAGAACTGTCAGTTATCCAGCTGGCATATTCAGAAAAAGAAACTCCTGGAACATTATTTTACCAATAGTATAAACTTTACTGAATAAATCCACATTGTCACAGAAGAAGAAAAACCAGCTCTGGGCTTCCTGTGCAAATGCATGTATACCAGAGGTGGGTTTCAGCAGGTTCTGACCAGTTCTGGAGAACCAGTAGCAGAAATTTTGAGTAGTTCGGAGAACCGGTAGTAAAAATTCTGACTGGTCCCACCCCCATCTATTCTCTGTCTCCCAAGTACCAGCTGATTGGGAGGAAATGGCGATTTTGCAGTAACCTTCCCCTGGAGTGGGGAGGGAATGGAGATTTTACTGTATCCTTCCCCTGTCATGCCCACCAAGCCACGCCCACCAAGCCATGCCACACCCCACCAAGCCACACCCACAGAACCGGTAGTAAAAAAATTTGAAACCCACCACTGACGTATACCCCTTTCCCATGGGGCACCCACAGTCCATTATGTCCACCAATAACTTCTGTTCATTTTGTTTTGGGAACCAGCCAAATCACATTGTGGCATCTGCTCTAGTGTCCTTGAAGGGGGGAGCAATGTCTCACGGGAAGCAATGATGTTTGGAGCCCATCCCCCCACCCTTGCATTCCAATCCACCACCACCTATTCTTTGTCAAGTTGTGGGCAAAGCGAAATATAGATGAAAGTTTGATTCAGTTTGAATCTTGACTCCCCTGGAAGAAGGGTAGACCTGAAACGACAATAAACATACATACAATTATTACTTACAACCCAACTACTGCTACATTCCTTACTGAGGCCATTGAGGATACCTAGTATGAAACCTCTTAACTAACCTCACTGCCCTAACATCTGGAGCAGCCACCCACTCAGTGTCTGCGAACAGGAAGCCTTTCCACAGTACTAGGTACTGTAATTTTCCCTTGACTCAAAAGGAGTCAAGAATCCTTTTGATCTCATAATGCTCATCTCCCTTAACTAGGATGGGAGGAGAAGGTGCTTCTTCGACTGGCCTCAAGCCAGATCCCCAAAAGGGTTTTAAAAGACTGCAATGAAATATCAGATGAAGTTGCCTGAGGCTTCTTGGCAACTTCAGCTCCACCATCATCAGATTCATGATCCAGATGATATGGAAAGGCCCTATATGTTTGGGACCTAACTTCTCACAAGGCTGTCTCAGATTTAGATACTTGGTGGACAAATACACTTTATCCCCCACTCTAAATTTCCCTTTGGGTGGCCCCTTTCCAATCTGCTTGCCTTTTTTGGCTTTCCCTAGCTTTATTTAGCGCTTCACGCATGGCGGGCCACGTGGCTTTTAGAGCTAATGATTAGCCATCCGGTCGGCTAATGACACTGAGGATGGAGCTTCTTGAGGAAGCTCTGGCATGGACATGAACTCAGTCTCTGTGGCTACTTTGAAAGGGGTAAAACCTGTGCTGCTGTGCACCGAATTGTTATATGCCACTTCTGAGAAAGGCAGGCACTCAGCCCAATTAATCTGCTGATAGTTTATATAATAGTGCAGGTATTGCTCTACTAATGAATTGGCACGTTCAGCCATCCCATTGTCACTCAGATGGTAGGCAGAGCTAAGTTCCTGGGAAGAGCCCATCAATTTTAAAAATTTCCACCAAAATTTTATGGTGAATTGCACCAACTTGTCTGAGATTTTGGACCTCGTGTAGTCTGTAGATGTGTTGCACAAACATCTTGGCTAGGGCCCAGGCAAAAGAAAACTTCAGACATGCCACAAAGTGTGCTTGCTTCAAAAACAATTTGATGACAGTCCAAATTACTGTGTTCCCAGCACTCTCAGGCAACTCCACAATAAAGTCCATGGATATCTCCTCCCACAGGCTAGCTGGCTAGCTGGGCTGGCCACTGACTATAGCAAGCCTGGAAGCTTCTCAGGTAGGTGTTTCATGGAAGCACACACAGGATAGCTGGCCACATAGGCTTCTATGTCCTTTTTCATCTTCAGTCACCAGAACTGTTTCTTCGCCAGGTGACGGGTCTTCACAAACCCAAATTTGCAAATTTTGCATCATGGCTGCTCTGCAGGACCAAAGTTCTCTGGCTGGCTAGGATATACACTTTACTCCAGGGGTGAAATCTACTTACCTTCCTTACCGGTTTGGAAGTGCACACGCCACGTGCACGCAGACCCTCTGCGCATGCGCAAAACCTGTGCATGTGCAGAGGGTAAAAAACACATTACTTCCTGGTTAAAACCAGGAAGTAATGACACCTGGGCAGATGGGCAGAGCCTTGCACCGCCATCGTTACCAGTTCTCTGAACCACCGGCCACAATCACTACCGGCTCATCTGATCCAGTCCGAACCAGGAGCATTTCACCCCTGCTTTACTCCTTTTCCACCCCAAGCCCTCCTTCATCAATTAGTCATCTTTATGTCTCTGGAACCATTCATCTGTCCTCATGGCATTTGAGCAGTTGCATCACCAAGTCGCCAGCCGGCCATGGGGATACTGTTCTGTGCTGCCTCGTGAGCATTGGCGCTGCAAGCTGCCTGGATAATAGAGTTAACTACCTCCTCTTGTGTACTTCTGTACTGGGGCATGCAAGAGAGGGCATCGGGTAAGAAATTCTTACCACTTGGAAAGTAGTGAAGGATGAAATTGAAGCAGTTAAAACACTGAGTCCCTTGGACCTGCTTAGGGGATAGCTTCCTTGGGGCCTTTAACGCCTCCAGGTTCTTGTTGTCCATTTCAAATGGAATCTTACTGCCCTCTAAGATCTGCCTCCAGGTGAGAAGAGCCCAACGGATTGTGTAAACCTCCTTCTCACAGATGGCCCATCACCTCTCAGTATCAGACAACTTGCGAGATGTATAGGCAAAGGATTGCAACTTTCCCTTTTCATTCATCTGGAGTAAAACTGCCCCTACTGCCACATCGCTGGTATCTGCCTGGATCATGAAAGGCTCATCTGTGTTTGGGTGCTTCAAGCCTGGCTCAGCAGCAGAGCCGCTTCAGCTTTTCAAAGGCCCACTGGCATTCAATGGACCAATTTAGTGGCTGACTCAGTTTGGGCTTTACTCCCCCTCCCATCTTGAGCAAGTTGATGATGGGCAAGGCTATCTGGGCAAATGTGGGGATGAACTGCTGGTAAAAGTTCATGAATCCCAGGCAGCTCTGTAACTGTCTCCTGATTTGAAGGGCCTCCCACTCCAGGATTACTCTCACCTTGGCCGTGTCCATTTCCACCCAATCCTTGGGGATGCGATATCCTAGATAGTCTAGACTGGTCTTATGGAAATCACATTTAGATAGCTTTGCATATAGCTAGGCTTTGCACATCTTCTCAAGTACTGGTCTCACTAGCCTGATTTGCTCTTCCATGGTCTCAGTATAAATTAGGTTGTCATTTGGGTGTACCAGCACCCCTTTGTACAGGTGTTCATACAGGACCAAATGGCATTTCCTGAAATTTGTAGCAACCCAGAGAGCAATTGAATGCAGTTTTTCACTCATCTTCCTCTTTAATCCTCATTCAGTGATAGGCTTCCCTCAAGTCCATCTTAATAAAGATCTTCCACTTGGCTAGGTAGCCCAACATGTCCTTCATGAGGGGGAGGGGATACATATTCTAAAACAGAGATGCAATTTAATCCCCTGTAATCCATGCATAATCTGAGATACCCATCTTCTCTTTGAAAGTACAGGGGCAGCCATCCTTGACTTTGCAGGCTGGATAAATCCCCTGCTAAGTTTTTGTCTATGAACTCCTGAAGTTCCTCCATCTTCCTTGGTGTCATGGAATACACCATCAGCTTGGGTAATTTAGCCCCAGCAGGATTTCAATAGCAGAGTGTGTGGGTGATGGGGACAGGAGTATGTCTGATTCCCTTTCAATGAACACCTCTGCTAGATCACAGTACTCAAATGGAATGAGTGGCTTTAAATCCTCGCTCCCTTTTAGTGTATTCATTGACTCCACTTTCACTTTCCTAGCTTTTAATTTATGCCTGGCATTTGGCATTTTCGCTGGCTCCTGCTAACTAGTCACTTTCTTCCTAAGTCACCACTTGTTGCTGTCCCAATCTACTTAGGGATTCCATTTCTTCAACCAGGCTAGTTGTAGGACCATGGTCTCAGTCAATCCAGGAGCCACAATAAAACAAATAGTCTCTACATAGGTCCCAGCTCATTGCTCCATCAGGCAAGTTGCTGGTGTCCCTCCCATAAGTGAGCCATGTAAGTCAGAGAATCCCATGGGCTGCCTTAACTTCCTCAGCATCAATCCTAGTTTCTCCATTGTCTGAAAACTAATTAGGCACTGAGTGCACCCCAAGTCCAAGAGGCTTGGTTGCTGGAAAGACCCTGAAAAATGGAAGGCTGGTTGTTGATCTGAAATTCTCCCTTCCCTTAGAGGATGGCTGAGTCCCCATCTGCTCCAGAAGCATTGGATGGGCAGGATTGGCTCTGAGCAAAGGGCTGAAAAATGCTCTTCCCTGCAAGAAAGGTTTTGGAGATATACATATGTATATGTATATGTATATGTATATGTATATGTATATGTATATGTATATGTATATGTATATGTATATGTATATAATATACATATACATACGTACACACACACACACACACACACACACACACACACACACACACACATATATATATATATATATATATATATATATATATATATATATATATATATTACACAAACGAACATTTAATACATCAGTCATTCCTTCCATGTGACAGCTCGGTGTTTTCTGCATGGCTTCATCTTTTTGTTGTTTCTTCTGTCTTCATTTTTACCAAATCTATTACAGCAGCAGTTCTCAACCTGGGGGTCGTGACCCCTTTGGGGGTCGAACGGCCATTTCACAGGGGTCGCCAAAGCCCTCTCGCCCCCCCCCCACGCCTTCCCTCACCCTCACCCTCTGCCTTTGTTGGATCGCCCGGTCGCCGTTCGCTTACCCCGCCCACTCCCAATCTATTGCTGCCTCCGGAGTCCCAGCTGATGGTTAGAGGGAAACAAACCAGTGGTGGGATTCTGCCGGTTCTTGGTGGTTTGTTAAATTGCTGGCTCGCCCCGCCCCTTGCCAATAAATAGTGGGGGTGGGGCGTGGCAAGGGATGGGCGAGCCAGTAATTTAACAAACGGTTCGGTGTTTTTTTTGCAATTTATTGGCCTCGCAGCACACCGAACCGTTTGTTAAATTGCTGGCTCCTCCGCCCCTCACCTTGCCCCGCCTCCCACCCGCGCGGCATCAGCCTACCCTATCCCAGGGCTGGGCAATTGTGGCTCTTTTACAACCTGTGGACTTCAACTCCTGCCTAGCCCATTCTGGGGAATTGTGGAGAATTCTGGGAGTTGAAGTCCACAAGTCTTAAAGCTGCCAAGGTGGGAGACATCTGCTGTTACACTGTAGAATCCTTTCAAGCATGAAGATGGCCAAGTAAGTATCCTCCTTGAGAGACAACAGTTCAACACTAGGAGGGCTATTAGAGGGCAGGGCTACATTTGGAAATTTTTGCATTTTTGCAGGTGGTGCAATATGATCTGGTGTCTGCAATGGAGAGCAAAATCCGGCTTCTTCTCTCCGCTGTAAGTTCGGCATGAGGATTCCACCTTGGTATATTTGCAGCACAAGGCAGCCCTCCTCTCTTGCCGCTTGGGACTTGGAGCAGTAAACAGCGTCCGGTTTGGGGATCAGCCGGATTTTGCTCTCCATTGCTCTCTCAGCCCCCTGCAAGCTCTCGTCTCTCGAGGAGCGCTCCCTGAAGTGGTGCGGGAAACTTTGGTTGGGCTTCTCGAGAGATGAGAGCTTGCAGGGGGCCGAGAGAGCAATGGAGAGCAAAATCCAGCTGCTCCCCGAACCAGACGCTATTTACCGCTCCGAGTCGGCAGGAAACGAGGGCTGCCTTGCACCGCAAATATACCAAGGCGGAATCCTGATGCTGCACTTACAGCAGAGAGAAGAAGCTGGATTTTGCTCTCCATTGCAGACACCAGATCGGCCCCCTGCAAGAGAATGAGAGAGAGAAAGTGCGGGAGAGTGGGGGAGAGAGAGGGAAAGAGAAAGGGGGGGAAGAGAGAAAAAGAATGAGAGAAAGAGGGGGAGAGAGCGAGAGGAAGAGTGGGGGAGAGAGAGAAGGGGGAGAGGAAGAATGAGAGAGTGGGGGAGAGAGAGAAGGGGGAGAGAATGAGAGAGAGAGGGTGGAGGAGAGAGAGAAGGGGGAGAGAAAGAATGAGAGTAGGGGAGAGAGAGAAGGGGGAGAGAAAATGAGAGAGAGAGAGAATGGGGGAGAGAGAGAGAAAGAGAGGGGAGAGAATGAGAGAGAGAGAGTGGGGAAGAGAGGGAGAAAGAGGGGGGAGAGAAAGAGAGAATGAGAGAGGGAGGAGAGAGAGAGAGAGAAAGAGGGGGGGAGAGTGCCTGAAGGACCCTATACCGTCACTGGGAGTCCAGGTGCTTCAGCAAGTGGCGCACTGGTCTGCAAAATTTAAAATTATGAACTTGGTGGTCCCTGAGGTCCAAAAGGTTGGGGACCCCTGCTCTGGAGGATTTAAGTAGCTTAACTGTGCTTGCATGTCAATACCAGAATTACAGAGTTGGAAGGGACCTTTGGAGGTTTCTAGTCCAGAGATCTTCAACCTTGGCAACTTTCTTTGTCTGGCCTGATGCTTCCTGAGAGGCAGGGGGTCTCTCTGAATGGGACCCCCTCCCCAAAAGGCTGGCCCCAAAGCCCTAGCTCAGAGGTCTTCAAACTTGGCAGCTTTAAGACTTGTGGACTTCAACTCCCAGAATTCTCTAGCCAGCATAGCTGGCTGGGGAATTCTGGGAGTTGAAGTCTGCCAGGCTTAAAGTTGCCAAGGTTGGTGATCTCTGGACTAGAAGATAAATGATGGCATAAATGATGACCGGTCAAAAGTGCGAGGACCTGTCAGAAATTACTTTTTTTCAGCCCTCTGGATAGTCCCTATGTGCATATGGACTACTCAGAGGGCTGAAAAAGTTATTTTTGACCGGTCCTCGCACTTTTGACCAGTCCTTGAACTTACGACTGTCCTCACATTTCACGTTTTGCGTCCTATCTTGTCACCGTGGTGAAGAGAAGTGGTGGTGAAATGATTGACACGGTTGTTAAGAATGCCACAATGGGCATAAATGTGAGGATGGTCGTAAGTGTGAGGACCGGTCAAAAGTGCGAGGACCTGTCAGAAATCACTTTTTTCAGCCCTCTGGGTAGTCCTTTTGTGCACATGGACTACTCAGAGGCTGAAAAAGTTATTTTTGACTGGTCCTCGCACTTTTGACCAGTCCTCGAATTTACGACTGTCCTCACATTTTATGTTTTTTGCCCTATCTTATGACCATGGTGAAGAGAAGCAGTTGTGAAATGAGTGACATGGTTGTTAAGAATGCTGCACGGGCATAAATGTAAGGATGGTCATAAGTGTGAGGACCAGTCAAAAGTGTGAGGATCTGTCAGAAATGACTTTTTTCAGCCCTCTGAGTAGTCCCTATACACATAGCCATGGCCACCTGGTCACATGACCAGCTAGCCACGCCCACCCAATCACATGACCTCCAAGCCACGCCCACAAAATAAGCCACGCCCACAGAACCGATAGTAAAAAAATTTAGAACCCACCCCTGGTTGGGGGTCACCACAACATGAGGAACTGTATTAATGGGTCGCGGCATTAGGAAGGTTGAGAACCACTGTATTACAGCATTTCTCCACAAGTACAGTATTCTAGTTATACCATTTTCTTACATAACTATTAATTTGCTTATCTATATCTCTTTTCTAACCAATCGTAAAATTGATCCCATATCTTAAAATATTCTAAATCCTCTCTTTCTTTGATCATCAAAGTTAATCTATTCATTTCTGCAGTCTAAATTTTTTTTAATTAGTTCTCCTTCCAAAGGTATATTTTCTGCTTTCCAATTTTGTGCAAAAGAAAAACCTTGCAGCTGTATATATACATATATAATCAAATAAATATTTTCTTAATTTAATAATTAAGATTTATAATTTAATTTAATAATTTTTTTAAAAAAATTTTTTTGATTTATATGCCTTCTCCGGAGACTCAGGGCGGCTTACAATGCGTTAAGCAATAGCCTTCATACTTTTGTATATTTATACAAAGTCAGCTTATTGCCCCCACAAACTGGGTCCTCAATTTACCTACCTTAGAAAGGATGGAAGGCTGAGTCAACCTTGAGCCTGGTGAGATTCGAACTTACAGTAATTGCAGACAGCTGGTGTTAATCACAATGCTATTAGTCTGCTGAGCCACCAGGCCCGTTTAAACATTTTTGCCAGTTTCTCTGGGGGCATATGCCATCTGTAAAACATTTTATATTGGTTTTCTTTATATGCAGTGGACATTGTTAGTTTATAATTCCTTTCCCATAACTGTTGCCATTTATCTAAATCAATTGAATATCCAAAATTCTTTGCCCAAGCTATCATTGTTTCTTTTACTTGTTCTTCCTCTAACTCAATCCCAAGTAAAAAATTATAACTTTTTAAAATTAATTTGTCCTCTGTTCCTGTGAGTATCCTATCCAACTGTCTTTTCTAAGTAAAAACCATGTAATTTAGCATCTTTTTCATATCTTGTTTGTATTTGCATGTACATATACCAATCCATCTCAATCCCCTGTTCTTCCACTTCTCATTTCCCCTTCAATTCCCCCTTATCTGTTAATAACTCCTTGTATCTAACAATGTTTCTAAAATTAAAAATATTTGGGTGTATTAAAGCTTCCAATGTTGATAACCATGTTGGTATTTTCACATAGTATTTCTCTCTAACTTTCTCTCATACCAATAACAATGCGTTCCTTATATAATGTCTATGAAAGTACATACGTATCTTACTTCTACCATACCATAAGAATGCATGCCATCCCAATTGTAAATCATGGCCTACTAATGTTAATAATCTTATATTTCTTAATTCAACCCATTCCTTCATCCACATCAATGCTGCTGCCTGGTAATATAATTCCCAATTCGGCAGTCCAAATTCTCCATGTAATCTCGTATCCTGTAACATTTTTATACTTATTCTTGCTTTTTTCCCTTGCCATATAAATTTCCTTATTACCTTATTACAGTGTTGAAAATAAGTCTTTTCAATTTTTATCGGTACTATCTGGAATAGAAATAATAGTCTTAGTAATATGTTCATCTTTATTATTGCAATACTTCCCATAAATGACAATTGAAGATTTTTCCATTTCTCCGAGTCTTTCTCAATTTGATCTTTTAATTTATAATAATTATCTTCTTTTATTGTTGCACATCTTGACGTTAAGTATACTCCTAAATATTTAACTTTTTTCGCAACTTGTATATCTAATTTCTCTTTTATCTCTCTTTTTTTGTTTTTCTGTCATATTTTTCACCAAGATTTTTGTTTTTTCTTTGTTTATTTTTAGGCCAGACACCTTTCCATAACTCTCTATTTGTTCTAATAATTTAGGGCCTGTTATTTGAGGTTCTTCTAAGATGAATACTAAGTTGTCTGCAAAAGCTTGCAATTTGTACTCTTCTTTTTTAATTTTCATCCCTTTTATCTCTTCATTCCGCCTAATACTTCTATTTAAGACTTCTAAAGTCAAGATAAACAACAATGGAGATAAAGAACATCCTTGTCTTGTACCCTTCATAATAGTAACATTTTCTGTCATTTCTCCATTCATCATTATCTTAGCAGATTGTCTATCATAAATTGTTTTTATAGTATTTATAAATCTCTCCCCAAAATCCATTATCTGCAATTGTTCTATCATGAATTGCCAATTCATGTGATCAAAGGCTTTCTGATCATCTAAAAATATCATCACCATTTGTTTTTCTGAATGTCTCATAATATTCCAATGTGTTTAGAATTATCCTCATATTGTCTCTGATTTGTCTCTTAGGTAAAAAACCAGTTTGATCCATATGAATAAATTCATTTAATAGTCTTTTTAATCTATTCGCCATTATTGAAGCAAAAATCTTGTAATCCACATTTAATAACGAAATCGGTCTGTAGTTTTTTATCAGTTGTAGATCTGCATCTTCTTTAGGTATAAGTGTTACGTAAGCCTCCCTCCATGAGTTTGGCATTCTTGCCTTCATTAGAAGTTCATTAAATAATTCCAGCATTATGTTGCTCATCACTTCTTGTAATGTTTTATATAGTTCCACTGGTAGACCATCCAGGCCTGGTGCTTTCCCATTTTTTTGTCCTTTAATCGCTTCCGTTAATTCCATCATTGTTATTTTTTCTTCTAACATTCCCTTGTATTGTTCAGTTATTTTAGGTAAATCTGATTTTTCTAAATATTTTATTATCTCTTCCTCCAAAATTTCCTCTTGGTAATAAAGTTTTTCATAATATTTTTGAATTATTATCTTCTTTTCTTCATTTCTATAGTGTAGGTTCCCCTCTTCATCTTGTAAGTGTTTTATTATTTTCTTCTTTTCTTTTTTTACGTTGTATGCTAACCATCTTCCTGGTATATTTGCATTTTCAAAGAAGTTCTGTTTTAATGCTCTTACTTTATTTGCTAAAAATTCTTGTTCATTTAAATTTATTTCATGTTTTTTCAATTCCATTAGCTTCTTAATTGTTTTATTTTGAATATCTTTTTGGAGCTCTTTCTCTAAACTCTTATAATCCTCTTCCAATTCTTTCTGTTTTTGTCTTTTCCTTTTATTCTTTTTTCCCAAATACGTTATTGCCAGACTCCTAATATAGGCTTTCATCATGTCCCATACATTTTGAAGTGATGTTTTTATTTGCTTTAAAGAAAAACTCTAATTCTTTTCTATAAACTGTTGAAAGTCCTTTTCATTTAATATTGTTGCATTCAAAGTCCATCTTGTCTTTTTCTTTTGTCCTTTCCATATTACTGTCATTGGATTATGATCCACCCAAATATTTGAGCCAATATTTACTTCTTGTATATTATCTATAAGATCTGTTGACATCCAAATCATATCTATCCTTGACCATGATAAATATCTATTTGAATAAAAGGTTTATTGTTTTTCTTTCATATGTTTTTGTCTCCAAATATCTTGAATACTCAATTCTTCTATCATTGTAAAAAAGGATTTCGGCAGTATTTTTCTAGATTTTTTGTTTGTCTTCATTGTTTTATAGTCCAAATCCAAATCCATTACAGCATTGAAATCAGCCATTATATATATATATATTCATAGTCCAATTCTAAAATTTTCCTGTGTAATTTCCCATAAAATTCTTCTTGTTTTTCATTTGGTGAATATACCGCTATCAAAAGTATTTGTTTAAAGTTCATTTTCTTTCCACTATCAGAATCCTACCTTCTTCATCCTCAAAAAGTGGTTTAAGTTCTAATTTTTCTTTAATATACAGAGCTACTCCTTTTTTACTTTGCTGTATCAATGAAGCAAATAAGACTCCTAATTTTGGATATTCTAGTAATTTTATATGCTGTTTTCTAATGTGTACTTCTTGTAAACATATAATGTCCATCTTCAAACTATTTAATTTATTTAAAGTTCTGTTTCTTTTCATTGCCGCATTCAATCCATTTACATTTATTGATATTGCTTTTATTTCTTCTTCCATGTTTTACGTGTTACTAGTTTTTAACTTCATCGCCCTTGTCTCTCTTTGTTCCATTGGGTCCTTTGCTCTTGCTCCTTCTTTTAGTGCTCCTTCTTCTTTTGCTCTTTCTTCTTTCTCTTCATCTTTTTGCTTTATCTCTCCTGTTGCTCCCAAGTCCTCTTCTAATGGTCCACAAAATCGTTCATAAAATAATTTTGCTTTTTCAATAGAATCAAGTCTATGTCTTTGTTCTTGCCATGTCACCAAGATTCCTTCAGGTATTAACCATCTGAAATTCATTCCTTTGGATATTAAAATTTTTGTTAAGAACTGATATTCTCTCCTCAAATCCCTAACACTTCTAGGTATTTGTCTCAATACCACAATTTCTTTGTCTTTATGTTTCAGTGCTGTATTTCTTGCTGCTTGTAATAGCTCTGTTTTCACTGCCTTCCTTCTTCGTAAATCTTACATGTACTTCTCTTGGTAATTTATTTCTCATTGCATACCTTGTGTATACTCTAAAGGCTTCATCAACTTCACTTAAAATCTTTTCTTTGGGTTGTTCCAAAACTTCTGTCAGTATTTCAGCAATCACCCCAGGTAAATTTTCTCCTTTTTCTTCCTCTATGTTTTGAAATCTTAAATAAGAATTGGAGTGTTCCATTTCCAACAGGATAATTGTTTTTTCTTGCAATTTGTCAGTTGACACAAGTTTTTCTTCTAATTCATCAACTTTCTTTTCTGTCATTTCCACTTTTTCTTCTACTTTCTGGATTCTCTTTTCGTTTTTTCCAATCATATCTTTCATTTCTTTTAAATCCTGTTTCAGATCATCATTTATTTATTTATGTATTTATTTTCTTAGATTTCTATGCCACCCTTCTCCTGTAGGACTCGGGGTGGCTCACAGAATAAAAAAAAAACATATAACAGTAAATAGAACTAAAAACATCCAGGAATGGGAGGAGGCATGGAATAGAAATCTTAAATTGACTAGAGTGGTGGCATATAAGGAAAATCATTACAAAATGTTTCATAGGTGGTACCTAGCCCTGGCCAGACTAGCGAAGATATATCCCAATATACATCCCAATTGTTGGAAATGCGGCCATGGCCAAGGCACCTTCTTTCACATGTGGTGGACATGCCCGGAAGCGAAAGGATATTGGAGTAAGATCAGGAGATGGTTACACGAAATAATTGGGGAAGATATTGAACTAACACCAGAGATTTTCCTCCTGGGAATAATAAAGAAGCCATATAGAAAGGAAATGACACATTTAATGATCCATATAATTACAGCTGCTAGATTGGCATACGCACAGTTTTGGAAAGAGAAAATTCAACCACCAGAAGAGCTTACAATTAAGAAAATACTCGAGTGCGCAGAGATGACTAAATTAACTTATGAATTAAATGATGAAAAGTCAGTATACTATATGGTGTGGGAAAGGTGGTACAAGTGGTTGCATGATAAAATGGGAGAAAGATCAAAGGTGTGTTAAATATTGGTTAAAAGTGAGTCAAAATATCAACAAGTATTATTTATGTAAATAGTTAAAACTGCATATCTGATACAAATTGAAAATGTTTATTATATTTATGTGTTCTATGTTATTGTTTGAATGATTGTTTTGTTTGTTTGTTTGTTTGTTTGTTTTTCTCATTTATTTCCTTTTTGTTCTGTAAAAAATCTCAATAAAGTCTATTAAAAAAAAAAGAACTAAAAACATCCAAATGTAAAAACCCCAACAACTAAAATCTCATAACAGATCAGGGAATTTGCTGAAAAGGCTATATCTTCAGTTTGGCACGGAAAGTGCCGAGGTCGGGGGCCATCCAAAGCCTGGTGGGTAATTACCCGGTGAATTACCCAGTGGGTAATTCACTCCAGAGGGTCGGTGCGGCCACTGAGAACGCCATCATCCTGGGGGCCACCAGTTGACATTGTCTGGCCAATTGTCCAGGAGGAGGGCAGTCCTATGTGACCGCATTGGGCAGTGGGATGCCAGTAGGAAGTGGTCCTGCAAGTACCCCGGGCCCATGCCATGTAGGGCTTTATAGGTCAAGACCAGCACCTTGAAGCAGATCCGAAGGGCCACCAGTAACCAGTGCAGCTCGCACAGGAGACGTGTTACACAGGAGTAACAGGACTCTCCCATAACAACCCGCACGGCCGCATTCTGGACCAGTTGAAGCCTCCGGGTGCACCCCAAGGGCAGCCCCATGTAGAGGGCATTGTAGTAATCCAGCCGGGAAATAATGAGAGCGTGAGTGACTGTACGAAGGCCATCCCTGTCTAGGAAAGGGCGCAACTGGTGCACTAGGCGAACCTATGCAAAAGCCCCCCATGTCACGGCTGTCAGATGATCCACCAGGGACAGCCGAGGATCAAGGAGGACACCTAGATTATGAACCCTTTCAGAGGGAGTCAACAACTCCCCTCCCATCTGAAGTGGTGGGGGTACTAGATCAGGAGACGCTGGCATCCACAGCCACTCAGTCTTGGAGGGTTTGAGTCTGAGCCTGTTCCTACCCATCCAGACCCATACCGCCTCCAGGCATTCGGACATCACAGAAAGGGCAACACTGGGTTGGTCCGGGGTGGAGATGTAAAGCTGGGTATCATCAGCATACTGATGATACCTCACCCTGAAACTACGAATAATCTCACCCAGCGGCTTCATATAGATGTTAAAGAGCAGGAGGGACAGAACCAACCCCTGCGGCACTCCACAAGTGAGGGGCCTCGGGGAAGATCTCTGACCCCCCACCCAAACAAACTGCGTACGGCCCGAGAGATAGGAGGAGAACCACTGTAAAACAGTGCCTCCCACCCCCAGCCCCCAGAGCCGTCGCAGTAGGATACCGTGGTCAATGGTATCAAAAGCCGCTGAGAGGTCAAGTAGCACCAGGATGGAGGAATAACCCCCATCCCGGGCCCACCAGAGATCATTCACCAGGGTGACCAATGCTGTTTCTGTGTTGTGTCCGCGCCTGAAGCCCGATTGGTATGGGTCCAGGTAATCCATTTCCTCCAGGAATTGTGGAAGTTGGTATGCCACCACAGATTCAACAACCTTCACTATGAAGCAAAGGTTGGAGACAGGACTAAAGTTGTTCAGGGAGGCTGGATCCAGAGCAGGCTTCTTGAGTAGGGGGCGAACCACCGCCTCCTTAAGTATGGCAGGGAAGACCCCATCCCTCAAAGAAGTGTTGATAATTGCCTGGATCCAGTCTCCAGTCACCTCTCTGATTGCCAGAGCAAACCAGGAGGGACATGGGTCCAACAAACAGGTGGCAGACCCCAATCTACCCACAATCCTGTCCACTTCATCAATGGACACAGGGTCAAAGTCAACCCAGATGTTACCTTCAAGACTTGCTCCCACTTCCTCGTCAGATCCTGCCCAGTCAGAGTCCAACCCCGTCCGGATCTGAGCGACTTTGTCCTGCAGAAATTGTACAAAACCCTCAGCTCTGCCTTGTAAGGGGTCCTCCCTCACTCACTGATTAAGGAGGGAGCGGGTCACTCAAAACAAGGCTACTGGGCGATTTTCTGCAGACGCAATGAGAGCAGCGAAATAATCACGTTTCGCCGCTTCCATTGCCACAAGATAAGACCTAATATGGGTTCTTAACTGTGCTCGATCAGATTCGGAACGAGACGATCTCCAACAGCCCTCTAGGCGTCTCTTCCATGCTTCATCTCCCACAGTTCCATGGAGAACCATGAGCTACCTGGGATCTGTGTCAACGGAGAGGCCGCAGAGGGGCGATTCGATCCAGCACCCTGGTGGAAGCCCGTTCCCAGGCATCCACCAGGGCCTCTGGTGAATCACGGGCTAGGTCAGTGGGAAATGTCCCAAGCTCTGTCAGGAACCTATCAGGGTCCATTGAAACCCTGATAGGTTCCTGAGAGGGGTTCCAGTGGTGGGGGTTGGCGGATGGAATGTCTAGCTTAAGGAGGGAATGGTTGGTCCACAACAGGGGTTGGATGGAAAGTTCACCCCTACCCCGAGCATTTATCCACTGCCCAGAGACAAAAATCAGGTCGAGTGTGTGACCACCACTGTGAGTTGAGCCCTGTACAACTTGAGTCAGGTCCATGGCCGTCATGGAGGCCATGAACTCCCGAACCAACTCAGATGTCTCACCGGCTGATGGGAGATTAAAATCTCCCACAACCATCAGGTTGGGGAGCTCAACCATCAGTTCGGCTAAAACCTCGAGCAGTGCAGGCAGGACTGAAGATACGCAGCTGGGAGACAGGTACGTAATCAACAGAGCCGACTGTACAACTTGAGTCAGGTCCATGGCCGTCATGGAGGCCATGAACTCCCAAACCAACTCAGATGTCTCACCGGCTGATGGGAGATTAAAATCTCCCACAACCATCAGGTTGGGGAGCTCAACCATCAGTTCGGCTAAAACCTCGAGCAGTGCGGGCAGGACTGAAGATACGCAGCTGGGAGACAGGTACGTAATCAACAGAGCCGACTGTATCCCAGGGTCCCATTTCAACAGGAGTGATTCACACCCGCCTATCTGAGGGACAGTGACCTCCCTAGGTCTAAGACCTTCCCTAATAACAACTGCCACCCCACCACCCCTCCCGTGGAGTTGCGGCTGGTGTAGTACACGGAAACCTAGAGGACACAAATCAGAGAGACCTGGGCCCAACCAGGTCTGCTCCCTCCTCATTGATCAATTCTCGTACGAGAGGAGCCTTATTAACAACGGACCTGGCATTAACATACACCAGTCGGAGTCCTGGATTCTGCACTCCTAGCCCCCCAGGAACACAGGCAGAACCGTGAGGGCCAGAGTGCTGAACCCGCTGCAAGCAGCGGGGGCGTGCCCCTCTGATGTCCATACGCCCTCTATATCCTCCAACACCATATCTCCCAACCACCACGGTGATAAAATGACCCTCGGCCCACCGTACTCCATCCGGCCCCCCCCCACCCTCCCCACTGCCGCCGTTCGACAGGCAGGCTCCCTGATCTGTAAGGACCCCCCCCCCAGGTCCTGTCTCTAAATACCCCCTCCCCCTCCCTGAACCCCGTAAAAGTTTCCTTAAAAATTTCCCCAAAAAATCCCTCAACCTCCTCTTCGCAGCATGCCACCTCTCGGGGTTCCAAAACCTGTCATCAAGGTAGGCCCTCGATACTATGGAGGGCCAGGCCTGCGAGATGGGGGAGTCTCGCAGTGCAAGAAGCTTGGTCACCGAGTACATCTAAGAACCGAAGGATGGGGATGACGTCTGGCCTGGGCTCAACAAGATGGTCTAAAGAGTCCTGGAATGTAAGAGCAGAAAAACTCAGTACAGCAAACTGGACTCCACTGTCCTCTCATGACAGTGGGAGGAGACTCGTGCCATTTTGACATGTTCAGAGGGTAAAACATCCAAAGCCACCCTCTCACGATGGCAGGCCAAGATGGAAAAGGCTATGGAGAAATCGATGGGCCATCCCCTCTGATAGTGAGATGGCAGTAAAAAGCCGGTTCCCTCAGCACTCGTATCATAATTGCCTACTCTCCAAACAGTTCAGGGGGACAGCTGGAATAAAGCCGATTCACCAGGCAGAATAGTAATAATCCCGGGAGAAGGCGAATGGAACACAAAGGAGACAGCTTGCAGCCAAAGGAATGAGCTGGAGGTAATGACCACAATGAGGCCTGCAGGCAGGACCAAAAAAAGGGGGGGAAGGGGAGACAGCCCGAGGCGACCAAAGGGCCATTCCATGGCTGTCCTCCAACCTCTCCAACCCCCCAGATCTTACAACATCTGGCCAATTCGCATCTCCAGTCTTTGGCCCCCAGATCTCAATAGAGGGCCTCCAGATTCCTGCAGGGATGGACCACCAAAATTGGCCAAACCCCCTACCAGGCCCAGATGGGGCCGAGCAGCCTCTCCCATCGCCATCGTTGATAGCTGCCAGCTGCCACCTCATCACCCCCACCGTCTTCCAGTGGCAGCCGATGCCACCGCAGCTGCCGTCATCGCCGCCGCTGCAGGGCTCCCAACGTGCCCCTGTGTCTCCCGAGGTCTCCAAAAGCCCCCAAGGAAGCCCAGGGCCTAGAGGGAGACCCCTGCATCACCGCCGCCAGCCCAACTGGTATCGCTGCCGCCGCTCCGACCACCGCCACCTCAGGAGAAGGGAAAGGCCTTGTAAGTCTGGCCGCTACCGATGTCATCCCATGGCGCCTTCGATCGGCGATTCCTTCCCGGCCCTGGCGTTCCGGGGACTGAAAAAGCCTTCAACAGGTTAGGGAGGAATTCCCCTAGTCAGGACAGGGGCCAAAAAGATTCATTTGGCCCCAAGACACCCAAAAACAGCCAGGGTCACCCCATTGCTTGGATGCATCTCAAACGGGCACCGCCATCTTGGACATGCGCAGGAAATAAAATCAATGAAGTGATTGCATCAAATTTTTTAACTCCATCATCTCCGAGGTTTTCTGTATTTCTGTCGATGAGGGGCTTGCTGTTGGATGTAAATGTGATGTAAATTTCTTCATTTCCACCTTTTAAAATAATTTTGTAATCCACTTATGATTTATTTATAATCCAAGTATCTAATCCTCCTTGATGGTTGGATTAGCAAAATCAAAAATATAAAAATGAAGTGTAAAAATTAAAAATAAAGTTGTGAAAGTTGGACCCTAAGAAAGACTGAGCACCAAAGAATTGAGGCCTTTGAACTGTGGTGCTGGAGAAGACTCCTGTGAGTTCCTTGGACTGCAAGGCGATCAAACCAGTCAGTCCTAGAGGAGATCAACCCTGACTGCTCTTTAGAAGGCCAGATCCTGAAGATGAAACTCAAAATACTTTGGCCACCTAATGAGAAGGAATGAACTGGAGAAGAGCCTAATGCTGGGAAAGATTGAGGGCAAAAGAAGAAGGGGATGGCAGAGAATGAGGTGGCTGGATGGAATCACTGAAGCAGTAGGTGTGAGCTTAAATGGACTCCAGAGGATGGTGGAGGACAGGAAGGCCTAAAGGAACATTGTCTATCAGGTCACAATGGGTCAGACACGACTTCGCAACTAACAACAAATGTTCAACTTTTGCTTGCAATTATCTTGTGATGGAACCCCCACAATTCCAAGAGATAGGCTATGCCACTGCTTAATATTGCTCATGGTCAAGAAATTTTTCCTTATTTCAAATTTGGATCCCTTTCTGTAAATTTTTCACCCATTGGATCATGCCTTCCTTGGGCACTGTGGACCAAATGACACCTGGAAAATTGCCTACATTTGGTAATACATTAGATGACAAAGAACAATGTATAATTAAACCCAGACAAGAGGATAATGTTGATAACATGGCCTTTCCCAAAGTATCTGGAAGTGTGGTTTAAAACTCAGCTGTTAAGGAGTGCTTAGACACAGCCATTGACCTTCCTGATTGGATTTCAGATGCTGGCGGGAGGGGGAAGAAAGCATTTGGTCTTGAAAATGCCTCTGCCTTATTAGATTTTGTAATTTAACTATTGCAATCTTCTCTACATAGGAGTGGTGTAAAGGGTGGCAGCAAAACTGCAAGATTGTTAATAAACATTAGTCAATAATATGTAATCCTTTGCTTGTTTTTGTTAACCTTTATGGGCACTCACTAGAATGGAAAAAGAGAGTACAAATAAGGTCATAAATGGAGAGGGACTGAGCCTGAAGCTGACTTCTGTTAAGGAGGGAGTCCCATTCCAAATTTTCTTTTTGCAAAATTTTCATGGCTATTGCAATCCAGATGTACATGCCCCCGGTCCAAAATAATATGCTTCCGTACCCCAAGCAGCTGATATTTATGCTGCACAAATAGCTTAGCCAAGGACCGGGCTGAAGGAATTCTGGGGCATGCCACAAAATGGGTTTGTTTGGGAGGCTTCCGGTGGCACCGCAGGTGCTGACAGATGTTCCTCTCGGACCATCAGCCCCGTGATTTTGTTAAAACTACCAAGACAGCACAAATCAGCTGTCTGGTGGTTTGGAAACCTTCCCCTCGGGAGAAAAGAGGAAGGCAAGCAGCCGAACAAAGGTAGAGCTCCCCAAAAGCCCTAGGAGTAATTCTGGGGATTGGAGGGTGAGAGCTCCCTGGTAGTTCGACTGAGCTCTGAATCCGAGGCTTTTCTGCTTCAAGCAGAACAAGACGCTGCGACCACCCCTGCAATCAACATTCAGATTCAAAATAAGCTTAAAGCAGGCAGAACAAAAACAGGAGTCCTAGCAACTGCAAGTACTGAACTTTAACTATGTGTCTATACTTCTTCCTTCTAAGACTTTTAAAATGAAAGCAAAAATGGCGCCTGAACTGTAACAGGGCGTGAAAGTGAAAGTTATAGTGAAAGTGATAGTTAACATCGTTAATGCTTCTAAGGCTGTTTAAGATTACTGGATTCTACACTAAAGAAAGAAAGAAAGATTTAAAGTGGAAAGGCTACAGTTTGGACTTTAAATAAACTATAATACTTAAAAAAGATTTAGAAACATTTGGATTTATTGATTTGGTTGCTGTAGGAAGTATAAATTGAAAGCTAAAAATGGCTTCTAAGCAAATAAAATCTGGCTTTAAAAGTGCTGGAGGATCGCCAGCACAACCATCAAAACTACAATCTTTGTCTACTTCAAACCCACAAATCCTGACTTTGGAAGTTTTACAGGAATCTCTCCAGGAGGCTTTGAAGCAACAAACTTCTTTTTTAGAGGGGAAAATTAAGGGAGTGTCTGAAGAGATGGCAGAAATTAAAGAAGTCATACAAATTCGGAATAAGAAAATAAGAGAAGATATAGTAATGGCATTTCAGGGTCTGGCAAAACACATTGAATTGTTGGATGAAAGAGTAGAAGAAATTAATCAGTCCAATCTGAATTTGGAAAATAAAATGGATGAAGTTCAGACCAAGGTGGATAGGGCAGACGATGAAGTGGTGATGTTACACTATAGAGTGATGGAATTTGCCCTGAGAGTAAGAGGTCTGAGAGAACACAATCGAGAGAACTTGAGAGAGATCTTTGCAGAGGCTTTTGCAAAGATAACTGGGGAGCAACAAGCAGATTTCTCATTGCAAATTGACAAAATATATCGTGTTAATTCCTGGTTTGCTAGACAGAATCAATTGCCAAGAGACATTGTGATTTATTTTACAACGAGGAGGACCCGAAATGAAATTTTACAAGCTTTCTATAAATATAAACTTCAAATTGCAGGACAAGAGGTTTTAGTGTTGAAAGAAATTCCCCCCAAAATGTTGAGAAGCAGAAAGGAGTTTGCTTTCTTGGTGGATGAACTTAGAAATCGACAGATTCAGTTTAGATGGGATGTTCCAGCTGGACTGGTGGTGAATTATATGGGAGAAAGGTATCGTCTTAACACAATTTGGAAGGCAAGAGATTTTTATACTAATGTATTAAAGGCTGGATGTCCACCATCTCAGGAAATGAGGAGAAGAAAAGAAGAGCTGGCGATACAGGGACAGAAGGAAAGTAAACAGCCACAAGCTGCAGGAGAGACCTCGCTTAGTGTAGAAGATTTATTGCAATTTTTTGGTACTGATCAACCTTTGGAAGTAGCAGAAAAAAGAGACAAACCAAAAGATCAAAGACAGACTCGCGCTGCAGCAAAGCAAAAAGAACAAGATTTAAAGTCACAGCAATCCCAAATGAAAGCTCAAGAAGCTACAAAAACAGAAGCAGTGGGAGGAGCAAGGCCGAAGAGAAAGGTGAAGGAGGATCTTCAGCTGGCATTCTTAAAGCTTCAAGGTGCCAAGAATGGTAACTAAATTTTTGACCTGGAATGTCAATGGTTTGAATTCACCACAAAAGAGAAAGAAAATATTTCATTATTTGAAACAGTTTAAAAACTATGTAATTTGCCTACAAGAAACACATATTAGAGTGTCAGATCAAAAATACTTGATAAATTCAAGATTGGGGACACATTTTGTTGCATCTGCTCCAGAGAAGAAAAATGCTATAGTTATATACCTAAGGACAGATTTAACAGCTAAATTAATTGAGGCAGATGCTCAAGGAAGATATATTGCAATTGAATTCCTAATAGAAGGGAAGAAAACACTTTTAATTGGAGTATATGCTCCTAACCAACAGCAAGAAAAAATTTATAAGCTTTTGCATACCAAAATAATACAATGGGATTATAAATTGTGTATATTAATGGGTGACTGGAATGGAGTATTGGATACCCAAAAGGACAAAAAAGGATTACTTCAAAATACCCAAAATCGTGCAAGATTGCCTAAATCTTTTTTTTTTATTAAAAAGTTTTATAAGAAATACAAACATTTTTCCCGCCGCCCTTCCCCCCTCAGCCCTTCCCTCTCCCCTTGCCCTTCCACCCATCCCCCTCTTCCCCCCACCCATCTCCCTTGATTTCCCAGGACAAGCACAGGGTATAGCATCCACAAACATAAAACTAAAATATGCTAACAAATTGTTGATTTCAAATTCTTTCTAGGTCTTTAACTCCTTATAACTCAAAACACTATAAACATAAACTAAAAGTTAAAAATGTTTCACTCATAAGCTATATGAATCTTCTTAGTCTAATACTTGTTTTGAATATAGTCAATCCATCTTCTCCATTCCGTTATGTATCTTTTGTTTGAATGGTCTTTAAGATATGCTGAAATTTTTGCCATCTCTGCCAAATGCACGACTTTTAGTGTCCATTCCTCAATAGTAGGTGGATCTTCCTTCTTCCAATACTGTGCCACCAGTAACCTGGCAGCTGTTATTAAATTCAAAACCAACTTAGTTTCTATTACAGTACAATCCATAACTATTCCCAACCAAAAAAAAAAAAAATGTGGTGTAAATTTAATTTTTTTCCTTAAAATATTTTGCATAATCCACCATATTTTTATCCAAAAAGCCTTAATTTTTTTACATGTCCACCATATATGAAAATATGTAGCATCTTCACATCCACATCGCCAACACTTAGGATGTAAGTTTGGATACATACAGGCTAGTTTTTTGGGATCTAAATGCCATCTATAAAACATTTTATAAAAGTTCTCTCTTAAGTTTTGAGCTTGTGTAAATCTTACATTTCTAACCCATATCTTTTCCCATGTTTCCATCATTATTGGTTCTCCTACATTTTGTGCCCATTTTATCATACAGTCCTTGACTAGCTCTGTTTCTGAATCTATTTCCACTAACACATTATACAACCTTTTTATATGCATTTGACTTTTGTCTCTTATTCGTTTTATCAAATTCTCATCCTGTTGCGAAATACCAATTTTTTGATCTCTCCATCTGGCCTGCAGCTGCCCATATTGAAACCAAGTTCTAATTATTCCTTCTTCTCTTAATTGCTCCATAGGTTTTAATTGTAGTCTGACTCCTTCTTTATAAAGGAGTTCTTTGTATGTAGTCTTATCTTGCTTTTGTTCCAAATTTATATTCTCTATCGCGTGTCTGGGTACTGTCCATATTGGTAACTTATCATTTAATTTATATTGATACTTTTTCCAGACACATAATAGAGCATTTCTTAATATATGACTTTTGAAAGTCTTATCTACTTTTTATCAGACAATAAATAAGCATACCAGCCATAGACCAGACCATATCCTTCAATATTTAATATCCTTTCCTCCGTTAAATTTATCCAATCAGTAATTGCTGAGAGGGCAGCGGCTTCGTAGTACAATCTTAAATTGGGCATTTTAAGACCTCCTCTTTCTCTTGTATCTTGCATTATCTTTTGATTTACTCGCGGTTTTTTCCCTGCCCAAACAAACTTATTTATGCCCTTCTGCCATTCCTTCAAATTTTCATCTTTTTTAAGTATAGGTATCATTTGAAAAAGAAATAAAAACCTTGGTAAAACATTCATTTTTACTGCGGCTATCCTTCCCAGCAAAGACAATTGTAGTTTTTTCCAATTTTCCATCTCTTTCTGTATTTTTTGCCATAACGATTCATAGTTGTGCTGATATAATTTCGTATTTGTGGTCATAATATAAACCCCTAAATATTTAACCTTCTTAACTATCTCAAATCTTGTTACCCTTTCTATCTCTTCTTTTTGGCTTCTAGTAATATTTTTAACTATTATCTTTGTTTTAACTGTATTTATTTTAAAACCAGATACTTGTCCATACAAGTTAATTATATCCATCAAGGCTGTAATTGATTGTACTGGTTGGGCTAAGGTAACAACCAGGTCATCCGCAAATGCCCGTAGCTTATACTCATGCTGTCTAATTTTAATTCCCTTTATTGTATCTGTCCCACATATTTTACTCAGTAAGATTTCCAGCATCAAAATAAACAATAATGGAGAAAGGGGACAACCTTGCCTTGTTCCTTTTTCTATATTAAAAATATCTGTTAAACCACCATTGATTATTATTTGCGCTGTTTGTTTTTGATGTATTACCTTAATAGATTGTATAAAATGTTCTCCAAGTTGCATCCTTTCTATTAATTTTAATAAAAAATGCCAATTCAATCTATCAAAGGCTTTCTCAGCATCCAAAAATACTAGCACTGCGGGGACTTGGTTGTTCCTTTCCAAATACTCTAGTAAGTTAACAACTTGCCTTACTTTTCATTTGTCTACCATTTATAAAACCAGTTTGATCATGATGAATCATTCGCTGCATAACTGTCATTAATCTATTTGCTAATATTTTAGCAAAAATCTTATAATCTGTATTTAAAAGTGAAATTGGCCCATAGTTTTTTGGATCTGTATGATCCTGACCCTCTTTTGGGATGAAAGAAATAAAAGCTGTCTTCCAAGTTGGAGGTACCTCTCCTCCCTGTTGTATATTATTGAATAGTTCCTTCAATGGTTCCACCATTTCCTCCTGTAAGCTTTTATAATAAACAGCTGTCAAACCATCCATCCCAGGAGCTTTACCCACTTTCAACTGCTTAATTGCAAGCAAAATTTCCTCGGAAGTTATCTATTGATTTAAACTATCACTCTGCTCTTTTGAAGTTATGTAGATGTTCTCTTTCTGCAAATATCTATCTATATCTATATCTTGAATTTTCTCACTGGCATACAGCCTTGAATAAAACTCTTAAAAAGTTTTTTTAATCAGTTCTTGCTCATAAACCTCTTTACCCTTGTATTTTATTTTCTCTATAGTCTTTAATTATATACTCTTTAATTTCTGCTTTTTCCTTAACATATATGCTAACCACCTACCTGGTTTATTAGCATTACAAAAAGTATTATGTTTAGCATATTGTAAATTAGTTGCCACTTAATCTGCTATTAACATATTAAATTGACCTTTCAGTAAATTAATTGCCTCTTTAATTTTCTTATCTGTTGGATTAGCTATCAAAGCTCATTCCTGTTTTCTAATCTCATCTTCTAATTCTTTTCTTTTTTCCCCCTGTTTTTTTCTATATTTATTATTCAAATATATCAAAATGCCTCGCATATATGCTTTACTTGCATCCCATACCATTTCCATAGATGTACCCTTTTGCATATTCATAACAAAAAATTCCTTCATAAATTTTTTACACTCTTTTACATTTTCTTCATATCTAAACAGATTATCATTTAACCTCCAGGACCTCCTAGGCCCTTTTCCATACTCCAGTTCCAACCAAACTGGACTATGGTCTGTCAATGTTCTTGAACAAATCTTCGTATTCTTCACCCTAGAAAAAAGATCATTAGTAATTAGTATAAAATCAATCTGTCAGCGTTTCAACGCTGGCATAGAGAGAGCAGAGGAGAGCGAGAGATAAACTCTGAAACTTTTGCCTGCTAAATCCCTTTGAAGCCCGGTTGTCATGGAAATGAGGAGAGGGGGGCACATTCCTGGGAAATGACGAGGAAAAGAAGTCTGAAGAATGACTTGGAAGACAGCCAATGAGAAGCAGAGATTTGGGGATCGGAAAGGGAGGGATTGGGAGGCAAAAGGTCAGTCTTGTCCACGCGGACTCATGATAGGGTGGCTGAGCTCAATTAAAGAAAGATTTCCTTAAAGATTGGCAGTTTGGAAATTCATTTAATTTTGAGATAGCACCGCAGTCTGACAGATGGACAAGACTCAACTTTCCAAGCCAAACTGGCAAACCTCCAGCCCTCCAGCTCCTTACCAGATGTTTGGACCGATTGGAGGGAAGGGTCTGAAGCTATGGCAGCAATCCAGCTCTCTACTGAAAGTCTGCTTCAAACGGCTGTGAACCAGCCACCCCTCCCTACTCCAGCCAACTTGGATGCAACGGGGCCATCCCCTCCCCCAGCAAAGATGCAACCCCCCCTTCCCCCCCCACTGCCACAGGATTACCAAGGACAGATGATCATGCTTCAGCCCAAGAGAAGAAAAAATGATAAACCTTGGTGGACTTTGCCAAAATCTGCAGAAGCTGAATTCTCCTTTCCAGATGCTAAAGGTAAGGGGAAGCCCCTGAGTAAACTGGGAAGGGCGGATTGGTTATGGGATTGGCAGTAGGCCAGACAGAAAGAAATTTCAATCCTGCCACTCGAAAGCCCCATGGAGGAGTTAAAGCAAAATTTTGAACGTGCTGTCAGCCTGGAAGATGGTCCATCCTGCAGGCCCAAAGATAGAGGGAGGCCAGCTGACCCTGTTGAACCAAGCCACCATAGAAGGGGGCCCAGCCCTTCCCCCTCCCACACCAGAAGGAAGGAAAGTCCCAGTTTGCATCCATGGGTTCCTCCTCTACCCAGCAAACATACCAGCCTACGCAAGGCATCACCCCCCCACCCCCAAATGAGAGATGAGGAAGAAACCCAACGATACTCCAGACAGGCACACAGAGCCCGGCCATGGGAGGACGGGCCACCGAGGGCAGAGCCACCCCGGTTCAGAGGGAAATTTGATGGGGATCCAGACCAGGTGGCACAGTTCCTCGATGCAGCTGAGGTCTATATCGAGAGTTATGGGCACCTTTACCCATTCCCCAGAGCCCTGGTCAATGCCATTTCAGAAGGGCTGGAGGGAGAAGCAAAGACTTGGTCATCAGCCCTCCACAAGAATAGAGCCCCCCAACTGCAAGACGCAGATGATTTCTTGCAACTATTGCGGGCGAGGTACGAGGAAGTAGGGGAGGACCCATATGTGGAAGACGAACTCAGAAGCCTAGTCCAGAGAGGGAAGCCCATCAAGGAACACATTCGTGAATTCTGAAGAGTCGTGGGCACCTTGCCTCCCCTACCTGAGCAACTGCTAGTGTATTTTTTCAGAACCAGCCTAGATAAGCGGATCACTCAAGTGACCGCTTATTGGGACATCCCGAACCGACTCTCTGAATGGTTCCATGTGGCGATGCAAGTTGAAAGGGGACTGCGCGCCAACGACATGCTAGAGCAACCAGAGGCCAGGGAGAGATACCAATCGGACCCGAGGCCACAAATCAGACGAGCAACCATGGCACCACGGCCTACCCAAAGGCCTTTCGTTCCGCAGAACCCAATGAGATGCTACAGATGTGGAGGAATGGGCCATCTAGCAGCAGCCTGTGGAACCCCGGGCCTGAGGCCAAACCCTCAGCCAAAGGCACAACGAGAACAGGGCCCCAAGCGAGCCACTGATGCGCCATGAAGTCTCCTCCCCAGCACAGAGGTCTTCACCCACCTGACCGAGACAAAGGGAGTCCCGGATGATGGAGACCAATTCCCCGACTCGTATGACAGTGAGGACAAGGGTGAAGATGACCCAATGGTGAGTGGACCCATCCACCTTTTCCTTTTCCCCATACACCTAACAGCCCCGAAGACAGGTACCCAAGAGACTTTCCAAGCCCTGATAGACTCGGGCTGCACTAGGTGCCTGATTAATCTACCCACAGTCCTAAAGTTGGGAATCCGAGCTAAGAAGCTCAACCACCCAATTCGATTTGAGCAAGTTGATGGGACCCTAGTAGGCGGAACGTTCACCACACACCTTGACCGAATGGATGGCAACGCTAAGAGAAACCTGGGAGAATGTCAAGAGGGCGTTAGACAAGGCAGCATGGTCTTATAAGAAACAAGCAGATAAGCACCGAGACCCCCAGAGACCGTTCCAAGTGGGGGGAAAGGTCTACCTCTCCACCAAGTACTTGAGACTCAGACTCCCGACCAGAAAACTGGGGCCGAAATTCATAGGGCCATTTCCAATGGTAAAAGTAATCAACCCAGTTATAGTACAATTGCAGTTGCCCCGGTTACTAGGGAGGATACACCCCGTTTTCCATAGTAGCCTCCTGAAGCCTGTAATAGGGTCAACTTTAAGACTGGTGCCACGTGATCCCCCAGGGCCTTTAATTGTCGGAGGCCAGACCCACTATGAAGTACAGCGGGTTCTCGATTCGAGGTGGCACAGGGGGCGCCTCCAGTACTTAATTAAGTGGAAGGGCTACCCCTTGTCAGAAGCTTCCTGGGTGAAGAGCACAAACATCCAAGCTGACCGCCTCATAGCTAAATTCCATGCAGATCACCCGGACAAGCCAGGAGGGGGTGGGATAACCCCTCGGAGGGGTGAGGTACTAAACTTGTTATTTATTTCACACAGGCCCCGCTGGGAGAGTGAAGGGAGAGTGGCCGGATGTCAGCGTTTCAACGCTGGCATAGAGAGAGCAGAGGAGAGCGAGAGATAAACTCTGAAACTTTTGCCTGCTAAATCCCTTTGAAGCCCAGTTGTCGTGGAAATGAGGGGAGGGGGGCACATTCCTGGGAAATGACGAGGAAAAGAAGTCTGAAGAATGACTTGGAAGACAGCCAATGAGAAGCAGATATTTGGGGATCAGAAAGGGAGGGATTGGGAGGCAAAAAGGTCAGTCTTGTCTACGCGGAGTCATGATCCAGTGGCTGAGCTCAATTAAAGAAACATTTCCTTAAAGATTGGCAGTTTGGAAATTCATTTAATTTTGAGATAGCACTGCAGTCTGACACAATCCTTGAAAAGGATTGGTGTCTATCCGAAAAGAAAGTAAAATCTTTTTCTTCTGGGTTTCTTTCACGCCAAATATCCCTCAACTCCCAATCGTCCATCATCTCCAAAAACGACTTGGGAAATCTTGCTCTTGTTAAAACATTTTGCTTAGGTCCCTTCTTATCCTTTTTTACGTCCAAAATACCATTCCAGTCACCCAATAGGATACAAGTCTTGTATCCCCATTGTATCAACTTTGAATGTAAAAGATTATAAATTTTTTTCTGTTGTTGGTTCGGGGCATATACTCCAATTACCAGTAATTTTTCTCCTTTTATTAAAAGTTCAATCGCTAAAAATCTTCCTTGATCATCTGCTTCAATTAATTTGGCAATTAAGTCTCTTTTCAAATATATGACTATACTGTTTTTCTTCTCTGGTGCTGCTGCTACATAATGTGTACCTAATCTTGTATTTGTCAAATATTTTTGATCTTGTATCCTAATATGAGTCTCTTGTAAACAAATTACATCATTCTTAAATTGTTTAAGATAGTGAAATATTTTCCTCCTCTTCTGTGGCGAATTCAAACCGTTGACATTCCAGGTTAAAAATCTAGTTCCCATCTCTGGGCCTCTGAAGCATCTGGGTCTGGCTCCTCCCACTGCTTCTGTTTTGGTAGTTTCTTGAGTTGCCATCTGAAGTTGTTGCTGTCTTAATTCTTCCCTGCGTTTAGCTGTTGCTGCTCTAGTCTGTCTTTGATCCTTCGGTTCTTCTGATATATCAATTAAATCCAAATCTTGAACAGCAATCTGTAACAATTCTTCTTGACTCATTGAAACTCCCCCCTGGACTACTGTCATCAATTCTTCTCTCTCTCCTTCCATTACTTCCTTCTTTCTTTTTCCTTCTGGTGATTTGGATGTCCCAGCCTTTAACACATTGACATAAAAATCTCTTGCTTTCCATATTGTATTAAGGTGATATCTCTCTCCCGAATATGTCACCACTAGGCAGGCTGGCACTTCCCATCTATACTGTATCTCACGCTTGGAGTATTGGATACCCAAAAGGACAAAAAAGGATTACTTCAAAATACCCAAAATCGTGCAAGATTGCCTAAATCTTTTTTTTTTATATAATGGATGATATGGAGTTGAGAGATATCCGGCGAGAACGAATGTTGAAGAAAAGGATTTTACTTTTTTTTCTGATAGACATCAATCCTTTTCTAGGATTGATTTTATATTAATTACTAATGATTTCTTTTGTAGGGTAAAGAAGACAAAGATATGTTCAAGAATTTTATCTGATCATAGTCCGGTGTGGATGGAATTAGAGCAGGAAAAGGGAGCTAGAAGGTTTTGGAGACTAAATGAAAATTTGTTTAGATATGAGGAAAATGTGAAAGAATGTAAAAAACTAATGAAAGAATTTTTTGCTATGAATATGCACAAGGGTACACCTATGGAAATGGTTTGGGATGCAAGTAAAGCATATATGAGAGGAACCTTAATATATTTGAATAATAAATATAGATGTAGACAAGAAAAGAAACGGGGGGACTTAGAAGAGGAAATAAAAAAGAAAGAGCAGGCACTTATATTAAATTCAACAGATAAGAAAATAAAGGAAACAATAAATTTGTTGCGAGGGCAGTTTAATATGTTGATGGCAGACCAAGTGGCAACTAACTTACAATATGCTAAACATAACACTTTTTGTAATGCAAATAAACCAGGTAGATGGTTAGCCTACTTGTTAAGGAAAAAACAAAAGCTACGTACTATAGAAAAAATAGAATACAAAGGTAAAGAGGTATATCATCAAAATATGATTTAAAAAGCCTTTTTAGAATTCTATACAAAGTTATATGCTAGTGATACAATTCAAGGCAAAGATATAGACAGATATTTACAGGAGGAGAATATCCCTGAAATTACACCAGAGCAAAGGGAAGGACTGAACCAACCAATAACTTCGGAATAAATTATTTTAGCAATTAAACAGTTAAAGGGGGGTAAATCTCCAGGCACAGATGGACCGACAGCTGTTTATTATAAAAATTTGCAGTTAGAAATGGTAGAACCGCTTAAGGAACTATTTTGCAAGATTCAAGCCGGAGAGATGTACCCCCTTCATGGAGAACAGCTTTTATTTCATTGATTCCAAAGGAGGATCAAGACCACAGTTAACCTTAGAATTATAGGCCAATATCGCTTTTAAATACTGATTATAAGATTTTTGCTAAAATATTAGCAAATAGGTTAATGGTAATCATGCAACAAATGACTCATAATGACCAATCTGGATTTATAAGTGGGAGACAAATGAAAGGTAATGTAAGACAAATTGTAAACTTATTGGAATACTTGGAAAGGAACAACCAAGTCCCTGCAGCGCTTATCTTTTTGGATGCGGAGAAGGCATTTGATCGATTGAATTGGCAATTTTTATTGAAAATAATAAAAAAGATGCAGCTTGGAAAATACTTTACACAATCTATTAGAGCAATATATCAGAGACAAACAGCACAAATAATAATTAATGGTGGTTTAACAGAAACTTTTAAAATTGAAAAAGGAACAAGACAGGCATGCCCTTTATCACCATTATTGTTTATTTTAACTTTGGAAGCTTTATTGAATAAAATACGAGGGTCAAATAAAATAAAGGGAATTAAAATTAGACATCATGATTATAGATTAAGAGCATTTGCAGATGACTTGGTTGTTACTTTAACTCAACCAGTACAATCAGCTACAGGTTTAATGGATATAATTAGCCAATATGGACAAATGTCTGGATTTAAAATAAATAAACAAAAAACAAAGATAATAACTAAAAACATGATGGTAAAGCAAAAAGAAGAACTAGAAAGACTAACAGGAATTGAAATAGTAAAAAAGGTTAAATATCTAGGGGTATATATCACAGCCTCAAATGTAAAATTATATAAAAATAATTATGAAATGTTATGGCAAAAAATACAGAAAGAGATGGAGAATTGGGGAAAACTACAATTATCTCTGTTGGGAAGAATAGCAGCAATAAAAATGAATGTTCTACCTAGGTCTCTATTTTTGTTCCAAATGAAACCAATACTCAGGAAAGATGAAAATCTGAGGGAATGGCAGAAGGGTATTAATAATTTTGTTTGGGCAGGGAAAAGACCGAGAATAAAGTTAAAAATAATGCAAGATATACATGAAAGAGGAGGTCTTAAAATGCCTAATTTAAGATTATACTATGAAGCAGCTGTCCTAACAATAATTAGTGATTGGATTAACTCAACCGAAGAAAGAATATTGAACATTGAAGGATATGATTTGATATATGGCTGGCATGCTTATTTATTATATGATAAAAAGGTGGATAAGACCTTTAAAAGCCATATATTAAGGAATGCATTGTTACGAGTTTGGAAAAAGTATCAATATAAGTTAAATTATAAGATACCTATATGGGCAATACCCAGACATGCGATAGAGAATATAAGTGTAGAACAAAAGCAGAGGGTGAGGGCTCCCCAAACGCCTGGAAGCAGCTCCAGACTCGGGATTCTGTCTTTGACGGTGGTGATTACTTATAAAGAGCTTCTTAAAATGGAAGGGGGGGGGTATTGCAGTTAAAATCTTTAAATGCATTAAAAGAAGAAAGAATAATTCAAACTTGGTTTCAGTATGGTCAGTTGCAAGCTAGATGGAAAGAAGATCAGAGAATTGGTATCATGCAGAACGAGGAAAATTTGGTAAAACAAATTAGAGACCAAGGTCAAATGCATATAAAAAGATTATACAATGTATTGATAGAAATAGATTCAGAAATGGAATTAGTTAAGGATTGTATGATAAAATGGGCACAAAATATTCAGGAACCAATAATGATGGAAACTTGGGAAAAAATATGGGTTAGAAATGTAAAATTTACGCAAGCACAAAATTTAAGAGAAAATTTTTATAAAATGTTCTATAGATGGCATTTAGATCCTAAAATGTTGGCTTGTATGTATCCGAATTTACAATCTAAATGTTGGAGATGTGATTGTGATGATGCCACTTATTATCATATATGGTGGACTTGTAAAAAAAGTTAAAGCATTTTGGATTAAAATATGGTGGATAATCCAAAATATTCTTAAAAAGAAGATAAAGTTTACTCCACAATTGTTTTTGTTGAGTATAATTACAAATTGTATGGTTATAGAGACTAAATTGATTTTAAATTTAATAACTGCAGCTAGACTTTTGGTGGCGCAATATTGGAATAAGGAAGATTTTCCTACTATTGAAGAATGGGCATTAAAAGTAGCGAATCTGACTTCCGCTGGCACCGCCGGCGCCGCTGCAGCTCCTTTGTGAGCTGCTACTCCCGGGATCTGTAAAACCGCCAAAACAGCGTAAATCAGCTGTTTTGGTGGCTGGAACTTCCCCCTCAGGCAAAGAGGGGGGGTGAGTGCTCAGGTGTATAGGGTAGAGCCCCCCAAAACCTCCAGGATTAACCCTGGAGGCGCAGAGGGTGAGGGCTCCCCAAATGCCTGGAAAGCAGCTCCAGACTCGGGATTCTGTCTTTGACGGATTAAGGCGTCGCAACCATCCCTGTGAAACAAGTGATTTCAAGGATTGATTTTCACGCAGGCAGAACAAAACAGGAGAGCTTCTCGCAAGTATTTTTCTTTCTTTAACTCTGATGAATAATGAGTCCTTTCAGATTCGAGTGAAAGCTTTAAAGAGATCCAAAATGGAGCTGATTGAGGATGGAAGCTTAAGAGGAAAGTGATTGTTAAAGCTTGTTTGCGCTTGTTAAGGTCGTTATAGCTGTCAGTACTTTGAAGCTTTGCTGAATGAAGTTTGCAGCATAAGAAAAGATGGCAGAAGTAAAGATTTTTGAAGAGAATGGAGGTTTCTCAGCAGATAATTCAGCAGGTGTACAAATACTGACAGTGGACTTTGTGGATGCATGGCAAAAATCATTTATGGAAAGACTGGATGAGATCTTTGAGAAGTTTATTACTCAAATTGCTAATAAAGTTGCAATGTTGAAAGAGGAGGAAGAACAAAAAGCGCCTGAGGAACATGGAAAGGATGTTTTTCAAACAATGAATAAACTGATGGGCTTGAAGGAGGTTAATCCGGAGATATGGAGAGAGATCTATCCAGAGGTTTTGATGCAGATGAGAGGAAAAGTGCTAGGAGAAGCTTGGATTTTTTTTTTATTGAAAAGTTTTATAAGAAATACAAACAATTTTCTCCCCCCACCCTTTCTCCTTCCCCACATAATAGAAATTGTATATTTTCTTATACATAAGAAATCCTACATATACATGTTTCCCTTAAAGAAAGCATTAAAATAAGACATTTTAATTACATTCGGAGTTGCTCTTCTTCTCTTTCTTCCCTCATTCCACAACAAACCTTCTTCTCCTCCTTTCTTTCCCTTCCCTCCCTCCTTTTCTCTCCTACTTTCTCCTGCCTCCTCTCCCACTTCATCCTACTTCCTTTCCCTTTCCCCCACTTCTCTCTTCTTTTCCCCCTTCTCACCTTCACTCCTACTCCTGTCCCCTTCCCTTCCCTTCCTCCTCTCCTTTCTTCCATTCCTCACCCTCCCTCTCCTCTTCCTACCCCTCCTCCTCTCTCCTTTCTAACTTCTTTGCTGTGAAATGTTTTCCTCCTTTAGTGTCTGAGCAACTCCTGTATTCTACTCATAGAATATACTTTCTTCTGCTAAAACATTTCTCTATTCACCACTCCCCCCCATCCCTTATCCCACCCTCCCCACCCACCCCTGACTTCCTAGAGCAAAAATAGGGTATAGCATCTAACAAACATATGCTAAAATAAACTAACAAATTATAAAGTTCAAAACTCCCACATGTTCTTTAACTCCCTTGCTCCAATTCATCAACCTCCCTTTTATAAATTCTCAAAACCAATTAAATTAAATTCATTCTTCCTACTTATAAAAAATTTTTTTCTTGATGTATAATCCGATACTTTAGCAGTCTTACAAACAGTAAAAATCATGAATAAATTCCATTTCTATACCCTTGAACATCATTCTTTTTGAACATTACTCCCTAGTGAAATTCTGAGTTTAACATTAATCCTCTTCCTTCAAAGAGAGAAAAGAAAGAAAGAAAAGAAAGAAAAAATTTTCATCTTAAAATCTTACACATTTTATCTCTTATATCTTTTAAAATAATATAGTCTTATGTTAAGCATTTTAAAAATCTCTTAATACCTTTGAAACACTTATTTACCAAATATAAATTTCAGAATCTACAGGAGGATGTCTTTCAAATTTTCAATTAACCGTCTTAATACCTCTAGCTTTTTAGAGAGCAGCCCTTTACTATCCAAAACTAATTATCATTTTGCAATAAAATTCTGAATTAACATTAATTCTCTTCATTTCAAAGGGTTAGGCATCTTAAAAGCTTATACAATTTATCTCATATATCTTTTAAAATAATATAACTTTATGTTAAACATTTTAAAAATCTCTTAATACCATTAAAACACATATTTGCCCAATGCCAATTTCAAAATCCACAGGAAGATATCTTTCTTAATCTTCTGTTCTTCTCTTCTTTCTATATTTTTTCCAATCCTTTTTTTTTATAAATTCTTTCAACAGTCCCCCCAATTTTATTCTTGAAACTTTTAAAATGGTGATTTGAGGTTGATGTTTCTGAAATACTCGCTCTCTTCTTGAGGTCACGTTTTCTAACTTGAAATCCCCATTTCGTCTCTTCTTGCTTGTATAATCATTCAGTCCATTTCTTTGTCCATATAGCCAAAATTTGTTGCCATAAAAATTGTCAGCTTGCAATAAAGAAACTATTTGTTGCTTTTCTGTCATTTGAATGGAAACGTCCACCAAAATCTTTGTTTCAACTGTGCCAGCCAGTCTCTTAATCCTGTCCATCTCTTGATCTTCCAAAAACAAATTCCTCTGAATAATTTCCTGCTGTCCCTCTAACAACTGCTTATATTTTCCCAAGCTGTTTTTTGAAAAAGCCCTTTCAATTATATTCAACAGGGCTGAAGTAAAAGAGTCTAAAAGTTCTTGAAAAGCCTGGACAATCACGGCTTGGGAATTTGCTGATTCACCAGCCCTGTTGTCAGCCATATTTCAGCCATTTTGTATTCATCCAGCTATCAGAACAACAATTCAACTCTTTTCCACACAGTATAAAAACCAGATTTTAGTTAAAGTCAGTACCAAATTCTTTTCCTCAATACCAAATTCTTTCCATGGACGCTTCCACTTTAAAACTTTCTCTTAGGGTGTAATCCAGTAGCTGTATCACTGTTGCAAATGTTAACAAGCCTTAACAAGCACTTTCCCTGGTAGTTTCCGCCTCCCGCCCTCAGGCGCCATTTTCTGCATTTTAAAACTGAGTTAAAGTGTTACTTGCAAGTTTTCCTTTATGTTTTCTCCTGATTTGCTCTGTCTGTTATCAAAGTAAAGATGTTAAAAGCCCCCCTGTTGATTTTCAGCAGATTTTGGTCGCAGCTTTTAGCTCCGCTTTTGCGGAGTCGTCCCTGGTCCGGAGCAGCTTGACAGGCTTCTATAGGGAGCCCTCGCCCTTTGCGCCCCAGGATTTCTCCTAGCGCACTTGGGGGGCTCTACCTCTGCCTGTCGACTCTTCTCTCTCCCCTTTGCCCGGGGAGAGGGTTCCAAGCCTCCAGACAGCTGTTTTTCAGCTGTTCTGGGGCTTTTACAGAACCAGGGATCGGGTGCTTGTAAAAGAGCGTCTTCAAAGCTTGCGGAGCCAAGTGGAAGTCAGAAGTGAATCGGAGAAGCTTGGATTTTCAAGATATCAAGAAGGATTAGAAATGGAACATTACAATTTCTCTACAAAAATGGACTTTTAATCCTATTTAAAGAGGTGTGTTGCTTAAAAGGAATTACTTTGCGAGCTGCACAGGACTGGAAGATAAAATTACAGTTTAATACACAAAAGCTTGAAAAAATAAAAGATGGTGGAATAAAGCGGAAGAAGAAGGCTCAGAAAAAAACCAGGGGGAAATGGAAGTGGAAGAATTTTATTCCTCTTTGTTAGGCAGGATAACATGGTGAATGATTGTATTGGTACTCAAGATTTTTACTAAGGATATGATTTGTTTTGTTTTGAATTTTTTTTTTCTTTACTTATGACTGGGTGTTTCAACTGTTATAAAAACGGATTTTTAAAAAAGAAATTTTCTTTTGGATGTTAAATGACTGGAGGTTTCAACTGTTATATAAACGTGAACAAGGATATGATCCTTTGGTTATGATTGGATGGATTATATCTAAAAATTATTTTAAGTAATGGATTAAAGGAGAAATTTCCTTTTGGATGTTAAATTCAAGGCTATAGATTTTTCAATATATTTTCAAGGGCTTTAAATTGTTTGTTTATTGTTGAACTAATTGGGATTAACTACCTTTAAGCAAGAAAAGTTATATTTTGTTTTGAACAAGGAGAGTTAAACTACAAGTGATAGATAAATCTATAGATAGTTAGTTTGTGGGGTTTTTCATTAAGGTTTGTTAAATGTTTTTACCCTGTACTTGTTCTGGGAAGTCCGGGGAGGGGGGTGGGGTTGGGATGGGAGGGGGGAAGGGAGGGGGGGAATATATATATATATATATATATATATATATATATATATATATATAATTGATTTTTTGTTTAAGATGTATATTGACTATGAAATAAAAGTTTTTTTAAAAAAGTAGTGAATCTGGCAGAAATGGCGAAGATTTCAGCATATTTGAAAGATCACTCACAAGAAAGATGTATATCGGAATGGAGAAGATGGACTGATTATATTCAAAACAAATGTCGGACTAAAAGTATCAAATAGCTTATGAATGAATAGAAAAATTAAGAGTATTTATGTTTAGTTAAGTAAAAGGGGAGTTAAAGTGTGAAGGGGGGGATAGGAATCCTTAGTTCATCATGGTATATATGCTTAGTTTAGCATATGATTGTTAATTGTTATACCCTGTATTTTGGTCTGGGAAGTTCAGGGTGGGGGTGGGCGTAAGGAAGGGGGGGATGGGGAAATACTTGTAATTTTTTTCTTTTTTTTTTCTTTTTGTAAAACTCTTTAATTAAAAAAAATGGGTTTGTTGGAAAACAAGTCAGTAATAGGTGTTTCCCAGCACTGTCTGGCAAGTCCACAATAAACTCCATAGAGATTTCATGGAGTTGACCCCTGGCTGCAGCAGTCCTGGGGGCTTGCCCGGAAACCATTTCATTTCATGGGGCGGCTGACTACATAAGCCTCTATGTCCTTCTTCATCTTTGGCTACCAAAATTGCCTCTTCACTAGGTGAAGAGTTTTTACAAATCCAAAATGTCCTGCTGCTCAAGACTCTGCTGTAGGATTAGAGTCCTCTGGCTAGCTGGGACATACACCTTACTCCTCATCCATGCCAGTCCCTTCTTTAGTGACAGATCACCTCTACGCTGTTGGCCCCATTCATCGCCTGCCAAAGCATCTCTCAATGGTTGTGATAGATCTTTGGCTGGTTGCAACGGTGGTGTCCTCTGCTGCCTCATGAGGGCTGGAGCTGCAAACTGTCTGGATAGGATGATGGAGTTAACAACCTCCTCTTGGGCACTGTTGTACTGTGGCCTCCAAGAAAGAGTGTCCACCAGGAAAATTTCCTCCTCCCCCAGTAGGTTGTGGAGGGTCAAGTTGAAATGGTTGAAGTATTGAGCCTACCAGATTTACTTAGGTGACAGTTTTGGGAGGAGGGGGTTTCAATGCTTTCAGATTTTTATGGTCTGTCCTTCTATGGTATGAGAAAAACAGGATACATGGATGCTTCCAGAGACATTGTGTAAGGAATGGCTTATTAACAGTATGGAAGAGAGTGAAAGAAAAACATTATATGGAAATACCAATGTGGCTTTCAACAATAGAAGCGTTGACACATCCAAATATGATTAACATGGAAAATATTGTGAGATATAAGGACATTTTAACAGAGAAGGGAGAACTAAAACAGAAACAAGAACTAGAAAAACAAGGGATTGAGACAGACTGGTATATGCGATTGCAAATACAATCAAGATACGATAAAGACGTGAAACAGTATGGTTTTAATTTGGGAAAATCAGAACTGGACAAAATAATGATTGGGACAGATGAAAAAATGATTAAGAAATTGTATAATTACTTAGTAATTGTATAATTATTTATAATTAGATTAGAAGACGAAGAAGTAAAAGAGACAATGATAACATGGGCAAAAATTTTTGGTTATACAATAGAATTAGAGAGATGGCAACAACTATGGGACAGGAATTATAAATTAACAATGGCAACTGCATATGAAGAAAACTTATATAAAATGTTTTATAGATGACATATGTCACCTGAAAGGTTAGCAAAAATGTTTAAGGATAAATCAGCTAAATGTTGGAAATGTTTGCACTTGCCGAGATCATATTATCATATGTGGTGGTCATGTACAGAAGCAAAAAATTATTGGATTAGAACAAAGACATGGTTAGAGGAAATGATACACCAGCATATAGAATTAAAACCATAGATTTTTCTATTGGGTATTTTACCAGAGAGATATAGTAAAGAAGATATGTATTTAATTATACACATAATAACAGCAGCAAGAATTGTATTTGCACAAAATTGGAAGGTAGAAAAAATCCCATCAGAAGGTGAAGTAATAAAGAAGATTTTAGATTGCGCAGAAATGAAGAGATTAACATTAAGAATAAAAGATAAAGATGAATCGGTGTATTTCAAGACATGGGGACAATTTTATGTATAGTTAGAAAAGAAATATGAATAAAAGATGACAGATTAATAAATTAGACAATATGATGGCAAATGAGAGAGAAGACAAAAAGAAATAGAAACTCACATGACAGTTGTGTAAATGGAAAAGGAGGATGGGGTGGAAAAAAGGAAAAAATGTTACTACATAAATGTACAACCATGATGATATATGTGTAATTGGTAAAATAGAAAAGAAATTGGAAAGAAAGTATATATTAATAGAAAATCGGGGCTGCTTGGATACCAATAAGGGAAAAATTGGACAATAAAGGAGAGAGAATGGAAAGAGGAGTAGAGGGTAAGATAGGAGAGGAGAAGGAGAGAGAGGAACAGAAGAAAGGGAAAAGGAGAGGAAGAAAGGGAGGGGAAAAAGAGTAGGAGAGAAGGTTAGAAAGGGTGGGAAAGAAGGGAGAAGAGGGAAAGGAAGGGGAAGGAGAGAAGAGGAAGGAGAGGAGGAAAGAAGAAAGTAGAAAAGGATAGAAGAAGGCAGGGAAGGGAAAGAGAAGAAGGAGTAGAAGGATTGTTGTAAAATAAGGGAGAAGAAAGGGTAGAAGAGCAACCCCAAATATAATTTATTTTTTTTTCTTTAGAAAATATATGTGTCAGATCCCTAAAAGTTATACTGCCATTCAATTGGAAGAAAGGGGAGACTTGGGTTTGCCTTTGTCAACAGATATTTTACAACCTATATCCTGGTGCCAAAGAGCCCTGGGATCCTCTTTACCTGGAGGAATTTTTATGATAGCCATGTGGGTTGTTTCACTTTAAAGGATAATAGTGTGAATGCATGGTTGTTCGGGTTCTCAGGGAACCTAGTAAAGAAAGCATCTTCACACTTGTGTATTGGTTAAAATCTGCATTCTGACTTAAAGGGAGGGGTCTCTACTGCTTTAATCTTACTTGTCTTGTCTAAGGGTATTCAGATCTTGCTTTAACTGGGTGGCTATCACTTCTGCTTAATAAAAGGTCTCTTTTGAACAACCACGTTTCAAGAGTTTTTACTTTCTTAAATTGGAAGGGGAGGCAATCCTTACAAAAAGCAAGATCTGTGAAACAGTCAACCCAGAGAAGCAATCTTCACTTTACTGAGGGGACCTTGCAAACCATGTCTGAATGAAGCAGAGAACTGGGAGAAACCAATTCTTGGGGGGAGACATCAACCGCCACCCAGTCGGATGCCTGTTTCGTACACCCCATCAGAGAGGATGAGATAACCCTGGAGAATCCTGAAAAGCCCCGCTGGTCAATTGGCATCGGGAAGAAAGATAGCCGGGATGAGAGAACCAGAGGAGTTGCCCTCAGTTGTGGCAACCGAAAACTGGGGTGGAAACTGGAACTAGAAGCCCTTGATGACCAGGGGTGACTGACCGAAGCACTACTGAGGGAGGATTATCTGAAGAGGCATATAACCCAATTGATGATGGAAACTTTGGAAAATCTCAACATCCGAAGGGAGCCAGGACAACCAAAGGGCGCGGAAAGGGCAGCAGTTGCGGATGATGCCACGGGGGCACCCCCCTTCTGGAGCCTGCCTATTGAGCAGATGGCGCAGCAGCAGCAGGAGAAGACCCAGCAAACCCTCCCCCCCAGGCAGCATGCACACCGGCACCCATTCCCAACCAGCCCCAAGTCCCGCAACTGGAAAGAGAAACTCCATTCCTTGGGGTGAAGTTTGATGGGAATCTGCAACAATTAGGATTCTTTGTGGCACATGTGCTCACCTCCATGCAAGAGTATTGGCGTGATTTCCAAACCCAAGGATCACGAGTTGTGACCCTAGCCCTAGAGGGTTCTGCTACCAGACGGATGGTGACTCTCCATAATGCCAAAGCATCAGAACTGCGGGATTTTGACCATTTCATGATGGCCCTGCAACATCGGTTTGAGGACCCACTAGCAGATTGCAAAGCATGCGACCGCATTAAGGTGGTGAGGCAGGAGCAATGGCCAGTAGCAGAGTATACTGAAGAATTCCAGGACCTCGCGTGTTGTGTGCACTGGCTGGAAGATATTTTGGTGAGCTGTTTCAAGGACAGCCTGAGTGACGATCTATACAATGCCTGTGTGGCCCGAGGTGCACCAAATCACCTACATGAATGGTACATCACCACTGAAGAAGCTGAGATCGATATGGCCAGAAACCAGTATCGAGCGGGGTGAGCACGGAAGAAATCCCCACCCCAATGGAAACAAGAGCCCCTCAAACCACAAACCACATTCTCTGTGAGATCTTCAGCCTGTTTCAAGTGTGGAAAAGAAGGGCACCAAGCTGCAGAGTGTCATTCGCAAGCACCTACCCGGAACCACCCGGGGTGGTTCCCTGCAAAACTGGGCCGGCCTGGGAAAGAGACTGCCTTGAGGAGCAGGGAGACTGTAGAAGTTCCATCCCCTCCCCTCCCCTCTTTAGGGAGGAAACCCTGGCATCTGAACAGGAGGAATCATGCTCATTCAGAAGTGATCCAGATGATGAACCACTGGTAAGCAAACCAATTAAACCACTTACCCTCCCCTTAAGACTATTTATCCCAAACCAGGACAGGGAGGTAATATCTCAACTCTAGTGGATTCAGGGTGCACCCGTTGTTTGATCAGCCCAACCTTAGTAGGGAAGTTAGGGATTAATGTAAGAAAGCTGAAAAACCCCACCACTTTCTGCCAACTAGATGGGTCAATAGCAGGAGGGGAGTCAGCTTCTTTTGTCACCAAGCCTCTACATATAGGCATCGGAAGCCATGAGGAAATGCTTACATTTATAGTGGCACCTGGCATGGAATGTCCATTGGTTCTGGGCCTTGCATGGCTGAAAAAATGGAACCCAAAAATCAATTGGAATCAAGGCATCATAAAATTTCAGATGAATGTGACTTTTTCTGAGAATCCACATAAAGGAACGGAGGGGGCAGAGAACCGAGAAACAGCCATGCCTGGTCACGCCATGCCAACTGAGGGCATACCCATAGAATACAAAGATTTGGCTGAGGTTTTTAGCGAAAAAGCCTCAGACAAGCTCCCCCCCCACTGGGCCATCGACTGTGCGATAGAAATTTTACCCGACACTAAACTCCCTAAACCCAAGATGTACAGCATGTCACCGAGGGAGTTGGAAGAGCTGAGAACATTTATTGAGAAAAATCTAGCAAGGGTTTCATCGAGCCAGCTCAACCAAAAATTGCAGCTCCAGTGCTATTTAGAGAGAAAAAAGATGGCTCAAAACGTCTCTGTGTTGATTTTTGTACCCTGAATGCGATCAGTATGAAGAACATGTATCCCCCCCCCTTATGAAAGATATGCTAGCACACTTCGCTAAACGGAAAAATTTTCCAAAGCTAGACTTAAAGGAGGCTTACTACCGTGCCAGAATTAAGGAGGAGGACGAGTGAAAAATGGCTTTTAACAACCCCCTTGCCTGCTACCAATTCAAGGTGTTCCCCTTTGGGTTACAAGGATCCCCTGCAGTGTTTATGCAGTTAATAAATGAAGTGCTGCATCAGCATTTATATAAGGGGGTCCTGGTCTACTTGGACAACATTTTAATATATACCAAGACCAAAGCAGAACATGTAAAACTAGTCAGGGCGGTTTTAAACAAACTCCGCTCTGCCAAACTTTATGCTAAACTTTCCAAATGTGAATTCCATCAAGAGAAGATTGACTATTTGGGATACCGCATTTCACACCAGGGCGTAGAGATGGATCCCCAAAAGTGCAGGCTGTACTTGATTGGGACCTCCATGCACGTGTAAAAAGTTACAAAGCTTCCTGGGTTTTACCAACTTTTACCGCCAGTTTATCCCTGCTTTCGCTCAGATAGCCCTCCCCATCACCAAGCTCTTAAAAATGAAGGGGGAGGACAACCCTAAACCAAAGCAGCCATTGAACTGAACTATGGAATGGCAGGCAGCATTTGAAAAACTTAAATGGCTGTTCTCGGCAGAACCAATTCTAAACACCCGGACACGGAGAAACCATTTGTCATAAAGCAGATGCCAGTGATGTGGCAATAGGAGTGGTCCTGCTTTAGAAAAATGAACAAGACCAGCTATAACCATGCCCTTACATGTCCAAAAAGTTGAATGAGACTGAGCAAAGGTGGGCCATTTGGGAGAAAGAGGCTTATGCAGTTCATTGGGCATTGTTAACCTAGAGGAACTTCCTAGAAGGCAGTAAGACCCTTTTTGAAGTCTGGACTGATCATAAAAATCTAGAAGCCCTAAAGACCCCAAGGAAACTCTCCCCAAAACAAGTACGATGGGCTCAGTACTTTAAACGGTTTGATTTTACTCTAAAATACCTCCTGTGGGGAAAAAAACTTTCTGGCGGATGCGCTATCCAGAAAACCGCAATACAATAGTGCAAAGTCAGACGTAATCAAACCCATAGTACAAAACAATCAACTAGCTGCTAAAGTAGTCACCAGATCCCAGGCAAAACAAGAAACATTGACAGACAATGACACCACCCAAACTTTTAAACAAGCATTGGCCACCGATGAATGGTTTTTGAACAACTAATTCAGCTGTCTGATGAAAGAAGATTTGGCTTGGGTGGGAGGGAAGTTGTATGTTCCTGCCAGCCAAAGACTATGCTTAATGGTAAGGTGCCACCACTCCAAATTAGCTGGACATTTTGGGTTTATGAAAACTTTACACCTGATTAAAAGACAATTTTGGTGGCCATCACTAAAAAAGGACATAGAAAGCTACGTAGATAGCTGCCCCATTTGTGCAGCAGCAAAAAGACATCAGGGGAAAACCCCAGGTCTATTGCAGAAGATAGCTGAACATTCAGCGCCATGGAGAGAGATCACTATGGATTTCATCGTAGAATTGCCAAACAGTGAGGGAAATACTGTTATTTGGATCGTGACAGACCTGTTTTCAAAACAGGCACATTTTATACCCTGCCAAAAGATCCCAACTGCTAAAAGTTTATTATTCCTTTAATAATTCCAAATTATTCCTAATACACATTTATCGACTTCATGGTGCTCCACAAAGGATCATCTCTGACAGAGAGGTTCAATTCACCTCCAACTTTTGGACGGCATTTCTGGACTTACTTGGTACTGGCCAGGGGTTGAGCTCTTCCCATCATCCAGCTACTAATGGAAATTCTGAAATTTTGAACTCGGTATTAGAACAATATTTAAGATGTTTCATTAATTTTCAACAGGATAACTGGACTGAACGTTTGCCTTTTGCTGAAGTTGCATTTAATAATGCTGTACATTGAAGCACTGGTTTTACCCCTTTTAGAGTAGCGACAGGCCAGGATTTCAATCCCATGCCTGAACTACCCACAGAAGAACCCACCATCCCCTCACTTAAGGAGTGGATGGATAATTTGTAAAACACGTGGCCAGTGGTTAGATTAGCCTTAAAGGAAGCTAGAGAAGCTTTTAAAATTCAAGCTGACAAGAAAAGGATGGAACCCAAACCTTTCCATGTTGGACACAGAATATACTTATTTACAAAATTCCTGAAATCATTAAACCATCAAAGAAACTAGGGCCAAATTTCATTGGACCTTTCCCCATCACTAGAATCATCAATCCAGTAGCAGTTGAACTACTCCTTCCAAAGACACTCAGGCAAGTCCACCCAGTATTCCACATTAGTTTACTCAAGTGAGAAGTAATCTCATCCCTCAGACCACCTGCATCTACAGCACCTGTTCCCATCATGATTGAAGGTGAACAACACTTTGAAATCAAGGAAATACTTGACTCTAGGATCCACAGAGGGAAAATCCTATACTTGGAAACATTTAGCATCTTCCCACAATGAATGGGTCACTAAACACCATATTAGGGCTCCAACCATACTGCGAAAATTTCACTCCCAATACCCTAACAAACCTTGTTAATATGCTATCATGAAATTTTGTTTATATTTGTTTTTTTACAGGTGGACCTTTTTGTTTTCTAAGGAAGGTAGCATGTCAGATGCCTAAAAGTGATACTGCCATTCAGTTGGGAGAAGGGGGAGACTTGGATTCGATTTCCTAGCATTGCCTGTGTCAACAGATATTTTACAACCTATATCCTGGCGCCAAAGAGCCCTGAGATCCCCTTAACGTTGAGGAATGTTTATAACAGCCATGTGGGCTATTTCACTTTAAAGAATAAAGGAGAAATAATGTGAATACATACCTTTCTGACTCTCAGGGCAGATGGTAAAGAAAACATCTTCACACTTGTTTATTGGCTAAAATCTGCATTCTGACTTAAAGGGAGGGGTCTTTACTGCTTTAATTCTACTTGTCTTGCCTAAGGGTATTAAGATCTTGCTTTAACTGTGTGGCTATCACTTCTGCTTAATCTCCATCTCCACCCCATGAAGTCTAAAATGGTTTTGTTAAAATCACACTTAAACAGCTTGGCGTAAAGCTGGGCTTTCTGTAGTTTCTCAAATACTGCCCTGACTAGTTTCATGTGCTCTTCTTCAGTCTTGGTATAAATTAATATATTGTTCAGGTATACCGAGATCCCTTTGTACAAGTGCTCATGCAAAACCTCATTTATCAGCTGCATAAACACAGCAGGTGCTCCCTGCAATCCATATGGCATCACTCGAAACTAATAGCAACCCAGGAGGCAATTAAATGCCATCTTCCACTTGTCCCCCTCCCTGATCCTACCTCAGTAGTATGGCTCTCTCAAGTCCAACTTTGTGAAGATCCTCACTTCTAGCATGAGCATGGGCCTAGCATGTCCCTCATTAGCAGAAGGGGGTACATGTTTTCCATGCAAATACAGTTCAGCCCCTTATAATCTATGCACAGTCTAAGACAGAGCTGTCAAATTCCTGACCCGCAGGCCAGTTATGTCACATCCTGGCCACACCCACGTCCGGTTTAGCGAAAGGGGAAAAAGTCCTGATACATCATGTGATGCCACTGTGATGATGTGAGTTTGACAGCCCAGGTCTAAGGGATCCATCCTTCTTTTCTTTGGAAGGCATGGGGGCAGCCATCCTCAATTTTGCCAGCTGGGATGAGTTTGATCCTGTGACCCCTGAGGACGTGGACAGGATTCTGGGTAGACTGAATGCGACCACTTATTTATTGGACCCGTGTCCTTCCTGGTTAGTACTGGCTTCCCGGGAAGTGACACGAGGCTGGCTCCAGGGGAATATAAATGCTTCGCTGGGTGAGGGTGACTTTCCCACCACCTTGAAAGAGGCGGTGGTGAGGCCTCTCCTCAAGAAGCCTTCCCTGGACCCAGCAATGTTGGTAAATTATCGTCTGGTCTCCAACCTTCGCTTTGTGGCGAAGGTTGTTGAGAGTGTGGTCGCGCAACAGCTCCCCCAGCACCTGGATGAAACGACGTATCTGGATCCGTTTCAGTCGGGCTTCAAGCCTGGGTACAGCACGGAAATGGCATTGGTCGCATTGGTTGATGATCTCTGGAGGGCTCGGGACAGGGGGTGCTCCTCTGTCCTGGTCCTGTTAGATCTCTCAGTGGCTTTTGATACCATCGACCATGGTATCATGCTGCACTGGTTGGAAGAGTTAGGGGTGGGAGGCACTGTGTTGCGGTGGTTCTCCTCCTTTCTCTCTGACCGGTCGCAGTCTGTGTTGACAGGGGGACAGAGGTCGACCCCGAGGCCCTCATATGTGGGGTGCCGCAAGGGTCGGTCCTCTCGCCTCTCCTGTTCAACATTTATGTGAAGCCGCTGGGCGCGATCATCCGTGGTTTCGGGGTGGAGTACCATCAGTACACTGATGACACCCAGCTGTACATCTCCACCCCGGATCACCCCAACGATGCCCTTGAAGTGATGTCCCAGTGCCTGGAGGCCGTACGGATCTGGATGGGGAGGAACAGGCTCAGGCTCAACCCATCCAAGACCGAGTGGCTGTGGTTTCCGACGTCCCGATATAGTCAGTTGATGCCATCACTGACTATTGGGGGCGAATCATTGGCCCCCACGGAGAGGGCTCGCAACTTGAGCGTCCTCCTGGATTCACGGCTGTCTTTAGAAGAGCACTTGACAGCTGTGACCGGGAGGATTTTTCATCAGGTTCGCCTGATTCGCCAGTTGCGTCCCTTTCTGGATCGGGACTCATTACGCACGGTCATTCATGCCCTTGTCACCTCCCGCCTAGACTATTGCAATGCTCTCTACATGGGGCTCCCCTTGAGGAGCACCCGGGGGCTCCAACTGGCGCAGAGTGCGGCCGCGCGGGTGGTAATGGGAGCGACATGGCGTTCCCATGTAACACCCCTCCTGCGCGAGCTGCACTGGCTCCCGGTGGTCTTCCGGGTGCGCTTCAAGGTTTTGGTTACCACCTTTAAAGTGCTCCATGGCTTAGGACCTGGGTACTTGCGGGACCGCCTACTACCACCAATAGCCTCCCACCGGCCGGTATGCTCCCATAGAGAGGGGCTCCTCTGGGTGCTGTCAGCCAAACAATGCCGACTGGCGACCCCCAGGGGGAGAGCCTTCTCTGTGGGGGCACCTACTATCTGGAACGAGCTCCCCCCAGAGATACGGAGGATCCCGGATCTGCGCACCTTCCTCCGCGCTTTAAAGACCTTACTATTTCACCAGGCGGGCCTGGCCTAATTTTCTCCCTCTTTCATAAAAGATTTTTAATTTTTAAATATCTTTTAGTATTTTATACATTCAATTTTAAATTGGTTTTAAAAGTTTGGGGTTTTAAATTTGTCGGGGCCAAAATTATTTACTTTGATTTTATTCTACTTTTAAATTTTGTATGTATGTGTTTTATTGTTTGGCTGTGCACCGCCCTGAGTCCTTCGGGAGTAGGGCGGTATAGAAATCAAATCAAATAAATAAATAAATAAATAAATAAATAAATAAATAAATAAATAAATAAATAAATAAATCTCCTAGCTATGTTTTTGTCTATAAATACCCAAAGTTCTTCCTTTTCCTTGGGTGTCATCAAGTACATCTTTGGTTTGGACATCTTGGCCTCTGGAACAATCTTGATTGCACAGTCTATGGGTTGGGAGTGTGTCTGATTCCTTTTGGCTAAAAACCTCTGCTAGGTCATGGTACCTTTCCAGAATCAGTGACTCTAGCTCATCCCCTCCCTTCAATTTATTAGTGGTTTCTGCTTTCACTTCCCTAACTGGCCACATGGCTAGCTCAATACTTCCACTAATCCATGCTAGTCAGCTGCTTTTCTTTGCCACTTGGTCCTATCCCACTTAACAAAGGGGTTTCATTTTTTCCACCACGCTAGCCCTAGGACCATGACTTCTGTCATCCCAGGAGCTACAATCAATCAAATAGTCTCTATAGGGACCCCAGCCTTGAGCTTTATGGATTCGGTCAGGCAAGTCACTGGCACTTCGCCACTTATGGTACCATCCAACTGGGAAAATACCATAGTGTCAACTTCGAACTGAACCTGGCAGAATCCATTTTACTATTCCACTTGCCACACAGAAAGGGAAGGGGGGAAGGAAGTTGGAATACCTTGTTAGACACAATAAAGAACTTTCTCGTGGAAACCAAAGTCATCTCCATGGGTAATGAGACTCCTCAAAGAAGACACACCAGAGCTGGGAAACATTGGTGCCTTCCTAGAGGAACTGAGAGCCAGATTTGAAGGTGACTCCCAAGCCCTACAGGCTGAAGTAGAAATCCAAGACCTGAAGCAGAGAGGCTGACTGGTGAAAGAATATGTTCAGGAGTTCTGCAGAGTAGTCAGCAAACTGAGGCAAAGTGGTTGGTCTACCACTTTAAATAAGGCTTGGACTGAAAGCTACTACAGGCCTGCATGTATGGGGAGTCCCTGAGCAGACCCATGAGTGGTACTGGATGGCTATGGCAATAGACCTCAAACTGAAGCAGTGCAAGAAGCACAGCACACCTGAACCAAAACCCAAGCAGAGCTAAGAGAGCCGCCAATTTGGTTGATGAACCACCACTACTCCACTCACTGGCCCTCCTAATACCCTGACCGGAGCCCCCATCAAATGCTTCAGGTGCAGCCAGCAGGGCCATCAAGGCACTGAGTGCCTGGCACCCACACCCCAGCCAAAAACAACCCCAACTCTATCAACCAGACCAAAAAAGCTGTTGCAGAAAGCCCGGGAAAAGTCAAGCTTGGTGCACCAGGCCATTAAAGTTTTCTCTCCCTCAAGCGAGGGAGAGGGAACTCCAATTGAGAGGGACCAGCAACCTGCCTCCTACGACAGCGAAGACGAGAGTGAAAGAGATGGTAAGTGAAGCCATCCCTGCTAAAATCATGGTGCCAAAGAAAAGAATTCAGGGAGAGGTGGACGCCCTAATAGACTCAGGCTGTTTCTGGTGCCTAATTAGCCTACTGACAGTGCTGAAGCTAGGGATCTGAGCAAAAAGACTGTTCCAAGCCATGAGGTTCAAGCAGGTTGATGGATCACTGATAGGAGAGTACCCTGCAATGCACCTCACTGAGCCAGTGTGGCTAGAGATGGGCCAACACAGGCAACTAGCGGATTCATGATAGTTCTGAAAATGACCAAATCAGTAATTCTGGGACTGTCCTGGCTAGAAAAAGGGGTCCTGATGATTTGGTGGGAAGGGGAGACAGAAAAATGAGGCTAGGAAGAGACCCTCTTCCCCCTCAAAGCAGCTGTGGGGAAAGAGCTGTCCAACACTGAGTTGCAGTTGAAGGAAACAAATGCCTGAAAGCAGCATCATAATGACTAATCCAGCTAATCCACAAAGAGTACCGGGACCTAGTGGTATATTCAGTGAGAAAGAATGCTACGTGCTACCCCCCTCTCCCCCATCATCCCACAAATTGTGCTATTGAGATCCTTCTGGGAGCAAAACTCCCCAAGTCAAAAATGTACACCATGGGCTTCCAGTTGGCGCCATGGCGATTCAGATGGGGAAATAGTGGGGCTCCTAGGAGCCCCGCGAAAACCCCATCTGTCAAGCCGCTGCCGGCAGGTCTGTAGGGGTTAGAGAGGGACCCCTCGGACAGCCGAGAGGAACAGGCAGTTTCCTCGGGGCCGGAGGTTTGCCCTCTGCACCGGTGGCGGTGGGAGCGGCAGCCATGGCAGCTGCCTCGAGGCTTCGGCATCTGGGACAAGCAAAGTGCAGGAGGAGAAGCAGGAGCAAGGCGTTTGAAAGCTGGGTGAGTGGGATCTACCCTGGCGGGAACAGCCTTTAAATAATGGTCATCAATAAGTGTGCCCTAGCCTTTATAGCAGCTAAGAACTACTTGGGCAAAGGATTTAAAATAATTAACAAAAGGAAGATCCGTTAATGGATTATAGCACCTATTTATTGCTTTGGAATTACCGTTCCTTTGGATGGATATAAAAATTGACACTTTTTCCTTCTCTTTAATGAGAATGGATTTTTTTTTTTTTGGACTAGAAATGGTTTAATGGACAATTAGAAATATAAAACAGTCTTCAGAAGTTTCTGACCTACAGGTACTAGCATCTTTTGCCATTGACCAGGCTGACTAAGAATACAGAAATTGTAGTGTAGCAACATCTGGATGGTCACAGACTTTCTTTCCTTCTCTATATACATGCAGAAACATATACAGAGAGATAGAGATTTCTACAAACTTAAAAATAACTCAAGAATATTAGTATTCTCTGAGTGCATAATAAATGTTTAGTACATTAACATTTTATGAATAGACTCATTAAAATTATTAAAAAGGATTGGTGACAATTAAAAAAAAATTACCATTCCTCTGTTTCTTTCCAAAAATAATGGAATTACATTACATTACAATGTTCTCCAAAGTTTAAATTTTTTTTATTGAAAAAGTTTTTCAAATACAAATTTTTCTCCCTTCCCCCCCCCTCCTCCCTAACCCCTCCTCGCCTTCCCCTCCCCCTGTGGCTTCTTCAAAGTAAAACCCAAATTCATAACAGATTATATTAATACTTTACCATCCCCATGCTCCATCCCCCATATGCTGACCCTTTCTTTCTAATAATATTATTATATCCCCCTTATACTATACATTTCAAAATAACAGTCTACTATAACATTATATAATAACTCCTAATTTAGCATAATAATATTATTATATCCCCCAATTTAACAATTTCTACTGATATTCTACTTTTTCTCCTCCCCCATACATATATCTCTTAAGTCAAATCTTTTTTGTATATTAATATGACATTTCAAAGCAACCTTCCACTATAAAACTATATAATAAATCCTAGTTTAACATTTATTCAACTCATAGTCTACCCATTTCCTCCACCCCCATAAATATATCTCTTAACTCAAATCTTTTACATATATTCATATCTAAACATAATATCCCTTTTCTTCAACTAAACAATCAATAAACTAACCTATCTCCACCCACTTTCATACAGGACTACCATACATAATAGTTCTTAATATCTTTATTCTTCTGCCCACACCACTAAGAAGTATTTCCTTATATAAATAAAATCCTCAAATGACTTTAAGCTTGTAATCCATATAATATCTTCTGTAGTGTCTTTCAGCTGGATTGTTAACTCCATCACCCATATTAGGGTAACATCATATCCTAATTCCAACAGTATGTTCGGTATCTTCAATTACCATCTGCCCCCATCAACAATAGATGTCTTGATATATAATAAACAACCACCCGAGTGACTTTATGTTTGTAATCCATATAGTGTCTATAGTAGTGTCTTTCATCTAAATTATTAATTCCAACCAATGTAATAGGGTAACAACCAGATCTTCTGCGTGCCCCAATCCCATAACTCTCTTGCCTTGTAGCTCAGCATAAATGTAATACATTTATCAAAGAATCCAAAATAGATAATTCCAATCCATTCAGTTTAAGGCCCTTTTCACATCCCAAAAGTACAGCACTGCAGAAGTCTGTCACTCTCCTCAGGATAATATAAATCAATACTTTGCCTCAGCTGTCTTTTCATATATTCAATCATCTCTTAAATAACTGGCATTGCACTGTTGTTTAGTTTAAAAGTTTTTGTTTTTGTAAGACCTGCTTCTTCTTTTCTTGACTTTTTGTGGGTTAGATCTCCATCCTGATTTTCTTTCTATAAATTGTGTATCAACTATTTGGTTTTCATGCTGATCTATAACTTGATCTTGTTGGTTTTGCTTTTGTGGCTTAAGTCTCCATTCTGGTTTCTTTTCTATGAGTTGTATGTCAACTGATTGATTTCTATGCTGGTCTGAAACTTGATAAATCATCACATTAGAATCCAAAGCCACCTCTCTTGTATTTATAAATAGTCCAGCTGTAACCTCTGAAGGAGAATCCAGAAGCGGCTCATCTACAAAGTCCTCTGTGACTTGTTGTTTTTCCATTACTTCCATCTCCTTCTGCTTATCCTGAATTTCTATCTCTTGTTGATTTTGCTTTTCTTTATTCCACTCATGTATTATACATGAAGATGTTGAACCCATTTTAAGAACCTTATAGTAAAATTCTTCCGCTTTTTCAACAGTATTTAGTTGGTATCTTTCTCCTTGGTATCTCAATATTATACCAACTGGGACATCCCACCTAAATGAGTTGTTTTGTTTCTTTAGCTCAGTCACCAAAAATCCGAATGGACTATAGAAGTAGCAAATCAGGGGTAAAAATAAGGCAAACCCTTCTAAGGGCTTTTTTTAAAATGGTAGAGGAAACATGTATACAGGATATATGGAGAGAAACAAATCCAGGGAAAAACCAGTATACATTCTACTCAAGTAGGCACAAATCATGGTCTAAAATCGATATGATATGGATGTCGCTGGAATTGAGAACAAATGTGCAAGAGATAGAGATCAAAACTAATATATGGGCTGACCAATAACCCAATAAAAGTCAGTTGGAAGGGGCTAAAGAAAATGTCAAGGTGGGCATTGAATCAATCTATACTAAAAGATAAAGAATTTATACAAACAACAGTAAAAGAAATGGAATTCTTCTTCAAGGAGAATAAAAAAAGAAGAGACTTGATTGCAAAACCTTTGGGACACAGCCAAAGCATACATCAGGGGATTAGCTATAACTTATATAGCAAGAAAAAATAGGAGAAAAAGACAACAGCAAAAGACATTAGAAGAAGAACATAAAAAACTTGAATTAGAACTACAAAAAGAGCCACAAAATGGAAATTTAAAAAACCAAATGGAAATAATAAAGCATAAGCTGTATTTAATGGAAAAAGAAAAATTGGCACAAGAAATCAAAAGGACAAAACAAAACTTTTTTGAAAATGCCAACAAGTAGCCTAGCCGTTGTGACCATGGGAGGAAATAGCAATGGATTTTATAGTGGAACTCCCAAAGAGTGGATGAAACACCATAATCTGGACCGTGATTGATATTTTCTCCAAGCAGGCTCATTTTGTAGCCTGCCCTGGCCTCCTGTCAACCCACAAACTGGCAAAGCTATTCCTGAAGCATGTTTACCGATTGCATGGACTTCCCAAGAATATTATATATAATCAGGGGGTCCAATTTACAGGCAAGTTCTGGAGGTAGTTTGTAGAGCTAATTGAGTCATCCCAGGGGCTTAGTTCAGCTTTTCATCCAAGTACCAATAGGACATCAGAACGTACAAATGCAATGAGAGAGCAGTACTTGAGTACGTTCTATGTTAATTACCAACAAACTAACTGGCCTGAGCTACTGCCTTTTGCTGAAGTGGCATATAATCATGCCGTGCATAGCAGCATGGGCTTTAAGGTGGCCACAGGGGTGGAGTTCGTTCCCATACCTGAGTACCCTCAGGAGCCTTCTTCATCAGTGAGCCTAACTGAATGGGTAGACTCCATACAGGACACTTGGGGTGATGTAAAACTGGCACTAGCAAAAGCCACGGAAATGCAAAAGGAGCAAGCAGACAAAAAATCCCCCAGAGACTGTTTCAAATAGGAGAGAAGGTTTACCTCTCCACCAAATACTTAAAACTGAGATTGCCCTGTAAAAGCTGTGTCCCAAATTAATAGAACCTTTCCCCATCATAAAGATCATTAACCTGGTCACAGTAGACCTGAAGCTCCCATGCCTGTCAGGGAAAATACATCTGGTTTTCCACAGGAGTTTTTTGAAACCAGTAATAGGTTCAGGATTAAGACCTATAGCTTGGGTAGCCCCAGATCCCAATGTAGTACAAAGGGAAACCCATTACAAAGTAAAGAGGATCCTGGACTCTAGACTGTGCAAAGGAAGGTTACAGTACTTAGTACAGGGGAAGGGCTACCCTCTTTCTGAAGCCATTTGGATGAAGAATCAAAACAAAAGATCAGATAGACTGGTTAGAAAATGTCGTGACAAAAATCCCCATAAGCCAAAAGAGCACCCAAATGATGGGAGGGGTGGCTAGTAGGAAATTAATCTAGCTGTCCTTGGTGTTTTCCAGATACTTCTCACTCACTAGCGGGAGAGCCAACTGTCAATTCTGAACCAAATCTGGAAGAAGTCATTTTACTATTCCTCAGTTTCCACACAGAAGGGGAAGGGGAGAAAGGAGGTTGGAATACCTTGTTAGACACAATATCCTCATGGGAACCAAGGTCATCTCCATGGGGAATGGATAAGGTTGGGGAAGGAGTGCCCAGAGAGCCTGCAAATTGACCCAATTGGCAACATGACCTGTGACACTTGGGGATGGATTTATTTCTTCTTTTAATTATACTGAAACCATGGGAATTATTTAGACTTGGTTTTCTTTTAATCCGTGCTGATACGATGTACTCAATAAAGAAGTCCTTTGAGGTAGATTTAAGCTCAAAGTTCTGATTTGTTTGAGTTCATTAGTTGGAACCTTGACACATAGGCTGTCTCAGCCTCCTCAGCCTCATCCCTAGCTTCTCTACCACTGGGGGCTAACAAAGCACCTGGTACATCCCAAGTCCAGTAGGTTCATAAGGACCTGCTACTTACTCCCGAGGAAGGCACCAATATCTCCACCCTGGCTGTCATAGGGATGATGGTGCCACTTACCATTGTGTCGTCTTCCCCTCACTGTCACTTCCATAGTAGACCAGGCCTAGTTTGATGGGGGTCAGAGTTCTCTTCTGGATTGAGGAGAGAACTCCATGACCTGCTGTCCCACATGTGTCTTCTTTGGCTTCGTGGAGGGTTTTTTCTTCTTCAGATGGCTTAGAGGTAGGGGAGCAGTAGCTGTACATGGGGCATGGCACTCAGCTGTTCAATGGCCCTCCTTCCCACAGCAGAAGCAAGTTCCTGGGCTTTGGCGAGACTTCCCTCCTTTGGTCAGAGGAGCACGCCCCCTTCATCTCCTGGGGGCCAGTCACTTCTCAGGCACTTGGCGAGGCTGGCTTTCCTGCACAATGTGTTTACAGTATTCCATTAGGTCAATCTCCATTACAGTGGCCTGTCAGGGTTTCAAGTAACAACCCCAATTAAATCAAAACTCCAAGGCAGGCATTTTCCTCAAAGCTTGAATTTATTAGAGATGTCATATTGGCACATCTGGGAAAACCCAAATCTGAAGCCCCCTGGGTTTTCCACACCCAAAGTAAAGTCAAAGTTCCTTTCCCTGCATCCACATGGGCATCACATGGTCCAATCAGGTCACTGTCCCAACTGTAGTTGATTCCCAGTCACGCCTCCCCAGGTGCAGTCTGAATGTCCTCAACTCCCAAGGGAAAAAATGTTGTTATGGCTACACACCCCACACTGTCTCCACCATCACCCTCCCATTCCACAGCTTGCCCTCCACCTCTGTGGCAGCCCTGAAGATTCCAAGTTAAAGATGGCTTCAGGGCTGACAAGCTGCCCCCCCCCCTCAGCTGATGAGTAGTTCCTGAAACGAGATGAGGGAGGGAGGTTAGTACATCTGTTCCTAACCACTTCTCCCCCCCGCCAGGGGGACTTTTTGGCTTGCTAGGGAATTTAACATGGAACGGTTTCACTAATCTATCTGCCTTCACATCCCAGCTCTTGACCCAGGTAGCATCAGACAAAGGGTACCCCTTTCAATGAACTAAATATTGTAATTGACCCCTATGCACTCTGGAGTCCAATATTATTTCAACCTCATAATGGGTCTCTCCCTGCACTATCATCGGCTTTGGCACTGGACAGTCCTGCGGTCTGAGTTTTGAACTGATTGCAGGTTTCAGTAAGCTGCTATGGAAAACCGGATGCACTTTCTCAAATAGGCGTGGGAGGTTAAACTGTACTGTTACTGGGTTAATTACTTTCACTATTGAAAATGGCCCTAGAAACTTAGGTTCTAGTTTCTTGCTAGGCAATCTCAGCTTAAGTATTTGGTTGACAGATATATGTGATCTCCCACCCAAAAGGGAGGTTGAAGAGATTGTTGTTTATCTACCTGTTTCTTGTATGCCTCTGCTGCCTCTGCTAGTGCTTTCTTTGTATTCTCCCAGCCTCGCTTCAGCGATTCCATCCATTCAGCCAAGGTCATGGACAATGGTGGTTTCGTGGCAACTTGGGCATGGGAACAAATTCCATGCTGCTAGTGATTTGAAAGGGGGTTAGCCTGGTGCTACTGTGCACTGGGTTATTGTAAACCACCTCCATGAAAGGCAGCAAATCTGCCCAGTTCTCATGTTGATAGTCCACATAGCATCTCAGGTACTGCTCCACCATGGCATTTTTACGTTCCGTAGCTCCTTTAGTACTCAGATGAAAAACTGAGCTAAGTCCCTGGGTTGATCTGATGGACTTTAAAAACTCCCTCCAGAATTTAGCAGTGAACTGGACCCCTCTGTCAGAGATGACCCTGCGGGGCACTCCATGTAGCCAATAGATTTGTTTGATAAACATCTTGGCCAATTGTCTAGCTGAGGGCAATCCTGAGCAGGGGGTGAAATGGTTTTATTTTGAAAATAATCACAGTCCAAATGACAGTACTTCCTCTGCTTTCTGGGAGTTCAACTATAAAGTCCATAGCCTGGTGGAGCAGTGGACTAAAGCGCTGTTAAATAGCACTTAGCTGCCAGCTGCCTGCAATTACTGCAAGTTCGAATCTCATCAGGCTCAAGGTTGACTCAGCCTTCCATCCTTCTGAGGTAGGTAAAATGAGGACCCGGATTGTGGGGGCAATAAACTGACTTTGTATAAAAAAAGAACACCGCTTGGGGGGGGGGGCAAAAGCCCTACTAAGCAGGTATATACAAAAGTATGAAGGCTATTGCTTAATGCATTGTAAGCCACCCTGAGTCTCCGGAGAAGGGTGGCATATAAATCGAACCAATAAATAAATAAATAAATAAATTTTCTCCCAGGGCCAGCAGGGGTTGGCCACTTGTTAGAGAAGTCCAGGGGGTTTCCCCAGCTTCATTTTCATAGTTGCACAGGTAGCACAGCTCCTAACGTAATCCTCCACATCGGCTTTCATCTTGGGCGACCAGAATTGCCTCCTGGCTAGGTAGAGGGTTTTTAGGAATCCGAAATGGCCATCTAATCGGGAGTCGTGGATGCGCTGTAGGACCTGAAGCCCTAAACTGGCAGGAACATACAACTTGGATCCTTTCCAAGCTAGACCATCTTGTAGGATCAGGACTTCCTGGCTTTCTTCAAACCACTAGTCGGCTGGGAGTGCAGACTTCAGGGCTGCTGTCATTTGATCCCCTTTAGGGTTGCTCTGATGTCTGGTCTGACCACTTGTGGTGACTTGAGCTGCCAGTTGGGAGGGGGGAAATGATCGCGTGGATGACCTCCTCCCTCCGACTATTAAATTGTGGCTTTTTTGATAAGGTATCCGCTAGCAAGTTTTTTCCCCCTGGGATGTATTTTAGCACAAAATTAAACCATTTGAAGTACTGCACCCAGCGGACTTGCTCGGGGGGAAGCTTTCAAGGGTTTTTTAGGGCTTTGAGGTTCTTTTTTTTTTTTTATTGAAAAGTTTTATGAAAAATACAAACATTTTCACCCCCCCCACCCTTCCCTCCTCAACCCCCCTCCCCTTCCCACCCTCCCTTCCCCTCCCTCCCCCCCACCCCCCCTCCCTAGACTTCCCAGAACGAGCACAGGGTATAGCATTCACAAACCAAGAACTAAAATATGCTAACAAATTATTACATTTCATATTCTCCCTAGGTCCTTAACTCCTTATAACTCAGAAAAAACAAACATAAACTACTTAATATTATTTCATTCATAAGCTATATGAATCTTCTTATTCGGATACTTCTTCTGTATGTAATCAATCCATTTTCTCCATTCCGATATATATCTCTCATTTGAATGGTCTTTAAGGTATGATGAAATTTTTGCCATTTCCGCCAAATGCACAACTTTTAATGTCCATTCCTCAATAGTACGTGGATCTTCCTTCTTCCAGTACTGTGCCACCAGTAACCTGGCAGCTGTTTTTAGGTTCAAAACCAGCTTAGTCTCTATTACAGTACAATCCGTAACTATTCCCAACAGAAAAAACTGTGGTGTAAATTTAATTTTTTTCTTCAAAATATTTTGAATAATCCACCATATTTTTATCCAAAAAGCCTTAATCTTTTTACATGTCCACCATATATGAAAATATGTAGCATCTTCACACTCACATCGCCAACACTTGGGTTGTAAATTTGGATACATACAAGCTAGTTTTTTTGGGTCTAAATGCCATCTATAAAACATTTTGTAAAAATTCTCCCTTAAATTTTGTGCTTGTGTAAATCTTACATTTCTAACCCATATCTTTTCCCATGTTTCCATCATTATTGGTTCACCTACATTTTGTGCCCATTTTATCATACAATCCTTGACTAAGTCTGTTTCTGAATCTATTTCCAATAATGCATTGTATAACCTTTTTATGTGCATTTGACCTTCATCTCTTATTTGCTTTATCAAATTCTCATCCTGCTGCAAAATACCAATTTTTTGATCTTCTCTCCATCTGGCCAGCAGCTGTCCATATTGAAACCAAGTCTTAATAATCCCTTCTTCTTTTAATTGTTCCATGGATTTTAACTGTAGTCTGACTCCTTCCTTATAAAGGAGTTCCTTATATGTAATCTTATCTTGCTTTTGCTCTAAATTTATGTTCTCTATCGCGTGTCTGGGTACTGTCCATATTGGTAACCTATCATTTAGTTTATATTTATACTTTTTCCAGACACGCAATAGAGCATTCCTTAATATATGACTTTTAAAAGTCTTATCTACTTTCTTATCATACACTAAGTAAGCATGCCAGCCATAAACCAAACCATATCCTTCAATATTCAATATCTTTTCCTCCGTTAAGTTTATCCAATCTGTGATTGCTGAGAGGGCAGCAGCTTCATAATACAATCTTAAATTGGGCATCTTAAGACCACCTCTTTCTCTAGTATCTTGCAATATCTTTTGTTTGACTCGTGGTTTCTTCCCTGCCCACACAAATTTATTTATGCCCTTCTGCCATTCCTTTAAGTTCTCATCTTTTTTAAGTATAGGTATCATTTGAAAAAGAAATAGAAATTTTGGTAAAATATTCATTTTTACAGCAGCTATCCTTCCCAGCAAAGACAGTTGTAGTTTTTTCCAGTTATCCAACTCTTTCTGTATTTTATGCCATAATGGTTCATAGTTATACTGATATAATTTCGTATTTGCAGTCATAATATAGACCCCCAGATATTTAACCTTCTTAACTACTTCAAATCCTGTTAACCTTTCTATCTCTTCTTTTTATTTATTTATTTATTATTTATTTATTAATTTAATTTGTATACCGCCCTTCTCCCAGAAGGGACTCAGGGCGGTGAACAGCCAAAATTAAAAAACATACAAATGCAAAAGTTAAGATAATTAAAAGAATTAAATCATTGGCTACCCAAATTTAAAACCCCAAATCCATAAAATTTAAAATCCCAATTAAAAAACCATTTAGGCTAGGCCGGCTTGATGAAATAAAAACGTCTTCAGGGCTTTACGGAAGGTCCGGAGGTCCGGGATCAATCGTATTCCAGGAGGCAGCTCATTCCACAGGGCGGGTGCCCCCACAGAGAAGGCTCGCCCCCTGGGGGCCACCAGCCGACATTGCCTGACCGACGGCACCCCGAGGAGGCCCTCTCTGTGAGAGCGTATTGGCCGGTGGGAGGTTATTGGTAGCAGCAGGCGGTCTCGCAAATACCCTGGCCCTAAGCCATGGAGCGCTTTAAAGATGAGAACCAACACCTTAAAGCGCACCCGGAAGACCACCGGGAGCCAATGCAGCTCGCGCAGGAGAGGTGTTACGTGGGAGCGCCACGTCGCTCCCATAATCACCTGCGTGGCCGCATTCTGCACCAGCTGGAGCCTCCGGGTGCTCCTCAGGGGGAGCCCCATGTAGAGAGCGTTACAGTAGTCCAGGCGTGACGTAACCAAGGCATGAGTGACTGTGCACAAGGAGTCCCGATCCAGAAAGGGGCGCAACTGGCGTATCAGGCGAACCTGATAAAAAGCCCCCCTGGCCACGGCCGTCATATGCTCTTCTAAAGACAGCCGTGTGTCCAGGAGGATGCCCAAGTTGCGAGCCCCCTCTGTGGGGGTCAGTGACTCGCCCCCAATAGCCAGAGATGGCACCAGCTGGCTATACCGGGACGCCGGCATCCACAGCCACTCGGTCTTGGAAGGGTTAAGCCGAAGCCTGTTCCTCCCCATCCAGACCCGCACGGCCTCCAGACACTGGGACATCACTTCGAGGGCATCATTAGGGTGGTCTGGGGTGGAAATGTACAGCTGAGTGTCATCAGCGTACAGATGGCATCGCACCCCAAAACCACGGATGATCTCACCCAGCGGCTTCACATAAATGTTGAACAGGAGCGGCGAGAGGACTGACCCTTGCGGCACCCCGCAAGCAAGGCGCCTCGAGGTCGACCTCTGCCCCCCTGCCAACACAGACTGCGACCGGTCAGAGAGATAGGAGGAGAACCACCGCAACACGGTGCCTCCCACCCCCAGTCCCTCCAGCCGGCGCAGCATGATACCATGGTCGATGGTATCAAAAGCCGCTGAGAGGTCTAACAGGACCAGAACAGAGGAACAACCCATGTCCCGAGCCCTCCAGAGATCATCCACCAATGCGACCAATGCCGTCTCCGTGCTGTACCCAGGCCTGAAGCCGGACTGGCACGGATCTAGATAGACGGTTTCATCCAGGAACTGTGGGAGCTGTCGCGCAACCACACTCTCCACAACCTTCGCAACAAAGCGAAGGTTGGAGACCGGACGATAGTTTGCCAAAACGGCCGGGTCCAGAGAAGGCTTCTTGAGGAGGGGCCTCACCACCGCCTCTTTCAAGGCGGGGGGCAAGAAACCCTCTCTCAGAGAAGCATTTATAATCCTCTGGAGCCAGCCACGTGTTACCTCCCGGGTGGCCAGTACCAGCCAGGAGGGGCACGGGTCCAATAAACATGTGGTTGCGTTTAACCTCCCCAGGATCCTGTCCACGTCCTCAGGAGTCACAGGGTCGAACTCATCCCAGGTAACATTCTCAAGACCAGCCTCAGTCACCCCGCCGGGATCTACCCAGTCAGAGTCCAAGCCTTCCCGAATCTGAGCGATTTTATCGTGCAGATACTGTGCAAAATCCTCAGCCTGCCCTTGCAAGGGGTCTTCCCGCGCTCCCTGATATAGGAGGGAGCAGGTCACCCTAAACAAGGCGGCTGGGCGGTTATCTGCCGATGCAATAAGAGCGGAAAAGTGGTTACGCTTTGCCGCTTTTATCGCCACTAGATAGGTCTTAATATGAGACCTAACTAGTGTTCGGTCGGATTCGGAGCGACTAGCCCTCCAACCACTCTCTAGGCGTCTTTTCCGGCGCTTCATCTCCCTCAGCTCCTCGGAGAACCAAGGGGCCGGGCAGGTTCGGCGTCGGGTCAGAGGCCGCAAAGGCACGACTCGGTCCAGAGCACCGGCGGCTGTCCTACCCCAGGCAGCCACCAGATCTTCAGCCGAGTCGTGAGCCAGAGTTTCAGGAACTGGCCCAAGCTCCCTCTGGAACCTATCAGGATCCATCAGGTGCCTGGGGCGGAACCACCTGGTCAGTTCCGCCTCCCTGCAGTGGGGTGCAGCGGTCAAAAGGTCCAGTCTCAGGAGAGAATGGTCCGACCATGACAGGGGTTCAATAACTATATCCCCTATATCCAGACCACTCCGCCACTGACCAGAGATAAAAACCAAGTCCAGAGTGTGTCCTCCCACGTGAGTGGGGCCATGAATTAATTGTGTCAGGTCCATGGCTGTCATGGAAGCCATAAACTCCCGAGCCATCCCAGACGCCCCACCGGTAGATGGCAGGTTGAAATCCCCCATGACCAAAAGTCTGGGGGTATCAACCGCCACCCCCGGCAATAACGTTGAGAAGCTCGGGCAGGGCCGCTGTCACGTGGCAGGGAGCCAGGTACGCGATCAGCAGGCCCACCTGCATCCCATGGCCCCACTTCACCAGGAGAGACTCACATCCGGCTATCTGAGGTACAGTGGCCTCCCTCGGATCAAGACCTTCCTTTATAACGACCGCCACCCCCCCACCCCTGCCCTGGGCCCTTGGCTGATGGAATGCATGGAAACCTGGTGGGCACATCTCTACGAGGGGGACCCCCCCCTCTTGGCCCAACCAGGTCTCTGTAATACCTGCCAGGTCCGCACCCTCCTCCTGTATTAGCTCACAAATGAGGGGGGCCTTATTAACCACGGACCTGGCGTTGCACAACATCAGTCTAAGGCCTGGGCTCTGAGACTCTGGACAGCCGGGGAGACGAGAAGAGTCATGGGGGCCGAGGCATGCCACCGCTTGAAGATAGCGGGTGCGTGCCCCCACCACCTGATGTGGCCCCCTACTCCCGCCATATCTGCCCCTCCCAACTACGGTCTTGATAGAACTGCCCTCCACCCTATCCACACTGAGCTCCTCCACACCCCGCTCCCCGCCTTCCGTTCCATGCCCCTGTAACGGGCCTGACCTATGCCCCTCCCTCCCCACCCCCCCACCCTAAGCCCCTTAAAAGATTACAAAAAGACAATTTTAAAAAACCCCACAACCCCCTCTTTGCGGCATGCCACCTCTCGGGGTTCCAAAGCCCGTCATCGAGGTAGGCCCTCGATAGAGTGGAGGGCCAAGCCTGCGAGAGGGGGGAGTCTCGCAGACCAAGAAGCTCCGCTGCGGAATACATCTTGACCACAGAGGATGGGAGCAACCATATCCTAGGGGTCCATATAGAAGGTCCAGGGGAGAGACATGGAATGGGAGTCTCAAGAACATTTTCAACAGGACCGGTCCACTGTCCCCTCACAACAGAGGACGAAGTCAAGTTCCAGGTCGACCACAGTCCAAGGGGGGGGGGAAGGAGGAAGACCAAACCACCCTCTCACGGAGGTCCGATCAACCATTCGACCCCCTCTTGTGGTGAGATGGCAGCGATGAACCAATGCAGACAGCACAGCATCCGGGGCTCAGGTCCAAAAACCGCCCTCTCACGGCGGTTGGTCCGATGGTCAGGTCCCCTCTGCTGGCAGATGCAAGAAATTCAATATCATCCCAGTTCAGCCCCCAGGGGCCCCGACATCAGAGCCACCCTCTCACGGTGGCTTAACTGAGCCCAGCCCTCTCAGCTGATGGGATGGAGCCATGTACCAGCCCCCATTCAGATTTAAATAGTCCTCCCCGCAGTTAGGGAAAGTTCAGATGAGAATAAACTTGGCGTCAGGTGAGTCAGTGAGCTAGCCGACAATCCAAGGTGGGCATAGTCTTGGTAGAGAAGCATTGGGGGGAAACAGGGGCAGTTATCTCTAGCCCCCCCCCCCCAGCCCTCACATAACAATGGAGGCCTCCCAAGATCTAAAAGCGTCTCATGCCAGGTCCTTGCCCAACCCAAAAGGCAGATGATCTCTTTTTGGCTCCTAACCATATTTTTAGCTATTATTTTTGTTTTAGCTGCATTTATTTTAAAACCAGATACTTGTCCATATAAGCAGGTTATATCCATCAAGGCTGTAATCGATTGTACCGGTTGGGTTAAGGTAACAACCAGGTCATCCGCAAATGCTCGTACCTTGTATTCATGCTGTCTAATTTTAATTCCCTTAATTGTATTCATCTCACGTATCTTGTTTAATAAAATTTCCAGCGTCAAAATAAACAATAACGGGGACAAGGGACAGCCTTGCCTTGTTCCTTTTTCTATGTTAAAAACATCTGTTAAACCAACATTAACTATTATTTGCGCTGTTTGTTTTTGATATATTGCCTTAATAGATTGTACAAATTGTTCTCCAAATTGCATCTTTTCTATTAGTTTTAATAAAAATTGCCAATTCAATCTATCAAAGGCTTTCTCAGCATCCAAGAACACAAGCACTGCGGGGACCTGGTTGTTCCCTCCCAAATACTCTAATAAGTTAACAATTTGCCTTACATTACCCTTCATTTGTCTACCATTTATAAAACCAGTTTGATCATGGTGAATCATTTGCTGCATGACTGTCATTAATCTATTTGCCAGAATTTTTGCAAATATCTTATAGTCTGTATTTAATAATGATATTGGCCTATAATTTTTAGGATCTGTATCGTCATGCCCTTCTTTTGGGATCAACGAAATAAATGCTGTCTTCCAAGTTGGAGGTACCTCTCCTCCCTGTTGTATATTGTTAAATAATTCTTTCAGCGGTTCTATCATTTCCTCCTGTAAGGTTTTATAGTAAATAGCCGTCAAACCGTCCGTCCCAGGAGCTTTACCCACTTTCAACTGCTTAATTGCTAACGCAATTTCCTCAGAAGTTATCGATTGATTTAAACTATCCCTCTGCTCATTTGAAATTGTATAAATATTCTCTTTCTGCAAATATCTATCTATATCTATATCTTTAATTTTATCACCAGTATACAGCCTCGAATAAAACTCTAAAAAAGATTTTTTAATCAATTGTTGCTCATAAACCTCTTTACCCTTATATTTTATTCTCTCTATTGTCCTTGATTTTTACTTTTTCCTTAACAAATATGCTAACCACCTGCCTGGTTTATTGGCATTGTAAAAAGTATTATGTTTTGCATATCTTAAATTAGTTGCCACTTGATCTGCTATTAACATATTAAATTGACCTTTCAATAAATTGATTGCCTCTTTAATTTCTATATCTTTAATTTTATCACCAGTATACAGCCTCGAATAAAACTCTAAAAAAGATTTTTTTTTATTGCAAAAGTTTTACAATTACATTTTCACCCCTTTTTTTTCACCCCCCCACCTCCCTCCCCAAACTTCCCATCCTCCCTAACCCTCCCTAACCCTCCCCCCCAGACTTCCTTATTATGTACTCATAACTAATAACACTGATATATAAACTTGAACCCATCCCTCCCCTTATATAATTTTTCCTCTTTGTCTCTTTACATTAAGATATTTCTAATACATTATTTTCAAATAAAAGCTATTTGATACTTTCTAGTTTGATATTTGTTCTGAACATATTCTATCCACCTTTTCCATTCCCATTCATAAGTCTCTTGTGAACAATCCTTTAAATATGCTGAAATCTTCGCCATCTCTGCAAAACTAGCCATCTTCAAAGTCCATTCCTCGATAGTAGGCAAAGCTTCATTCTTCCAATATTTACCTATCAACAATCTTGCTGCTGTTATCATATGCAATATTAGTTTTATTTCACCCCGTGTAAAACCCTTAACTATACCCAATAAAAACAGTTGTGGAGAGAATTGAATTTTTTTCTTCAAAACATTCTGCATAACCCACCATATTTTTATCCAAAAAGCCTTAACTTTCCTACAGGTCCACCAAACATGATAATACGTAGCATCCAAACATTCGCATCTCCAACATTTTGGCTGAACATTAGGGTACATACATGACAACTTTTTAGGATCTAAATGCCATCTATAAAACATTTTATAAAAATTTTCCCTCAGGTTCTGCGACTGTGTAAATTTAACATTCTGAACCCAAATTTTTTCCCATGTTTCCAACATCACTGGTTCTTCAAAATTTTGTGCCCACTTAATCATACAATCTTTAACTAATTCAGTTTCTGAATCCCTTTCTAGCAAAACATTATAAAGCCTTTTAATATGCATTGGACCTTTCTCTCTTATATGTCTAACCAATTCTTCCTCATGCAACATAATACCAGTTTTTTGGTCCTCTTTCCATCTCAATTGTAGTTGATTATATTGTAGCCAAGTTAAATTAATTCCTTCATCCAACAGTATCTGTAGTGTCTTCAACTGCCATCTGCCCGCATCTGTGAAAAGAACCTCTTTATATAAAAACCCCCCGAGTGACATTATATTTGTATTCCACATAGTATGACCAAGATCCAGCCATAACGGTATTTTGTAATCCCATTTGAGTCGGTGCTTCTTCCAAACTCTCATCAAAGAGTCTCTAAGTATATGACTTTTAAATACTTTATCTACTTTGTCGTCATAAAATAAATAAGCATGCCATCCAAATTCAAGATCAAAACTTTCTGCATTCAGTATTCCAGTCTTTTTACTTCCAAACCAATCACTTGTGAAAGTTAAAGCTGCTGCATCATAATATAACTGTAGGTTTGGGAGTTTAAGGCCTCCTCTTTCTGGAACATCTTGCATAATTTTCAATTTCACTCTCGGCTTCTTCTCGTTCCAGACAAACTTATTCACACCCGACTGCCAAACTTTCAGTTGTTTATCACTTTTAAGCACCGGAATCATTTGAAACAAAAACAGAAATCTTGGCAAAATGTTCATCTTAACTGCTGCTATTCTTCCAAGTAAAGACAGTTGCAGCTTTTTCCAAGTCTCCATGTCTTTCTGGACCTCTCGCCACAACACCTCATAATTATTTTGAAACAATTTCATGTTTGATTCTGCAACCTGAACTCCAAGATATTTTACCTTAGGTACAATTTCAAAACCTGCCCTCCTTTCAAGCTCATGTTTACGATCTTGTGTCATATTTTTAACTATCATTTTAGTCTTTTTTGAATTCAGTCTAAAACCTGAAACTCTACCATAGTCTTGTATAATGTCGTTCATCAGGATTGTTGATTCCATTGGTTGTGATAGGGTAACAACCAGATCATCTGCAAATGCCTTTATTCTATAATCCTCTTGCCTTATCATTATGCCTTTCAAAATTTTAGAGTCCCGTATTGTATTTAGCAAGACTTCCAATGTTAAAATAAATAAAAGTGGGGACAACGGACATCCCTGTCTTGTTCCTTTTTCAATTTTAAACTCTGTCGTCAAACTTCCATTAATAATAATCTGTGCTTTTTGCTCTTGATAAATTGCTGAGATCGCCTGTATAAATTGGTCCCCAAAGCCCATCTTTTTTAAAGTCTTTAGTAGAAAATTCCAATCCACTCTATCAAAGGCCTTCTCTGCATCCAAAAAAACCAGCACTGCAGGAATCTGTTTATTCTTATCAAGATATTCCAATAAGTCTATTACTTGCCTTACATTGTCCTTCATATATCTGCCCTCAATAAATCCCGCTTGGTCCTCATGAATCACCTTTTGGATTACTGGCATCAACCTGTTGGCTAATACCTTCGCATAAATTTTATAGTCTGTGTTCAAAAGAGATATTGGTCTATAATTCTCTGGTTTTTTAGGACCAACTTGTTCTTTTGGTATCAAAGATATATAAGCAGTTGTCCAAGATGGGGGTATTTTACCCCCTTGTTGAATATTGCAAAATAAATCTCTAAGTTGTCCCACCATTTCAGCTTGTAAAGTTTTGTAATACACTGCAGTCAAACCATCCGTGCCAGGAGCTTTGGCTGTTTTTAGCTGTTTAATTGCTGCTGTTATCTCCTCCTCTGTTATAGGATAATTCATTCTTTCCTTTTGTTGATCAGTAATTTTTGTAACTCTCTTATCATTTAAATATTTTTCTATAAGTCCATTCTGCACCTCTTCTTTGGCATATAGTTTAGTATAATAGTCCACAAAAGCTTCTTTAATTAATTTTTGTTGAAAGATTTCTTTCCCTCCAATATCAATACTATCGATAATCCGTGCACTTTGTTTTTTCCTCAATGTGTAAGCCAACCATCTGCCCGGTTTATTAGCGTTGCAAAATGTGTTATGCTTCGCGTATTGTAGGCTTGTTGCAACTTGTTCCGCCATAAGCATTTGAAATTGGTCTTTCAAAAGTTTTATAGCACTTCGTATTCTTTCATCTGTTGGGTTTTTAATAAGTAACTGTTCTTTATTCTTTATTTCCATTTCCAACTCAGATCTTTTCTTTTGTCGGAGCAGTCTATGTTTAGAATTCATATAGATAAGTACCCCTCTCATATAAGCTTTACTTGCGTCCCAAACAATTTCAATTGGGGTACCTTTATTCAAATTTATTTCAAAAAATTCTTTCAAATGCTTTTTAAGTTCTATTGCATTTTTTTCATATCTAAACAAGTTCTCATTTAATCTCCAAGAACGTCTCTCAACCTTATCCATCTCAATTTCTATCCATACAGGGCTATGGTCAGTCAAAGTTCTTGGAAAAATCTTTGTTCTTTTTGTCTTAACAAGTAGATCATTTGACAACAGGATAAAATCAATCCTAGAAAAGGATCTATGTCTATCAGAAAAGAAAGTGTAATCCAATTCATTTGGATTATGTATTCTCCAAACATCTTTTAGTTCCATATCTTCTTTCATATCAAAAAAAGTCTGTGGTAGTCTAATTCTAGACTTTGCCAAGCTCTTTTTATCTAGTTTAGAATCAATTACTCCATTCCAGTCTCCCATAATTAAAATAGATCTATAGTCCCATTGCAATATTTTAGTATGTAACATCTTATAAAAATAGTCCTGTTGTTGGTTGGGAGCATAAATTCCAATCAAAAGAATTTGGCCATTTGCTGTGAGCAATTCAATTGCTACAAACCTACCATCTTGATCTGCTTCTATAACTTTCGCTGTTAATTTTTTATTTACATAAATAACCACACCATTCTTTTTCTGCGAAGTTGAAGATATATAATGTGCTCCTAGTTTTGGGTTTATCAAATATTTTTGATCTTGAGTTGTGATATGCGTTTCTTGTAAACATATTATATCATTATTAAATTGTTTCAAATATGTAAATAATTTCTTCCTTTTCTGTGCTGAATTCAACCCATTAACATTCCAAGATAGACACTTAAAGGTCATCAGCCTCTTTCTGGAGCGCAGAGCAAAATATTTGAAGTTCATCCGAGAGCTTCGATCTCGCTCCTCCCATAGCGCCACTCTCTTGTACGGTACTCTTAACTGCCTTCTTGTCTTGTCTTTCCTGTTGTTGTTGTTGCTTTTGTTTAAGTAGCTTGGATTGAGCTCTAGTTATACGTTGATCTTTAACTTCAGTCAACTGAATCAAATCCAAAATTGGAGAAGAATCCAACAAGGGCTCACTCAGAAAACCTCCTTCTGCACCTTACACTATTTCTAATTCCTGCTTAGACTGTTCTTTCAATTGCCTCTCTTCACTCTCCTTAATCTCCAAAACTGTAGATGTACGTGGAGATGGTGTTCTTTCCTTAAGAATAGTACTGTAAAAGTGTTGTGCCTTCTCCACGGTATTCAACCGATATCCTTCTCCCTTATATCTAAAAATTATCCCAGCTGGTGCGTCCCACCGGAAGGGTATCTGTAAATTTTTCAATTCCTTAACAAGAAAACCAAATTCTTTTCTAGCTTTCAACATTTTAGGAGGTAATTCTTTAAAAATTTCAAGTCGTGAACCCCCCACTTGTACAGAAGTATGAAAAGATTTTTGCAGGATATCATTTCTAATTTCTCTGTCAGTAAAGTATATGACCACATCTCTGGGCAGTTGTCTTTGTCTGGCCACCCAAGAGTTCACTCTGTAAATTTTATCTATTTTATGAAATACCAAATCAGGATTAGCTTGTAAAATCTTAGCCAAGGCTTCAGAGCAAACTTGTCTCAAATCCTGTCTCTCCTCCTCTCGAATTCCCCGAAGCCGTATGGCGAATTCCATCGCCCGGAATTGTATCATAACAATCTCATCTTCAATTCTCTGCATTTTATTGTCAACTTCATCAGTTTTATAATCATTGTCTTTCATCTTAACATTAACTTCTGATTTAAATTCTTCAACTTTAAAATCAACTTTCCCAATAAATTCTGCCAGGCCAGACGCCACTTCTGATATTTTTTTGGTCACCTTATTTTGATTCTGTTTCACCATGTCTTTAACTTCATTAATTTCCTGCATAAATTCCTGATGTGATTTTTGAAGTTTAACATCTATCTCCTGTTGAGATTTTTGAAATTTATCATCCAAAGTTTTAGAAATAAATTCTTTTAAATCTCCCACATCAAATTCTTTTTTCTGAGTTTGTAGCTGTTGAGCAGGGGGAAGTTGCGTTTCATGTTTGTGTGTGGGGGATCCCCCCCCTAATGCCTTCCCTTCCTGCTTCTTTGAAGCCATCCTGGCTCGTGATCTAGTTTTTCTAAAGAGGGAAGTTCCTTTTCCTTTCCCTCCTGCACAAAGACTTCTAAAAAAGTCCCCCAGATTTGATCAAATAAGGGTTAAAATAAAGCAAAGTCCAATATTGAAAAGGGAAAAATTTCCCAGTTGTTTCTCTTATAACAAGCAAGGCAACTTTGTAGCAACTTGGAAACTTTGTAACAAAGCAAAGTAACTTCACCAATCCACACTCGCCGGCTCGTTAACTCTGAGGCTAGGCGCCATGTTTTTTCAAAGCACTTTCACTCACTCGCATTTTCTCAAATTGAAAAGTCAACAAAGTGCTAATACTTGCGTTTCCAAATTTCAGGATTCAGTAGTTTCGCTGTTTATTAAAGCTGGTTCTTTCGCTTTAAGTTTCCTGCAGCCGGCTTGTTCTGCAAAAGCAGAATCGTCCCACGTCGCCCGGAGTTTCAGCAGGTTGGGAGGGAGCCACGCCTGTTCTCTCCCCAGAAACTTCCCTGGGGGGTTACAGGGGCTCAACCTGTGCCCTGCGATCTCTCCTTCTTCAATCCTGTGGATTTAGAAGTTTTCGAGCCGCTTCTTCATCTCGAAGCGGCTCTACAGGCGGCGGGGCTGGCGGAGCTTCAAAGAGCGCCGCCGTCGCCGAAGACAAGGAAACCGGAAGCCTCTAAAAAAGATTTTTTAATCAATTGTTGCTCATAAACCTCTTTACCCTTATATTTTATTCTCTCTATTGTCCTTGATTTTTACTTTTTCCTTAACAAATATGCTAACCACCTGCCTGGTTTATTGGCATTGTAAAAAGTATTATGTTTTGCATATCTTAAATTAGTTGCCACTTGATCTGCTATTAACATATTAAATTGACCTTTCAATAAATTGATTGCCTCTTTAATTTTCTTATCTGTTGGAATAGCTACTAAAGCCCGTTCCTGTTTACTAATCTCATCTTCTAATTCTTTTCTTTTTGTCCCCTGTTTCTTTCTATATTTATTATTCAAATATATCAAAATTCCTCGCATATATGCCTTACTTGCATCCCATACCATTTCCATCGATGTGCCCTTTTGCATATTCATAACAAAAAATTCTTTCATAAATTTTTTACACTCTTTTACATTTTCTTCGTACCTAAACAAATTATCATTTAACCTCCAGGACCTCCTAGGCCCTTTCTCATAGTCCAATTCCAGCCAAACTGGACTATGGTCTGTCAATGTTCTTGAGCAAATCTTCGTATTTTTCACCCTAGATAAAAGATCGTTAGTAATTAATATAAAATCAATCCTTGAAAAGGATTGATGTCTATCTGAAAAAAAAGTAAAATCTTTTTCTTCCAGGTTTCTTTGACACCAGATATCTCTCAACTCCCAGTCATCCATCATTTCCCAAAACGCTTTGGGCAATTTTGCTCTTGTTGACACATTTTGTTTAGGTCCCATCTTGTCTTTTTTAACATCCAAAACACCATTCCAATCGCCTAACAGGATACAAGTTTTATATGCCCAGTGTGTCAATTTTGAGTGTAGTAAATTATAAAAGTTTTCTTGTTGTTGATTCGGGGCATAAACTCCGATTACAAGTATTTTTTCTCCTTTTACTAAAAGTTCTATCGCTAAAAATCTTCCTTGATCGTCTGCTTCAATTAATTTAGCAACTAAGTCTCTTTTTAAATATATAACTATACCATTTTTCTTTTCTGGTGCTGCTGCTACGTAAGATGTACCAAGTCTTGCATTAATCAGATATTTTTGATCTTGTATTCTTATATGAGTCTCTTGTAAGCAAATTACTTCATTCTTAAATTGCTTAAGATAGTGAAATATTTTTCTTCTTTTCTGTGGAGAATTCAAGCCATTAACGTTCCAAGTCAAAAATCTAGTTCCCATCTCTGGGCCTTTGGAGCCTCTGAAGCAAGTCCTGATGCTCTGATCTCATTTGAGTTTTAGGTCTTGCTCCCCCCACTGCTCCTGTTCTAGTAGTATCTTGAATCATTTCTTGAGTTGCCATCTGGGATTGTTGCTGTCTTAATTCTTCCTTGAGCTGTCACCGGTCTGGTCTGTCTTTGATCCTTTGGTAACTGCGAGAAATCAATCAGCGCCAACTCTTGAGTAGCCATTTGAATTTGAATTTCTTCTTGATCAGCCAAAGCTCCCCCCTGAACTACTGTTAAGAGCTCTTCTGTCTCAGCTTCCATTACTTCTTTCTTTCTTTTGCCTTCTGGTGATTTAGTTGATTTGGGTGTGCCAGCCTTTAATACATTAGTATGAAAATCTCTTGCTTTCCAAATTGTGTTAAGCCGATATCTCTCTCCTGAGTAAGTCACCACTAGTCCAGTTGGCACCTCCCATCTGTACTGTATCTGACGTTTTCTCAGATCATCCACCAGAAAGGCATACTCCCTTCTAGCTCTCAGGATCTTAGGGGGGATTTCTTTCATTGTCATTACTTCCTGGCCTTCCACCCGAAGCTTGTTTTTAAAAGTAGCCTGTAAAATTTCGTTGCGTACTCTCCTTGTAGTAAAATATATCACAATGTCTCTTGGTAGATGTTTCTGTCTAGCAATCCAGGAATTAACACGGTACAGCTTGTCCATCTGCCAGCCCAGATCATTTTTGGACTCCCCCACCAGCGGTGCCAATGCCTCAGACATCATTTCTCTCAAATTCTCTTGTTTATTCTCCTTCACCCCTCTGAATCTTAATGCAAATTCCATATCTCTGTATTGTACCATTGTTACATCATCTTCAGCCCTTTGAATTCTGTTTTGAGCTTCTCCTATTTTACTATCCAAAATTTCAGAAGATTGTTTAATTTCCTCAACTCTGTCATCCACCATCTCAATATTGCCTGCCAGACACTTAAATGCCATTAATATATCATCCCTAATCCCCTGATTGCAAATTGCAATCTCGTCTGACACAGCCTGTATCTTTTCATTAGTTTCCTTAATTTTTTCATTAGTTTCCTTAATTTTTTCATCAATCACATCAACAATTTTATTTTGGGTGATTTGGAGAGCTTGTTTCAACATCTCCAACGTTAAGGTCTGTGGATCCGCTGGAGGAGCAGAAACTTGTAATCTAGGAATATGAGCTGGGGAGCTACCAGCACTCCCAGTTCCTTTAGTAGGAACAGTTTTTACAGACTTTGAGGCCATTTCCAGTTTGAAATTAGTCTTTATATTTAATCAGAGTCAAAAAGAAGAGTTCCTCAAAAGATTTCCCAATGTTAATTAACGTTTAAAATCCTCCTTCTGTCAGCACAAAAGCTTTTTTTTTTTTTCCCAAGTGAAGGGCTGCCAGCAAAACGAAACTTTTCCTGTAACTTTCCATTTCCCCCGCCCTTTCAAGCTTCAATCGCCATATTGTTGCAAAGTACTAAGTGATTACTTCCGAAGGAGGCTCTAAGCATTGGAGTTAGGTAAAAAATACTTGCAGTCTGATTTCTCCTTGCTCGTTCCGCCTGCTGTTAGTTCAAGATGTTAATTCCCTCATTTCCATTCAGCAAGATTGGTCGCGGCTTCTAATTCCGCTAATTAGCTAATTAGCGGAGACATCCCTGGTCTGGAGCGGCTTGACAGGCTTTTAGGGAGCGCGCGCCCTTCACGCCCCAGGATTTTCCCTAGGGCGTTCGGGGGGGTTCTACCTCCACCTGCCTGCTCTTCCCTCTCCCCTTTGCCCGGGGAGAGAATTTCAAGCCTCCAGACAGCGTTTGTCGGCTGCTCTGGGGCTTTAACGGAGCCAGGGAGCAGACGTTCTCAAAAGAACGTCTTTCGAGGCTCGCGGAGCTTTGAGGTTCTTGTGGTCATTCCAGACCTCAAAAGACACTTTACTGCCCTCTAAGAAGTGCCGCCAGGAAAGGAGAGCTCAGAAGACTGCATAGGCTTCCTCTTCTCATATTGCCCACTGTCTTTCTGTGTCAGTGAGCTTCTTGGACACATAGACACAGGGTAGGAGCTGACCCTGGTTTTTTTTCTGTAAGAACACCACTGCTACAGCCACATTGCTGGCGTCGGCTTGGATGATGAACCGCCATTCGGGGTCAGGGTGTTGAAGAATGGATTCTTTAGCAAAGAGTTTATTTAATCTCTTGAATGCCCTTTGGCAGTCCAGTGACCAGGCCAGCAGTTGGTTTGGTCGTGGTTTCGTAGTGGGCCCCCTGTTTTCAGCAGCTCCATCAGGGGTAGGGTTACTTCTGTGAATGCCAGGATGAACTGTCTGTAGAAGTTTACAAACCCCAGGAAGCTTTGGAGTTCCTTGTGGGGGCTTGGGGTTTGCCAGTCCAGCACTGCTTTCACTTTTCCTGGGTCCATCTCAATTCCCTCATTTGACACTCGGAAGCCCAGGTAGTCTAGGGAAGACTTATGGAACTCACATTTGGACAGCTTTGCATAGAGCTTTGTGGCTAGGAGTTTTTCAGAATCTGCCGCACTAGTTTAATGTGTTCTTCTAGTGTTTTGCTGAATATAAGGATGTCATTCAGGTAAACCAGGACACCCTTGTACAAGTGCTCATGAAGCATTACATTGATTAGCTGCATGAACATGGCTGGGGCTCCCTACAGTCCGAATGGCCTTAAACTGGAGGCTGCCTAACGAGCAGTTAAATGTGGTCTTCCATTCATCTCCCTCTTTGATCCGTACCTGGTAATATGTTTCTCTTAGGTCTAGCTTGGTGAACACTTTGCCCTTTGCTAGGTGATTTAGCATGTCCTTCATTAGGGGGAGGGGGAGGTGTTCTCCATGCACACGGCATTAATCTGTGGAAATCAATGCAAAGCCTCATCCCCCTGTCTTTCTTTTCTTTGAACAGCATTGGAACCACCACTTTGGATTTGGTGGGCTGGATGAATCTTCTCACCAGATTGGTGTCAATGTACTTCCTTAACTCGTTCATTTCTTTAGGGGTCATGGAATACATCTTAGCCTTTGGCAGTTTGGCTCCCAGCACAAATTCTACTGCCCAATTGGTAATGGGGGGGAGGAAGTTACATTCATACTTGCTGAAAGCGTCTGCCAGGTTTCTATACTCTCTGGGCACCTGGGAGCATCCAAGCAGGCTGGCTACAGCGGCTGTGGTGCCCTCCCCCCTGGCCAGGGCTGTTAGGGGGCAGAACCTGTTGAGCTTTGGCCTGAGTGGGCAGTGGCAGTGGACTGATGCCAGTGGAGGATTCCCATAGCAGTCAATATGGGACCAAATCTGGTTCAGGAAATAAGCCAGCTTTCCAGGGGTCCCGTCGAAAGTTGCTCTGAACCATGGGGTCCAGATGGTTCCAGCTGAGGAGCCAGGGCAAGTGGAAGGACCTGGGCTGGCATCCACTGGTACTGCACTCATCCCTGACTGGGGTAAAAGGCTCATCCAGGGAGGATTTGGTCTGCCAGGGGCAGTCTGGGGGGTGGCTGGTGAGGCGGAGTATTTGGTCTCAGCAGCGGTAACATCTCTCTCTACAATACTGGGCTGGATTGCCCCCGAGGCCCCTGTTGCTGGCTGGCACCAGTTCTTGTTACAGCTGTCATCCCAGTAGACTGGGAGGTGGGGGAGATTTAGCATGATCCACATTGCGCCGAGTGGAATGAGGCAGACACTCCACTCCCAAGGTGAACATGGGCTGAGTCAGAATCCAACCAGACTGTCTGCTTGGAGGGAGTTGGGTGATGCTGTCACTGCATTTTTTGTATTTTTCAGCTGGGCTCCCATTCTGAGACTTACGGTAGACTGTTTTGACTCTTATCTCTGCAGCTACTGCGCATGTCCACATTCTTTCACTTTCTTCTAACTTTCTTTGTTCGCCTGCCAAGAGGTAAGGCAGGAACGCTGCCAAGATGTAATCATTAGCTAGTAAGATGTTTTTATTTTCTTTATAATAAAATGTGTTTTATTAGAATGCATCTCGGGTTTTATTTTTATTTTTTTAAGTATACTCCAAGGAAAAGCCATGATCTGTCTCTAATTAGGTGCAATTACCCCAAAGGGGAATGGGATTAATTGCCACCCTGACAGATGCCGCCTACGCTGAGCTGACCAAACCTCTCCAGAAGACCAACTAGTGACTGGCTTTGAGATGGTGGTTGAAGACACCATTCTCTGGACTCACTAAGCTCGTGGGATCTTGTTTCTCTCCACTCAAAGGCTGTGGTGTGCTCAGCCCATCCCAATGCGATCTGGGGCTCCTGGAAGGTCGCCCCACCAACTGACTCCTGGGGTGGTGGGATTCCTGTAGCTTCACCCCATTCAGAAGGATCCATCTGCATGACCTGCCAGAGCACCAGCTCGTTGGGCCAGGTGCCCTGCTGATGCTCGATTTCTGCAGCATCCACTTCAGCTACCACAACAGCCAACAGCCTGATAGTCCTGCAGACGATCTCTGAGGTAATCCTGGTAGCTCCCTTCATGGTTGCTGTTTTCTCCTCCATCTTCCCTGAGTCTTTGCGTTCGGTAGACTGGGGAGGCACTCGGGGCTCAGGGCCCTGGACAGCGAACCTGTGGCACGGGGAGCTGCTTGGTAGTTTTAAAAAGAAGATTCAGATTAATGTCAGGGTTCCAAGTAACACCTCCAACAAAATCAAAACTCCTAGGCAGGCATTTTCCTCAAATCACCCTCCCTATTTTGGCTGCCACCTGATCTCCTTCCCTCTGGTACTGTGCCTGTTACATCTTGGCCTCCTTCCATCGCCTTTTATCGGCCTCAGCATTGCGGAGAGGATCAGCAGGCTATGGGCTTCGGTGTTGAAAGTCTTGGACAATTTCTGCTGCCTCATTCTGGAAGGATGAACCATGACTCCACTGGTGGCTCTTCTGCCGCCTAGTCACCGTGAGAGGGTGGCTGCGGCTAATTCCCTCCGGACTAAATCATTGCAGCCGCTTGTTGACTTTCCATCATGGTGAGAGAGTGGTGGATTTCCCAGTTGCCCCATGCTCAGCTGTATTACACCTACTCCTCCCGGCATTACCAGCTCCGGCACCCATAGTCGCCCTTAACTACCTCCCATGCTTGTGAACTGGCCTATACCTCGGCAGACCTCCTCTCACTGCGAGACTCCCCCCTCTCGCAGGTGTGGCCCTCTACTCTACCGAGGGCCTACCTTTATGATGGGCTTTGGAATCCTGAGAGGTGGCATGTCACAAAAGGGGATTGAGGGGTTTTTTGGGGAAATTTTTAGACAGATTTTTAAGGGGTTTGGGGAGGGGGGAGGGTTGTGTGGGTTTGGGGGATAATCCACAAGGGGAGGGGTCTGGCCCAGCTGCCACGGGGGGTGCGGATTCCGGGGGTAAGGGGGGTATCAGAGTTCACTCTACTGAGGGCTTTTCTATCAATACGCTGAGTGGGAGGGGCAGATACGGCGGGAGCAGGGGGCCATATCACGTGGTGGGGGCGCGCACTCGCTATCTTCAAGTGGTGGCACGCCCCAGTCCCCATAGCCCTTCTCGTTCCCCAGGTTGCACAGACTCTCAGGGCCCGAGCCTTTGGCTGTTGTGCAATGCCAGGTCTGTGGTAAATAAAGCCCCCCCTCATTTGCGATCTTATTCAGGAGGGGGGAGCAGACCTGGCAGGTATTATGGAGACCTGGTTGGGCCAGGAGGGGGGAGTTCCCCTCGTAGATATGTGCCCACCAGGCTTCCGGGCATTCCACCAGCCGAGAGTTCAGGGCAGGGGCGGGGGGGGGTAGGGGTGGCGGTTATTATAAAGGAAGGTCTTGATCCGAGGGAGACCACTGTTCCACAGATAGCCGGATGTGAGTCCCTTCTTGTGAAGTGGGGCTATGGAGTGCAGATGGGTTTGTTGATCATGTACCTGGCTCCCTGCCACATGGCAACGACCCTGCCTGAGCTGCTTAACATCATAGCCGAGGTGGCGGTTGATACCCCCAGACTTTTGGTCATGGGGGATTTCAACCTGCCATCCATCAGTGAAACGTCTGAGGTGGCTTGAGAGTTCATGGCTTCCATGATGGCCATGGACCTGACTCGGTTAATTCAGGGCCCTACTCACATGGGTGGGCACACTCTGGACTTAGTTTTTATCTCTGGTCAGTGGTCGAGTGGCCTTGATACAGGGGATATAGTCATCGAACCCTTGTCATGGTCTGACCACTCGCTCCTTCGACTTGACTTTCTAACCACTACACCCTGCCGCAGGGAGGTGGGACCGACTAGGTGGTTCCGCCCCAGGCGCCTGATGGATCCTGATAGGTTCCAGATGGAGCTTGGGCCACTTCCTGAGACTCTGGCTCATGACTCAGCTGAAGACCTGGTGGCCTCCTGGGACAGTGCGGCCGCTGGGGCTTTGGACCGCATCGTGCCTTTGCGGCCTCTGATCCGGCACCGAACTCACCTAGCTCTTTGGTTCTCCGAGGAGCTGAGGGAGATGAAGTGCCAGAAAAGACGCCTGGAGAGCGGTTGGAGGACCAGCCGTTCCGAATCCGACTGAACACTGGTGAGGTCTCATATTAAGACCTACCTAGTGGCGATGAAAGCTGCAAAATCTAGCTATTTTGCCGCCCTTATTGCGTCATCAGATAATCGCCCAGCCACCCTGTTTAGGGTGACCCGCTCCCTCCTCCATCTCGGAGCGCAGGATGATCCCTTGCAGGGTCGAGCTGAGGATTTTGTGCAGTATCTGCATGACAAGATCACTCAGATTCGGGAAGGCCTGGCCTCTGACTGGGTAAGTCCAGACGGGATGACTTGAGAGTGTTATCTGGGAGGAGTTCGATTCTGTGGCTCCCGAGGACGTGGACAGGATTCTGGGACGGCTGAACGCGACCACATGTTTATTGCACCTGTGTCCCTCCTGGTTGGTGCTGGCCTCCTGGGATGTTACACGAGGCTGGCTCCAGAGGATTATTAATGCTTCTTTGAGTGAAGGTGTCCTACCGGCCACCTTGAAAGAAGCGGTGGTGAGGCCCCTCCTCAAGAAGCCCTCTCTGGATCCAGCTGTTTTGAACTATCGTGCAGTCTCCAACCTTCGTTTTATTGTGAAGGTTGTTGAGAGTGTGGTGGCGTGGCAGCTTCCACAGTACTGGATGAAGCTATCTATCTAGATCCGCTCCAGTCCGTCTTCAGGCCTGGGTACAGCACGGAAACGGCATTGGTCGCATTGGTGGATGATCTCTGGAGGGCTTGGGATAGGGGATGCTCCTCTATCCTGGTCCTGTTAGATCTCTCAGCGGCTTTTGATACCATCGACCATGGTATCATGTTGCACTGGTTGGAGGGGTTGGGGATGGGGGGCACCGTTTTGCGGTGGTTCTCCTCCTTTCTCTCTGACCGGTCACAATCTGTGTTGGCAGGGGGGCAACGGTCGACCCCGAAGCACCTTGTTTTTGGGGTGCCACAAGGGTCGGTCCTCTCGCCCCTTCTGTTCAACATTTATGTAAAGCCGCTGGGTGAGATCATCCGTGGCTTTTGGGTGGAGTTCCATCAGTACGCTGATGACGCTCAGCTATACATCTCCACCCCAGGCCACCCCAACAATGCCCTTGAAGTGATGTCCTGGTGCCTGGAGGCCCTGCAGGCCTGGATGGGGAGAAACAGGCTCCAACTCAACCCTTCCAAGACCAAGTGGCTGTGGCTTCCTGCGTCCCAATATAGCCAGCTGCTGCCATCGCTGGTTATTGGGGGTGAATCATTGGCCCCCACGGAAAGGGCTGGCAACTTGGGCATCCTCCTGGATACACGGCTGTCTTTAGAAGAGCATATGACGGCTCTGGCCAGGGGGGCTTTTTATCAGGTCCGCCTGATATGCCAGTTGCGTCCCTTTCTAGATCGGGACTCCCTACGCACGGTCACTCAGGCACTTGTCACTTCCCGCCTGGACTACTGCAATGCTCTCTACATGGGGCTCCCCTTGGGGTGCACCCGGAGGCTCCAGTTGGTCCAGAATGCGGCCACGCAGGGGATTATGGGAGCGACGGGGCCTCCCATGTGACACCTCTCCTGCGCGAGCTGCACTGGCTTCCTGTGGTCTTCCGGGTGTGCTTCAAGGTGTTGGTGACCACCTTTAAAGTGCTTCATGGCTTAGGGCCGGGGTATCTACGAGACCACCTTTTGCCGCCAATAGCCTCCCACCGGCCAATTCGCTCGCACAGAGAGGGCCTTCTCAGGGTGCCATCGGCCAGACAGTGTCAGCTGGCGACCCCCAGGGGGAAAGCCTTCTCTGTGGCGGCACCTGCCCTCTGGAATGACCCACCCCCAGAGATACGCATGATACCAGACCTCTGGACTTTTCGTCAGGCCCTGAAAACACATCTATTTCATCTAGCCAGGCTGGCTTGACCCCATCCTTGCGGTTTTAAATTTGTAATTGGTTTTAACTGGGTTATTTTAAATTGATGGCCAAAATTATTTAATATTTTTAAACTGCTTTTAAATTTTATATGTTGTGTTTTTACCATGGCTGTTCACCGCCCTGAGTCCTGTTGGAAAAGGGCGGTATACAAATTAAATAAATAAATAAATAAATAAATAAATAAATAAATAAATAAATCTTGAATTTATTAGAGATGTCATATTGGCACATCTGGGTAAACCAGAATCCGAAGCCCCTGGTTTTCCACACCCAAAGTAAAGTCAGAGTTCCTTCCCCTGCATCCACATGGGCATCACATAGTCCAATCAGGTCATGTCCCAACTGTAGTTGACTCCCAGTCACACATCCCCAGGTGCAGGCTGAACGTTCTTGATCCAAGGGAAAAAATGTTGTTACGGCTACACACCCCACACTGTATCCACCCCGTCCTGTTCCCACAGCTTGCCCATCCACCACTGTGGCAGCCCTGAAGATTCCAAGTTAAAGATGGCTCCAGGGCTGACATGGCCAGCTGTGTGGCAACCCCACCCCCAGTGGTAGGCAGTTGTGGTAATAGCTTCTTGTTTAGTCATTCTTGAAATTAGTAAACCAGCATGTGCTCGGGCCAGTCTCTCAGATGGCTGGCCAGACTGTGGAAGTACTCTGGATATACTCTGTCACTGGCCATTTGCCCTGCTTTAGGGTGCAGATGCGAGTCTCCATGCGTCAAGCGGTCTTCAAACCATTCTCGCAGTGTTTGCATGAAGGTGCCCAGGTCAGTCAGCTCCAGAGCTCCTTCATCATGCAGAGATACCAACCACCCTGAAGCACTCCCTTCCAGATTGGACATGATGGCATGAACCCTAGCTGTATCATCTGGGTACATCATTCCATAGAGCTCCATATAGTGCCAAACATGAGCCAGGAAATGGGCCAGGTTGTCTGGGAATCTGTCAAAGTGGTCTACCAAGGGGGGGTTGGTTACTTTTCCTGCACCAGGATGTCCCCCACTGCTGCTGGCACCTGTGCAAGGGCTTCAGATGCCACTGGAACCATTGGACCATCTGCAGCAATGCCAGACTTGGGGTGGTGGGGCCAGGTAATGCCATTGCCTGCGCCAAGGCTCCAGCCATCCCCATTGGTATTGGCACAGTCAGCTGCAGGGGAGGGGGAGATGGGATAGCTACCACTGTTGGTGGTTTACTCATTCTGCCCTGTGTCCACCGTCGCAGTCCCCAGTGTACCTGGCTGGATTTCCAAAATGCCAAACTTCTCTCTCAACTGTTCCATTGATGGGCTGTGGTTAGTGACTGGAAGCTTCCACTCAGTTTTTTTGTCCCACTTGGCCAGTCACCTCACCTTCCACTTGCTCCCTTGGACCTTATTGACTCCTGAGGGACCCAGTCTCACATCATCTGAGGTGGAAACCCAATTGCTCTCAGTCCAATGTGGAAGCATCATAAGCAGGGGGAACATCTTATTAAAACAGGCATCTTAAAACAAAATACATGTCTTCAGTTTATTAGAAAAAGTGCTGGGCAGCTTGGACTAGTAGCTTCAACAGCAGCGTCCCCACTGTAATGTAATCTAGGATTTAATCTTATATAAACAGGCAAAAGAGCCAAGAAGCTATTTGATTGTCTGGCATTTCAACAATACTGCATGTGATATGACTGGAAGAAAACACCCTAAAATGTCATTGCATTTTAAAATGTTTACATAATCTGTTTTGTTGTACATTGGCACAACAGCCTTACTCCTAGGTTAAAAGACATAGTGAAACAATTACTCATTTTTAAAATATCAAACATTTTTGCCTGTTTATATATGCAGGTTGTAGCCTCAGGGGAATTGTTCTTAAACTTCTTAGAAATAATAATACTTCAAGCACTGATTAATTAATTATGGACTATACCTGACACTATCTTTATAGCAAGAAACACATAATATGCTAAAAGAAGAACAACTGTTATACTCTACAGTGATGTGACTGACACTTCTCAGCATATTTAGCTTAGAAACTGTAAGGATTGCCTCTCCTCCCAATTTAAGAAAGTAAAAACTCTTGAAACAGAGTATTTCAAAAGGACCCTTTTATTAAGCAGAAGTGACAGCAATGAATTCAAAGCAAGGTCTGAATACCCTTAGGCAAGATAAGTAGGATTAAAGCAGTATAGACCCCTCCCTTAAACCAGAATGCAGATTTTAGCCAATACACAAGTGTGAAGATGTTTTCTTTACCATCTGCCCTGAGAGCCGGAAAAGTATGTAATCACATCATTTCTCCTTTATTCTTTAAAGTGAAATAGCCCACATGGCTGTCATAAACATTCCTCAATGATAAGGGGATCTCAGGGCACTTTGGCACCAGGATATAGGTTGTAAAATATCTGTTGACACAGGCAATTCTAGTGAATCGAATCCAAGTGTCCCCCCTCCTCCGATTGAATGGCAGTATCACTTTTAGGGATCTGACATGCTACCTTTCTTAGAAAACAAAAGGGTCCACCTGTAAAAAACAAATATAAACAAAATTTCATGATAGTATATTAACAAGGTTTGTTAGGGTATTGGGAGTGAAATTTTCTCAGTAAGGTTGGAACCCTAACATGGTGTTTAGCGACCCATTTGTTATGGGCAGATGCTAAATGTTTCCAAGTGACTAAGTATTGGATTTTCCCTCTGTGGATCCTAGAGTCAAGGATTTCCTTGATTTCAAAGTGTTGTTCACCTTCAATCATGATGGGAACAGGTGCTGTAGATGCAGGTGGTCTTAGGGATAAGATTACTTCTCGCTTGAGTAAACTAATGTGGAATACTGGGTGGACTTGCCTGAGTGTCTTTGGAAGGAGTAGTTCAATTGCTACTGGACTGATTACCCTAGAGATGGGGAAAGGTCCAATGAAATTTGGCCCTAGTTTCTTTGATGGTTGTAATGATTTCAGGAATTTTGTAAATAAGTATATTCTGTGTCCAACATGGAAAGGTTTGGTTCCATCCTTTTCTTGTCAGCTTGAATTTTAAAAGCCTCTCTAGCTTCCTTTAAGGCTAATCTAACCACTGGCCACGTGTTTTACAAATTATCCATCCATTCCTTAAGTGAGGGGATGATGGGTTCTTCCGTGGGTAGTTCAGGCATGGGACTGAAATCCTGACCTGTCACTACTCTAAAAGGGGTAAAACCAGTGCTTGAGTGTACAGCATTATTAAATGCAACTTCAGCAAAAGGTAAACGTTCAGTCCAGTTATCCTGTTGAAAATTAATAAAACATCTTAAATATTGTTCTAGCACCGAGTTCAATCATTCAGAATTACCATTAGTACAAGCGTGATGCGAGGAGCTCAACCCCTGGCCAGTACCAAGTAAGTCCAAAAATGCCCTCCAAAATTTGGAGGTGAATTGAACCCCACTGTTGGAGATGATCCTTTGTGGAGCTCTATGAAGTCAATAAATGTGTATTAGGAATAATTTGGCTAAACCTTTAGCAGTTGGGATCTTTTGGCAAGGTATTAAATGTGCCTGTTTTAAAAACAGGTCTGTCATGACCCAAATAACAGAATTTCCCTCACTGTTTGGCAATTCTACAATGAAATCCATAGCAATCTCTCTCCATGGCACTGAAACTTCAGCTACCTTCTGCAATAGACCTGGGGTTTTCCCCTGACATCTTTTTTTTTTTTGGTAAAAATTTTTTATTTATTTTTTTCAAATTTAAACATAAAAACATAACTTTCAAGAGCAAAAATCTCGATCCGGTCATAGATGGTTACCACGCTTACATTCCTTTCACAAGCTCAATTCACAATTACATCTTTTATAAATAAACAAAAAAAGAGAAAAAAAAAAGAAGATAAAAAAGAAATTCAAAACTTAAGAAAAAAACAATTTTACCGCAAATTTAACATTTTCATCTATATAAATCCATTATATCTATCCAAAATTAGTTTCAAATTCACTTTCACTCATTTTTACATCTGCATAACAATTCTAAATGTATCTGTATTCTTCTTTACTTTATATCTTATACAAGTCATATCAAAATAATTTTTACAATATTCTAACCTCTTGTTAAGTGTTTACCTTACAATTTTATCACCATTTATTCTTAGTTTCAATTCAATACCACTCCATTTTTATTATATTTTATAAAACAACATTTTGTCTAATTTTAATCCTTTGACCCTTATCCTCAAATCAGTTTACCTTAGGTTTTTTTTCTCCCAGTTTACATATTACACAGATTTCTCACAAAGGCATATTTTATTTACTCCAATTTCTAATATATTTTCCACTATATCTCCCTCTAATATTTAACTAGAGCCCTGGTGGCGCAGCAGACTAAAGCACCCTGTTATTAACATCAAGCTGTCTGCAATTACTGCAGGTTCGAATCTCGCCAGGCTCAAGGTTGACTCAGCCTTCCATCCTTTCTAAGGTAGGTAAATTGAGGACCCAGTTTGTGGGGGCAATAAGCTGACTTTGTATAAATATACAAAAGAATGAAGGCTATTGCTTAACGCATTGTAAGCCGCCCTGAGTCTCCAGAGAAGGGCGGCATATAAATAAATAAATAATAAAAAAAAAAAACTATCTTCCAGCTTGTTCTATTTGATTAATTCTCAGCTTGATCCCCTCCAAAACACCAACTATTTAGTTGATTTCAGAATAGTTCCTCAATCTCCTCCAACTCTCCTCCTATTTGTTTGGCTGTTTCCAGCATTTTATGGGCTGATTTCCAGCATAGTCTACTCCTTAACTCCCTCCATTGTTTGGCTGATTACCAGCATAGTCTCCTCCAACTCTTCTCCTATTTGTTTGGCTGTTTCCAGCATTTTGAATTAATTTCCAACGTATTTCCACCGAGTCTCAAACTCTTATCTAGTTGGTATCCATCCCACACATTTTAACTGTGATATAATTATCTGTTTTATATCATTTTTCCATCCTGCTCTTTCAATTTAAATCTCAGTATATTTCATAATGGTCATCATTTCCAACTTGTATTACCTTAATTCAAGACTAATCACTAGCATCTGTGTATCTTGTATTTTGTTCAATCAATCCTTATTCATCAGTTTAACATTTGTTTGCAAATTAAAATTAAAACGTATTACATCAAACAGTACATTTTCTTAAAATTTTCCTGCCTCAAAATATATTCTTCTTTATTATTTTTATCCCCTTGATATCATCCACTATTTTAATAGCCACCTCTTATTTTCTATTTTTATTATTTCACAACCCTTCCTGTTTTTATCCAAAAATCATATATACCTAGGCTTTTAAACTTTACATTTCAGTTAGTCACATTTAAATTTATCCACTTTAATTCTTCCTTTTCTTCCTTTTCCTCTCTGTCCAAAGTGCTCTATTTCAAGGTTCATCAGTTCAAAGTAAAGAATTTCTGTATGTCCCTTTAAAACTTTTAAAATATCTGTTCCAAGAGTAGTGCATCAGCTTCCTGTCTTTGTTAACTACACCACACCTAGTTTTGTCAGTCTCCATTGTTAAAATCCAAAATGTTCTTTCTTTCTTCTTTCTTCTTTCTTAAAATCATCTGGGACAGAGTAGGAATCTCCAAAATCCTTATATCCAATATTAATTTCAAGTAATCCAAGGTAAAAAGCCAATTAACATGTTTCTTTTCCACCCAGAAAGGGAAATCTCTTCAATCCACTTCCCTGCTTAATCGCTGCAGACTCCATGGCTATTTTGTAGCCATCCACCTGTCTATCTTCATTAGCTTCATTTTCTTTTAGAGGCATTAATTCTCAGGAATATCCATTTCTCCCCTCCACTCCAGTTAAAGGCACAGTCAAATTTCAGAAATTTATTAATACCAAATCATCCAGTTTAAGTTTACTGCAACAAAATTCAATTTGGGTCTTTTACCCATTTTTTTTCTTTTCAATATTTATTTATTTATTTATTTATTTATTTATTTATTTATTTATTTATTTTATCATATTTGTATACCGCCCTACTCCCGAAGGACTCAGGGCGGTGAACAGCCAAGATAAAATACAAAGACATACAAAAGTTAAAAAAAATATTAAAAACAGATTAAATAATTTAGGCTCAAAAAACAAATTTAAGACATCCAATTTATCTAAAAATATTTAAAACCCAATTTAAAAGGGAGAGTTAGGCCAGACCAGCCTGTTGGAATAAAAACATTTTTAGGGTGCGGCGGAAGATGCGTAAGTCTTGGATTCTCTGTATCTCCGGGGGGAGCTTGTTCCAGATGGCAGGTGCCCCCACAGAGAAGGCTCTCCCCCTGGGGGCCGCCAGTCAACATTGTTTGGCCGACGGCACCCTGAGGAGCCCCTCTCTATGGGAGTGAACTGGTCGGTGAGAGGCTACTGGTGGCAGAAGGTGGTCTCATAAGTATCCTGGTCCTGAGCCATGGAGCGCTCTAAAGGTGGTAACCAAAACCTCAAAAGCAGCCGCTTTTAATTTTGGGGTCTTATTTTCCAAAAATTCCAAATAGGTACGTTTATATTGCCTGGGTTGGTGTCACTCACCCGGCTTCTTGATTTTTGCTCTTTCTTCATCTTCTTCCTCCAGCACAATCCTTGTTCCCAGTTGCCACGGTTTCAGGGCAGCCGCCATGGCTGCCGTTCCGCTGCCGCCGACGTAAAGGAGAAGCCTCCGGCCCCGAGGAACCTTCCCGTTCCTCTCGGCCACCCAAGGAGTTCCTTCTTGTCCCCCTGTCCCTACAAGACAAGGGAGGTCCGCAGACCTATTGGCAGCAGCTTAGCAGAGGGGATTTGGCAGGGCTCAGCGGAGCTCGCCATTTCCCCGTCTGTGTCCCTGTGGCGCCAACCGGAAGTCTCTCCTGACGTCTTTTTGCTGCTGTGCAAATGGGGCAGCTAGCTACATAGCTTTCTATATCCTGTTTTTAGTAATGGCCACCAAAATTGTCTTTTAATAAGGTGTAAAGTTTTCACAAAACCAAAATGTCCAGCTAATCTGGAGTCATGGCACCTTGCCATTAAGCATAGTCTTTGGCTGGCTGGAACATACAACTTCCCTCCCACCCAAGCCAAGTCTTCTTTTATCAAACAGCTGGATTTGTGGTTCAAAAACCATTCATCGGAGGCCAATGCTTGTTTAAAAGTTTGGGTGGTGTCATTGTATTTCAATGTTTCTTTTGCCTGGGATCTGGTGATTACTTTAGTGGCTAGTTGATTGATTTGTACTATGTGTCTGACTATGTCTGACTTCCCACTATTGTATTGCGGTTTTCTGGATAGCGGATCTGCCAGAAAGTTTTTTCCCCGGGCGAGGTATTTTAGAGTAAAATCAAACCGTTTAAAGTACTAAGCCCATTGTACTTGTTTTGGGAAGAGTTTTCTTGGGGTCTTTAGGGCTTCTAATTTTTATGATCAGTCCAGACTTCAAAAGGGGTCGTACTTCCTTCTAGGAAATGCTTCCAGGTTAACAGTGCCCAACGAACTGCATAATCCTCTTTCTCCCAAATGGCCCACCTTTGCTCAGTCTCATTCAACTTTTTGGATATGTAAGTGCATGGTTATAGCTGGTCTTGTTCATTTTTCTAAAGCAGGACCACTCCTATTGCCACATCAGTGGCATCTGCTTGTATGACAAATGGTTTCTCCGTGTCTGGGTGTTTTAGAATTGGTTCTGCCGAGAACAGCCATTTAAGTTTTTCAAATGCCACTTGGCATTCCATAGTCTAGTTCAAAGGCTGCTTCGGTTTAGGGTTGCCCTCCCCCTTCGTTTTTAAGAGCTTGGTAATGGGGAGGGCAATCTGAGCAAAAGTGGGGATAAACTGGCAGTAAAAGTTGGCAAAATCCAAGAAGCTTTGTAACTGTTTACACGTGTGTGGTGGTTCCTAATCAAGTACAGCCTGCAGTTTTTGAGGGTCCATTTCTATGCCCTGGTGTGAAATGTGGTACCCCAAATAGTCAATCTTCTCTTGGTGGAATTCACATTTAGAAAGTTTAGCATAAAGTTTGGCAGAGCGGAGTTTGTTTAAAACCTAGTTTTACATGTTCTGCTTTGGTCTCGGTATATATTAAAATGTCGTCCAAGTAGACCAGGACTCCCTTATACAAATGCTGATGCAGCACTTCATTTATTAACTGCATAAACACTGCAGGAGCTCCATGTAAGCCAAAGGGGCGCACCTTGAATTGCTAGCACCCGAGGGGAGTGTTAAATACCATTTTCCACTCATCCCCCTCCTTAATTCTGACACGGTAGTAAGCCTCCCTTAAGTCCAGCTTTGAAAAAAAAATCCCTTTAGCGAGGTATGCTAGCATATCTTTCATAATGGGGAGGGGATACATGTTCTCCACACTGATTGTATTCAGTTTTCTAAAACCAATACAGAGACGTTTTGAGCCATCTTTTTTTCTCTAAATAACACTGGAGCTGTGATTTTTGGTTGGGCTGGCTCGATGAAACCCCTTGCTAGGTTTTTCTCAATAAATGTTCTCAGCTCTTCCAACTCCCTCGGTGACATGCTGTACATATTGGGTTTAGGGAGTTTAGCACCAGGTAAGATTTCTATCACACACAGTCAGTAGCATGGTGGGGAGGGAGCTCGTCTGAGGCTTTTTCGCTAAAAACTTCAGCCAAATCATTGTATTGTATGGGTGTGCCGTCAATTGGCATGGCATGACCAGGCATAACTGTTTCTCGGTTCTCTGCCCCCTCAGTTCCTTTATGTGGATTCTCGGCAAAAGTCACGTGCATCTGAAATTTTATGATGTCTTGATTCCAATTGATTTTTGGGTTCCATTTTTTCAGCCATGCAAGGCCCAGAACCAATGGACATTCCATGCCAGGTGCCACTATAAATGTAAGCATTTCCTCATGGCTTCCGATGCCTATATGTAGAGGCTTGGTGACAAAAGAAGCTGACTCCCCTCCTGCTATTGACCCATCTAGTTGGCAGAAAGTGGTGGGGTTTTTCAGCTTTCTTACATTAATCCCTAACTTCCCTACTAAGGTTGGGCTGATCAAACAACGGGTGCACCCTGAATCCACTAGAGTTGAGATATTACCTCCCTGTCCTGGTTTGGGATAAATAGTCTTAAGGGGAGGGTAAGCGGTTTAATTGGTTTGCTTACCAGTGGTTCATCATCTGGATCACTTCTGAATGAGCATGATTCCTCCTGTTCAGATGCCAGGGTTTCCTCCCTAAAGAGGGGAGGGGAGGGGATGGAACTTCTACAGTCTCCCTGCTCCTCAAGCAGCCTCTATATGTAGAGGCTTGGTGACAAAAGAAGCTGACTCCCCTCCTGCTATTGACCCATCTAGTTGGCAGAAAGTGGTGGGGTTTTTCAGTTTTCTTACGTTAATTCCCAACTTCCCTACTAGGGTTGGGCTGATCAAACAATGGGTGCACCACTGAGTCCACAGGGAGATATTTATCTCCCTGTCTTGGTTTGGGATAAATAGTCTTAAGGGGAAGGTAAGTGGTTTAATTGCTTTGCTTACCAGTGGTTCGTCTTCTGGGTCGCTTCCGAATGAGTGCAATTCCTCCTGCTGAGATGTCAGGGTTTCCTCCCCAAAGAGGAAGGAAATTCTATGATGTCCCTGCTCCTCAGGGCAGTCTCCTTCATGCGCTGGCCAGTTTTTGCAAGTCCCCCCACCCGGCGGGTGGTTCCGGGCAGGTGTTTGCAAACAACATTCTGCAGCTCAGTGCCCCTCTTTTCCACACTTGAAACAGGCTGAGGATTTTGGAGAAAATGTGGTTTGTGGTTTGAGGGGCTCTTGCTTCCATTGGGGTGGGGATTTCTTCCATCCTCGCCCCGTTCGGTACTGGTTTCTGGCCATATCGATCTCAGCTTCTTTGGTGGTGATGTACCACTCATGTAGGTGATTTGGTGCACCTCAGGCCAGGTAGGCATTGTATAGATCATCACTCAGGCCGTCCTTGAAACAGCTCACTAAAATATCCTCTGGCCAGTTCACCCGACACATGAGGTCCCGGAATTCTTCAGTATACTCTGCTACTGGCCGTCGCTCCTGCCTCACCACCTCAATGCGGTCGCGTGCTTTGTGATCTGCTAGTGGGTCCTCAAACTGTCGTCGCAGGGCCATCATGAAATGGTCGAAATCCTACAGTTCTGGTGCATTGGCATTATGCAGGGTCACCATCCATCTGGCAGTGGCACCCTCTAGGGCTAGGGTCACAACTTGCATTCGGGATCCTTGGGTTTGAAAATCACACCCATACTCTTGCATGTAGGTGAGCACGTGTGCCACAAAAAATCCTAATTGCTGTGGATTCCCATCAAACTTCACCCCAAGGGAGGGAGTTTCTCTTTCCAGTTGCGGGACTCGGGGCTGGTTGGGAATGGGCGCTGGTGTGCGTGCTGCCTGAATGGGAGGATTTCCTGGGTCTTCTCCTGCTGCTGCACCATCTGCTCGATAGGCAGGCTCCAGAAGGGGGGTGCCTCCTCTGGCATCATCTGCAACTGCTGCCCTGTCAGTGCTCTTTGGTTGTTGTCCTGGCTCCCCTCGGATGTTGAGATTTTCCAAGGTTTGTACCAATTGGGTTATATGCCTCTTCAGACAATCCTCCCTCAGTGGTGCTTCAGTTAGTTCCCCCTGGTCAGCAAGGGCTTCTAGTTCCAGTTTCCACCCCAGTTTTCAGTTGCTGCGGCTGAGGGTGATTCCTCTGGTTCTCTCATCCCAGCTGTCTTTCTTCCCAATGCCAATTGACCAAGGTTATCTCATTTCAGGATTCTCCAGGGTTATCTCATCCTCTCTGATGGGGTGTACGAAACAGGCATCTAACTGGGTGGTGGTTGATGTCTCCACCCAGCATTCGGCTTCTCCGAGTTCTCTGCTTCATTCATACATGGTTTGTAAGGTCCCCTCAGTAGAGCGAAGATTGCTTCTCTGGGTTGACCATTTTGCAGACCTTGCTTTCTGTAAGAGCCTCCCAATTTAAGAAAGTAAAAACTCTTGAAATGGAGTATTTCAAAAGGACCCTTTTATTAAGCAGAAGTGACAGCAATGAATTCAACAACCGGATTCTGTGGATTTCAGCCGAGTGTGCTCTTAACCATTTTCTAAGTCTTGTTTTATGAGCCCAGGGCAAGATTAAGGCCAACTGATGCCCAAAGCTCAACCCAACAATGGTGTCCCTCAACAGAAGCAAAATTCTCATGCCATAAAACAGAAACAAATATGAAATCTATTGACACATTCACATCAAACTTTTTATACTTTAGTCCAGAGCTGTCAAACTCACAGCCCATGAGCCAGATGAGTCACACATTGGCCATGCCCATGCCCGGTTTAGCGAAGGGGGAAAAAGTCCTGATATATCACAACGATGCCGTGACGATGTGAGTTTGACACTCCTGCTTTAGTCAATCACCATTTTTAAAAAAACCCATTTTAACAATCAGAAAAAAGTCAGACATGACTGATAAGGACAATTATTAAAAAACAATAAAGTCAAATGTTGTACTGTAGTCAAGTGACAGCTAGGAAATGGGGTACCCCTTCCCTTGGTGCCCTAACCACAGGTTTATTTTGCTTCATGGTTAACCTTAGGTTGCACCAGCTGTTCCCCTCTCACAGTAAGTTGAACCACCAATATATCCCATCAGGAGTGAAACAGAAGTAGTTAAGTCTATACTGTGACAGCCATTTAAAGCTATCTGACTGTGGCAAAGAATACCCATTAAGACTGATTGTTTTAAGGTGCAAAAGTCTGGAGAACTGCTAGTGGCAGGAAGAAGTGAGTATCTCTTTGGCACGATCTTGAGTTGATCCTCATTTTTTGGCCAAGATACAATCACCCAATATTAAGAGATTTTCACATTTATTTCCTTATTTTTGTCTTTTTTCCAAATAGCAAAATTTTAAAAAATAGAGATATGATTAAGACTTTTAAAAGATTGAAGAGAAATATGTGTCTTACCCAATTCTCATCCATTTCTTTTGTATGATTAAGTAGAATTATCTTGATTAATCTGTTTAGGGCTAAATCTAATCCATCTGAAGTTCCACTGATACAGGCCCTTTTGTCCCAGTTAACTGGAAAAGGTGCATCTGTACTAAATAGATTAGTTAAGAATTTTCACAAATTTATCCAAATTGTTGATGAAATAATGACTTCTGTTTGAAAAATAGTTGTAAGCTTGTTGGCTGCCTCCCTCAAAATACTAGGTATTGAGCAACCCGTAAAGAACTAGGGAGTGGCCTGTTCCTGACTGGGTCACAACTTATCTAACACTCCTCCTTAGTAAAAACTCAAGTGAAGGCAGTTGCATTTTATCTGGCAATGTATGAAGATCTGGCACATTCAGCCCTAGAAGTTCAAGGAAAAAAAACTTCATTGTGCCCCTTAGGCTTGGAGGTGTCTCCCAGCTGCACCTTCCTTGTCCAAACTCCTCTGCAAAATCAAATTTTCTCATATATGTAAACTGCAGCCTCACATGCAACAGAATTATAGCAATGAAGGTGGCTCCTTATTAGTCTCTCAACTTGGTCTGCAAGCTGGAAAGAGGATAACAATATTTCATTACCCAATTATATTCTTTTGCCTTTAATTTATAACAGGAGTCTAATATCTCAGAATAATATGGCAGAATTATGACTCCTGAACCACAGATTTATAATTTATTCCTTCCTCAGAGGATGGAAAGTCAATTTCTATGTTGTATTCCACACACAGTGGAAAAGGAATGACTAAAAACAACATTAAAAAATGATGTCTGGAAGGTTCGCTCTCTCCTAGCAGATCATGTCTTAGAATTTATAAAGTTGAAAATCAATAATCTGGAACAATGGACTTTTAAATAGATATTGGACAATATGTTTTGATTACCTTGTTGAATCACTTGTGCTGAATGTGGACCTTTCAAAAAAATCAACTATAATACCCTTTTGGACTAAGAAGTTCTTGTTATGTTATGATTCCATTCCTTTCTATAATGTTATGTCAAGAAGTACCTGGCCTTTCATAGTTTCCATTTTGTTCCAGGCACTATTCAATATGTAGATGACATCGCTGGTAGAAAAATCAAAATCCAAATAAGGTATCAATAACTTCCAGTTCCATCTAATTTCAAGAAAACAATGAATTGCATGAGGGTGAACAAGCTGAATTTAAATGATGTTAAATGATTAAATTTGTTGATTAATAGAAAAGAGATTCTGGGAGAACCAGGAATTGCACCTCTAGAAAAGCAGGCCTATAGTTTAGGATCTGTTTCTGGATCCCAGAAGATTCCCAAAATGGAATCTCCCAGTGAAACATCTATGGAAATTTTCAATCAGGCAGGTCATGATTGTCCCAAAGATGCTTTTTCCAAAAGGCAACTGGACTTTCTTGGGTGGGGGTGGGGGGTTCCCTTTGAAAATGTTTCACTTCTTGTCCAAGAAACTTCTTAAGTTCCAGTTAAGCAAATATAGAAGCCAAGCTGCTAATTGGTAGAAAATTCTGCAAATACAGTACATTGCAATCTGGGGTTTAAAAAAAAACACTTATCCTGATTAGCAATGACTTCCTATAAGTAATACTGGCTTTAAACTTCTGAAAATCCACTCATGCCAGTGTAAACTTCTGTGAACACTGAGAGCTGCACAAAAGAACCTCTTTAACATGCTTGCACTTTCCAAGCCTTCATGTTAGGTACAGAGAATAAGCTTTCCATGTTGTTTGTAAGCATTGGAAGGTACTCCTTGGGAACTAAACATGGCCTCTTTCTTTCTACTTTTAGGAAAGCATTGAGATCTTTGTTTTCTGGTTGACTCAGCCTTCCATCCTTCCAAGGTAGGTAAAATGAGGGGGCAATATGCTGACTCTGTAAACTGCTTAGAGAGGGCTGTAAAGCACTGTAAAGCTGTATATAAATCTAAATGCTATTGCTAGTGTATTCTGACCTTTCAATTTAGGTGAGTTTATAGTGATTTTAACTTGTTTATGAACATTTTGTCCTGCTTGTTGTCTTGAGCATCTTATGACAAGATAGTTGATTTATAAATAAATGGCAGGGGTACAATTTGCTGTCATGCCACTGGTTGAAAACAGAAACCATAAAGAACTGTGAACCTCATGTGACAGTCTGTAGAGCTAATCCCACTTTACAGGTTTGGATTTAACAAATGATTTCATAACAAATTTCACAGCATATCATAAATGTAACCTCTTTGGATAACTAAGCAATTGATTTGACCCTTCCTTCTTAGAAAGTAACCACATCAACTGAACTTTGCTATGCAACTGTGTGCTTACTGTGTGCTTTACAACAAGAAAGCAACAAAGTTTTCGACCAACAAGTATTAACTGAATAGTGAACTACTTACATTGCTATAAGCTATTCCTATGTAGAGTAATAGTGATGAGCAACACTGCAGGTTTGTTGGATTCTGTCCTCTCGACATGCTCTGCAGTGCAGAAATCAGAGGTTTGATTGATGCTGGGGCAAGCCTGACACTGAGGTCAGAAATATTTCCTAACTAAACATGCTTTTTCTTTGTCAACATGGCAGCAATGAAATTTATTTTGTAACTTTCATTAGCTGACCTGCTCTTAAAAGGAATTATGTTAGAGTTTGCAGCAATCCAACCAGCCAAGTAAATAATTCAGCAGGATTCATTTATATAAGAAACTTCTTTATCTACAATACCATACAGCAGAAGTCAGAACCAGAACTCAGAATCCAGAAGTAAATAATCAATAATCACAGAAGCTATAGAATCACAAAAGCACGCATATATATACAGATTAGTGAATCTAAGCCATGCCCAGGCTCCGAGCCGTCTGGGTCACGAAACAGTCCCCATTGGCTGACCTGTTACCATGTTTATTCCAATTCATGAACCCTTATATACTGACACTTCATGATTGGAATAGACATAAAACCGAATAACTTAATATTCTTCCCATGGTGCACTCCACCCAAAGGCTTGGCCATTATATCTGCCAGATTGTCCTCTGAAGAACAGTGAAGCAATTTACATTTGATGGCTTCTCTGTGAGGGATCTCACGAAGACTGATGGTTCGTTGAGGGCGCTTTCAAGAAAAGGTCAGCACGCAAGGATGCAATCAAATTAAGTCTTTATTTAGAAGTAAAAGTAGAGTAAAATAAGTTCCCAGGCATGGAGGCATCCATGCCTGGATTGAGCCGATGGGTCAGTCCCATAGGAGAGTAGAACAAGAGCAGGGAAAACAGGGAAAAGCAGGGAGCAGCCCCTGTACAGGGGTTCTTATAGGGGCCCCTGGCCCCTCCCTTACCCATGTGTGTGAGGGGGCTGGAGGGCCATTAACTCTCCCCAATGGGGCTGCAGGGGCTGGAGCCCCTTGACCCACCAGTGGGATCAAAGGTGCCTCTTTGCCCCCATCTGGTGGCCTTTGAAGAGACTGCCATGGCTGGCACAAAACACCTAACAATTCCCCTTCTTGCCAGCCAATGACAGGTGATGGTGAATATGTCTGAGAGGGCGAGCAGGTGTCATAGACATACAGATGCATCGTTTACAGGACCAAACACAAACACTTACACAGAAGGTTGTGTCGGTCAATGGGCACAAGTTTTGTAAACAGGTCAGCTAACTGGTCGGTAGTGTTACAATGTTTGATGTGTACAAACCCCATTCTGGCAAGCTGCCTGACATTCTTGTAGTGGATGTCTATGTGGTGGGACCTAGAGCCCACCGTGTATGCCCCTGAGATTCCAATTGCGGCTGTATTATCTTCCTGAATTTGGATGGGCAGACTAGGAGGTGCCCAGATGCTCGTTACCAGAGCATTGAACCAAATCAAGTCATTCACAGTGTCTGATAGGCTGGCATATTCTGCCTCGGCCGTGGAGCAAGAAACAAATTTTTGCTGCCTAACATGCCAATGGATAGGACAGCCATTTAGCAGTATGAGGAAACCAGAGGTGCTCCGTCTACTCTTGGTGTCACCAGCCCAACTGCATCCGAGTAAGTGGAGAGCTGGGCTGGTTTCCCCTTTTCTGGCTCCAGCATAAGGAGGGCATCGGCCGTGCCCCTGAGGTACCTAAATGTCAGGGTGGCAATTAATCCCATTCTGCTTTTGGGTAATTGCATCTTGATTAGAGAATGGATTGTGACCTTTCCTTGAAGTATACTTTAAGAAAATAAAACTGAGATATATTCTAATAAACACATTTTATTATAAAAAAGTAAAAACAGTCTTACTAGCTAATGATTACATCTTGGCAGCATTCCTGCCGTACCTCTTGGCAGGAGAACAAAGAAAATTAGAAGAAAGTGAAGGAATGTGGAAGAAAGAATGTGGACATGCGCAGTGGCTTCTGAGATAAGAGTCTGTCTACCGTAAGTCTCAGAATGGGAGCCCAGCTGACACATACAAAAAAAACGCAGTGACAATCCCCTTCTTTGCCAGTTGAACGGACATCAATACATCATCAATTAAGGTACATCTTCTTATGCAGATACTCGTGTTGAGCTGCTGGAAGTGGTTTGTTGAGCATATCAGCAATTTGATCATGTGTAGATACATACTGCAATTTAACAAAACCTTTTTTCACTAATTGTTTTATGTTTTGATAACGGATGTCAATGTGTCTGGACCTAGAACCTGTGAAATGTGATTCAGAAATATAAACCACCGATTCATTTTCTTCCATCACGGTAATCGGTCGAATCGGACGTGTCCAGATATCTGTGACCAAAGCATCAAACCATGTTAGAGAATTACATGCATCTAAAACACAAGCATATTCAGCTTCAGTAGATGAACAAGAAACAAAATTCTGTTTACGTACTTGCCAATAAACAGGACATCCATTTAAGAACATCATATAACCTGAAGTACTTTTACGTGATTTCTTATCACTCGCCCAATCAGAATCTGCATAACAACGTAATTCTGCATAATCAGTATGTGTTGGTTCTAACAGTAACTTCATATGTTTAGTGTGTTTTAGGTATTTCAATAATTTCTTAACGCATGTCCAATGAAACTGTTTTGCCTTACCTACGTGTCGAGATAAAAGATTAACACTAAGTGCAATGTCGGGTTTGGTCCAACTACTAATGTACAACAGTGACCCAATAACTGAACGATAAAGTGTTTGATCCTCGAACTCAAGACTTGCTTCATGTGTCAAGTTGTGAAAATCTGTTTGCATGGGTGTCTTTGTTGTGTTAGCATCCTTCATGTTGCAATGATGCAAAATTTGTTCAATTTTATCTTCTTGTGAAAGACTAAACCCCTTCTGTGTTTTGTCAATCTGAACACCTAAATAAGTGCTAATATGACCCAATGATTTCATTGTAAAATATCTCTGCAAAGCTTTGGCAAAAATTTCACTCATTTGCTTATTTGGACTAATATAAACAATGTCATCAACATAAACAAGAACTATATCATATGTATTGTTAGATCTTTTTGTGAACATGCACTCATCAGTTTCAGACTTAATAAAACCCATTGAATTTAGTTTGTCAGTAAGACATAAGTACCACATTAAACCAGACTGTTTCAGACCATAAAGACTTTTGTTTAGAAACCACGTATCCCCTTCTTGCTTTTGGAACCCTGGAGGACCTCTCACGTAGATCTCTTCATCTAGGTCAGCATGTAGATAAGCCGTGTCAACGTCGAACTGGAAAGCTTCTAAACCAAGGATAGTTGCAGTGGCTAAAGCAATTTTTACACTCTCAGTCCGGACTGTCGGTGAATAGGTATTTGTGTAGTCCTCAGGATAACATTGAGTGAAACCCTGAGCTACAAGTCTGGCCTTATACAGTGACTCACCATTTGGCTTCTTTTTGATTTTGTAGACCCATCGAGTGCCAATGACCCTTTTGTTTGCTGGAGGTTTGCAGGTGTAAACACCTTAAGTTTCTTTAGACAAGTGGTTCTCAACCTTCCTAATGCCGCGACCCATTAATACAGTTCTTCATGTTGTGGTGACCCCCAACCAGGGGTGGGTTCTAAATTTTTTTACTACCGGTTCTGTGGGCGTGGCTTATTTTGTGGGCGTGGCTTGGAGGTCATGTGACTGGGTGGGCGTGGCTAGCTGGTCATGTGACCGGGTGGCCATGGCTATGTGTATAGGGACTACTCAGAGGGCTGAAAAAAGTCATTTCTGACAGGTCCTCGCACTTTTGACTGGTCCTCACACTTATGACCATCCTCACATTTATGCCTGTGCAGCATTCTTAACAACCATGTCACTCATTTCACAACTGCTTCTCTTCAACGTGGTATAAGATAGGGCAAAAAACGTAAAATGTGAGGACAGTCGTAAATTCGAGGACTGGTCAAAAGTGCGAGGACCAGTCAAAAATAACTTTTTCAGCCCTCTGAGTAGTCCCTGTGCACAAAAGGACTACCCAGAGGGCTGAAAAATGTGATTTCTGACAGGTCCTCGCACTTTTGACCGGTCTTCGCAGTTATGACTGATCATCATTTATGCCCATTGTACCATTCTTAACAACCGTGTCACTCATTTCACAACTGCTTCTCTTCACCATGGTGACAAGATAGGGCAAAAACGTAAATTGTGAGGACAGTCGTAAGTTCGAGGACTGGTCAAAAGTGCAAGGACCAGTCAAAAATAACTTTTTCAGCCCTCTGAGTAGTCCATATGTATAAAAGGATACAGCAATAGAGAGGGATGAAGGAAGGAAAGGGAAATTAGAGTAGGAGTGAAGGTAAGAGAGGGAGGAAGAGAGGAGGAGAAGGAGAAAGAAAGAGGAAGTAGGGAGAAGAAGAAGAGGGGGGGAAGAGAAAGTAAGAAGGAAAGAAAAGACAAAGATGGTAGGTTTAAGGAGAAAGATTGCTGTACAATAAAAAAGATGAAAGGGAAGAAAGCCAACCCCAAACAAATATTAAGATATTAAGATAAAGAATGAATGTTAAACTTTAAAGAATAAAAGAGAACAAATAGGAATAAATAGCAATAATTAGAAACACACATACAAACATACAACATATTTTCTTTGAACAGAGTATTTGGCTGGTTCACAAATTTAAACAGTTGTAGGAGGTTAGCACCCACCCCTTTCCTAGAAGAATGAAATATTTTGGGAAATATTAAAAAGGCAGAATATTATATTTCCCTGGATGAGAAATGGAGAAGCATATTTTACAGACAAAGCAGCTCCCACCTTCCTGCCCCCCACCCTTTGTTAATGGGCCAGAGGCAGAAAGTCAATCCTTTGTCAAAGGACATTTGCAACACAATAGCAACAGAAACTAACACAATGGGCCCCATCAAGCCATGTGATCCTGTCCACCATTAAACCACCTTTCCAAGCAGTCTCCATGTTTCCAGTGTCTTTTTCCCCACTTGGAGGAGAACCCAGAAGGATATTTCTTCCAACACAGTATTTAGTCATTTCAATTAAATTTACAATTTCTATATTTCCTTTTTACCATATTTATTCCTCATCTATTTTTTAAAAAAACCAATATTACCTTTCATCCTCATCTCTAATCTTAATCAAATTCAATTTTTCCCTTCTATTCTATATTATACCCCTTCCCATTGTCATCTATTTTTATATCCATCATCAGATTGTTTAATTATGTAATACAGTTGTTTAATACAAATTCAACATTTTAATATAAATCAATTAGTTATATAACTATCTTTTTTGTATATTAATCAATATGAACATGAATATTCCAATTATTTCCATGCAATCCAATTTCTTACAAATCAATTAATTATATTTACCAATAATAATAAACCAAATAATTTCCCCCATATATTCCTCCAAACTACAACTTAACCATTTCTGCTTTCAACACAATATACAATTAAAAGTATCTCAATTATTACAATTCCCTAGTTAAATAGAGCTTTTTTTCTTTTGTGTTTTAAAATCTTGAACCTCCTCTTGCCCTAAATTTCCCATTGTTTGCAGTTTTGCACCTACCTTTTTTGGTGAGGAAAAAGAAAAAGAAATCTCTCTGCCTCATTTTGTCACGTTGCAGCAAAGACCCTGCTTCCTTACTTTCAATTTCGTTTTTCAGCATAGCTAGGGGGAAAAAATTTGCTCCAGGAATTTACCTCTTTACAGCTAGCTCTTTGAAGCCCCACAGCAAGAATTTAAAGTTTTTTTTCCCTCTAGCCATCAGCTGGGACTCCGGAGGCAGCAATAGATTGGGAGTGGGCGGGGTAAGCGAACGGCAACCGGGCGATCCAACAGAGGCAGAGGGTGAGGGTGAGTGAAGGCGTGGGGGGGGGAGAGAGGGCTTTGGCAACCCCTGTGAAATGGCCGTTCGACCCCCAAAGGGGTTGCGACTCCCAGGTTGAGAACCGCTGCTTTAGACTGTCCATTTCAACCTGCATTGCCTCATACCATTTCTCTTGCTCTGAATCAGGAAGATGTTTGATTTGTGTGAACGTATCAGGTGGAAGTGTAACATTGCAAATCAAAGGCAAGGGTGTTTTTGTCAGTTGTTTGTTGTTTATTCTAACTCTAGAAGTCTTGTTGAATACAATACGGGACTCGAGCACTTTGAAGGGAATAGTGATAAAGCAAGAGGATTATACAACAAGGGCATTTGCAGATGACCTGGTTGTTACCCTAACACAGCCGATGGAATTAATAATTCAGATGAAAGACATTATAGAAGAATATGGTATGGTATCAGGATTCAGACTGAATCAGAAAAAAACCAAGATGATAGTTAAAAATATGACAGTTGATCAAAAGAAGGAACTGGAGAGGAAGGCAGGCTTTGAAATAGTATCAAAGGTGAGATATCTAGGAGTTCAAGTTGCAGATTCAAATATAAAACTGTTTCAAAATAGTTATGAGGTGTTGTGGCGAAAGGTACAAAAGGATATGGAAAGCTGGAAAAAACTGCAGCTGTCTCTACTTGGAAGAATAGCAGCAGTTAAAATGAATGTTCTACCTAGATTTTTATTTTTGTTTCAAATGATTCCGGTGCTTAAAAATGATAAACACTTGATGGAATGGCAAAAAGGAGTGAATAAGTTTGTTTGGAATGAGAAAAAGCCAAGAGTTAAACTGAAAATTATGCAAGATATTCGTGAAAGGGATGGTCTTAAACTTCCAAACCTGAGATTGTATTATGAAGCAGCAGCGTTTACACAAGCAAGTGACTGGTTTGGAAGGACAAAGACTGGAATATTGAATATTGAGAGCTATGACCTTGAATTTGGTTGGCATGCATATTTATTCTATGAAAACAAGGTGGATAAAGTATTTAACAGCCATATACTTAGAAGCTCCTTGATGAGAATTTGGAAGAAGCACCAACTCAAATGGGATTATAAAATACCGTTGTGGTTGGATCTTGGTCATATCATACGGAATATAAATATAAAGTCACTCGGGGGGGTTTTATACAAAGAAGTACTTTTTAATGATGGGGGCAGGTGGCAATTGAAGTCATTAAACACACTGTTGGAAGAAGGGATTAATCTAACTTGGTTACAGTATAGTCAACTTCAACTGAGATGGAGAGAAGATAAAAAAAATGGTTTAATGTTGCATGAAGAAGAATTGGTTAGACAGATAAAAGATAGAGGCCCAATGCATATCAAGAGGATTTATAATGTTTTGTTAGAAAGAGATTCAGAAAATGAATTGGTTAAAGATTGTATGATAAAATGGGCGCAAAATTTTGGAGAACCAGTTATGATGGAAACGTGGGAAAAAATATGGGTTCAGAATATTAAATTCACACAGTCGCAGAATTTGAGGGAAAATTTTTATAAAATGTTTTATAGGTGGCATTTAGATCCTAAGAAATTGTCATGCATGTATCCTAATGTTCAACCAAAATGCTGGAGATGTGATTGCTTAGATGCTACATATTATCATATATGGTGGACATGCAAGAAAGCAAAGGCTTTTTGGATAAAAATTTGGTGGGTTATACAAAATGTTTTGAAGAAAAAAATTCAATTTTCTCCTCAATTGTTTTTATTGGGTATAGTTAAGGGCTTTTCAGTGGGTGAAACAAAATTGATATTGTATATGGTGACAGCAGCTAGGTTATTGATTGGTCAATATTGGAAAAGGGATGATATGCCTACAATTCAAGAATGCACTTTGAAGATGGCCAGTTTTGCAGAAATGGCGAAGATATCAGCATATTTAAAAGACCGGACTCAGGAGACTTATGTATGGGAATGGAAGAAATGGATAGATTATGTGCAGAATAAATATCAAACTAGGAAGTACCAGATAGTTTTTAGCTGAATGTTGTGTAGAAATGTATAGTATATAGGGGGCAATATAGCTTATTGTTATGTAGAAATGTATGGTGCACAGGGGGGAGAATAGAGGGGTGGTAAAGTATATTATAATACAATGTGGACGGATTTCACCTTGGGGAAGTCATGGGAGGAGGGGAGGGTTAGGGGGGGTTAGGGAGGGATGGGGGGGAAATGGGGAAAAATTGGTATTTGTAAAACTTTTTCAATAAAAAAAAAGAATATCGTTGTAGAGGGATTCCCTTTGTGACCCACTTGGAACATCTCGGAACAACTGTCCATTCTTCTTCTGCTTCGTCCTCGTCCTCACATTCGTCGCTAGCATTAGCATCTGCGGCTTGCGAAGACAGAACATCAGGTTGAGAAGAACTAGTGGAATCTTGATCATCAATCTGTGTGGCATCAGCAACATCATCTCTAGGAAAATAAACTCCAGGATCATTGGAATGAATCCTGGACCAGTCAACATCTTCCTCAAAATTAGCAGATTGGGAAATCACAATTACATGTTTAGAGTCAATAAATTTGCTCCATTTTGAATTATCATCAATACCCATAAATCTCAGTCTCTTTGCTGCTGGACCTCCTTTTCTTCTTTGAGCTAAGGGAATTTTCACCATAGCATATGAACCAAAAATATGGATGTTTTTGAGATCGGGCTTGTACCCATACAACATGAAGAAAGGAGAAACCATACTCCAAGTATGGTTGACAATGTATTTTGCATATTTGATAGCTTCACCCCAGTATGGCATACTAAGGTTGGCGTCTTCTAGGAGACAATGCATCATGGTTTGCAGTACCCCTTGTCATCGTTCTATGACTCCGTTATGAGCTGGTGTGTAAGGGACCGACGTCTGATGAAGAATTCCATTCTTACGCATCCAGTCCTGGAAACGCTCAGACATGAATTCAGCACCACGATCACTCTGGATTCTGGCGATGCAAACTTGGTGTTGGGTAGAAACAAGAGCTGCAAAGTCTTTAAAGATCTGAAAAGTCTCAGATTTTTCTTTCATAGGATATACATATCCATATCTAAAATAATTATCAACAATTGTTAAAAAATATTTTCTACCACCAAGCGTTGGCGGAAAAGGACCAACTATGTCAGTGTGAACCAAATCAAAAATTAGTGTTGACAGGCGTGTAGCGCGTTTAGGAATGGTTGCTACTTTGGATTTGGCCTTTTTGCATACAGCACAATCCAAAAACACCTTACACCCCTTTAGATCCAAACCTTTTGCAAACTCCGGCATCTTCCTAAGAACACAGAAACTGGCATGCCCCAATCTTCTATGCCATTTATGGATACACCTGGAATGCAAAGGTTTACCAGTTAGTGAATTCTTAACATTAACAGTTTTATGAGGAACCTCAGGCTTGCTCTGAGCAAGCTGTTTCCTTATTTTCTTTTTGTTGGCTTTAGGAGCCTTTGGAGTAGCAACAGGATCTCTCTCTGGAACATCTCTCTCTGGGCCTATGCTCTCCCTCTTTGGTATACTTGCCTGTGTTTGTGATTTAGGCTTTGGCTTTAAGTAATAAACATCACCAATTAGCATGGTTTCAGCAACAATATCTCCATTTTTAACTATGTAACTTGCTTTTTCAAGGTGGTGAACCTGGAACTTTAACATTCTAGACAAGTGACTCTGACTAAGCAAATTACTATTTGCTGTTGGTATATAATAAACATCAGGAATGAATGCATTGAGCTCTTCAACATAAACAGTTCCTTTTCCTTTGACTTGATAAGGATGATTGGAAAAAGAATAAAGTTCATGTAGTTCAGGTTCAGGCTCATGCATCTCTGTGAAAAGTTCCTTTCTGTAAGTAACATGCAACGCTGCACCACTGTCCAAAGTACACAGGAGTCGTCTGTCGTACTCTGGTTGAGGTTGTGGATCGTTGGTTAAAGACAATGTGGCAAGTGGAGCTTGTGGATCATGCCTGGGACCACGACGACCTTGTCTTCCACCTCTGCCTCCTCTGGAATCTGTTTATTTATTTATTTGTTTATTTGTTTATTTATTTAATTTGTATACCGCCCTTCTCCCAGAGGGGACTCAGGGTGGTGAACAGCCAAACTTAAAAAAACAAACAAATACAAAAGTTAAGATAATTAAAAAGAATTAAATCATTAGCTTCCCAATTTAAAACCCCTAAGTCCATAAAATTTAAAATTCCAATTAAGAACCATTTAGGCTAGGCCGGCTTGGTGGAATAAATAAGTCTTCAGGGCTTTACAGAAGTTACGGAGGTCCGGGATCAGTCGTATTCCAGGAGGCAGCTCGTTCCACAGGGTGGGTGCCCCCACAGAGAAAGCTCTCCCCCTGGGGGCCACCACATTGCCTGACCGACGGCACCCTGAGGAGGCCTTCTCTGTGAGAGCGTATTGGCTGGTGGGAGGTTATCGGTAGCTGCAGGCGGTCTCGCAAATATCCTGGCCCTAAGCCATGGAGCGCTTTAAAGATGAGAACCAACACCTTAAAGCACACCCGGAAGACCAGCTTGCACAGGAGAGGTGTTACATGGGAGCGCCACGTTGCTCCTATAATCACCTGCGCGGCCGCATTCTGCACCAGCTGGAGCCTCCGGGTGCTCCTCAAGGGGAGCCCCATGTAGTTGCAGTAGTCCAGGCGTGACATGACGAGGGCATGAGTGACCGTGCACAAGGAGTCCCGATCCAAAAAGGGGCGCAACTGGCATATCAGGTGGACCTGATAAAAAGCCCCCCTGGCCACGGCCATCATACGCTCTTCTAAAGACAGTCATGTGTCCAGGAGGACACCCAAGTTGCGAGCCCCCTCTGTGGGGGTCAGTGACTCGCCCCCAATAGCCAGCGATGGCACCAGCTGGCTATATCGGCACGCCGGTATCCACAGCCACTCGGTCTTGGAAGGGTTGAGTCGAAGCCTGTTCCTCCCCATCCAGACCCGCACGGCCTCCAGACACTGGGACATCACTTCGAGGGCATCATTGGGGTGGTCTGGGATGGAGATGTACAGCTGAGTGTCATCAGCGTACAGATGGTGTTGCACCCCAAAACCATGGATGATCTCACCTAGTGGCTTCACATAAATGTTGAACAGGAGCGGCGAGAGGACCAACCCTTGCGGCACCCCGCAAGCAAGGCACCTCGAGGTCGACCTCTGCCCCCCTGCCAACACAGACTGCGACCGGTCAGAGAGATAGGAGGAGAACCACCGCAACACGGTGCCTCCCACCCCCAAACCCCCCAGCCGGTGCAGCATGATACCATGATTGATGGTATCAAAAGCCGCTAAGAGGTCTAACAGGACCAGAACAGAGGAGCAACCCCTGTCCCGAGCCCTCCAGAGATCATCCACCAATACGACCAATGCCGTCTCCGTGCTGTACCCAGGCCTGAAGCCGGACTGGCACGGATCTAGATAGACGGTTTCATCCAGGTACTGTGGGAGCTGTCACGCAACCACACTCTCCACAATCTTTGCAACGAAGCTGTCAGGTTTCGGTGCTATCTTGAATAAACTTCATTCTCAAATGCAAACTCTAATGAATCACTTTTATTTTAAGAATAGCCGAGTCCGACATTCCTGATTTCATTTTGCAGCCAAACTGGCCCCTCCTTCCAACCCCCTCCTCTTCCGCTCTCCAACCCCAATGTCCCATTGGCCATCATGCAGATCCATCTCTAGCTCCCGGCACGTTCTTTTCACAGGAATGTAGCCCCCATCCTCGTCTCCCAGGAAACACTATCTGTACATACAAAACTAGGTAAAAGTTCATCTTGTTATGTCAGCGCTGGAAGAGAGCCTAATTTGGAACGCTGACAGAAGTGAAGGTTGGAGACTGGACGGTAGTTTGCCAAAACAGTTGGGTCCAGAGAAGGCTTCTTGAGGAGGGGCCTCACCACCGCCTCTTTCAAGGCAGGAGGCAAGAAACCCTCTCTCAAAGAAGCATTTATAATCCTCTGGAGCCAGCCTGTGTAATCTCCCAGGTGGCCAATACCAGCCAGGAGGGGCACGGGGCCAATAAACATGTGGTTGCATTTAACCTCCCCAGGATCCTGTCCACTGTGCCAGTAAAAATACCTGTGGTATTTGTTGTGCTTGTTGTGGACCAACAAATGGTCCTGGTTGCAAGGCTGGAGGCATTTGTGCACGTACTTGAAAATGTGGCTGCTGTATAGGAATTTGCTGTGCTCCAGCTGCCATTTGTGCTTGAGCTTGGAGCTGTTGCATTTGAGCTGCAATATTAACATGGCCTGCTGGAGATGCAATCATTTGCCTTTGCTGCATTAAGCGTTGTTGTGCTCCATCTAAAAGGACACCAGTACCACCAGGGGATGCTGAAGTTTGAGACTGTGTAGACACTTGTTGCACTGCAGCCTGAATATCTGGGTGAGTTAAGGACATGTTTGATAAAGTCTTATGTAATACTTGAAAGTGTTCATGTAAACTGCGATGCATTTCAGCTTTTTCTAGGAAATTACTTTTGCCAGCAGATGGTGCTGCACCTTTAGTTTCGGGCAGCTCAGATAATTTTTCTGCCTTCGTGGCATGATATGTAATTTGATCAGAGAGAACATCATGTGACAATTGTGACTTGTACACAGCTCTCTGTTCTGATTGGCCTGACACAATATCCTCTAGGGGGTGTGTCTTTAGCTCTGAAGAAGAAGCTAAGATGGCGGTTTCAGGAATTTTAAAAGCACGAGATTCTCTCTTATCTTGCTCGAGCATAGATAAAGCCATTTTTGCCTGGGATAGCTCATGTTCAAAAAGTTTTATATGGTCATGATAGCCTTTTATAGCTTTCTCATGCTGAGTGAGCTCAAAGCTTTGAGGAGAATAATAGGTTATTTCTCTCTCTGCGTGGGAGGAAAAATGCTCGGCAATTAGTGAAAACTTTGGCCTTGCACCAAGCGTTTCAAATTCAGAAGGTTCTGGGAGGACTGTTTGAGAGCATGCATATTCAGAAGGAGACGTCATTGACCTCAGTTGCAGCACGTTGCCTTCAAAAGCAGCTTTTCTGTTATCTTCCTCCTGAAGCGTCTGTAAGAGCATTTCATCCGATTCTCCTGTTCCTCCCACGGTTCCTTGTTCCAGGCAGGTTGGTGAAGCAAGTGGCGTTTGAAGAATTGAAAACCTATTTGTGGTTCTTTCCATGGCTTCATCAGAGATATCTATATCTTCAGCAGAGTGTTGTCTGTATTTTGTTTTGATCTTTTTCTTTCTTGGCATATTTGCAAAAAATAATCAGCATTCCTCGGTCACTGAAAATAATCATCTGACTAAACTAGCCTAGAGGTCTAATCATCAAAGTAACAAGCAAGGAAAAAGCCATAATTTAATCGAAGCCAACCTCCTGCTACCACGTGTCAGGGTGGCAATTAATCCCATTCTGCTTTTGGGTAATTGCACCTTGATTAGAGAATGGATCGTGACCTTTCTGTGAAGTACACTTTAAGAAAATAAAACTGAGATATATTCTAATAAACACATTTTATTATAAAGAAGTAAAAACAGTCTTACTAGCTAATGATTACATCTTGGCAGCGTTCCTGCCGTACCTCTTGGCAGGCAAACAAAGAAAGTTAGAAGAAAGTGAAGGAATGTGGAAGAAAGAATGTGGACATGCGCAGTGGCTTCTGAGATAAGAGTCTGTCTACCGTAAATCTCAGAATGGGAGCCCAGCTGACAAATACAAAAAAAACACAGTGACACTAAGTACCCTCTTGACAACATTCCAGTGGAATTCCTTTGGGTTTTCCATGTGCCTGGACAATAGATTCACAGCTAAAGCTATGTTTGGCCTGCTCCAATTGCTAATGTATAGCAAGGAGCCAATCACAGATCTATATAATTTGTTGTCTGTGAAGTCAGGGCTGTCTTTGTGATCGTGGCCATAGTAATCACTTTGTATGGGGCTACGTGTTGGGTTAGACTCCGCCATTTTACATTTGGCCAACAATTCTTCAATTTTTTGTTTCTGGGATAATGCAAATCCCTTTTTAGTGGCCAAGATATGTACACCCAGGTACCTGTCAACCCGCCCCAAGGACTTTAGGGTAAATTTTTCCCCCAGGGCCTTGGCAAATTCATCACAGCTTTCCTTGCCAGGCCCTATGTATAGGAGGTCATCCATGTAAACCAACACTCGTTCTATGTCACCTTTGGTGTCACGTGTAAAAACGCACTCATCGGCATGGGATGCCCTGAAGCCAATTTGCTCTAAACCCTTTTTGAGGCAGTCGTACAAGAGTTTCCTCGACTGCTTGAGGCCATATAATACTTTTTGGCATAACCATGTGTTTTCCCCCTGCTGCTGGTAACCAGGAGGGGCCCTCACGTAAATCTGCCGGTCCAAGTTGGCGTGGAGGTAGGCCGTCTGGATGTCGAATTGGTAGACTTCCTTCCCCAGAGCGGCTGCAGTTATGAGGGCGGCCTTGATGCTTTCTGCCCGGACAGTTGAGAGTAGGTCTCTATGTAGTCCTCCGTGTAGCGTTGGGCAAACCCCTGGGCTACCAAGCGGGCCTTGTACAGGTAGCGGCCATTGGCAAGTGGTTTGGCCTTGAAAACCCACTTTGTGCCAATAACCTTCTTCTCCTTGGGTGGTTGCCCAGGGGTGAAGACCTTGAGTTTTCTCAGGCTCTCCATCTCCTGTTCCATCGCAAGCTGCCACTTCTCCTTCGATGGGCAGCTCCTGGATGTCAGAAAGTCTTTGGGGTGACCACGATGCTGTTGACAGATGCGATGTGCCCAATGTCAATTCTCTTTGGTGGGACCCCCTTGATGGACCGTTTTGACCTTCTGACCTCCTGCCACTCACCACCCTTTTCCTCTGCGGGTTCTTCGCTGACTGGATGTTCACGACCAGGATGTGGAGGCCCTCGGTCCAAGGCGTTGGGCATCATGGGCCTCTGGAGCGTCACTGGAAGTGAAGAGTCAGGTGAAGATGGCGTGTCTTCCCCCTCAGGACTGGACGGCTCATCCTTCTCATCTGGACTAGGTAGGCTGACCTCTTCATCCTGTTCCTCGCTCGCATCAGTGGCAGGATCTGTGGTTGTCTCAGGTGGTGTCATGGTTGATGCAGCTTTGCTGGGCTGTTTAATGTATGGACCCAGATCATTTGAGTGGATCTGGGTCCAATTGGAGTCCTCTTCGAAGGAGGCAGAGTGGGAGGTCACAGTCCTGCCCCCTTCTCCCAGGAATCAGTAGGCCTTGGAGCCAGGGGCATAGCCCAAGAACCTCAGTCTCTGGGAGATGGATCTCCCCTTCTTCTGCAGCTGCTTGGGGATGTGCACCCAAGCATAGGAGCCAAACACACGCAAGTGTCCCAAACTTGGCTTCCTACCATGGACCAGAAAATATGGGGTCTGGTTCACAACGCTGCTCCAGGTGCGGTTCAGGGTGTAGTTGGCGTAGTGTACCGCCTCCGCCCAGTACGATTCTGCAACCCCAGCATCCACAATCAGGCTGCGCACCATAGTCTGTAGAATGCTATTTCGTTTTTCTACAACGCCGTTCTGCGCAGGAGAAAAAGGTGTTGTAGGAAAATGGTGTATGCCCTTGTGCCTTATCCAGTCCTGGAATTTTCGGGACATGAACTCGGCCCCACAGTCACTCTGCAGCTGCGCGATCTTTGTCTTGTACTGAGTTTCCACATAGTTGTACAGTGATTTTATGGCATCAAAGGCTTCAGACTTTTCTGTGAGGGTATACACATGGCCATACCTTGAGAAATCATCAACAGCAGTGAGGAAATACTGCCTCTTTCCTAGGGACGGTGTAAATGGCTCAACCAAATCAACATGTATTAATTGATATGGGTATTGAGTTTTACACAGTGACACCTTAGGTATTGGGGCGGCCTTCCTCTTTGTCCTCTTACAAATGGCACAGTCCAGAAACACCTCACAATCCTGGAGATGAATCCCCTCAGCAAATTCCCCCATCTTTTTAACCACTGGGAAGCTTACATGGGCTAACCTCTGATGTAAGAGGTGGGCACATTTAGTATGGAGTGGCTTTCCCACTGATACCCCCTTGGCTCTGGTTGCCTTGGGCAGTGCTGGCATCTTAGGTGCCTGCTGAGGCTCGGGTTTCTTGCCCACATTGGCCTTGGAAGACCGTGGTGCTGGTTGAGGCGGCGTGGGCACAACTGTCTCAGTCTTGTGCATCTTTGACAGCCTGGGAGCTGGCTGTGGAGCCTTTCTCTCTCTCTGCGCGCAGGCCCCTTCTGGGGTGGCACCCTGTGAGCTGTCTCCTGTGGCTGGGTACTCGGGGGAGAAATATGGCAAACCATTTATAATGGTAACATTTCCAATGACCCTTTTGTCTCGAGTGACATGACCTCCCCCTTTGCGAAACAATACCTCCACCCTGCCATCATCATATAGCTTGGTTCTGCTTAACAGGTTATTGGCTATAGAGGGAGCATGTAATACACCTTTGACATTGCCCAGCCCTGGTACAGAGACAGTGCCCTCCCCAACGACCAAAGCATTGTTACCATTTGCAACCTTAATGGAGGAGTTAATTCTCCTTAACCTCTCAAAGCCTTGCCTCAAGTTAGCAATGTGAGATGAAGCCCCAGAGTCCAGTAACCAGAGGCCAGTAGGACCATCAGCCTTTGTGGCAGGGGTGAGGTAACTAGTATACACAAAATTGCCCTTAGCACCACCTTTGCCCCCGCCAGGCCCCCTTCTCTGCCCCCTGCCCCTTCCTTGATTGGAACCATACTTAGGTCCTTGCTGGTAATGGGGGCAGTCCTTCTTCAGATGCTCCTCAGAACCACAGATGAAACACTTGGGTAGAGCGTTAACCTGCTCTGAACTCTGGTGCCTTCTGTTGATGCGATGAGTTGTGGCCCTGGTGTACTCTCCCACATCTCTACGCCTCCTGTCTTCTTCATTGAGCCTCCCTGTGAGGTAGGACAGAGTCATGGCTTCCTTTCTGGTTCCCTCTAGTGAGACAATAACATTGCCCCAACTTTTGTCCAGGGATGCCAGAATGACAGCGATCATGTTGGCCTCAGTCACGGAGTAGTCCCTGAGCACCAGTTCTGCCCTGAGTGCCTTCAACTTTCCCAGGTGCTCAGCCATGCTAGCCCCAAATTTTAGCTTGGTGTTATAGAACTCCGTTGTGAGTCTTGTGGTGGAGCCCAAGCTATCACTATTAAATAAGCTATATAACAATCCCCAAATTTCACCAGCTGTGAGCCCATCTGGAATGCTAGGGTACAATTTAGCATCCAGTGAGCTCAGTAGAGTGGTATAGGCTCTCCTGTGGTACCACTCTTCTTGAGGTCCCCAAGGGAAAGGGGGGGGGGTTAAAACCATTTCTAGGGTCCCCTCATTTAAGAGACATACCTGTATCTCTTTATTCCATATGTTAAAATTTTCCCCTCCCAGATGTAATTTTCCAAAGTTATTTGGGAGAACAGACACAGCTGGGGCAGAAAATGCTGATGTATTTTGCTGTCCTTGGTATCTCTGCTTTGGTTCCATTGAAGTAAATGGGAGAGGGATCCCTCTGCTGGACAGTGTAGGTATTTTTCTCTGATTATTTTTCTCCTTTTCAGATGGGGCCAACTGAGCATGCTCAGAACTCATTCCAGCCCAGGAGCCGACGGGAGCGGACCTCTCCCTCTGTGCTTCAGGGCCAGGCCTGGGCCCAGGCCTGTGGAGCTCTGAAGAGTCTTCTGGAAGCCCCTCTTACCAGGGGGTGAAGGCTGCAGGATGGGGCCGGAAAAGCCTGAAAATGCTGGAGGCTGGGCAATGTCAAAGGTGTATTACATGCTCTAGTCCACCCGGACTAGTCCACCCAGACTAGATGGTCTACCCCGGTGAGGGGAACGGTATCGAGCATATATGGGTGTCAGGTGAAAGGTAGAGAAAAAAAGGACAACCAGGGGTGGAGCGAGCATACGTGATAAGAACATGAGGGTGAATGTACCAATATAAAGGGTGCGATCAAATGCCTCTTAAAAAGCAAGTAGGGTGGGGTGGTTCCAGACCATTGAGATGATCTTGAGAGTGTAACCAGCGGCCTTGGAAAAAACATCAAGGGAGGAGTTACAATATATGGACGTGAGAAGTGGGACTGTGTGCTTTTAGTGGATGGATAGAGGGTTTCATGGGCTGGGTTACATCATGAGACACCATTCGGAACAGGATAGTCATGGTTACTAAGAATGGATAGCCGAAGATAACATGGAACGTTTGGGAAATGGAGGGACCCACCGCTGGTCCTGAGGACTCCGGAGGAGGCAGCCATCTTGGGAGGTGGGAGGCTCGGCTGGAGGGCCCCTGAAGTCATCCAGATGAGTCCTCCATTGCCTCGGTGGGGGTGTTGGGAAGGCTAGAGCCCCCAGGGGTTCTTCTGGGGCTCTCTGGAGGCCTGGGTCCTGGCTTGGGGGCTCCGGACTGGACGCCCCCCCCCTTGCTGGTCCCCTGGGGGTGTTGAGGGAGGCTGGCTGCCCCCGAGGTTGAGGCCGCGGTCATCGTGGCCTCCAGGGCTGCAACCAGGACTTGGATTGCAGCCCTGATGCCCGCTGCAGCAGGAGCAGCTGGGCAGACTTTGAGGCTTGCCGGTGGGGGGGGGTGAGCAGTTTGCATGCTGCTTTGGCTGGCTGCCATCCATTACTGGGCCTCATGGCCTAGCTGAGGCCTACCAAGCCTTGCTGGAGTAGGTGGCCTGGGGGCCGCCATGTTGCTTCCGGTTGGCCCCGGAAGCTGCAGGTCGCGATTTGGCGGGAACTTTCCCGCCAAAAGCTCTGGGTCCCTGGGGTCCCCCAGGGTGGCCAGCACCATGTTGGGGAGTCTTCTGGGTGCTGGGGAAGGACTTACCCGGTGTCCAGAGGCCCCCTGCACTGGTGTCCCACGTGGCTGGGCTCCTGACGTCCCTCGGGTTGCTAGGAGCGTTCGTAGCAGCTCTCTGCATTCCTCGCTAGTGAGCTGGTCTACGCTGGGGGTGGCCTGGTCTCTGGCCTCCTCCCCGGTGTCCTGGCAGTCCTGGGTGGACTGCTGGTCTTCCATGCCTTCCTCTGTGGCTTGCAGCTGCAAGGAAGCATGCGAAGGGGTCCCTTGCATTCCGCTGGGTCCTCTGGGGGCATAGAGATCATCTGTAGCATCCTCTGGATTGAAGCTCGCATCAGGGACTGGATGCAGGGTTGCCAACCTTGCTTGGAGACTCCTGGTCATAACCGGGGAAGTCCTACCATCCATCTCTTGGGAGTTCTTGCTGGAATCTCCTGGCATCTTGCTTCTGCTGGCTTGGAAGCGTTGCCTCAAACCATCCTTGGCTACCACTTTGTGAGGGATCTCACGAAGAACGATGGTTCGTTGAGGGTGCTTCCAAGAAAAGGTCAGCACGCAAGGATGCAATCAAATTAAGTCTTTATTTAGAAGTAAAAGTAGAGTAAAATAAGTTCCCAGGCATGGAGGCATCCATGCCTGGATTGAGCCCATAGGTCAGTCCCATAGGAGAGTAGAACAAGAGCAGGGAAAGCAGGGAAAAGCAGGAAGCAGCCCCTGTACAGGGGTTCTTATAGGGGCCCCTGGCCCCTCCCTTACCCATGTGTGTGAGGGGGCTGGAGGGCCATTAACTCTCCCCAATGGGGCTGCAGGGGCTGGAGCCCCTTGACCCACCAGTGGGATCAAAGGTGCCTCTTTGCCCCCATCTGGTGGCCTTTGAAGAGACTGCCATGGCTGGCACAAAACACCTAACATTCTCTTACATTTCACTATTTAATATCCACATGCTTGCTTCTATTCTTTACTCTGTCACCTGTTGCCATTTTAATGCAAGCAGCATTATCCTCAAAAACCATTACAGCTTCAGTTACTTTTATGTTTAAATCCTATAACAGCTGTACGTACCAAGTCACCTCTGAGAAAAACTCAGACAGAGCAATAAATTCTGCCTCTGCCATAGAAATGGCTACAGTTGTTTGTTTTCTGGACTTCCAACCAATTAAAGTCCCTCCAAACAATACAACAATCCCAGAATTAGACTTTTTGGTTTTTACATCATTGGCATAATTACTGTCAACATAACATTTTAATTTCAATTCTTCAGAGATCTGTATTTGAAGACCCAAGTTCTTTTTTTAAAAAAATAATTTTTATTGAACAGTTTTTTTAAAACAAACAAAAAAACAAACAAATAAAAACCGATATTTACATCTTCTTCTTTTCAACATCTTCGCATCAGTAATCTATATTTATACATTTTCTTTTTTTATCTTAATCTATCTTTTATACATATATTTCAAGTATATCTATATCTATATCTATATCTATATCTATATCTATATCTATATCTATATCTATATCTATATTCTCTTATTCTAAATATTTTATTTACATTTAACATAAACAGGCACCTAGTTTCCTTTTCACAATATATATCTTCCCATTTGTTTCCATATTTCTCCACCTAATTTAACAATTGTTTAGTTTTCTTTTGTCCCCTTTTTTCTCCTTTCTCCTTCAACCATTTATACCATTTCTCGAGACTAAGTAGTATTCTGTTTCATCTTTTTCTTGTATCTCCTTTGTGAGTTTATCCATTTCAGCACACTCCATAATTTTTCTAATCACCTTATCTTCTGATGGTATGTCATTGTTTTTTCAATTTTGGGCGAAAACTATTCGTGCTGCTGTCATTATGTGAATAATTAAGTATCTTATTTCTTGACTTCCTGTCTGGCTTCCGGTGCCGCCAGACAGTCCTCCGTGACCGCCGCCCCGTTGCCTGTAAAAGAGTCGCCTTTACACCTGAAAGAAAAACTCCATTTCCTGACAGAAATGTGAGTCTGAGCAGGCGAGGGCAGGTAGAGCCCTCTGCGAAGTCCCCAGAGGTTTTTTTTAACTCTTGGGGACGAGCAGGTTGAGGCTCCCTATTTCCCCTCACTGTCGCTCTGGGCATCGGGCGCACTCTGCCTTTTTGCAGAGCTAGGCGCTGGAACTGGATTAATCAATGAATCTAACAGATGGATTTATTAAAAAAGATGAGACTTAGACTTGGGACCCTAAATTGCAAGTATCCCTAATAAATTTATAAGCATTTCAGAGTGAAAGAGAAAAAAGAGAAAAAATTTTTAAAATGGCGATCGCTGAGGCTTGGGAAGTAGAAGAAAGCCGAAAGTGAGAGTCCTTCCATAACAGATACAAAGTAGCGGAATATATAGTGCTGGCTACAACTTGGAAGAAAATTAGTTATTTTAAGTTCCTCTCTTTTTGGAGATTTGTACTTGATCTTGTTTGGGGAAAAAAAAAGTTTGCTGGCAGGATGGCGTTACTAATAAAGCCTGATAGACAAGAAGGGGGGGTGCTCCCCCACTCACAACTGTTTGAACAAGCTCTGAGCTTACAGACTCTGAAGAATGGTTTTAATTTAAAAGAATTTATTCAGGAGGAAATGGCAAAATATTATGAGACTGTGAACCAGAAATTTGAAAAATTAAGGCAGGAAATTAAAGAAATGATACAACTAAAGTATGATAACTTGCAACAAAAGATTGTGAAAGTGACTAATGGTTTTTCAGAAATTGTTATAAAGTTGGATACAAATATTAAATTGTTAGAGTCTGAAATGGAGAAAATTGATGATAAGATTTATGATTTGGACAATAAAATATTAAGAATTGAAAAGGATTTAATAAATATTCAAGACAATAGTTTAGAAGTAAAGTCTAAAGAGGAAGCTGGTCACGAGACTTATAATGCAGAAGATATAAAGCAAGGAATTGAAAGAGAAGTTGTAATGATGCAATACAAGTTTACAGAATTTGCGATCAGAATCAGAGGCTTACAGGAAAATAACAGTGATGATCTAAGAAAAACATCCGCTCAAGTTCTGGCTGGGATCTTAAAGGTTCATCCTGAGGAGGTATTCTGTAAAATTGATAAGGCATATAGAGTAAATTCTTGGATTGCTAAGCAAAGGCAACTGCCTAGAGATGTAGTGATTTATTTTATAGATAAAGAAATAAGAAATGATATTGTGCAAAAATCCTTTAATTCTATTCTACAACTGCATGGGAGAAAAATTTGGATATATAAAGAATTGCCGCCTAAGATGTTAAGAGATAGAAAGAAATTTGGACTTTTGGTGACTGAGTTAAAGAAACAAAATATTTCATTCAGGTGGGATGTCCCAGTGGGTATAATATTGAGATATCAAGGAGTAAGATATCAGTTAAATACTGTTGAAAAAGCGGAAGAATTTTACTACAAGGTCTTTAAAAAGCAAAATCAACAAGAGACAGAAATTCAAGAAAAGCAGAAGGAGATGGAAGTAATGAAGAAACAACAAGTTATAGAGGTTTCCACAGATGAGCCGCTTTCGGATTCTTTCTCAGAGGTCTCAGCTGGATTATTTAATATAAGAGAGGCGGTTCCGGACCCTAATGCAATGATGTATCAAGCCACAAATCAGCATGGAAGTCAATCAGTTGACATACAATTTACAGAACCAGAAAAATTTCAGCCACAAAAGCAAAACCAACGAGATCAAGTTATAAATCAGCATGAAAACCAAATAGTCGATACACAATCTACAGAAAGGAATTTAGGATGGAGATCCAACCCACAAAAAGTCAAGAAAAGAAGAAGTAGGTCCCACAAAAACAAAAACTTTTAAACTAAACAACAGTGTAATGCCAGCTACTTACGAGAGGACTGAATATACGAAAAGATAATGGGCAAAGTATTGGTTTTTTTATCCTGAGGAGAGTGACAGATCTCTGCAGTGCTGAAATCTTCGGGATGTGAAAAAGGTCTTAAATCAAATGGTTGGAAATATCTTGTTTGTTTTTTGGATTTCTTGATAAATATATTACGTGTATGCTGAGTTACATGGCAAGAGATTTACTGGATTGGGGCACGCAGAAGATCTGGTTGTTACCCTATTATGGTGGTTGGAATTAATAATCTAGATACAAGACACCTCTATAGACATTATATGGAATATAAATATAAAGTCACTCGGGTGGTTGTTGTGTTCTTTTTTTTTTCTTCTTGCAATATGAAGATATTTGTTACTGATGGGGGCAGATGGTGATTGAAGATACTGAGAATACTGTTATTAGGACGCGATGTTACCCTAACATGGGCGATGGAGTTTATCATCCAGTTGAAAGACATTACAGAAGATATTATATGGATTACAAGTCTAAAGTTTTTTTTCTTTTTAGGATTTTATTTACATAAGGGAATATTTTTCTAGTGGAGTGGGCAGAAGAATAAAGATATTAAGAACAATTATGGCAGTTTTGTAGGAAAGTGGGTGGAGATAGGTTAGGTTATTGATTGTTTAGTTTAAAAAAAAGGGATATTATGTTTAAATGTGAATATATGTAAAAGATTTGAGCTAAGAGACATAATGATGGGGGGGAAGGAAATGGGTAACTGAACTGAATAAATGTTAAATTAGGACTTATTGTATAGTCTTATAGTGGAAGTATGTTCTGAAATGTTATATCGTATGGGGGGTAGTAAAAGGGTAGATCATGAGTGGAAATCGTTAAATTGGGAGATATAACATTATTATGTTAAATTAGGAGTTATTAGATAATGTTATAATAGAATGTCACTTTGAAATGTATATTATAGTATAGGATAAGGGGGACATAATCGTTAAATTGGGAGATATAATAACATTATTATGTTAAATTAGGAGTTATTAGATAATGTTATAATAGAATGTCACTTTGAAATGTATATTATAGTATAGTATAAGGGGGATATGATAATTTTATTAGAAAGAAAGGGTCAGCATATGGAGATGGAGTAAGTGGATGGTAAAATATGATATAATCTGTTATGAATTTGGGTTTTATTATGAAGAAGTCAAAGGGGAAGGGGAGGGGGAGGGGGGTTAGGGTGGAGGGAGGGGGGAAAAAGGGGGAAAAATTTGTATTTGAAAAACCTTTTCAATTAAAAAAAAAAGTATCTTATTTCTTTTTCATATGGCCCGGTAATTATTCCCAGTAAAAAAGTTTCTGGCCTCATTTCTATTTGTTGATTTATAATTTCTTCTATTTGTGTTTTAATTGTTTGCCAAAATTGTTTTGCCTTCTGGCAGGACCACCACATGTGATATAAGTTCCTTTTTGATGTTTACATTTCCAACATAGCGGGGAGGTATTTGGAAACATCTTTGCCAATCTGGCGGGTGGGAGATGCCACCTATAAAACATTTTATACATATTTTCTTTATAGGGTACAAACATTGTTAGTTTGTAATTTATATTCCATAATTTCTCCCATTTATCTAATTCAATATTGTATCCAAAATGTTTGACCCAAATTATATTTTCTTTAACTACTTCTTCTTCCAATTTGTATCTTAATAAATAATTATAGGGGTTTTTTTTTAATCAATTTATCCTCTGTTCCATGAAGAATTTTATCTAATTCGTATGTTCCCTTTTGAAATCCAAATTGTGCCAAATCTGTCCTGTATCTAGATTTTATTTGCATATAGGGCCACCAATCAATGTCTGTACCCAATTCTTTCAATTCCTGTCTTGTTCTTAATTCCCCTTGATTATTCAAAAGATCTTTGTAAGTTTTCATTTTACCAATATCTAGAGCATTTGGGTAGATTTGTGCCTCCATAGTGGATAGCCATTCTGGAATTTTATCATAATGGTTCTTTTTTATCCCCTGCCATGTCTGTAGCAATGCTTCCCTGATCAAATGTCTTTGAAAATATTCGTGCTGTCTTCTTTTTCCCTCCCACAAGAAAGCATGCCATCCTCTTTAATCCATATCAAATATTTGGCAGGGGAAGAAAGCAAGGATCAAAATAAAACATTTACAAGACACGAGGGAGAGAGGAGGATTAGCACTCCCAGACTGGGAAACATATTGAAGACCCAAATTCACAGTTCCCTTCAAATACCTGAGAATCCTTTTTATACCCATCCAATGCAATTGTGTTGGTGCAGCAGTAAAGCGACTTAAGATGCTTACCACACAAGCTATGCCTGTTTTGGACCACTGTGACAGATATAACAAGCTCCCTATTGCAGACTGATATATCTCTTGATCACAACTGTCATTAGCTGAGCTGCTCTTAAAAGGAATTATGTTAGAGTTTGTAGCAATCCAACCAGCACACAAGTAAATAATTCAGCAGGATTCATTTATATAAGAAACTTCTTTATATATAGGTCAATTGGTTCATTGCCAAATAATGATCTTTTTCTATCTTCCATCCATGTAAATATAGTATTTTATATTTCTTGTTTTCACTGAAACAATGTATGTGTTGCAACTTTCCCAAGTTTCAGAGAAGTGAGATGAGAAGTGAAACAAATCATGTAGAAGGGTAGCTTGGCACTCAACTGCTTTGAAACTCATCAAATTTGGTACTCAATGTATTGTATTTTGACATGAAAATTTTGTCCTGATAATCATCGTTCATTTGGTACTCAACACACAAGCTAGATTTGTCACTGTTGGCTGCCTTGTGACTCACTACATTATTCATTATGGGAAAAATTGTTTGTTACTCATCTTTTTTGGTGCTCATCACGGCTCCTGGAACCAATTAATGATGAGTACTGAGGTACCACTGTATTATTTACTGGTCCTCAATTTGTGCCAATAAACTGAGTTTCCCTTGCCTGCTGCCGTCTAATGGTCATATTTGACTTTTTCTCTCACAACCCTACCCCATTTGCTCTCCAGGCAAGTCCCTTCAGAGTATTTCCCATGGATTTCCCCAGCCAAAACCTGAGACCCCAAATAAGGTTGACTGTTATGGTATGGATGTTAAGAGTGCTAGGAAGAGAAATTGCCAGATACTCTGCCTTGCAAGCCTTGCTCCTGTGAGTGAAATTTGGGAATATAAATATGAGCCAGGATAACATACTTTGCCTTAAGTACCCCTCACAGTCTTGAGAAGATTTGAGTGAAAATCAAAATGATTGATCCAGAGCTTTGTTATCAGCTGCAGAGGCCTTCAGGAAAGCCTTACCGGCTTTGCTGGCTGCAGAAGAAATGGGCTGGCAAGGCAAGTGTCGGGGTGTGCGAGGTCTGGCTGCAACTGTCCGAAGGTAAGTAGTAGGGCAGCTCCACCCCCCATCCCCACCCTAGCTTAATTTTAACCCTGGAGTTGGTGGGGTGTTAATTAGGGCTTATTTTGGGGGAAGGGCTTATATTGGGTACACATGTAAAAGTCAAGCTAGGACTTACTTTTGGGGTAGGTCATGTTTTTGAGGAAACACGGTATTTAGAAACAGTGACTGCTCTTATGGTCTTTCTAGGTCAGTGATGGCTAACCTTTTTGCTGTCGCGTGCCAAAAGCGTGGGGAGTATGGGGGGGTTGCACGCATGTGTGCCCACACCCATAATTCAATGCGCCCCGCCCCTCATGCATGCGCGACACCCCCCCATGTTCCCCCCGCTTTTGGCACGTGATGGCACAGTGAGCCCAGTAGGCCCATTTTTTTCAACCCCAGGCTCCAGAAGCTTTCTTGGAGCCTGGGGAGGGTGAAAACAGCCTTTCCCACCCCATCCGGAGACCCTCCGGAGGCTGGAAACAGCCCATTTCCCAACTTCCAGTGGGCCCAAGAGGCCCAAAATTCAGCTGGCCGGTGCATACATGCACGCTGGAGCTGAGCTAGGGCAACGCTCACGTGCCCACAGATATGGCTCCATGTGCCACCTGTGGCACACGTGCCATAGGTTCGCCATCACAGTTCTAAGTCATTTACTGATGACACCTATTATATTTACCAGTGCATTATCAAATGACACTAATCTCAGGAATTTCAGGAACCAACTTCTACTTGTTTGTTCTATCCACATGTTTTTTTATAAAAGTTTTTTATTTTATAGACAAACAAACATACAATACATAATCAATCAATCAGTGTATCATCTGAGTACATCTTTTGTGTCTTCTTCCTACTCCTCCACTTTTATCATATCTTAATATTATAATTTCATTTATTATAACATTTCTCTCACATTTCTTGCTTTTCTATTAATACATTTATCTATCTTCTTTCTCTTCTTCCTTCTTCGCTCATTTCATTACATTACCATATATATATATATATATATATATATATATATATATATATATATATATATATATATATTCTTTAACCAATGATAAAATTGCCTCTTACCTTAAAATATTCCGATTCCTCTCTTTCTTTAATTGTCAAAGTCAATCTATTCATTTCTGCACAATCCAATATTTTCTTAATTACTTCTCCCTCTGTAGGGATTTTCTCTGCTTTCCATCTTTGTGCAAATACTATCCTCACTGCGGTTATAATGTGCATAATCAAATATGTATTTTCTTTACTAAATTTCACTGGTAAGATACCCAATAGGAACAGTTCAGGTTTTAAATCCATATGTTGTTGTATCATTTCTTCTAACCATGTTTTAATTTTAATCCAATAATTTCTCACTTTTGGACATGTCCACCACATATGATAATACAATCCTGGTGTCTGATGGCATTTCCAACATTTAGCTGATTTATCTTTAAATGTTTTTGCCAATTTTTCAGTTGGCATGTGCCATCTGTAAAACATTTTGTATTGATTCTTCTTATATGCTGTGGAATTTATAATTCCTTTCCCATAGCTGCTGCTATTTATTTAACTCAATTGAATATCCAATTTTTTTTGCCCAAGCTATCATTGTTTCTTTTACTTGTTCTTCTTCTAATTCAATGGTAAGTAGGTAATTATATATATATTAATTATTTTTTCATCTGTTCCTGTATCTTATCCAGTTCTGTCATTTCTAAATAAAAACCATGTAGTCTTTTTCATATCTTGTTTGTATTTGAATATGAGTACAGTATATCTGTCCATCTCAATCCCTTGTTCTTCTATTTCTTGTTTCCCTTTCAATTCCCCCTTATCTGTTAATATATTCTTGTATCTAAGAATATTTTTAATATTAATAATATTTGAGTGTATTAACGCTTCCATTGTTGATAACCATGTTGGTATTTTCAAATAATATTTAACTCTGATCTTCTCCCACACTAGTAATAATGCATTTCTTACATAGAAAATAAGTATCTTGCATCTTGCTTCTGCCATATTATAAAAAGGCGTGCCATCCCAATTGTAAATCATGTCCTTCCAAATTTAATAGTCTTATATTTCTTAGTCCAATCCATTCTCTCATCCAAGTCAATGCTGCTGCCTGGTAGTATAGTTCCCAATTCGGCAGTTCAAATCCTCCACATAGTCTCACATCTTGTAACATTTTTATGTTGATTCTCACTTTCTTCCCTTGCCATATAAATTTCCTTACTATTTTGTTAAGCTGTTCAAAATATGTCTTTTCCACTTTTATCGGTATTGTCTGAAATAAAAACAATAGTCTCGGTAATATATTCATCTTAATTATCGCAATCTTTCCCATTAATGTTAACTGTACATTTTTCAATTTCTCCAAATCTTCCTCAATTTGTCTTTTTAATTTGTAATAGTTATCTTCTTTTATTGTTACACATCTTGAAGTTAAATGTATTCCTAAGGTGAAATCAGAGGAGGTGGAAGGAAGGAAGGAAGGAAGGAAGGAAGGAAGGAAGGAAGGAAGGAAGGAAGGAAGGAAGGAAGGAAGGAAGGAAGAGGCTACTGTACTACACTCCCATCATTCCTGAGTTGTGCTGTTAAAGAAATCCAGTGCCACCAGGGAGAAGTCAAATTGTGAAAGAATGATTAAAATTCCTCACAAAACCTCATTATTCAGGTTAAATTGCCATATTGGCACTTTGTGATAAATAAGTGGGTTTTGGGTTGCAGTTTGGGCACTCGGTCCCTAAAAGGTTCGCCATCACTGCCCTATACCATTCCAGGGAAGTGGCTATCCAGTCTCTACTTAATAGCCTCCACTGATGGAGACCCACAACTTCTAAAGGCAACCCATTCCACTGGATAATTGTTCTCATTGTTAGGAAATTTCTCCTTAATTCTAGGTTGCTTCACTCCTTGATTAATTTCTATCCATTGCTTCTTGTCTTGCCTTCTAATGCTTTTGAAAATAGGTTGACCCACTCTTCTTTGTGGCAGCCCCTCAAATATTGGAACACTCTGAGTCCTTCTTTCCACTAGACTAGACATACCCAATTCCTGCAGCCTTTCTTCATATGTTTTAGCCCCCTAATCAGCTTTGTGGCTGTTGTCTACACTTTTTCAGAGTGTCAACATCTTTTTTATATTGTAGTGACCAGAACTGGATGCAGTATTCCAAGTGTGATCTTACTAAGGCCTTATAAACCGGTACTAACACTTCGCATGATCTTGATTCTAACCCTCTGTTAATGCAGCCTAGGACTGCATTGGCTTTTTTGGCAGCCGCACACAAATATGGCTCATATTTAAGTAATTGTCTAGTAGGACTCCAGTTTTTACTGCCGCTTGATAATATATGTTCTTTCCTAAAATATGGCCCCCACCATTGGCCATTGTTTTTCCCCCTCTCCCAAGGTCGTTGTGGTTACTGGCTGTATTAGGAGGCAGAGCATTTTTTATGTGCAACCTTAGACTTTTTTGTGTCAGAATGTCCTCTGCAGATATCCCAGGGGCAAAAAGTCAGGAGTCTCCTAAGATCCAACTACTGATGTCCACAGATGAAAGGCAGCCTATTTTCATCATGGTCCCTCAGAATCAAAAGCTGAGCTTGCAGCAAAAAGGAGAGTGAGGGGATTTTTGATTAATACGTATACAAAGTTTTTATGGGGTTTTAGGAAGGGGTGGGAAGAACCTGGGGGGGTCTGTAGAACCACAGAGTGGCAGAGTGGGTCTGAGGGTCATGGCGGGAGGAGAGAGGGAGGGGGTTAGATAGGGAGTCGGGGGATGAGACAAAGGGCCATTCCATCAAAACAGTGAGTGGGAGGGGCAGATATGGCGGGCGCAGGGGGCCGTATCATGTACGGGGAGTACGCACTTGCTGGTTGCAAGCAATGGCATGCTCCGGCCCCCAAGGCGCTTCTTGTATTCCAGGTTGTGCAGAGTCTTAGGGCCCAGGCCTTCGGTTGTTGTTGTGCAATGCCAGGTCTGCGACTAATAAAGCCCCTCTCATTCATGATTTAGTTCAAGAGGGGGATGCAGACCTGGCTGGGATCATGGAGACCATCATGGAGATGTGCCCATCAGACTTCCACGCATTTCATCAGCCGAGGGCCCAGGGGTGGGGCGGAGGGGTAGTGGTGATTATTAAAGAAAGTCTTAGTCCAAGGGAGGCCACTGTTCCTCAGATAGCTGGCTGTGAGTCCCTCTTTGTGAAGTGGGGTCATGGGGTGCAGAAGGGTTTGCTGACCACGTACCTGGCTCCCTGCTGCGTGGCAGCTGCCCTGCCTGAGCTGCTCAACGTAATAGCCGGGTTGGCGGTGGATACCCCCAGGCTTATGGTCATGGGGGATTTCAACCTGCCATCCGTCAGTGAAACGTCGGAAGTGGCTCGGGAGTTCATGGCTTCCATGATGGCCATGGACCTGACCCAGTTAGTTCATGACCCTACCCACATAGGGGGACACATACTAGACTTGATTTTTGTCTCTGGTCAGTGGCTGAATGATCTCACAATAGGGGATCTAGTCATCAAGCCCTTGTCATGGACAGATCATTCACTCCTTCAGCTGGACTTTCGTACCACTCCCCCTCGCCGCAGGGAGATGGAACCGACCAGGTGGTTCCATCCCAGGTGCCTGATGGACCCCGAGAGGTTCCTGATGGAGCTTGGGCCATTCCCAGAGGCTCCCACAGCTCGGCTGAGGAGCTGGCAGCCGCCTGCGATAGGGCAGCCACTGGAGCCTTGGACCGCGTCGCGCCTTTGCGGCCTCTGACCCAGTGCCGTTCTCAGTTGGCTCCTTGGTTCTCCGAGGAGCTGAGAGAGATGAAGCACCAGAAAAGATGCCTAGAGAGCGATTGGAGGACCAGCCGTGCCGAATCAAGACCTACCTAGTGGCAATAAGAGTGGTGAAATCTAACTATTTTTCCACTCTTATTGCATCTGCAGAGAACCGCCCAGCCGCCCTGTTCAGGGTGACCCACTCTTTACTCCAGGTGGGAGCTAATTATTGTCCTGTCTCCAACCTTCGCTTCACGGCAAAGGTTGTTGAGAGTGTGGTGGTGAGGCAACTTCCTCGATTCCTGGATGAAGCTGTCTATCTAGATCCGTGCCAGTCGGGCTTCAGGGCGGGTTACAGCATGGAAATGGCATTGATCGCATTGGTTGATGATCTCTGGAGGGCTCAGGACAGGGGTTGCTCCTCTGTTCTGGTCCTCCTAGACCTCTCAGCGGCTTTTGATACCATCGATCATGGTATCATGCTGCGTCGGCTAGAGGGGTTGGGAGTGGGGGGCACCATTTTACAGTGGTTTTCCTTCTTCCTCTCTGACCCTATGCAGTCTGTGTTGACGGAAGGGCAGAGGTCGACCTCGAGGTTCCTCACTTGTGGGGTGCCACAGGGATCGGTTCTCTCGCCCTTCCTGTTTAACATTTATGTGAAGCCGCTGGGCGAGATCATCCGTGGCTTTGGGGTGAAGTGTCAACTGTATGCCGATGACTCACAGTTGTACATTTCAACCCCAGGCCACCCCAATGATGCCCTTGGCGTGATGTCCCGTTGCCTGGAGGCCGTGCGGATCTGGATGGGGAGGAACAGGCTCAGACTCAACCCTTCCAAGACTGAGTGGCTGTGGTTTCTGGCGTCCCAATATAGCCAGCTCACACCATCGCTGACTATTGGGGATGAGATCTTACCCCCCTCAGAGAGGGCTCGCAACTTGGGCGTCCTCCTGGACTCACGGCTGTCTTTGGATGATCATATGATGGCCGTGGCCAGGGAGGCTTTTTATCAGGTTCGCCTGATTTTCCAGTTGCGCCCCTTTCTGGATCGAGATGCCTTGCACACAGTCACTCATGCCCTCGTCACTTCCCATCTGGACTATTGTAACGCTCTCTACATGGGGCTCCCCTTGAGGAGCACCCAGAGGCTCCAACTGGTCCAGAATGCGGCCGCGCGAGTAATAATGGGGGTGACCCATTGCTCCCATGTAACCCCCCTCTTGCATGAGCTGCACTGCCTCCCAGTGGTCTTCTGGGTGCACTTCAAGGTGTTGGTTACCATCTTTAAAACGCTCCATGGCTTAGGATCTGGCTATCTACAAGACCGCATTCTGCCACCGATTGCCTCCCACCGACCAATACTCTCCCACAGAGAGGGCCTTCTCAGGGTGCCATCAGCCAAACAATGTATATTGGCGACCCCCAGGGGGAGAGCCTTCTCTGTGGGGCCCTTGCCCTCTGGAATGAATTACCTCCAGACATACGAAGGATCCCCGACCTCCGCGCCTTCCGTCGTGCAGTGAAGACCCTGTTATTCCAGCAAGCCCCTCTGATGGGATAAATGATTTTAATTTGGTTTTAATGGGGTTTTAAAATTGGTTTTAAAATGAGAGTTTTAAATTCGGCCTATGATTTAATTATTTTAATCTGCTTTTAAATTCTATTTTGTACATTGTTTTTATTACGGCTGTTCACCACCCTGAGTCCTTCGGGAGAAGGGCAGTATATAAATAAAATAAAATAAATAAATAAATAAACTCAGATGTTAACTGATTTAGATGGCAACGAGTCATATTATCAAATGGAAGACTTGTGGTGGCTCTGATCTCTGATAGACATAGCCCTCAGATTTTGAAGTGGCCTCTGATAAGAATATTTTGATTATTTTTTGAAAGATATAAATCACTTCTAACCATTTCCTTCTTTTTTTGCAAATGCACACAGCGTATGCAATATCCCTATACAAATGCAAACCAAATATTAGCTAAGATTTTTCTTGTTACTATCTTCTACTTCTCTAGTTTCTGCTTTATAAATTATATGCTATACTCCATTCCATATTATATTTAGTTAACAACAATACCATGATTTTAGGAACAAACTGTGCAGGCGGTGTGGTTGGGGTTTCTCGTACACTGAAGTAACTGTGCCGGCCTGTTGTAAAACAGTAATAAAATATACATATAAATCCACATATACCATGGCAAATTTAATAAATAAAATAAAATAAATAAATATGGCAGGTCTACATCCATCCAGAAGATGTATAGATCTAATTTATCAATGTATATGTAATAGTAGAAGAGTTTCTAGTTATTGATATAAGTAGAATTAAACCTTCATAAACTGTGTTCAGTAAGAGTGCCTAAATAACACTTTAGGCACCCTTACTGAACACAGTTTATGAAAGTTTAATTTTGTCAAAATTTCCACTTTAATAGACAAAGAGCAAACAAGAAACAAAGAAAAAATACAGAACAATCAGGAAAACCTACTACTTTGCATAAGAAAAATAATTCAAACTACTTTTGAATGTAGCATTAAGCCTTCACCAAAGACATAAAATTAATTACCATATTTTTTGCACTATAAGACATTCCAGACCATAAGATGCACCTAGCTCTTGGGGAGGAAAACAAGAAAAAAATATCTGCCTCTGCCTCCCATCGATATTCATCTGGCTAGTGTCCTTGCAGCAAACAGCAAACATCCTGGTCAGCTTCAGCATGTTATGGCAGCCTGATTTAGCACTAGCAGTTGATTGGTGGCTGGATAGGCCTCCCAGAATACCGCCAATCAGCTGTTCCAGGCTGCGGGGATTGCTGCCGCCTATCACCGCCTCCGTGCATCATGTTTTCAGCCTCCGTGCATACTGTTTTAAGCCTGTTCCAGGCAGTGGGGATCACCTCTGCCTATTGCTGGCAATTGGCGGTGATAGGCGGCAATCAGTGGCAGTGGCAATTCCTTTCTGCCTGGAATGGGCTGAAAATGGGATACACAGAAGCCAAAAACAAGGTGTGCAGAGGCCAAAAATGGTGTGCATGGAGGCCAAAAATGGGGCATGCAGAGGCTGAAAATGGGGCATGTGGAGGCCGAAAACGGCCGAAGGGTGCGTGCTGGCAGGTGGGCAGGGTTTCAGCAACATTCATTTTATAAGACGTACAGACATTTCCACCCACTTTTTTCGGGGGGGAAGTGTATCTTATAGACTGAAAAATATGGTATGTCTTTCCATCACATCAATAGAGAGTTCACTGCATACAAGGTTTAGTTTGGGGTCACACTATCTTTGAATGATTTGTATGAATAGTGATTTATTTGGCTGTCCCTTTCCTCCCAAATCATCCTTTTATTCTTTATGTGATTGGAAGCCTCTAGTTTGAGGCACATTGTTCAAAAATACATTTGAATCTTTAATTTTTGATCTTGATAACGCCAGTTTAATAAACTGATGAAAAAGCTGTTTACAAAAGCTCTGATTCTCAATCTATATTTTGCTTATCTGATTCTGCATATGTTCACATTATAACTATATAATGGAATCATTTTTATAAGTTTTATTGTAACCTCTGGAAAGGTTGACTTATGAGGAGGGAGCCATGGATATAACCTTTATCAATTCATTCCTTTTCTTTTATTATATTAACTCTAGTTTAAACAGTATCCTTAAAAATTACAATGATTGATACTTGATTAAAATAACAATAATATCTATTAAGTGATAAGGCAGAAATTGTTTTTGTTGAGGTTTTTGAAGATGATAATGTCGCATTATTTCTGTAATTTTTATTATTCTGCTGCACAGAAATTACCTGTAATTGTCTTCGCAGGAGACACTTATATTTCGGTTTTCCAAGATCTCTCTCAATTGTGCAATGGAATGTCCTGTGCAAGATTCCCTGGTAATAGAAACCCATCACATGTTAGTTCCAGATATATATTGTCTCTGTGCTAAATCCTTCCAGAAAATAAAAACGTGATGCCTGATTCCTGAATAAATATTTTTCTAATAGTTTAAAAATCACTCTAGTGTTTTCAAGGTAACCTCAGTCCTAAACACCCAAATCAGCATAATCAGTCTTGCCCCCAGCATCCACCATTTAAGCAGACCAAAAGAGGCATCAGTACACAGAGGATTTTTTTTTTTATAGCAAGCTTTTTTTTTTCTTCTTATACCACATTGCACACATAGATAGCATATTTGGAAGGGGTTTCGCAGTATCATCATTACAATTAAAGAAAATGTAAAATCAGGCTCGTCTGGGGGATGGGGGAGGGAGGGTCGAGATCCAAAACAAGAAACAGGAAAAACTAAAGAGCAATGCGTGAAAAAACTATAGATCCCAAACGCCATCACTCTGCTAAACAAATAATTCCCTCAACACTGTGAAACTATTTACTAAAACTGCACTATTAATCTTCTCATCGTTCCCATCACCCATCTCCTTCCACTTATGACTGTATGACTTTAACTTTGTTGCTTGTATCCTTACAATTTATATTGCTTATTTGTACCCTATGACTGTCATTAAGTGTTGTACCTTATGATTCTTGATGAACATATCTTTTCTTTTATGTATACCGAGAGCATATGCACCAAGACAAATTCCTTGTGTGTCCAATCACACTTGGCCAATAAAAAATTCTATTCTATTCTATTCTATTCTATTCTATTCTATTCTATTCTATTCTATTCTATTCTATTCTATTCTAATAACAAAGGGCCCCCCAGAAGTTTTATACAATTTCAGAATACAAAAGAGGTTGCTGTAAATATGCTTTAGATTCTCCCTCTGTGTCTTTTTTTTGAAGGTTCACCTTTTCCTCATTACTCTATTTTTGTTTTTTCCATGCTGCCCTCTTTTCTAAGCCACCTCCCTTTCTCTTGCTTTGCATGGAGAAAGCATGAAATGGGATTTTTGCATGTGAAATTGGTGTATACAAGCAGTCTGATTGCAGTCTGACTGCAGTTTGCAAATGTGAGTATGTTGATGGTAAAAGCTGGTGTGAATGTACTTTGATTCCCTTTCGTAGAAAGAAACAGTAAGTTGCAAGGTGTTTGTTGTTGTTGTTGTAAAGTAAGAGGAAAGGCAATAGCAAGTGTTTGCAAGGAAAAGAAATAAAGAAACTTATTTTGTCAAAAGTATGCTGAGTGGAGAAAGGGGATGAGATTTCTGTGTAGTCTTTTAAATTTTTTCCTGTCCTCACTGGTTATTAATTTGAGGATTTTTTGCCTTGAAAGAGCGAGAGAAGCAGGAAAGGAGGGAATGCAGTTTTTCTGCTCATTTTAACCATTTTTCTCCCCCCCCCCCCCGCCAAACCTGTCTGAGAAAGGCAGGGCAAATGGGTGACCTGCTCTTGCAGCCTGGCCTTTCACTGTTTTTTTCTCTTTCATCTGCATATAAAAGCTATGCGGATATATTTTCTTTTCTGCTCTGAATACAATTTTGATTTTTTTTTCTGGAAATGTTTGAGGTTTCTTTCTTTTTTTTAATATAAAAAGTTTTTTATTAATAATACAAAATTTAAAAAACATTGGACATAGATATGACATCACTGGTTCCATACATATTCTGTCACTTTACAATAATATTAGTAGTCATATAAACATATAGTTCTTAAGCTTTGTTTTTATTTATTTATTTATTTATTTATTTTATTGAATTTGTATACCGTCCTACTCCCGAAGGACTCAGGGCGGTGAACAGCCATAGAATAAAACATATAAATACAAAATTTAAAATAGAATAAAATGAATTAAATAATTTGGCTGCATTTAAAACCCCAATAATTTAAAACCAAATTTAAAATTTCCATTTAAAAAGGGGAAAAAACTTAGGTCAGGCCAGCTTGATGAAATAAAAAAGTGTTGGGCGCGCGACGGAAGGTACACAGATCTGGGATCCTCTGTATCTCGGGGGGGAGCTCGTTCCAGATAGTAGGTGCCCCCACAGAGAAGGCTCTCCCCTTGGGGGCCGCCAGTCAACATTGTTTGGCTGACAGCACTCGGAGGAGCCCCTCTCTATGGGAGCATACTGGTCAGTGGGAGGGTATTGGTGGTAGCAGGCGGTCCCGTAAATAACCAGGTCCTAAGCCATGGAGCGCTCTAAAGGTGATAACCAAAACCTTGAAGCGCAATCGGAAGACCCCCGGGAGCCAGTGCAGCTCACGCAGGAGAGGCGTTACATGGGAGCGCCATGTTGCTCCCGTCACCACCTGCGTGGCCGCACTCTGCGCCCTTTGGAGCCTCCGAGTGCTCCTCAAGGGGAGCCCCATGTAGAGAGTGTTACAATAGTCCAGACGGGAGGTGACAAGGGCATGAGTGACCGTGCATAAGGAGTCCCGATCTAGAAAGGGACGCAACTGGCGGATCAGGCAAACCTGATGAAAAATCCTCCCGGTCACGGCCATCAAGTGCTCTTCTAAAGACACCCAAGTTGCGAGCCCTTTCCGTGGGGGCCAATGATTCGCCCCAAATAGTCAGCGATGGCACTAGCTGACTATATCGGGACATCGGAAACCACAGCCACTCAGTCTTGGATGGGTTGAGCCTGAGCCTGTTTCTCCCCATCCAGATCCGTACGGCCTCCAGGCACCGGGACATCACTTCAAGGGCATTGTTGGGGTGGTCTGGGGTGGAGATGTACAGCTGGGTGTCATCAGCATACTGGTGGTACTCCACCCCGAAACCACGGATGATCTCGCCCAGCAGCTTTACATAAACGTTGAACAAAAGGGGCAAGAGGACCGATCCTTGTGGCACCCCACATATAAGGGGCCTCGGGGTCGACATCTGCCCCCCTGTCAACACAGACTGTGACCAGTTGGAGAGAAAGGAGGAGAACCACCGTAGTACAGTGCCTCCCACCCCCAACTCTTCCAACCGGTGCAGCATGATACCATGGTCGATGGTATCAAAAGCCGCTGAGAGATCTAACAGGACCAGGACAGAGGAGCACCCCCTGTCCCGAGCCCTCCAGAGATCATCCACCAACGCAACCAATGCCATTTCCATGCTGTACCCAGGCCTGAAGCCCGACTGGAATGGATCTAGATAAGCTGATTCATCCAGGTACTGAGGAAGCTGTCGTGCTACCACACTCTCAAAAATCTTCGCAACAAAGCGAAGGTTGGAGACTGGACGATAATTAGCCAACAGTGCCAGGTCCAGGGAAGGCTTCTTGAGGAGAGGCCTCACTCAAGGAAGCATTAATAATCTCCTGGAGCCAGCCTCATGTAACCTCCCGGGAGGCCAGCACCAACCAGGAGGGACACCGGTCCAATAAACATGTGGTCGCGTTCAGTCTGCCCAGTATCCTGTCCGCGTCTTCGGGAGTCACAAATTCAAACTCTCCCCAGATAATATTCTCAAGACCTGCCTCCATCATCCCCCCTGAATCTACCCAGTCAGAGTCCAAATGTTCCCGAATCTGAGCGATTTTGTCATACAGATACTGTACAAAGTCCTCGGTGCTACCCTCCAAAGGGTCCTCCAGCACTTTCTGGTGGAGCAGGGAGCGGGTCACCTTAAACAGGGCAGCTGGGCAATTATCAGATGATGCAATAAGAGCGGAAAAATAATTGTATTTTGCCGCTTTTATCGCCACCAGTTAGGTCTTAATATGAGACCTTACCAGTGTTCAGTTGGATTCAGAATGGCTGGCCCTCCAACTGCTCTCCAGGCATCTTTTCCAGTGCTTCATCTCCCTCAGCTCCTCGGTGAACCAAGGAGCCAGGTGAGACTGGCGCCGGGTCAGAGGCCGCAAAAGCACGACCCGGTCCAAAGCTCCAGCGGCCGCCCTATCCCAGGCGGCCACTAGGTCTTCAGTTGAGCCATGAGCCAGAGCCTCAGGAAATGGCCCAAGCTCCGTCTGGAACCTATCCGGATCCATCAGGCACCTGGGACGGAACCACCTCATCAGTCCCTGTGGTTGGGTGTGGAGGTTCAAAGGTCAAAGCGAAGGAGGGAGTGATCCGACCATGACAAGAACTTGATCACTATATCCCCTATCTCAAAATCACTCAACCACTGACCAGAGACAAAAACCAAGTCCAGTGTCTTTCCCCCCGTGTGAGTAGGGCCATGAACTAACTGGGTCAGATCCATTGCTGTCATGGAAGCCATGAACTCCCGAGCCACCTCAGACGCCTCACCGACAGATGGCAGGTTAAAATCCCCCATAACCATAAGCCTGGGGGTATCAACTGCCACTGTGGCTATAACATTGAGCAGCTCGGGCAGGGCCACCGCCACGTGGCAGGAAGCCAGGTACGTAACCAACAAGCCCATCTGCACCCCATGACCCCACTTCACAAGGAGGGACTCACATCCGGCCGTCTGAGGAATAGTGGCCTCCCTCGGACCAAGACCTTCTTTAATAACAACCACCACCCCCTCCCCTCCCCTGTGACATCAGCTGATGAAATGCGCGAATAATGTTATTCCATCTGAAGATCCCAAAAGAAGCTGTGGGACTTTGCACCCTACAAGATGTGTTGGTTCTGTGATTGTAATTGTTTCACTGAATATTGTTGTTGTTACCATTGTTGTGATCATGGACCAGTATGTGCTTGTGAAGAACCTTGTGATATAGTAATAGTGGAAGACTTGGTAGATTAAATGTGTAAGAATTGGAGCATTTAACCTGATCAACCTGCCTTGTACACAGTAGTTCTAGGAAATAGCGATATCATAATCCCTGAAGATATAGGATGTTTTGATTTAATGCAATGGTTATAATTTTCTTTTTTTTAATTTTTAATTTTTTATTATAACATAAAATGACAAGACATACAACATTTATATATATACTCTCTTAACAGCTATTTCGTGATGATCTTCTAGTATTTACATTTTCTCCCTTTTCCCTTTATATTATTCCAGTTTCTTCTTGTCCCCTCTCTTTTAATTACAGTGTATTTATTAAGACGCCTATTAACTTTATATTTTCTATACATTGACATATTCATTCTTTCCTTTTTTACATTTCACCCCTATTTTTCTTCTCCATTATTCCTATTCCTATTCTCCAGCCACTTATACCATTTGTGCCAGATTATATAATATTCCGTATCCTCTTTTTCTTTAAGCTCTTTTGTTAATTTATCCATCTCGGCACACTCTAAGATTTTTTTTATCAACTCTTCTTCTGTTGGTATATTTTCTTTTTTCCAATTTTGTGCGTATACTATACGGGCAGCTGTTATAATGTATAAGATCAAATATTTTATTTCCTTGGAGTATTTTTCCGTAAATATCCCTAATAAGAATGTCTCTGGTTTTCTGCTCATAGGTTGTTCTATTATTTTCTCTAGCCATTCTTTAATTTTAACCCAGAACTCTTTGCAACTGGACATGTCCACCAAAGGTGGTAGTATGTTCCATAGCTCTTCTTACATTTCCAACACACTGGAGATTTACTCAGAAACATCTTTGCAAGTATGTAGATGCCATGTATGAAACATCATCAACTGATTTTCCTTGTATGCCGTGGACATTGTTAGTTTTGTATTTATTTGCCACATTTTTCCCATTTCTCCAATTCTATTGTGTGGTTAAAGTTTTTTGCCCATTTAATCATTGTATCCTTAACTATTTCTTCTTCCATTTTATATTGCAGCAAAAAATTGTATATTCTACTGATTAATTTCTCCTCCGTCCCTTGTATAATTTTATCCAATTCATTTTGTTCAGTGTGTATTGCATTTAATTTTGTGTCTTCTTTATATTTTGACCGAATTTGCGTATATGTCCCCCAATCGATTTCTCTATTTAGATCTTGTTCCAAATCCTCTTTTGTTTTCAGATTTCCTTGTTCTTTTAATATATTTCTATATCTTATTATCTTGTCCCACTCAGTTAAATTTGGATATTTTAATGTTTCTGTAGGTGAAATCCAAATTGGTATTTTTGTGTAATTTTTTTTTTAATCTTGATCCAAATTTGTAGCAATGCTTTCCTTAGTATGTGTCTTCTAAAGTAGCCATATATTTTATTTTTTCGTCCCAAAGGAATGCATGCCATCCCACTTGCAAGTTGTGCCCTTCAATCACTAATGTTCTTTTGTCCCTTAACTCCATCCATTCTTTCAGCCAGGTTATACAAGATGCTTGATAATATATTTCCCAATCTGGGAGTGCTACTCCTCCTCTATCTTTTGTGTTTTGCAATGTTTTTAATCTAATTCTCGGTCTTTTTCCTTGCCATATAAATTTGGTAATTGTTCTATTTAATGTTTCAAAGAAAGTCTTCTCAAATTTTACTGGTATAACTTGGAAGAGAAATAGTATTTTGGGCAAAATATTCATTTTGATCATAGCGATCCTTCCCATAAATGAAATTTGTAAATTTTTCCAATTATCTAAATCTTTTTTAATTTGCAGTAGTAATTTGTCATAATTGTCTTCCTTAATTGAGGAGCATCTTGCAGTAAGCCAAATCCCTAGTATATTATTAGTATTTTATTTTCTTGGTTATTTGAATTTTTGTACTGCATTCTAATTCCTTCTCTTGTATCTTTGTAAGATTTTTAGTTAATAATTTAGAATTATTTTTATTAATTTTAAGTCCCGCTACTTCGCCAAATTCTTCTTCTTCTTCTTTTTTTTTTTATCAATTTTGGGCCTGATTCTAATGGTTCCTCCATTATAAACACCAGATCATCAGCAAAAGCCTGAAGCTTATATTCTTCTGTCTTTATCTTTAACCCTTTTATTTCTCGATCCTCTCTAATTCTCTTCAAAAGTGTTTCTAAAGTTCATATAAATAGAAGTGGAGAAAGTGGGCATCCTTGTCTCACCCCTTTTGTTATATCGAATTTCCCTGTCATATCTTCATTCATGATTACCCTCGCCGTTTGTTTTGTGTAAATTTTTCCAATCATATTTTCAAATTTAGTCCCAAATTCCATAAGTTTCAATTGATTTCCAGTTCATATTCAATAAATTCAATAAATTTCAGTTCAATAAATTTCCAGTTCATATTATCAAATGCTTTGGGCATCAAGGAAAACCAGTGAAGCTTGTTTTTCCAGATGTACTTCATAAAACTCTAGGGTATTTATTATTGTTCTCGCATTGTTTTTAATTGGTCGACCTGGCAGGAAACCATTTTGATCTGAATGTATATGTTTGTTCAAGATTTTTTTTGTTCTTTCAGCTATGATTGACATAAATATCTTGTAATCAGTATTTAACAATGATATTGGTCTGTAGTTCTATATTTGTTAATGATCTGTATCCTCTTTGGGAATAAGGGTGATTATTGCTTCTGTCCATGTTTTAGGTATATTTGCCTGTTCTAGAGCCTCATTGAATATTTCCAACATCATCCCCCCCAGCATTTCTTGAGTGTTTTTATATAACTCTACTGGGAGTCCGTCCGGGCCTGGTGTTTTTTTCTTTTTTTTGTTTTTTCATTGCCATATCAAATTCTGTTTCAGTTATCGGTCTATTTAGTATTTCTTGTTGTTCCTCCACAATTTTACACAAGTTTGTTCCCTCTATATAGTCTTTAACTTTTTCTTCTGCTATCTCTTCCTGACAGATTTGAGAAAAACTTTTGTATAATTTCCTTTTTGTCCTCCCTTTTGTGTTGGGTTATTCCATTTTCATCTTTCAATTGATATATCATTCTTTTATCTTTTTCTTTTTTTAATTTATAGGCCAACCATCTACCCATTTTATTCGCATGTTCAAAAATTTTTTGTTTTGACATCTTTATTTTCTGCACTATTTCCTTTTGGATTGTTAAATTTATTTTATGTCTAACTATATTCCATTCCTCTTTTATTTTTTTTATTTTGGGGATCTTCCTGTAATTTTCTTTCTAACTTTTTAAGTTCTTCCTGTACTTTTTCTTGTTGACATTTCCTTTGTTTCTTCTTCCTTACGTTATAAGCCATTGTCAGTCCACAGATGTATGCCTTTAGCATGTCCCAAAGGTTTTGTATTGATGTATCTTTTTTTTAATTCACCCTAAAGAATATCTTCAACTCCTTTTCCAATATCTGTTTGTATTCTTTGTCTTTGCATATATTTTGATTCAATGTCCATCTTTTAGATCTTTTTGTCCTTTCCATTTTATAGTTATTGGGTTATGGTCTGCCCACTCGTTTACTCCTATTTCTACTTCTTCCACTCCTGTCCATATTTCCACTGTCATCCAAACCATATCAATCCTGGACCAGGATTGAGTGGGTGTGAATAAAATGTATATTGGCTCTCTTCATATGCATTTTTCTCCATACATCTCGCAATTTTAGTTCTGTTGTCATATTCAAGAATTCTTTTGGTAATATATCTTTCTTTTTTTATTTTTTTTATTACTCTTGTAATCTTTTTTGATATCCACTATTGTGTTATAGTCCCCAATTAAACAAATATTATCATATCCTAGTTCTATTATTTTACTGTACATTTTTTAAAAAAATTCATGTTGATTTTTATTGGGAGCATATATTACTATTAATAACAGTTGTTTTTGTTCGATTTCTAATTCTACTATTAACATTATTTATTTATTTATTTATTTATTTATTTATTTATTTATTTATTTATTTATTTATTTATTTATTTATTTATTTATTGGTTTGATTTATATGCCGCCCTTCTCTGGAGACTCAGGGTGGCTTACAATGCATTAAGCAATAGCCTTCATACTTTTGTATATACCTGCTTAGTAGGGCTTTCGGCCCCCCCTAAGCGGTGTTTTTTTTATATACAAAGTCAGCTTATTGCCCCCACAATCCGGGTCCTCATTTTACCTACCTCGGAAGGATGGAAGGCTGAGTCAACCTTGAGCCTGGTGAGATTTGAACTCGCAGTAATTGCAGGCAGCTGGCAGCTAAGTGCTACTTAACAGCACTTTAGTCCGCTGCACCACCAAGGCTCTTGACATTCTACCTTCTTCGTCTGAATGAATTAATTTTGATTTTATTCTTTCTTTTACATATATAGAAATTCCTCTTTTTTTCTTTTGTATTAGTGATGTATATAGTCTTCCTAATTTTGGGTTCTCTAATAGTTTCTGGTATCCTTTTTTAATGTGTGCCTCTTGAAGGCATATTGTGTCCGTTTCAAGTTTTTTTAATTTAGTAAAAATTTGTGTTCTTTTTTTTGGTGCATTCAAACCATTTATGTTCACAGAGAAGAGATTTATTGCCTCTGCCATTTCTTACTGAAGTTGGTTTTTGGTGTTTCTTGTCTCTCTTTTTATTCTCCCTCTTGCTCCCTCTTTTTCTTCTCGTTCTTTGTCCTGTATTTTTCTTATTTCTCTTTCTCTTTCCATTTCTTCTATTTGATCTTCCTCCTGGCTTTTGCTCTCTGATTCTTCCTTGATTTCTTGTTCTTCTTCCTGTGAAAGACAACGTTTATAAAATTCTTGTGCTTTCTCTACCGTGCCCACTCTGTATTTTCTGTCTTGCCATGTAATAAGTATGTCATGTGGTATTAATCATCTAAACATCACTTTATATTTGGTCAGTTGAGTTGTCAAAAATTGGTATTGTTGTCGTTGATTCCGGATTCTTCGTGGTATCTGCTTCAAAATTATAATTTCTTTACCTTCGTATGTTAATGTTTCTTCTCTTGATTTCTTATAAATTTCATCTCTCACTGTTTTTTTTGTAAATCTTATGGGTACTTCCCTTGCCAGCCTGTGTCTTCATATATAGTTGGTGTGCACACGGTAAATTTCGTCTATCTGTCCCCTTATTGTTTCTTTGTGTTAATTCTGCCAAAATTTCTGCCATTTTTTCGCCCAAATCCTCCTCTTTCTCTTCCACGATATTTTGGAACCGTAGGAAATATGAAGCTTTCTCCATTTCTAAGAACGCAATTGAGTCTGACAGCTCCTTATTTAGTTGTAATGACTTCTGTTCCACCATTTCTATTTTGACATCTATTTGGTCCATTTTTGTTTCCATTTTTTTTATTCTTTGGTCATTCTCCAACATTGCTTGTTGTATGGTCTCTATTTTATCGTTCATATTTTTAATATCTTCTTTTACCTCTCCTATTTCATTCTTAATTTCTTTAAGAATACTTTTGCCTCTTCATGATTATCAGCAATTTTCTCTTGTGTTTTCATTAATGTTTCCTGTATCATCTGCACCATACTCTGCATATTGTTTGCTGTCAAATCTGTTTTCTCTTTTTCTTTCCCCAACATGTTTTCTATTGTTCTTTGGTTTGATGGGGAGACAGCTATTGGAGTGGGAATTGTAGCTGGTTTTTTCCCTGTTTTAACTACTGTTGCCGTGTTTGACATTTTTAAGCCTCGGGTAAAATTTTTCCACAATATCATATAACCAATACTCTCTAATTATGTTTATATATGTATCTCTGTAATTCCTATTTACTATATCCACAGTCTTCCAACACAGTCTCTCTTAGTATCTTTATCTCTCATAACAGTAATTAATGTTTTTTTCCCCGTCCACTTACTTGTATTTTTGTATTTATATTTCCGTTATTATAATTGCACAGTTTATATTTATATTGTCACTCACTAATCAGTTATTAATCCTTAAATGTTTTTTTTTCCAATATTGTAAGTCCCTTAGAATATTTTCCAATATATTTTCCCCTCTCTTCTTTTCTTCTGGCACTCTCTCCACTTCTTTTTATTTTTAAGTTCTTATCTCTGTTCCAGTTATCCTCTCAGGCTATTTAAATCCACCTTATGGGATCTTTCTTCTTTCGCACTAACATCTTCTCCAATTCATCTCTTCATTCTGCGCTCTGTTTTCTTTTAGTTGCCGCCTTTCCTTCTCTGTTAGGATATGGTTTGAGCCTAACAAGTTGTCCAGGCAATATATGTGTACTATAACTTTAATCTGTAAATGTATTATGTGACTTTAATGCTGAGTCATGCTGTAATTAGGTAATCACTGGTTGTGAGAGTATTTAAGCAAGGTATTGTAACGTGTTCAGTTGCTGCTATGATATGCTGCCATTGTGTATGAAGCTGATGTGATATGCTATCAGAGTATGATAAGCTACCATAGTGTGTGTGGAGTTGCAACCATTGTGTAATCATCATTGGATGGATCTGTTACCATCATGGTTTGTGAACCAGAGTGAGTTTGTTATTCTAACCAACTAATGTTTATTTGGTAAGAAGATATCTGTAACTACTGGACTTATTTTCCTGGCAAAGACTTAGAATTTGTTTAAAGACTATGAGACTGTTTTTTCTACTATAAAGTAAGCTTTTGATAAACCAGTTTGCATAACTCTTATTCATTGCTCTCAGCAACATTTCTCTGTGTAATCTACTCTGCTGGTTGGTAACACAACAATAACCTTAACATTGGTTATGGGCCCAGAGCCAACCATAACTAACTAGGATTGTTAAAAGCTAAACTGAGAGTTAATGTGAATAGAACAAACTGTGTTTGTGATATACAATCCAAGTGAAGATGGCACTAGAACAAGCAGCAAATTTTTCCATGATAACCCGGCTGGATGGAACAAACTATGTATCCTGGTCTGCAAAATGTAATCTACTTTTGCGTAAAGAAGGACTGTGGGACATAGTTAATAATCCACCAGATGTAACAGCATGGAATCCTACTGATGAAGAAGATGCGAAGAAAATAGCCAAATTTAACAGAGACAATGAACGAGCTCTTTGAATTATTGGACTCTTTGATTATTGAAGCAATAGCCTTCATACTTTTGTATATTTATACAAACTCAGCTTATTGCACCTGCATAAAATGGGTCCTCATTTTATCTACCTTACTTCCTTGCCATTAGTGAACTGATTGTTTCTTTGACTTTTTTCTTGTTTTATACATGTTGAAAACACTTTTTAAAATTGCTTTTGACATTTGTTGCAAGTCTTACTTTGTTCCGAGCCTTAGCTTTCCTAACGTCATCTTTGCAGATTCAGGCTATTTGTCAGTATTCTGCTTTAGTTATTTGTCCCTCTTTCCATTTTTTGTACTTATCTTTTTTTCTTCAGTTGGTCAGAGAGTTCTTTATGCATCCATCCTGTTTTTTTCCTTGGTTTTCTTTTTCAGTGATATTGAGCTGGATTGAGTTTATATATAATTAATTATTTTCTACTATTTTTAATATTATTTATATTATTTATATTTATTAAATATATTGTTGTTTATATTGTTTTATATATTTATATTTTATATTTATTAATTATTTCTATAATTACATATTTATATATAATATAAATATATTATATTTATATAATTATATACCCTTAATAAATAACAACCTCTGCCTATCCAAGGTCCTTGGGATGCACCAGATAGGTGAAAAAAAATGCTAAATCCAAGCTAAACATCTGGCTAACTGTGCTATCAACCTATACTGTAAATCACTGCTGCATTTTAAGATGAGCAAGGTCTAGTGTATTCATGGGGGACAGAGTCCTCTAATGGTAGAAGCTAAGAATGCAATAAAAATCAATCTAGATTTTTTACAAAGTGGAGAATGACTCAAAGTAAACAATAGTTTGCTGGAGAGTTTAAATTGGGATGGCACAGACATTGTTACAAGGCAACCTGCATAAAAAGTGATTCTTAAATAATAAGTGTTGTGAGCATGTGTGTGCTCATACCGGTAAACAAATACTGACAATAACTCTTTTTTTTAATCACCCTGTAATCTCTTAATTCAGGGTAGAGTCAAGCAACTGAGTGGAGCTGAGTGTTTACTTGCCAGATGCTGTTCTTGGTACCATGGAGAGTTTGCAGCAGATAATTTTTTCTTTGTGCCGTAGGAGAGAAACATCTGCTGCTATCTAGGATTGAACTCTCAACTCTTATGGAATAAGTGATGGGATTCAAATAATTTAACAACCGGTTCTCTGCCCTAATGACCAGCTGGGTAGGCATGGCTGGGTGGTCATGTGACTGGGCGGGCATGGCCAACTCAATGTCACTCACCATGCCCATCCCTGCCTCCTGGCCATTCACCTCAAAGGCCTCAATAAGATACAATTTCCCTCTCTATTTATTTACTACTACTGAACATCACTTAGCAAGGAAAAATCACAAAACAGAGCAAAACTCACTTAAATCTTGCTTAGCAATGAAAATTTTGGAGAGGGGGCGGGGCCAGCATTGCAGTGATACAACAAACTTTGGAGCTCTGGAAAAGAGTCAACATTCCAGCCAATGTCCAGAAAGGACCGTAACCGTCTCGTAGGGATGGTGAAGAATGGGGATATGGGCTGGTGTGAACAGGGAAGTTGCAAATTCCCTGTAGCGCCGGGGAAGAGCCTTTGACTCAATGACTGGAAAGACAGCCATTGGGAGCTGTCTTAAAGCTGGGGCAGCCGCGCACAAAGAAAGAAGAAAGAAGAAAGTGAGCTAGATCATCTGGGTGAGATTGAATCTATTGTCTTGGAAACAAGACTCCTATTTTTACTATACTCCCTGATTTTTAAAAAAAGAATTATAGCTGAAGAAGAACAGCAAAAGTGAAAGGGGAGGAAGCAGACGTTTGGCTACCTCTCCACTTCCAGTGCTAGCAGTGAAAGAGTGGTGGCCAGAAAATCACCAGTGCATAATAGATTAAATACTTTACTGTTTTAGCCTTATTGTTTATTACCCACTGCTTTATTATTCTTTTTTACTCTTTTTTTTTTTTTTTTTGGATTTATGACTGTGGATTTTTGGATTTTTTCCTAACATTGGAAATGTTTGGGATTAAGTACTTGGTTAATTTTTATTTTTTGTTTTTTATCATTTTTATTTTTTGTGCTTATTTTTTCCTTCTTTTTTGCTCCCCTTTTCATTCTTTTTTAAATTTTCCATTTTTGGGATTTTCTTTTCTTTTTCTCTCTCTTTCTCTTCCTTTTTTCTTTTTTCTTTTTCTTTTTGGTAGACGCCTCTTTTCTTTGTGTGGAATATCTTGTTGGGTATTTTCTACCATTGCCTTCAACTAAATGGATTAGGGTAACAAGAACCTGAAGATTTGTGGACACTAAAATAACAAATGTGGATTATAACTATACTCGATATTTGGATGATAAATTATGTGGTTTAAAAACAAAGATCAAGATGAAGAAACTAATAGCATACTTATCATCACCATCAATAACAACAGTATCTAGCTCCACAGCACAAAAAGCAGTAGACACCACAACACAACAAGAGAAAACTAACATGGAATTAAAAAGTATTTTGCAGGCAATGCATGAAGATCTTAAGGAATGAATAAATGAAGTAGAAGAAGAAGTAAAAGAGATGAAAGAAATGATGGGGAAAATGAACAACAATTGAAAGTAGTGGAAGAGAAAGCAGAATCAACAGAGAAAAAGGTGGAGGAGATGAACTATAGACTCACTACAATAGACAAAAATCAGGAAAGAACAATTATATCTCTGGAAATGGATAAGGCTGATTATTATTTAAGATTCCAAAACATAGAAGAAGAAAAAGGAGAGAATTTACCTGAAAAAATTGCTGGAATACTAGTAGAAACAATGGAAGAGAGCGCAGAAAAGATATTAAATGGGATAGATGAAACTTTTAGAGTACATAAAAGATACACAATGAAAAATAATCTACCCAGAGAAATACAGGTCAGATTTACCAAAACACCCCACTGAGAACAGAGTTTTTGCAGTTTATGAGGAACACGACGAACAGTTTATGAGGAACACAAGAACAGAGTTTTTGCAGTTTATGAGGAACACGATGATAAAATATAAAGGTAGAGAGATAATGGTGTTAAAACAAGTCCCAAGAAGGGTTAGAGATTTAAGAAAAGAATACCAAGACAAAATGCTTGATTAAAAAAGAAGTGAGTTTTAGATGGTTGGTAACAGAAGGAATTTCGGTGAACTGGCAAGAACAAAGACACAGATTAGATACAGTAGAAAAGGCAGAATTATTCTATCAACAATATATAGAGGAGAGAAGAAGGAGGGGCAGGCTACCAGGAAGAGAAAAGAGAGCAACTAAAAGAGACAACCAAAGAACAAGAAGAAAGGGCAATAAGAGAGGAAGCAAGAGTGAAGAAGGCAAAAGAACAAAGGGAAATAAGAGTGACTAGATCAACCTAGAGGACCGTTAACAGCTGCAAATCAAAATGGCAGCTCCAAGCTGAAGCTCCGAGGCTAAGAGGGAGATGTTTCGGCATTTTCAAGAGTGTGGGGGTCAATTAAACATCCATAGACCCCCCTCCCAGCGAGCTGAGGTATTGTCGGCTCGATAGAGCCGTGGATGGAGCCTAAGGATAAAACCCGAGCCGAGCCCGAAGATCAGCTGATTGTCGGTGGGAAGGTTGAGGGCGGCACGGAGGACGTCAACATCAAAGCCTGGCTGTCAAGACCGGGTCGGCCACTGAGGCTGATATGGCTGACGAAATGGTTGGTGAGACGGGGGAGACAGCGACGCAACGGAGATGGTGCTGACAATGATGCCTGGGCTGATAGACGCTGCGGATGGCAACACGGCGGCGATGATGGCTACAACAAGGGGGGTTACCATAATGGCGAGAGGAATAGCGCTAATGACAGCGACGGCGACGGCAACACCTGGAGGCTGCGAGGAAGCCCTCGTTAGTAGAGGAGAGGGCAATGCTGCAAAGGCTGCAAATATTAGGATCCCTTCAACCTCTGGGGGATCTTGACACTCCCCTTTCTTGAAACACTGGGGGACTTATAAGCTAAATATAAGCTTAATAAGCTAAATAACCTGAAGAGCAAAGTGGTGGGATAGGGACTGATGATTACAAACTGGGGATGGTGACTTATTCTCCCCCTCGATTGTTCCTCTCTCCCCTTATTTGATCTAGATCTATTATGACCACTCAACATTAACTTGCAATCTTGGATCGATCTGCAGCTTTATTTAAACACCTATCCTCCAAAATTACCCTGATCATTCAATCCTATGTACTCTGTCCAGTGGTTCCACCTTACTTTTCTTTGATCTAATCCTCGGCCATTGCTGGTGTCAGGACTGGAGGAGATACAGACATCGAGAGTCTTGGATTATGGGGAGATAGATCACCTTCTCTTTGTTTGTATGATACTGGTTTGGTCACCATGAGAGAGCAACCCTTTGAGACTTCTACCCCCACCTCCTTTTTTGGATGGACTTACTACAACCATAAGACTTCCCATCGTCGTGAGAGGGCGATGATGTTCTGATGTATTGACACTTGTAACATACTGGTCTTCCTTTAACATCTATTCCCTCCCTTATTTTAATTTACCTGTCTTAACCATCTCTAACACTCTTAGAAGAAAATGATCCTGCATCTCCTTCAGCTCGCTCCCATCTTCGATGTATTCAACTGCGGAGCTTCTTGCACTGCGAGATTCCCCCCTCTCACATGTCTGGCCCTCTCAGTTATTGAGGGCTGCCCTTGAGGACGGGTTTTGGAACCCCGAGAGGTGGTTTGCAAAAAAACGACGGCTTTGGGAGTTTTTAGATAAATTTTTAACTTCTATTTCAAGGGGTTCTGGGAGGCATTGTGGGAATGGATCTGGGGGGATCCATAAATCCACTGAATGGGGTAATGGGTCTGATGATCACGGCGGGGAGGACAGGGACAGAAATTTGACAAGGATACAGGGCGACGAAACGATGGGCATTAGTATAATAAGTGGGAGGGGCAGATATGACGGTAGCAGGGGGCCATATTATGTTTCGGGAGTGTGCACTCGCTGTTTACGAGCGATTGCGCACTCCGACCCCCAAAGCATTACTTGTTTCCCAGGTTGTTCAGAGTCTCAGGCCCTGAGTCTATGGCTGATGTTATGTAATGCCAGGTCAGTGGTAAATAAAGCTCCCCTCATTCACGATCTTATTTCAGAGGGGGGTGCTGACCTGGCAGGGATTACGGAGACCTGGTTAGGCCAGGAGGGAGGAGTTCCCCTTGTGAAAATGTGCCCGCCAGGTTTCCGTGCATTCCATCAGCCAAGGGCTCAGGGAAGGAGTGGGGGAGTGGCAGCAATTATTAGAGAAGGTCTTTGCCCGTGGGAGGCCACTGTTCCTCAGATAGCCGGATGTGAGTCCCTCCTTGTGAAGTGGGGTCAGGGGATACAGATGGGCCTACTGATCATGTACCTGGCTCCCTGCCACATGACGGTGGTCCTGCCTGAGCTGCTTGACATTATAGCCGGGGGTGGCGGTGGAAACCCCCAGACTTATTGTCATGGGGGATTTTAACCTGCCATCTGCTGGTGAGATGTCGGAGGTGGCTCGGGAGTTCATGGCTTCCATGATGGCCATGGAACTGACCCAAGTAGTTCAAGGCGCCACCCACTTGGGGAATCATACTCTGGACTTGATTTTTGTCTCAGATCAGTGGCTGAATGATCTAAGAATAGGGGATCTAGACATCAAGCCCTTGTCATGGTCTGATCATTCTCTCCTTCACATGGACTTTCAAGTCACTTTCACCAACCGCAGGGAGACGGAACCAACCAAGTGGTTCCGTCCCAGGCGCCTGATGGACCCCGAGAGGTTCCTGACGGAGCTTGGGCCATTTCCTGAGACTCTGGCTCACGACTCGACTGAGGACCTAGTGGTGGCCTGGGAAAGGGCGTTTACTGGGGCCTTGGATCGCGTCGTGCCTTTACGGCCTCTGACCCGATGCCAATCTCGACTAGCTCCTTGGTTCTCTGAGGAGCTGAGAGAGATGAAGCATCGGAAAAGACGCCTGGAGAGCAATTGGAGGACAAGCCGATCTGAATCTGACCGAACACAAGTGAGATCTTATATTAAGACCTACCTAGTGGCGATAAAAGCGGTGAAGTCTAGCTACTTCTCCACTCTTATTGCATCTGCAGAGAACCGCCCAGCCACGCTGTTTAGGGTGACTCGCTCCCTGCTCCAGGTAGGGGTGCGTGAAGACCCCTTACAGGGTCGAGCTGAGGATTTTGTGCAATTCCTGCATGATAAAATTGCTCAGATTCGGGAAGGTCTGGACTCCGATTGGGTAGATCCAGGGGAGGAGACGGGGGTAGGTCCTGAGAGTGTTATCTGGGAAGAGTTTGACTCTGTGGCTCCTGAAGATGTGGACAGGATTCTGGGCAAGCTTAGTGCTGCCACATGTTTATTGGACCCGTGTCTCTCCTGGTTGGTACTGGCCTCCCGGGAGGTTACACGAGGCTGGCTCCAGGGGATTATAAATGCTTCTCTGAGTGAGGGTGTCTTTCCCACCACCTTGAAAGAGGTGGTTGTGAAGCCCCTCCTCAAGAAGCCTTCCCTGGACCCGGCTATATTATCAAATTATCGTCCAGTCTCCAATCTTCGCTTCGTTGCGAAGGTTGTTGAGAGTGTGGTGGCACGACAACTACCCCGATACCTGTATGAAGCTGTCTATCTGGATCCGTGCCAGTCGGGCTTCAGGCCACGATACAGCACAGAAACGGCATTGGTCGCATTGGTTGATGATCTCTGGAGAGCTCGGGACAGAGGTTGTTCCTCTGTCCTGGTCCTATTAGATCTCTCAGTGGCTTTTGATACCATCGACCATGGTATCTTACTGCACCGGCTGGAGAGGTTAGGAATAGGGGGCAACGTGCTTCGGTGGTTCTCCTCCTTCCTCTCTGACCGTTCACAGTTTGTGTTGGCAGGGGGGCAGAGGTCGACCTCGAGGCACCTTATTTGTGGGGTGCCACAGGGGTCAGTCCTCTCACCCCTTCTGTTCAACATTTATGTAAAGCCACTAGGTGAGATCATCCGTGGTTTCGGGGTGAGTGTTCATCAGTATGCTGATGACACAAAACTATACATCTCCACCCCGGACCACCCCAATGATGCCCTTGCTGTGATGTCCTGTTGCCTGGAGGCCGTGCGGATCTGGATGGGGAGAAACAAGCTCAGACTCAACCCCTCCAAGACCGAGTGGCTGTGGCTTCCGGCGTCCCGGCATAGTCAGCTGGTACCATCACTGACAATTGGGGATGAGACCTTACTTCCCACAGAGAGGGCTCGCAACTTGGGTGTCCTCCTGGATTCACGGCTATCTTTAGAAGAGCACACATAACAGCTGTGGCCAGGGGGGCCTTTTATCAGGTTCGCCTGATCCGCCAATTGCGTCCCTTTCTGGATCAGGATGCCTTATGCACAGTCCCTCATGCCCTAGTCACCTCCTGTATGGACTACTGTAATGCTCTCTACATGGGGCTCCCCTTGAAAAGCACCCGGAAGCTCCAGCTGGTCCAGAATGTAGCCGCACGGGTGATTATGGGCACAACTCGTTGCACCCATGTAACACCTCTCCTGCGCGAGCTGCACTGGCTCCCGGTGGTCTTCCAGGTGCGATTCAAGGTGTTAGTCATCACCTTTAAAGCGCTCCATGGCTTAAGACCTGGGTACCTACGAGACCGTCTTTTGCCACCAATAGCCTCCCACCGACCAGTTCGTTCTCACAGGGAGGGACTACTCAGGGTATCATCAATCAAATTATGCTGACTGGCAACTCCCAGGGGAAGGGCCTTCTCTGTGATGGCTCCAACCCTTTGGAATGAACTGCCCCCGGAGCTATGGAATATCACTAATCTACTTGCTTTCCGCCATGCCCTCAAGACCCTGATGTTCCAACAGGCGGGGCTAAACATACGAACATGTGAATGATTTTTTAAATGTTATCTAATTCTGGGTTTATTTAATTACCAAACTAAGTAATAATTTAATTAGCAATTTTATGATGTTTGTATGTCTATATTCTTCTTGCTTGTACACCGCCTTGAGTCCTACGGGAGAAAGGCGGTATAGAAATATAATAATAAATAAATAAAAATAAATAAACTAAGCAAACAAATAAGTAAAATATGGAAGAAGAATTAAAAATAATATCAATAAACATAAATGGACTAAACTCAGTAATAAAAAGAAGAGGAATATTTAACAAATTAGAAAAACTATGCTTAGAAGAAGTTCACATTAGGAAACAACATAAACAGTTGGTGGAGCAGACAAAATTGGGAACATTATATACAACGCTTGCTAATAAAAGTAAAAAAGGGGTAGCACTATACATTAAAAAGACAATCCAATCTAAGCAAATCTTTGAAGATGAGGAAGGAAGGGTATTAATGGTTGAAATAGGAATGAACCAAAATAAAATATTATTAGTGGCAATATATGCCCCAAATGATAACCAAGAAGAATTCTATGTGAAATTTATAAAAAAATAATAGAATATGAATATGAAGACTTATGTATAATGGGGGATTTCAATGTGATTATAGATAATGAATTGGATTACAAATCCACAAAAGTGAACAAGAAATTAAGAAAGACTCTTCCAAAAACATTTTTTACAATGATAGATGAATTAAGTTTGCAAGATGCATGGAGATAAAGATACCCAAAAGAAAAGCAGTACACGTTCTATTCAAATAGACACTTGTCGTGGTCAAGAATAGATATGATGTGGATGTCAACAGAATTAATATCTAAAATACAAAAGATTGATATAGAAACATGTACATGGGCAGACCACAATCCAATAACAATGACATGGAAGGGATGCAAGAAAAAAATGAGATGGACATTAAATCAAAAATTATTAAGTGAAAAGAGCTTTCAAAAATACATGGAAAAAGAATTGACTTTTTTCTTTAAAGAGAACAGGAAAGAAGATACACAGGGGTGAAATGCTCCTGGTTCGGACCAGATCGCCCGATCCAGTAGCGATGGTGGGTGGTTTGGAGAATCGGTAGCAAAAATCCCTGCGCCGCCCCCCGCCCCCCAATGCCCAGTGGAGTCGTGTGATCATCAGAGGCTGTTTTTTTTTTACTTTTAAAAGCATTTTTTCCACAACCTCTTTGGCCGAAAAAATGCTTTTAAAAGTAAAAAAAAAAAAAAAGCCTCTGATGATTGTGCGGCTCAGCTGGGATCATCAGAGGCTTTTAAAAGCATTTTTTCTACAACCTCTTCGGCCGAAGAGGTTGTAGAAAAAAAAAGCCTTTAAAAGCCTCTGATGATCCCAGCTGAGTGCTTGATCGTCAGAGGCTTCTAAAAGCATTTTTTCTGCAAACTCTTAAGGTTGTAGAAAAAATGCTTTTAAAAGTTAAAAAAAAAAGTTGGCCATGCCCACCCAGTCTCATTACCCAAGCCACGCCCTCATTTGTTACTATTGGTAGTAACAAATTTTAGATTTCACACCCCTGAAGATACATCACTACAAAATGTGCGGGACACTAAGAAAGCATATATTGACAATGACATATTTAGGAAAACGGAATAAGCAAAATAAACAAATGCATAAGAAATTAAAGGAGGAGTACAAAAAGATGGAGTTACAGAAAAATACACAAGATAAAAAGATTAAGAATCTGATGGACTTGGGCTTCCGGTTTGGCTTCCATCGCCGCCAGACGGTCTTTTGGGACCGCCAGCCTCGTTGCCTGTAAAGAGCCGTCTCTACAGCTGAGAGACGGCTCGAAAAACTCCGTCTCCTTGAGGAGACGTGAGATAGAGCTGGCGAGGACAGGTAGAGCCCTCTGCGAACTCCCCAGAGTTTTTTATTACTCTTGGGGAGGAAGCAGAATGTGGCTCCCTATTCAGCTCGCCGTTGCTTCGGGCTTCGGGGGAACTCTGCTTTTTGCAGAGCCAGGTGACGGGACCAATCCAATTAATGAAAATTAACAAATTGTCTAAACAAACAGGATGAAATCCGGATTTGGGACCCTAAATTGCAAGTATTTCTAACAATTTTATAAGTGATTTTAAAAGCGAAGAAAAAAAAGTTTAAAATGGCGACTGGCTGAGGCTTGAGAAGAAGAAAGCTGAAAGCGAAAGTCCTTCCGCCTGAATAGTTCAATACGTTACAAAGTATCTGAAATAATAGCGCTGGCTAGTATTGAAGAGAAAAATTTCTACTTTATGTTTCTTCCTTCTTAGAGATTTGATACTGATACCGTTTGGAGAGAAGTCTTTTTCCTTAAAAAGAGTTTGTCTGTGTGGCAGGATGGCGTTAAAACTGACAAAGCCAGACAAACAAGCAGCGGGGGGGGGGGGCTCCCCCATTTACAAATCATATGAACAAGTTTTGAGCTTGCAGATTCAGAAGAATGGCTCTAAAGACCTAAAGGAACTTGTTTTGGAGGAGATGGCAAGACATGATGAGATTGTGAACCAGAATCTTGAAAAATTCAGGCAGGAAATTAAAGAGTTGGTACAACGAAAATATGCCAACCTGAAACAACAGATTGTAACAGCTTTGAAAACTTTCTCAGAAATAGTTATAAAGATGGATAACGATACCAACTTAGAATTAGAGTCTAAAATGAAGGAAGTTGATAATAAGTTTTATAATTTGGACAATAAAATACAAAGAATTGAAAATGTTTTGAAAAATATTCAAGACAATAGCTCAGAAGTAAAGCCTAAAATAAAGGAAGCTGACCACAAGATTTACAATGCAGACAATATAAAACAAAGGATTGAAAAAGAAGCTATAATGATGCAATACATGTCCATGGAATTTGCAGTCAGAATGAGGGGAATACAGGAAAATAACAGAGAGGACTTGAGAAAGATGTCTGCTGAAGTTCTGGCTGGGATTTTAAAGGTTAGTTCTGAAGAGATATCCTGTAGGATTGATAAGGTCTACAGAGTGAATTCTTGGGTTGCAAAGCAAAGGCAGTTGCCTAGAGATGTGGTGGTTTACTTTACTGATAGAGTAATAAGAAATGATATTGTGCAAAAGTCTTTTAACTCCACTTTGGAAAGGAACAGAAGGAAGATTTGGATATATAAAGAGCTGCCGTCTAAGATGTTAAAAGATAGAAAGGACTTTGGATTTTGGTGACTGAGCTAAAGAAACAAAACATCCCATTTAGGTGGGATGCTCCAGTTCGTATAATATTGAGATATCAAGGAGAAAGATATCAACTAAATACTGTTGAAAAAGCGGAAGAATTTTACTACAAGGTTTTTAAAATGGATCCAACATCTCCATGTATGCTATCAGTGTTAGGAATACAGGAGGGGAATAAAGAAAAGCAAAATGAACAAGAGATTGAAACTCAGCCTAAGCAGATGAAGATGGAGGTAATGGAAAAACAACAAGTTGCAGAGGCTCTTTTGGATGAGCCGCTTTTGGATTCTCCTTCAGAGGTTATAGCTGGATTACCTATAAATACAAGAGAGGCGGCTTTGGATTTTAATGTGATGTCTTATCAAGTTATAGACCAGCATGGAAATCAATCAGCTGATATGCAAGTTCTAGAAAGGCAACTAGGATGGAGATCTAAACCACAAAAAGCCAAGAAAAGAAGAAGCAGGTCCTACAAAACTAAAATTTTTTAAACTAAACAACAGTCTAATGCCAGTTACTTAAGAGATGACTAAATATAATAAGCGGGATTTATAGAAGGCTGATACATGAAAATATAACTGAGGCAAATTATTGACTTATACTATTTTGAGAAGAATAACAGATCTCTGCAATGCTGGTGCTTTTGGGATGTGGAAGATGGCCTCTGATTGAGTGGATTGGAACTTTCTATTTTGGACTCTTTGAAAAATGGATTACGTATATGTTGAGTTATGTGGCAAGAGATCTATGGGATTGGGGCATGCAGAAGATCTGGTTGTTACCCCAATGTGGTGGTTGGAATTAACAATCTAGATAAAAGACACTACAGAAGATACTACATGGAATATAAATATAAAGTCACTCGGGTGGTTTTTTATATATGAAAATACTTATTATTGATGGGGGCAGATGGTAATTGAAGATACTGAATATACTGTTGGAAACTGAACCTGATATTACCCTAACATGGGTGATGGAATTAATAATCCAGTTGAAAGACATTACAGAAGATATTATATGGATTACAAATTTAAAGTCATCTGAGGATTTTATTTATATATGGAAATATCTTTTAGTGGTGTGGTGTGGGCAGAAGAACAAAGATATTAAAAATATTATGTATGTTAGACCTGTAGGAAAATGGGTGGAGATAGGTTATTGATTATTTAGTTTAGGAAAAGGGATGTTATGTTTAGATATAAATATATGCAAAAGATTTGAATTAAGAGATATATGTTTGGGGGTGGAGGAAATGGGTAGATTATGAGTTAAATAAATGCCAAATTAGGATTTATTATATAGTTTTATAGCTGAAGGTTGCTTTGAAATGTATAGTATAGTATAGGGGGGATATAATAATAATGTTAGAAAGAAATGGTTAGCATGTGGGGGGTGGTGTAAAAGGATGGTAAAGTATTATATAATTTGATGTTAATTTGGATTTTATTTTGGAGAAGCCATGGGGGGAGGGGAGGGGGAGGGGGGTTAGGGTGAAGGGGGGAAAAATGGGGAAAAATCTGTATTTGAAAAACTTTTTCAATAAAAAAAGAAGAATCTGATGGACTTGAAAAAACACAAGTTGAATTTAATGGAAAATAAAGAGTTAGCAAACAAAATAAAATCTACAAAGCAAAACTTTTTTGAAAATGCAAATAAACCAGGACGGTGGCTAGCATAGAAAATGAAAAAAGAGAAAAAAAAGAAGCTAATAAGTCAATTATTAGACCAAGATGGAATGGGAAACAAAGGATACATGGATATTTCCAGAGACATTATGTAAGAAATGGCTTGTTATTAGTGTGGGAGAGAGTGAAAGAAAAACATTATTTGAACATACCAATGTGGCTTTCAACAATAGAAGCTTTGACATATCCAAATATTGTAAATATGGGGAATATTCCCCCTTCTCCCTCTCCCTTCCCACTGCTGGGTGATCCCGTGTGAAGAAGGGGGTGGCTGCTAGCAGAGAGAGGAGAGTGCGATGTTGGTGCTTCTGGGACAAGGGGACCCAGGAAGCATCTGGGTCCAGCTCACCTGGCTTCTCTTCCTCTCGCAGCCAGCTTTCCCATTTAGGGAGCCACAGTCTCAAAGATCGGGAGGGCCATGTAAGAAGAGAAAAGGAGGTGAAACTTGCAAGAGCAGAGGCGGGAGAGCAAAGCAAGTGAGTGAACCTTAGGCCTGCCAGCTGGCTTCTTTCTTATCCCTCGCTCCCGAGGCAGCCCTCTGGAATGGCAGTGGCAGCACATGAGGCTGCGAAAGGAAGAGGCTCCTCTCATCCCAGTAGCAGCAACCTCGCACTCTCCCCTCTCTACTAGTGGCTGCCACCACCCCCTTCTCCCTCTCCCTCCCTGCTGCCAGGCAATCCCGTGTGAAGAAGGAGATGGCCGCTAGCAGAGAGGGGAGAGTGCGATGTTGGTGCTTTTGGGATGAGGGACCTGGGAAGTGTCTGGGTCTGGCTCACCTGGCTTCTTTTCCTTTCACAGCCATCTTTCCCATTTAGGGAGCCACAGTCTCAAAGATCGGGAGGGCCGGATGGGAAGAGAAAAGGCAGCAAAACTTGCAAGAGTGGAGGCAGGAGAGCAAAGCAAGGAAGTGAACCTTTAGCTAATTGGCTGGCCTCTTTATTCCCCCTCACTCCTGAGATAGCCCTCTGGAACAGCAGTGGAAGCACACACAGAAGAGAGGCCAGGTGAGCCGGACCCAGATGCTTCCCGGGTCTCCTTGTCCCAAAAGCACCAACCTTGCACTCTCCCCTCTTTGCTAGTGGCCACCCCCTTCTTCACACAGGATCACCCAGCAGCGGGGAAGGGGAGGGAGAAGAGGACAGCATCTAGCAGTTCCAAACTTAAATGTGGAAAGCAGCATAGCATAGGTGGGAGACCCCCTCTGGACCTGCTGCATTTGGCCAAAGGGCCGCCTTGGGGGTGACATTGCAGGGTTTGGCCTCCTTTTGGGCTCAGGTCTTGGCTGTCACCCTCCCCTCCACCTCAGGTCCCGCATCCAACCCACGATGGGGGTACTCGCCGCTTCCGGGTGGTGGACAAGCAGGTGGGCTCGGGGAGAGTGCCACACTGGGGTGCTATGTGCCTGGATCAGGCACTTTTTCTTGGGCTTCCCTCCCAGAACCAGGCCTGAAAGACAGCTGAGCTTCACCATGTTTCCCCCCCCCCACCCCAAGACGGCCCTTTGGCTGAGTGCAGTGGGCCCAGAACTGATCTCCCTCCCCTGATGTTGGCCTTACCTTCTCAGGCCAGGTGAGGACTGGCTGGGAGGGGAGGGGGGAGGGGCACCCACCTGCAGGCCACCGCCCATGAAGAGGCCACCTGGGTAGCCATACAGTGCCAGCAGCAGCTCGTGGATCATGGTGCCGTGTGGGAACTGGGCCTGAACTTTTCTTTGCAGGAGCCCCAATGATGCCCGTGGCCTCCTTAGGGCAGAGCCAGCTCTGGGCGCTAGATCAGCCCCCGCAAAGACCATTGTCTGCTGAGGAGCCCAGCCAAGGACTTGCTTACCACCCACTGAGGCACTTGGTGACAGATGGGGTCCTTCAGGCACTTAGCTTGGCTGCCTGTTTAGTAGCTGCAGCCCCTCCCTCTGAGTGCCTTGTCAGAGCTGCCTTGTGGTTTTGCCTGTGCAGATGTTGCTTTCTCAGAGGGGGGAGGGGGGGCGGTAGAGGAGTGCTGAGATACCAAAATGGCCTCAGGTGAGGTCAGGCAAGCTGGGAGGGAAGAGTGAGCTGTGAGGCCAAGCATGGTGATTCAGCCAGTTCACCGAACTGCACACAACATTAACAATCGGTTCAGCTGAACCAGTGTGAAGCGGCTGAATCCCACCACTGGATGGAATGAAGGAAATCCAGAGAAGGAGGGAGGTGAGAAATTTAAGAAGAAAATGTCCATTGTTGTGATGGAAGTGAGGCTTATTTGCGACGTTAGGAAGATAAAGGGTAGCCTGTTGGTGGTATTGGGGTCAGCTACAGTAAATGCAGTTCTATTTCCTTTTCTTTTTTTCTTATCTCTTGCCTTTAATTTGGGGTGGCATGTTGTTCATCATTCCCTATTTTCTATTTTAATGATGTTGCTTATGCTAAAAGGAAAGTGTAAAGGAAGGTATGAATGTATAACCAATAATCTGTGTTAAGATGGGCAGTCAATAAATTTAATAAATAAATAAATGAAATGAAAATTCTTTTTAAATGATGTTTCCACTATATTTCTAAAGACAGGTCACTACATCTAAGGATGAAGGATTCATTTTTAGGGAAACATTCAAGAGACACAAGAAGTTATTTTGATATACACTGTTTTATTTATTAAATTTATATAGCTGCCCATATGTGTTATCCAGAATGGTGGTGTCAGGTTTCGATGTCATCTCAAATAGAATAAATTGCATTTCCAACAAATAGTCTTTGAAGAAATCTTTCATTTTATTAAGCACAACAACCTGTCCCCGGTTGTGGCGTAGCCAATACTGACTTCCTGACCCCAAACCTTCCCTTTCCGTTCCCCAATTCTCTGCGTCTCATTGGCCCTCTTCCAAATCACTCTCCCCATATCTACTACTTCAGCTCCCAGGAATGTCCCCCCTCCCATCTCATCTCCTAGGGGATATTATCTTCAGGGAAAATAAGTAGGTGAGAAGTCAAGCATCCTCTTGCCAGCTGCCCCCTCTTCTCCTTCTTATGTCAGCACTAGAGTAAATTCAGGTTGAAGTGTTGACATCTGGCAATAAAGCAGTGCTATATTTTGCACGGGCTAACCATACATACCTCTGAAGTCCACCAATGTCATGCATTAGCCAAATCTGCATCTTGGAAACTTTCTCTGGGTTTAAGTTAACAATTTCAACACTGCCAAAAATGCTAAAAGAGCAGAAGCAGAAAAACACATTCAAAACTTTTTCTTGGTTAAACAAATTTTGTTGTTGTTAGTTGCGAAGTCATATCTAACCCATTGCGACCCCATGGTCAACATTCCTCCAGGCCTTCCTGTCCTCTACCATCCTCTGGAGTCCATTTAAGGTCATGCCTACTGCTTCAGTTAAAAAAATATATCAGGCCAAAATGTTAAAATATAACTCCTTTGTTACTGGATGTATACTTCTGTTTTCAGAAGAGAAAAAAAAAGACCTAATTTGATCTTTCTGGATCCTTATACATTCTGACTCTTCAACAGGTGGATCTGTGCTTTCCATACTCAGTGAATGGTGGATGAGCCTTGTCTGCTATTCATCATAAAATTCTCAGCCATGGGGACAAGTTCATAAAGAAAACCAGGAAGAAAAGAAAAGGAACCACAAGATGACATAACCAAAAAGGACTTTGTTGAATTTTTGTTGAATGCACACTGCACAACTGCTCTTTTGGTTTCTGGTGCTCCCACGTGCGTGAAGACCAGCTGGCTGGCATGCCAGAACCCAGAAGAGCAATGGGCGATGGCTCTACGTGCCTGGAGAGATGGCTCTGTTTGCTACTTCCAGCATGTATGCCATAGGTTTGCCATCACGGATCTATCCTCTTAACCATGCTGTGATGAATTTTCATGCAAATATTATTATGATTGTAAGCCTCCTAGAGTTATCTTGTGGTAAGATGGCCAGCCAATGAATTTAATAAATAAATAAATATTAACACTGGTTTTTTATTATTATTATTAAGAAGGCCTTGCATTTGTTTTGACACCTTAGGTTAAAAGGAGGGGCTTTATTTTCAAGAGTATTTCAGCAGAAGGAACCTACTTGGGACCTGCACACCCATGGTGGCTGCTACTGAAGTAAATGGTAAATTGAGCTATGTTTTTGCTCTCCTTTTTTAAAAGAAAAATCCTTTACTTTTTTGGTTTCTTCATTCTTTCACTTCTTTCTTTTTTCTTTTCCTTCCAAGGGAAAAGGCAAATCATTTTTGAAATGCATCAGAACTTATCATTTATCATCAACCAGGCTGAGAACTGGAAGCCACAGCCCACTTGCTAGTCCAGTGCTAGAAAAGCCATACTGACCCTTGGGGTATCTGCAAGGGTACAGTTGAAAAAATCAAGATGGTAGCACAATGGTGCAATTAAAGCTCCACACTCTTTAATGTGTGTCATGTGTGAGATGCAGATTAAAATTGATAGTTGTCAAGCACCAGAGATATCAGGAGATCCAGGCAGTTCAAATGGATACAATGATTTATTGCAATCTTAAACTCTCTTCAAGAGTCTGAACTACTAACAGTCAAAGCAATTTGGTGGTAGATAAGGAATTCAAGATAGGACTTACAGTAGACCTCTTATGGGCATGAAGGGATTCCTGATGCATTTGACCCCTCCTCGGGCTCAGCCTGGTCATCTCCTACAGTAATACTTCAATCATATCATTGTGGCTGCCATCTTTATTCCATATCTTGCAGATACCAATGGCTAACATATAGATGCTTGGTCAGAAATATCCACAAATAAATAGTGAAGAACTTTCTTTGTTTATTTTAGGAACATTTTAAGCACATGAAAGGAAAGAGAATACCTGCTTTTTCTAAATGCTCCAGTCACTGTTGACCCATTGAGCATCACTTGGACTGTTCCACAGGATGTTTCTGCAAACTAAAACAAGGAGGAACATAATTTCTTACTACCATCTATTTTATATTTGGTTACTATTTTGTGTTTCCAAAAATACAATAGATGTTTGAACCCCTTATTTCTACAGGATTAATTTCCCTGCCACAATTTCAAAAATATGTACTCATAAAAAGACATGCCCACCTAGATCAATGCTGTCTGAAAATGGTTTCAGTTTTTCACAAAATTCATGGAAGAGGAAAAACTTTAATGGTAATTGTAATAATAAATCCAACAAATACAGATAGTCCTCAACTTATGATTGGTTGCTTAACAATTGTTCAAAGTTACAATGGATCCCTAAAATCTACTGTGTTTCCCTCAAAATACAACCTATCCCAAAAACAAGCCCTAACCTGATTTTCACACCTGCCCCTAATATAAGCCTTACCCCTCAAAAAAGCCCTAGTTAAGCCCCGACCAGGATCTGGTTGTCGGAGGTGGGGTGAGGCGCATGCGTAAAAATCAAGCTAGGGCAGGGGTGGGGGTTGGAGCTGCCCCACACACACCATACCCGCTTACCTTAGGACCACCACAGCTAGGCCTCCCATGTCCTGACACCTGTCGCACCACTGCCCGACTTCTACTGCAGCCGCTTGTGGCCATTTGCAGCTGGATGCTGCATCACGGCATTGTGCAAGTGCCACTGCTCACAGCCAGATGCCACCTGGTGCATTGCGCTGGTGCAGTCGATCACAGCAGAATGCCATGAGGTTCATTTCACTGGTGCCCCTGCTTGCAGCAGAATGCTGCAAGGCTCATCATGCCAGTGCCACTGCTCACAAACGCAACAGCACAACACACCACATAGCTTCCTGCCGCAAGCAGCGACAGTGGCACAATGAGCCTCGCGGCATCCTGCTGCAAGTGGTAGCAGTGGTGCAATGAGCCACATGGCATCTGGCCGCGAGTGGCTGCAGAAGTCGGGCAGCGGCACATACATGTTGGGGCATCGAAGGCATGGCTGCAGTGATCCTAACGTAAGTGGGTAAGACATCCCCCCAAAATAAGACTTGGTGCATATTTTGGGGCCAAAAAGAAAATAAGACCGGATCTTATTTTCAGGAAAACATGGTACTTACAACCAATTTGAAGTTCTCATGTCTGCCCTCCCCTACCCCACACAGTCACATTATGACACTTTGGGCACTTGGCAATTGGCTGCATTCATATAGTTTTGATTTCTGGCAAAAACCACCTCATAGCAAACAATGGGCTTGCTTAATGGCCATGGCATTTGCTAACTGGATGACCTACAAGGTCCCTTCCAACTCTGTTTAATCTAATCTAATCTAATCTAATCTAATCTAATCTAATCTAATCTAATCTAATCTAATCTAATCTAGTTGTAAAATCAGGTCTGGTCACATGGTGACCTGTTTTACAACTGTCATGACTTATGACAGAAATTGTGGGCTCACTTATGGGTATAAATTGAGGATAATATTTACATAATGAAGAGTTAGAATGTCAAAATGGGGGAAGAGAGAGGACAATTCAGTAGAGTGGGTTTTTGTTTTTGCAAACCTGCCCCATTTATTGTTTTTGTGGATGCAAAAATAATACTTCTCCCTCTGCATGATTGCTGGGTTCCATTTTAGTTCTGTGCTTTATATATTTATTTATCACTAATATTTTTATACCACCCATGCCTATTGGCTCTGATTGTAACTCAACTTCAACAGCTTTGTCACAATGTCAGCAGGCAGCAGCATCCAGGGAAGAGTAAAAAATACCAATATGTTTGAAAATATCAGAATGATACCAAAATGATTGAAAATATCAAGGCTTGATTGAAGCTCTGCACAGTTGAAGCTCTGCCTCTTTTTACATAACTTGATGCATGATAAAGAGGAGCAGAACTTCAATTGCATAGTTGTGGCTGCTTATCCTGACACTTTTTACCCTCCGGTGGATAGCGATCATCGCATCAATACAGGTAGTCTTTGACTTGCAATCATGATTGGGGCCAGAATTTCTGTTACTAAACCAAAGGAGTCACTAAGCAACATGAGTTGCGCCGTATTTTACAACCTTTTTTGCCATGGTTATGTGAATCACTGTTGTTAAATAAAGCCTTTAAACGAATCCAGCTTACCCCACTGATTTTGCTTCACAGTGGCTGGCTGAAAAGGTCTAAATTGTAACGATATGATCCTGGAATATTGCAACTATTGTAAATACCGTATATGCCAGTTGCCAAGCACCTGAATTTTGTGACTGCAGGGGTGCTACCACCTCATACTTTCAATGGTTGAAAGTATGAGATGGTACCTTAATTTTGTTGGTGTTGTTGTAACTGTTGCTAACTGAATGGTTGTAAATTGAGGACTAACTGTACACTAATTAGCTAGTTTGCAGCTATGGAGTGCTGAAAAAAACATAAAAACTGAACTGGTGGAAAATAGAATTGCTGCTGTTGGGGTGCAAGCATACCAGACCCTATTTCTTAATGCAGAATCATTAATTAGCCCCCAAGCAGATCTAGATGGAGACCCTGCAGAACACAAGCCTGTTCAGCACAGCTTTCAGTATCAGCACCTTGAGTCCACTAAAAAATTTTTATTTCTCCCAATGAGAAAATGAAACTACCCATATTTAATGATCAATAGGAGTTATTTTCTAGATTGGTGATTTGGGTTCATTGCATTAAAGTATATAACACTGATACATTATGCACACTTAGCATCGGGGCTGAAAAGAGATAAGTAAAACATACCATTTTAGAGGCCAATTTCCAATAAACTGAACTGGGATTATTTTCACACTCAGTCCACTTTGGACAAGATTCATAATTGACTCCTAAAAGAAAGATGTTTGGACATAAATATAATGTAGAAAGGATGAGATATATTAACATTTAATGTTACCTCCTTTTATAAATGTCCCATGGGATCCACCACAGTTCTCTTTTATCCTTAAATTGGAACAAATGCTTTGTTTAAAAGGCATTTATAGACTAAATAAAAGCTGTATTTTCATTGACATTTTCAGTGAAATAATACTCTTAGTTTCATGGGGTTAATTCTCTTTCCAGTCATTTTTAAGAGCCAAATGCTGTACAATTTCTTCCTCCCACCATCCCTCCAACTATGTATTGAGGTAAGAATTCTGCTTTTTCTACCTGAATCAGAGGGATTTCCACACCAGGTAATCCCATCTGCTATGTAGCCTAGCAAAGTATCTTCTAAGGTGAGGAAATCATGATTTGTTTTCGTGTAATGATGTGCCAGGTCATATGTTTTGCTCCAAAATAAGGACTGCAAATAAGAGGAACAAACATTTGTCATTTTTCAGCATTAACCAAATGTTTTTATACAGTATGCTCACACTTCTTTTTAAAAAATGTTTTGTATTGATTGAGCTTTTCCAAAATTTGTTTCTGCTGTTTACTTTTCATCTTGAAAAAAATTAGAATTTTTCTTCCAAAATTGTCATGGGAAAAATGTTCTTTAAAGAGTAGCATGTCCATTTCAAAGATAAATAAATAGATGTATCAATAAATATACTGGATCCATAGCTATTGGCATTTTCCCCTATACCAGGGGTCAGCAACCCGTGGCTCTGGAGCCACATGTGGCTCTTTCACCCCTCTGCTGTGGCTCCCTATCACTCAAAATATGCATCACAACCACCAATGTGAGACACCTGCTGGCATGCGATTTACTGAGCTTTTCAACCCCTGGTAGGCCAACCATGGATAAATCCAAGAAAAGAAAAGTTTCAGAAGAAAACAGAATGTTTAATTCAACTACATATGCTAGTTTTGTGGCCGCTCAAGAAATAGTCAGGCACGGAAGGGTTTTGTGGCTCCCGATGTTTTCTTTTCTGTGGGAAATGGGTCCAAATGGCTTTTTGACTGTTTAAGACTGCAGACTCCTGCCCTATACATTTCTTCTGTCAACTTCAAAATGGACTCATGAGTGGGTGGGTTCTTCACAAAATACTTGGGGGAATGTGAAACAAGCACTGGTTAAGGCAACAGAGACTCAGAAAGTGCAAGTACCATGTTTCCCCAAAAATAAGACAGGGTCTTATTTTCTTTTGACACCCCGCCTCCTGAAATAAGGCCTTGGCCTTATTTTTGGGCAGGTGTTATTATTTTTGAGGTGCAGGAGGCAGCAAGCCCACTGGCCCCACCCTCTCTGTCCCACCACCTGCTTGCCTGCGGCCGCAATGACCCAAATTCTCCACATGAACCAGAAATTCAGACCTTCCAACTTCCCGCCAAAAAAAAAAAAAAATCTCGCGAAGTTGGAAATAGTCCCACAGACTACTTTTCTTGCCCTTGCCCTGCACGTGACAGTAGAGCATGGAGCAGGAAAGTAGGTTAGTGGAGGGATGTGGCTGCCTTGGGAGGGGTGGGGAGTTAGGGATCTCTCCCTCACATACACCGTCTTTTACCTCAGGACAGGGTGAGAGGCATGAAAATTCCCCCTCCCCATTTTCAAGCTGTTTGCAAAAACAGCTTGAAAATGGAGAGGGGTGTTTTTGCCTCTTATTCTGTTCTGTCTGTGCTGAGCTTCAGAACAGGGTGAGAGGCAGGAAAATTCCCCCTCCCCATTTTCAAGCCGTTCGCAAAAACGCCCCATTCGGAGCCTTCAATGTTGCAATCCTGGAATGTGCTGAAGGCTCGGAATGGGGTGTTTTTTGTGAATGGCTTGAAAATGGGGGGGGGGATTTTCCTGCCTAGCACCTTGTTCTGAAGCTCAGCACAGACTGTGAACAGAATAAGAGGCAAAATCCCCCCTCCCCATTTTCAAGCAATTTGCAAAAACTCCCCATTCAGAGCTTCAATGTGAATATGCAGGTGCGAAGTGACCTCCCATAAAGGAACGCATGGAAATCCATACACCTGGGACATCGGAAGAAGCCCTGCAAAGAGACGCCACTGCCAATATGCAGGAAATGTGCAGATTTCCTGCACATCAGCAGTGGTGTCTCCTCACAGGGCTTCTTCCGATATCCCAGGTGTATGGATTTCCAGGCCTTCCTTTCCTGTTCTGTGGACGGAATTACCTCCTGTGATTGTCACCATTAGTTAAGGAGAGCACGAGGCATGTGGGGTGGGTTGCTTGGCCTCCGCTTCTTTTGCAACCACAATTGGCAGTAAAAGCGGCTGTTCTTGCTGGAGGCGGGAGCCTGAGCAGCACCCGTGAATCAGCTGTTTCTTGAATGGCAGCCAGACCACCTCAGCTGATCCCATTAAGGGGCCGAGAAGCCCTGAGATGATGGGAGAAGGGAAGGGCTATCTCCTATGCTGGCCACACCCATCCCTTCACTAGGGCTTATTTTCAGGGGAGAGAGTATATTTACGCCCACCCCAAAAATCAGGCTTGGCCTTATTTTCGGGACATGTCGTATATTCAGGGAAACATGGTAGATAAGAGATGGTCACATAGACCATTTCACATAGGAGAGAAAGTGTATTTATCCACCAAGTATCTGAAACTGAAATTGCCCTGCCAAAAGCTGGGTCCAAAGTTTATAGAACCTTTCCCCATAGTGAAAATCATAAACCCAGTTAAAGTATCCGATGTTCCACTGCAGTCTGCTTTAGCCAGTGGTAGGTTCAGATCTAAAGCTAGTAGCAACAATAGCTCCAGGTCCAATGGTAGTAGAAGGGGAGAAACACTAAAAGGGTCCTGGATTCTAGGTTGTACAAGGGAAACCTCAGTACTTAGTCCATTGCAAGGGATACCCAATGTCAGAAGCTAGACAGATAAAAGCACAGAATATGGCAGACAGATTAATAAAGAAGTTTCACAAGAAATACATTCAGAAATCCAAAGACCCTCCCTAGGGACTTAGGGAATCCCTGAACTCCATTAATGTATGTGTGCTTAATGTTTTCCAGGTGCTTCTCACTTTCTAGATGGGTCCAACTATCAATTTCAAAATGGATTCATGCTGCCATAGCCATCTTTTTGTTTCTCAGCTTGCCACACAGTATGGGGAGAGGGAGAGGTTTGGAATGTCAGACCAGACAATAACATCTCATCATCCTATGGGAACCATCTCAACAGGTGCTGGCCAAAGACTAGAAGGAGATGCTGGGATACCTGATTGGACAATGTGACCTGTGACAAGGAGGGAGGGAGATCTATTTCTTAGTTATACAAAAATCACGGGAAATAGTTAGAGTTGGTTTTGCTTTCATGCGTGCCAAAATGATGTACTCAATAAAACAGTTCTTTGTGAAGTCTGATTGTCTCGGAGTGCTGACTTGGTTGGGTTTGTCAGTCAGAACCTTGACATTTTCCTAACAATTGCACATATACTGCATTTAGCCAGAGATTGCAAATATTCCTGTAAATACTTCTTAGGAGTACATTCAGGATATTTTGCTGCCTGAGTTGAAAATCACTGGTCTTCTATAGAAGCTGATGATCTAATGCTAGGACACATATTTCAATCACTTACAGAGGAGTCCATGGGATATGGGCAAGATGATGACTGCAATGGGAAGATCAAAGTTTCATATGGATATAAAAACCAGTTGAACTTTAACTGCACATCACAATCACTCTGATAAAGTACTTTCACATTTATCAGACACTTGTGAATATGGACAGTTCCTTCTTTTAATTAGTCCTTGAAAAACAAAACAATTTAATGTATTTTTTTGAAGCCATAGCAAACTGGGAACCCCAGATGTAATCCTTTTTCTGGAAATCTACTGGCACAATACACCTTGTTGCATGGTATGGAATATCTTGCCAGGTCCATTAGAGGCTGGTAATCTTCTTTGGTCATGCTGCATGGGTCCTTGTAGAGAAAAGCCTGTTCAAATAGTTTCCATACTCTGAGACAATCTTTATTTCTGCACAGAGAGACAAACATGGAGTTTAAAGAATGGCTGCAATATAGCTTCATTGTTGTTAAATCACAATGGTACCAAATGGCTGTGTCAAAGACATGTAATTGAAGGACCCATTCTTCTGATCCCCAATGTCATCTTCATCGTCACCATCATCATTTGACCTCTCAGATTTTATTTCAAAAATGCTTCACTTTTGGAATATGTCAGGATGCAAACATAGAATTTGTCAGCAACTTATTAAACATCTTTATTTGGTATCACATATCTTCTTCATGTTCACAAGAACCAAATCAATCAAAATTACATGATAAATGAAGTCTGTGTCTCTCTAAAAAATGTCAAAATCCACCAACATCCTGGTATCATTATCCTGGGCATTTTCTTGCATCTCAGAGGCCTTTATTAGAAGTACCAGTATTGGTGGCATATTGAGACCAAAGTAAGAGAATAACAGAGTTGGAAGTTGCCTTGGAGGTTTTCTAGTCCAACTCCTTGCTCAAACAGTAGACCCTATAATCATTTCATATGTCGGACTGTCAAATCTCTTTAAAATTTCCAACTTCTGAAAGCAAGCTATTCCAGTGATTAATTGTTCTCACCCTTAGGAAATTTCTCCTTAATTCTATGTTGGTTCTCTCCTTGATTAGTTTCCATTCATTGCTTCGTGTCCTGCCTTTAGGTGCTTTGGAGAATAGACTGACCCCCTCTTTTTTGTGACAGCCCCTTAAATATTGGAATGCTGCTATCATGTCACCCCTAGTCCTTCTTTTCACCAGACATACCCAATTCTTGTCTCTTGAAATCTGTTTAATCTGGCAGTTTGAGAGTGTCAGACTTCATACAAGGATAGTGAAATATCTCTATGTTCCAGAAACCAAACTTACTGTGCTTAAGAACTGATGTTTGGAAGACTTGACAACAAAGTTGCTTTACAGCAGACAGCAGAAATCATGCCTAGACATAACAACCTCAATGTTTAAATCAAATGTTCTGTTGAACTTCATGTAAAGAGGTCCATTACCCATAAATGATTTGCTAAACTAGCCTCAATTTCAGGTGATTGATAACTCTGCTCTATATACCATGTTTCCCCAAAAAAAGAGCAGTCTTATTTTCTTTTTTGGGGGGGGATGTCTTACCTGCTTATCTTAGGACCACCGCAGCCAGGGTCAACCAAGCAAGTTCACTGTGGAAGAATCACCACTTTCAATGGACAATAAAGGGTGCCACTGCTTCTTAGGCATTAGTTTTTTCTGCATATTTACCTTTCATACTGAAACAGTCTTTCTCTAGTTGCAGCTTGCCATTTCCTATTTTGTGGAACTATCGTCATTGTTGAGGCTTTGTGACTTTAAGATGGAGAGGAGGGAGGAGCTGGACTATCTAAGCCAATATAAAGAAGATGGAAACCACTAGAACCTAAAGTATTGTGGAAACTATTTCTAAAACTATTTTTGAAATTTTTGACTTAAATTTTCCAGAGGATTTTATACTATTAGACAACTCTACAGTACAGAACTTTATTCTCGAGTTTAAAATAAGACTGGTCTGAATGGAGATTAATGCTTGCTATGAGGAGGGGGTTAAACAGTTTCTATTTTAACTGCTTTTGATTGGATGAGTGGTGTGGGGTTCAAATAAAAGGCTGAACTTAAGTTTTTTGGATTTTTTTTTCTTTAACCAAAAGAGGAAGCTAAAAGACTATACTACTTCTAATTCCTTCTATCATTTCACTAGTATTATTAAACCCAGTGGAGTCTATGCTACAAACCTATAACTCTAAAACTTTTAACTTTAAAATTTAAATTTCAAAATTTTAAATCTAAAAATTTCAGTAGTGCTCTACCCATGGCCACCCATAAGAAGACAGAGAGACTTGAAAGATTATCCAGAGATATAGAATTCCTAAGGCCTTTTATTGATGAATATACAGCTAAGACACATGAGTTGATCCAATCCATTGGAACAAAGCTTGAATCAAAGTTCAATGCTTTAGCAAGGGAACTCCAGGAGGAAATCCAATGTATAAAGGGAGATATGAAATAGGTGAAAGGTAGAGTGGATATTATGGAACACAAATTGGAAAAGACAAGTTCTTTATGTGAAGCTGAACTGGATGGGATAACAAGTTTGAAAGCTCAGATTAAAGAATTCCAATTAAGATTTTGAGGAATTCCTGAACAATCAGAAGGTATTACACTAAGGATGGTGAAGACTTTGGCTCAGCTAACTAAAAAAGAGGAAGAAATATTGATATAGATTTATATAAGACTTATAGAGTAAACTCCAGGTTTGCCGCCAAAAGAAAGTTACCAAGGATGTGATAGTCCATTTTTCAAGAAGAATAACAAGAGATCATGTTTTGGATTGCCATTTTAAACATAAACTGACAATGGAGAATATGGATATAATAGTTTTGAAGGAAATTCTGGTTAGAATTTTGAGAAAAAGGAAAACTCATGCTTATGCTTTCCTTACTGACATTTTGAAGCAGAGAAAAATTTTATTCCATTGGGACAAACTGGAAGGAGTGTTATTTACCAAGAGCAAAGATTTAGACTGAACTCTATAAAAAAAAGCCAAGGATTTTTTGATTAGACACAAATTAATTATAGAGCCAGTTGAAGAAATAGATATAGAAAAGAAGCTAGTGGGGGATCGCTGTAGTACCTAAAAGTACCTATTACTTTGTCTAAAGATAGAGATTAAGTCCATTACATGGAATATTAATGGGGCAAATGCCCCATCTAAGAGTAAAAAATATTTCAATACCTGAGGAAAATTAATGTTGACATAGCTTGTTTTCAAGTAACACACATAAAGGAACAAGATAAGAAATATTTGATAAATTAACGACTAGGGAAGGAATTTATATCTGCGGGTGTAAAAAAGATTAATGGAGTTATTCTATATATAAAACCTCAATTTAAATCTAAGCTACTTATAGCAGATGAATATGGTAGCTTTGTAGTAGTGGAAGCTGAACTTAATAGAATAAAATCAATAGTGGTTGGCATGTATAGGCCAAATGATGATAAAAGCAATTTTTTGAATTTAGTGGATCAGTACTTTTTGTATGAAAACTGGCTTATGTTTGGGGATTGAAATGGAATGACAACACCAGAGCTAGATAGAACATTCACTAAGGGGATTAAACCCTCACAATTACCAAATTTTTTTTTTGAGATGATGAATAATCTAGTATTATTAGATTCATAGAGATATAAAAATGGTGATGCCAGAGAATATACCTTTTTCTCAGAAAGACATAAATCTTTTTCAAGGATTGACATGATATGGACATCTAAAAATCTTGCAAATAAAATTTCAAAAATGGATATTTTACCCAAATCTTTTTCTGATCATAATCCTGTGCTTTTGGTTTTAAGAGGTTTTAAGATGAGCTTTAGATGGAAACTAAATGAATCTATTTTGCAAAAGGAAAGGATTGTAAGAGACTGTAAAAAGAAACTATGTGAGTACTTTGATAATAATCTAGGTAAAGGGACAAGTTTAATGACTGTATGGGATATTAGAAAAGTGGCCATGAGGGGCTATTTTATACAGTACAAGCATTTAGAGAAGAAAAAAAATCCCAGGAAAGGACACAAAGGATACTGGATAATTTCAGACGGAAAGAAATTGAATTGCAAAAGACACATATGAATCTTAAAACTTTACATCAAATTAAGCTGTTACAGCAACAACTGTCTATTTTTATGGTACTAGAAATAAAAATTGAACTATGCAAAACAAAGACAAAAACTAGGTGTCAACCTTGAAGTGAGCCTGGCTGAGGCCGTCTTGGAGGTTTCAGGGTTGCCGCAAAGCAGAAGGGGCAGGGAAGGGAGAAATAGTTAGATGGGATTTTGTAGCCAAGACAAGAAAAGTTTCTTGTGAGAACCAAGGACATTCCAACAGGTGGCTGGCCGGGGAGGAGTGAAGTAACCAAGCAACTGGCCAGCACCTTGATTGGGCAGCATGACCAATGATTGGGAGAAAGGAGAAATGTTTATTTTTTAATTAAGTGAAAGCCACAGGAACTTTCAGAGTCAGCTTTCACCAGTTATGCCAATACGATGTATCCAATAAATTGTTCTTTGAAGAATTTGCCTGACTCAGAGTTCTGCTTTCTATGGGTGCATTACTTGGAATGCTGATATCAAGCCAACTCTGCTTTCAGCTCTAATTGGAGCTGCTCTCTGGAATCCTGAACCACGGCTGCTCACCCAATCTATCAAAGGAGCAGCAAAGACTCAGGGTAGATTGTAGAGATGTAAAAGCAAGGGGAGGAAGTCAAAGGCACTGGTGCTGCCCCCCCTGGACACCTTGCAGACCCCACTGAAAGCCAGTGGGTGGTGGAAGCAGTGGCTGAAAACACCTTTCAAATGGCAACTTGGCTGAAGGTCAGCACAGAATGGCCAACCACCGGGGACCTGTACAAGGTGGAGGAGGATTTCAGATGCCGGAGCTCGATTTATGGGCTGGTGAGAGACCTCTCTATGACTTTAACATGGGAATCAATGACCACCATGCACCAATGGATGGTGAAGGGACCTCTAGAGTTGGACACATCTGGAGACTGGAGGTATCGAACAGCAGTCTGTAGCCAAACCTTAGAAGGCCTGCTGGAATGGTTTGACAGGTTGAGCCTTGAGAGCCTGGAGCAGGTCAAGTGGAGCAGGGTCAAGTGGACCAGGGTGATCCTGAGCCAGCCAACCTTGAGATTGCCTCCCTCCCCTCCACTCCCATGGCTCAAGCTGCCAGCCCTCTGGCAGCCTCATCAGTGCAGTCCAGCCCTGGGCTGTAGTGAAGTTTGCCAAGGCAATGCAGGGAGGGAGCCCACCTGGCCATCCACACCACCAGCTGGGATTGCAGGCACCTCCCAGATGGGCATACTACCCCGGTCATGGTTGGATCCAAGTGCAGTGGACTCCTGTACTGCCACCACCACTGCCGGTTCTTGCGCCTGCTCCTCAACCTCACCGCCTGGCCCATTTGCCACAGATTAAAGCCACCTTTGACAGGGACCTGGATAAGCTGGCGTTCTTCCTGAACCAGGTGTGGGCTCACATCAACAACTATGGCCCTGTCAGATGTGCCTCCATTCAAAATTCAAGAAAGAAAAACCCCAACTCCATGTTTGTAGAGAAAGGTACTTTTACTGAGTATGAACTGAATGCAGTGAAAGAAAAGCAAAGTCTGAGGCAATAGGCATAAAAATTACATATTGAAAGCATCCCCAAATCCCTCTCCCCAAGGACCCAGGTTGAGTGTCCAATCCAATCTCCCCAAGGTGTCATGTGGGGTTCTTCTTCAGGCGGCCCCCTCTGGGTCATTGGTACTACTCATGGATGTAGTCAGGGATTCCTCAGCAGACACATGTGTGAAGCAGCTCTGAGTTGTGCCCTTCCTTGAAAAAGTAGACCAGGAGTCGTTCCGGCCATTGTCCAACCCCCGCCAAGCTGAACAGCAACCAAGGGGAACCTTCAGGCAGCCCATCAAATGCTTTTGCTATGGCCAACAAGGCCACCAAGCGACCAAATGCTTGCCCCAGTTCCCCAACCAAAGGAGAAGTGAGATGGGGTTTTGTAGCCAAAACAAGAAATTTTTCCTGTGGGAACCAAGAACATTCTGACAGGTGGCTGGCCAGGGGAGGAGTGAAGTAACCAAGCAACTGGCCAGGACCTTGATTGGACAGTGTGACCAGTGACTTGAGGGAAAGGGGAAACTTTTACTTTTTATTAGGTGAAAGCTGCAGGAACTTTCAGAGTCGTCTTTCACCAGTTGTGCCAATATGATGTATCCAATAAATTGTTCTTTGAGGAATTTGCCTGACTCAGAGTTCTGCTTTCTATGGGTGCATTACTTGAAACCCTGACACCAGGGAGATGGTTGGCATACAAATTAAGAAAGAAAAGGGAAAAGATAATGATTGAAAAAAAATTGTGAAGGCAGCAGATAATGAACTCATTGAGAAGTCCTTTCATAACTTCTATTCAAATTTGTATAGAAGACAGGAGTTAGATATGTCAAAAACAGATGAATATATTTTAAGACAATAGCTGCCTAAACTATCACAAATCCAGAGACAACTTATGAGTGACCTGATAACTGCTCTTGAGATATCAAAAGCCATTAAAAAATGAAATCAGGTAAAGCCCCAGACCCAGATGGCCTTACAAGCCAGTACTATAAGTGCTTTGAGGATGAACTCGGGTGGGATTCAGGTGGTTCGGACCAGTTTGGGTGAACCGGATGCTAATTTTGCATCTGGTTTGCCAAACCAGTAGTTGCAAGGACTGGCTGGCCCTCCCCTCCCAGGAGTTTCCCTGTGGCCCGTTTTGGATGCCAGGTAAGTGCAGGGCCCACGCGGAGGCTCTGGGAGGGTGAAAATTGGCCTCTTGGAAGTTCCGGAAGTTCAGAAATGGGCCCATTTCTAGCCTCTGGAGCCTCTGCCCTCCCAGAGGCTTGAGGAAAACGTCCAGAGCCTGGGGAGGGCAAAAATGCCCTCTCACCATGGTGCAGGAGGCTGAGTTGGCCACACCCACCATGGCCACGCCGACCCAGCAACCAGGCAGAGAACCGGTTGCTAAAATTTTTGAATCCCACCCCTGGATGAACTCCTTCAACTGCTAAATGAAGATTGTCTGACTGAACAATGGATGAAAAAATGTCTGGCCCAAAGAACTAAGAATGACATGTGGAATTACTCCTGAGTCCTTTATTGTTATTCACTTACAAACAAACAAATATCTTACCAGACTAAAGCAATTATCTGCAATAACTATAAATAACTATAAATAGACCCTGTGAATTGCTAAGGAGAGTTCCTGCCCATCTGACATTCCAAGCTCCACTGTCTTTTTGCTCTCTGGGAAAGAGCTCCTGCCTCTTGTGACTCCAGAATTCTATCAGAAAAGTAGAGTCCAAATCCAAGGCAGAGGAGAAAAGTTGACCTTTACTCAAATAATTGAGAATTATAGACCTGTCAGTGAAGCATTTTAAAATTCCTCTGACATAAGAGAACTAATAAGACAGTATCCTTAAAAGCAACAAATTAATTCTGAATCCAATCTTTCATCTAGGACTCAGTTTGTATATTTCTGATTGTCTTCATTTCATCTCTGATTGCAATTCCTCTCATATGGGTTGAGGGATCAATAGCTTCTGCCAATCAGGATGTTTTCTATACAATCCTATGGGTTCCTAATTCCTTTTCAGGAATTGGTTTTGTAAACATGGAGATGGCTTTGAATTATTTGTCCACTCAAGCAATGCAAGAAAGGTAGTGTGATTTGTGCAGTGCACATAAAGTATATTGCACCTCCTCATATTTTGTACTACAAATCCCATTAACTCCAGCCAATGTGAGCAATGTCATGGATTCTGAGAATTGTAATCCAAAGCACCTGGAGTAAAGCAGGTTGTCTATCTCTATGTTAGAGAAATTAGTCAGGTGAAACCAGTGCAGCTGTTCCAGCATTGGCAAAATGCACTTCTGGCCTAGTTAGCAACACTTGCAGACATATTTTGATTTCATTACAGGGTCCAAATTAATGAATTTAATCTGGGAGCTCTACTACTTCAGCTCCAATAAAAAAAAAAAGTGTGCAGAGTATCATCATATCAAATGTAGCCCAAATAACCAGCCAGGAAAATAGAAGAAACTCACAAAGCAGTGACAAATTTTGAAAAGCAAAACAAAAGAAAAACTTTGTACCTGGAACTCAGCGAGAAAGGAAGCCAACTGAGCCACATACAGGAATCTGTTTCAAAGTTCTAGGGTGATCAAAAAATATTCAGGCCCTAACCCTAACCCGGGGGTGTCAAACTTGTGTCGTCACATCGTCACATGATGTATCATGACTTTTCCCCCCTTCACTAAATTGGAGATGGGCATGGCCAGTGCATGACGCATCCAGCCTGCAGGCTGCAAGTTTGACTCCCTTGCGCTAACCCTTTTGGTATATCATTTTTTTATACTTAAAATGGTCATTAGGGCAAAGAACCAGTTGTTAAATTATCTATATCCTACCACTGGGTTAGAGTACAGTATTTCTATGGCTAGTCTGTTTCATAGACAGAGAGAACCTTTCAATGGTTGGCCAGTCTCCCTGCAGAGCAGGGAGTTATATCAGTCTGTCTTCCAAACACAGACAGCCCAAGAGGGAGAGATTGTAGAGGATCTTCAAAACATAAATATGGTAAAATCCAGAATCTAGAAGGCTTATTACTTGGTCTTATTTGACTACAGAAACTAGCTTTCAGAAGCAAAGGTAGTTCAACATGGGTGTGGTATACTAAAGTATGTTAGCATACATCTTATGCTGAATTTAAATACAAACAATTGGAACAATGAAAAACATATTTTCTAACTTAAAAAGCAAGTGATTCAGTGGTATTTTTTCAGTGCAAGAAAATCTTTTGAAGAGTCTAGACATATTTGAAATGCTGAGTGTCACACAGAGAAAAATAAAATGGAGAGAAGGTCAGAATACTAGCGGAACTTGGCTAAGAATGTATGACTCAGAGTCTTTAACATTTGCAGCAAGTCAGGAAATAGAACAAAGGAGCCTTTTTCTCTACACAAACACCGCCTTTGAATTATTTCAGAATGTGCAGTATTGACCTTCTCCTGGACTTGAAAAAATCAAGGAAAAATAATGAAAGGAGAATGGAGATTGGTGGATGGATCATGACATATTCCTCCTGTAATACTGGTACATGAAGAAATTACCACTGCTAGACATCCTGATGATGCTGAAGTTCAGCAAGATTATGTTTTGTGACAAAAAAGCTTCAGAAATCATGATGATTTTGTGTTCTCTTCACCTAAGGTTCAAATCAGTCAATGTTTATTATATTACAGTGCTAATGGTGAGAAAATGATGAATTCATAGTACTGATGATAAAAAATGATAATCATAAATGCTGGTAGAAAAAAAACATTTAAGTTATTATCAAAAATGTCTACAATTGACTATGTCAGCAATAGATAGTTTTTCCTGCAGCAGAAATGTGAATGCTGTCAAAGTTAAGGACAGAATTGTATTAGAACACTTCCAGGGTCTCTTCCCACCTATGCTCCTATGAATTCCTTTTTGTAGGACTATGGGAGAAATGTATTTTATGTGGATCTCTTTTAAGAATAGATATAGCTGCAAACAGCTGGAAGTTACTGGTTAAAAGTAAGAAAAGCAACATATTGGCTGTTGTCAAAAAGTTAAGGCTTAGAAGAGAGTTGTGCAGAGTAGAAACAAGCAATGAAAATGTGCAGATTGTAAAAAGACCGAGAATTAGATTAAAAACATTGCAAGACACAAAAGATAGAGGAGTAGTAGTACTCCCAGAATGAGAAATATATTACCAAGCATCTTGTATAACCTGGCTGAAAGAATGGATGGAGTTAAGGGACAAAAGAACATTAGTGATTGAAGGGCACAACTTGCAAGTGGGATGGCATGCATTCCTTTGGGACGAAAAATATAAAATACATGGCTACTTTAGAAGACACATACTAAGGAATGCATTGCTACAAATTTGGATCAAAGATTAAAAAATTATACAAAAATACCAATTTGGATTTCACCTACAGAAACATTAAAACATCCAAATTTAACTGAGTGGGACAAAATAATAAGATATAGAAATATATTAAAAGAACAAGGAAATCTGAAAACAAAACAGGAATTGGAACAAGATCTAAATAGCGAAATTGATTGGTGGACATATACGCAAATTCGGTCAAAATATAAAGAAGACACAAAATTAAATGCAATACACACTGAACAAAATGAATTGGACAAAATTACACAAGGGATGAAGGAGAAATTAATCAGTAGAATATACAAATTTTTGCTGCAATATAAAATGGAAGAAGAAATAGTTAAGGATACAATGATTAAATGGGCAAAAAACTTTAACCACACAATAGAATTGGAGAAATGGGAAAAAATGTGGGAAATAAATACAAAACTAACAATGTCCACAGCATACAAGGAAAACCAGTTGAAGATGTTTCATAGATGGCATCTACCCCCGGCTAGACTTGCAAAGATGTTTCCAAGTAAATCTCCAGTGTGTTGGAAATGTAACAAGAGCTACGGAACATACTACCACCTTTGGTGGACATGTCCAGCTTCAAAGAAGTTCTGGGCTAAAATTAAAGAATGGCTAGAGAAAATAATAGAACAACCTATGAGCAGAAAACCAGAAACATGCCTTTTTTTTGAACATTTTTTTTAAAAAGCACATAAACATACAAAAATCTTTTCAGAATGAGCCATTGATCCAGTCATAAGTAGGTACAATTACTAATTCCTCTTTAACAAAAGCTTTTCCCGAATCCTCGCTAATTACCATAAAAAAAAGAAAAAAATAAAAAAAATCCCTAACTTATATCATTTTACACAAATCAATTACCTTCTATTATTTCACCACAAATCTTAGTTTTCAAATAACACAACTTAATTTTCTCTAACATTATTGCCATAAATTCTATCTGAAAGAAGAAAAAATTCTTAAACCCATTACACTAATCTTAAAATCCTTAATTCAGTATCATTTCAATTTCTTTTCCTTTTAACATGGATGGATATATCTTAAAGACATAAATCAACAAAATATTTATGCAGTATTTTAATTGTTAGCATTTATCATCTTCATTTTACTATTTATCTCAGCTTAACCCTTTTAATCACAACATAATCATTTCATTATTAGTATCAATTAATGGCATATATCTCCCTCTCCACTGCTATGAGAGGACAATGGAGTCCGGTTGTCTGTGCCATGGACTGGAACTTTTTCCCCCGTATTATAACATCATGGTGGTCTCCCGACCATGGACTTTTCTCACCCCTAACGATTTGATGTATTCAGTGTCTGAACTCCTTGCCCTGCGAGATTCCCCCCTCTTGCAGGTTTGGCCCTCCACTTTATCGAGGACCTATCTCGATGATGGATTTTGGAATCCTGAGAGATGGCATGGCGCGAGGAAGGGTTTGTGGGGTTTTTTGGGAAAGTTTTTTAATAAGATTTTAAAAGGTTCAGGGAGGGGTTTTTTTAACAATCTTTTAAGGGGAACTGGGAGGACGACCAAAGGGGATGGGGGGGAAATCCACTAAGGTCAGAGCTGAGCCCAGCACGGGGTAACGGTTTGGAGGGTGCTGGACGAGGGATTGGGGAGGGGATGGAGGGCTATACCAATGAGGGTTGTGCCATTAGCACAGTGGATGGGAGGGGCAGATATGGCGGGAGCAGACCACCACATCATGTGTTGGGGGAGCGCACTCGCTGTTTGAGAGCTATTGCGCGCCCCGGTCCCCAAGGCTCCACTCAGATACTAGATGGCTCAGATACTCAGGATCTGGACCTTCGGCTGATGCTGTGCAACACCAGGTCCGTGGTAAATAATGCCCCCCTCATCCATGATCTTATACAGGAGGGGGGAGCGGACCTGGCGGGTATTACGGAGACCTGGTTGGGCCCGGAGGGAGAGGTCCCCCTGGTTGAGATGTGCCCACCAGGCTTCAGAGCATTCCATCAGCCAAGGGCCCAGGGGAAGGGGGGGGTGGCGGTTATTATTAACGAAGGTCTTGGTCCGAGGGAGACCACTGTGCCACAGATTGCCAGATGTGAATCCCTCTTTGTGAGATGGAGTCATGGGGTTCAGATGGGCTTGTTGCTTGCGTACCTGGCTCCCTGCCATGTAGCAACGGCCCTGCCCGAGCTCCTCGACGTGATAGCCACGGTGGCAGTTGATACACCCAGGCTTATGGTCATGGGTGATTTCAACTTGCCGTCCATTGGTGAAACGTCCGAGATGGCTCGGGAGTTCATGGCTTCCATGACGGCCATGGACCTGACCCAGCTAGTTCATGGCCCCACCCACAGGGGGGATCACACTCTGGACTTGATTTTTGTCTCTGGCCAGTGGTTGAGTGGTCTTGTTATAGGGGATATAGATATGGAATCCTTGTCATGGTCAGATCACTCGCTCCTTCGTCTAGACCTTCGAATCGCTACGCCCCGCCGCAGGGAGGCGGAGCCAATAAGATGGGTCCGCCCCAGGTGCCTGATGGATCCTGATAGGTTCCAGATGGAGCTTGGGCCACTTCCTGAGGATCTGGCACATGACTCGACCGAGGACCTGGTGGCTGCCTGGGATTGGGCGGCTGGTGGGGCCTTGGATCGAGTCATGCCTCTGCAGCCTCTGACCCGGTGCCGATCCCTTGTGGCTCCTTGTTTTACTGAGGAGCTGAGGGAGATGAAGCACCAGAAAAGACGCCTGGAGAGCAGTTGGAGGGCCAGTCTCACTGAATCTGACCGAACACTGGTAAAGTCGCATATTAAGACCTACCTAGTGGTGATAAAAGCAGCAAAATTTAATTACTTTTCTGCTCTTATTGCACCATCAGAGAATCGTCCGGCCGCCCTGTTCAGGGTGACCCACTCCCTGCTCCATTCGGGAGTGTGGGAGGACCTCCTGGAAGGCAGGGCTGAGGATTTCGGACAATATCTGTATGACAAAATCGCTCAGATCCGGGGGGATTTGGACTCTGACTGGGTAGTTTCAGGCAGGGTGACGAGGAACAATCTTGAGAATGTTATCTGGGAAGAGTTTGACTCTGTGACTCCGGATGACGTGGATAGAATCTTGGGGAGACTCAGTGTGGCCACATGTTTATTGGACCCTGGTTAGTACTGGCTTCCCGGGAGGTTACACGAGGCTGGCTCCAGGGAATTATTAACACTTCGTTGAGTGAGGGCCACTTCCCCACTGCCTTGAAAGAGGCGGTGGTGAGGCCTCTCCTCAAGAAGCCCCCCCTGGACCCGGCAGTATTGGCCAGCTACCGTCCTGTCTCCAACCTTCGCTTCGTGGCGAAGGTTGTTGAGAGTGTGGTCGTGCGACAGTTTCCGCAATTTCTGGAGGAAACGTCTTATCTAGATCTGTTCCAGTCGGGTTTCAGGCCTGGGCACAGCACGGAAATGGCATTAGTTGCATTGGTAGATGATCTCTGGAGGGCTGAGCCTCCCTGAGTCCCTCGGGAGAAGGTGTGGTATATAAATTTGAAATAAAATAAAATAAAAAATAAATTCCAGCATGGTCATCTTTATTTCTAAAAGTTTATCCCAGTATATAATCTTCCTCTTACTCATCCTCTTTTGGATGTTAATCACAGCATATTCTTCTTAGGTTTTACTATTATTCCTAGTATAATCATCATTTTTGCTGTCAAACCCAGCATAATTTTCTTTATATTTAACTGTTAAATCCAGTATAATTCTCTATGTTTTGCTGTCTATCCCAGCATAATCATCTTAGTTTGCTGCTTATCCCAGCACAATCACCCTTTTTAATTTTACCATCCATCAATACATTACTTGTTAATATTCAATCACATTATCATGATTATCTTTATAACAATTTAACATTGAGGCTTAGTTCTTACTTCAAACCCTTCCTTATATAAATTAGTAAATTTCTGTTAATATATTCTATTCCTCTCATATGCTTACTTTTTTCTTTATTTCAGTTTTTTACATATTATATCAAATTCTTCTCATATTCATATTCATTTTTATTAATCTATAAAAACCTCCTTTTTATTATTACTGTCCATCTATACATTGCTTTATTTTTAATCACATTGTTTCTATCTTCTTTTTTCCAGCCGTGTGTATATCATTCCTCATTTCCTTGTCTGTAACATAATTCCATTTCAGTTTCAATGTTCACAATTTAATTCTCCATATATCAATTTAGTTCTTTTTCTTACTTCTATTTCAAACAAATCACATCAATTTTCTTCTTTTGTTCCTGCGCCATTTAACTTCTTTTGTTCCTGCGCCAATTAGTCCAATTATAAGAGTTCCATCATACTTTCCCTTTTTTTTCAACAAAGTCAAATCATCTGCAGACAAAGAAAAAACAGCTCCATCTCCAAAATCCCAATTGTTATCTGAAGTATTCACAATGTTCCCAAACAAGAAGCCAGTTACAATGTTTCTTTTTAGACCAGAAGGTGTCCCTCTACAATCCATAATTTCCTTTAGTCATGCAAATCACCATTTTGTTTCAATTATATAACATTCCAGCCCAATTCTCTCCTTCTGTGTTTTAAAAGTAATAATTCTTCTTTATCTTCTTTTCTTTAAAAGTCTAATTCAAATTTTAAAGTTGTTCAATTTTGAACCAAGTCTCAATGTTTATTTTTCAAATTTAGTCTATTCAAATATCAATTTTCAATTGGGTCTTTTTCTTTTCTTTTAAAAATTTCATCTTAAAATCTTCTATGCCCCTTAGCTCCGCAGCTGCTGATTTAAGGCTAGGGGTCTTACAAAATAAAAAGCCATTACTCCAAACGTTGTTTCAAGCCTGGGTTGGTTGTCACTCACCCGGCTTCAAAAGGCATCACTCTTTTCCGCTTTCCTCCTTCACATCATTTGCCCGGTTTGTCCCAGCTTCGTGGCAGCCGCCATGGCTGCCGCCTCCCACCAACAACTCACAGAGAGCTCCCTCTGACCTCTGAGGAACTTGCCTCTTCCTCTGGTCATCCAAGGCACCTCTCTTCCATCCCTGTCCCTGCAGGATGGTTCCGGTCCGAAGACCCATCGGCGGCGGTTCGGCAGTCGGGGTTTTCGCAGGGCTCATCAGAGCCTGCTATTTCCCCAACTGTCTCACCGCGACATCAAACCGGAAGTCCAGAGACATTCTTATTAGGGATATTTATGGAAAAATACTCCAAGGAAATAAAATATTTGATCTTACACATTATAACAGCTGCCCGTATAGTATATGCACAAAATTAGAAAAAAGAAAATATACCAACAAAAGAAGAGTTGATAAAAAAAATTTTAGAGTGCACCGAGATGGATAAATTAACAAAAGAATTTAAAGAAAAAGAGGATACGGAATAGTATATAATCTGGCACAAATGATATAAGTGGCTGGAGAATAGGAATAGGAATAACAGAGAAGAATAATAGGGGTGAAATGTAAAAAAGGAAAGCATGAATATGTCAATGTATAGAAAATATAAAGTTAATAGGGGTCTTAATAAATACACTGTAATTAAAAAAGAGGGGACAAGAAGCTTAAACCTATTTTCAGAACAAAGAGAAATTTCAGTTTCTCGGAATCAGAACATATATTCCTAGTAACTTTTTACCTGCTCTAATTTCAAAAAGATTGCACACAATTTATTACTCTTTTAGCAGGAATGGGGTTAAGCATATGTGATTAAGCAAGAAATCAGCTTTCTCCCAACATCTAAAACATGGTGTAATGTAGGTCAAACGTTTATACAGTTCAACATTCACCTTAAAAACTCAGTTTAAAGTGTGGTAGTGATCTCTTTCTGATTTTGTCACTGCTTTATTTTGACATGCAGGTGGTCTTTGATTAAGAAATCCTCACTTAACAACCTGTACAATCCTTGTTTAACAATGGCAATCAGGACTGCTGAAATTGCTATTTCTGAGCTGTGTGGTCACACAACATTTTACAACCGTATTATGGTGTAACAGGTAACAAATAAAATAAAATAAATAAAAAACACGGGTCCAGTTAGATAGTCACTAAAGGGCCCTTCTTTGTTCTTAATATTGTAAGAGAGAAATTGCTTGTAATTATATTCAGAACACAGGATGCTTACTTCAAGGCCTCTCAGTTGTCACAGATAAGAACAGTCTACGTGATTTACACCTTGAGGTTAAAGTGACAGGGATGTCCACTTTGTTATTTCAACAAAAGATAACAGATATGCTTCAGTAATCTACAAAAAGAATTATGACTGTTTTGCAAAGAAATTCTGTAATGTCCATTAAAATTGATAAATGTATAGGACCATATGAACTGCTAACTTCAAAGGATCCTTTGTTTGAAACTGTATAAAACTGGAGTCTCAGGATCATAACGGGGTTCAGATCTTGAGGTATCAATACCTATCTGATCCTTTTATTGCAATAAAATAATTAAACTGATTCTCTCTGCCCTAATTGGGATGTTTTCTTAATTCCTCATCTCCACAAAACATCTCTACAACAAAATTGGCACCCGGCAGAGGGGACTTTGAGAAGCAGAGATTTTTTCCTTCCTAGGCGATCTGCCCCAGCGGGACCGGCCTTTTTACATCGAAGAAATCAACAGCCGGCACAAGACTCCTTTGAAAGTCTCTAGAATTCTTCGTTGGGAGACGGCCGTATGCTCGCTGGCGAAGCTGCTTCAGCCAAGGACCCACAAGAGGGCAGACAAGACCCAGTAACTCCGCAGACGGCCGAAGGAAGACAGCGCCTGCCAGGCAAGTAAATCATTTAAACGGGGAAAGATAGGTCTGTCTATTTTTGAGACAGAAAAGGGGATCTGATCAATCTCCTGAGAGGGGGAAACGGCGTTTTCCAACCCTCTAGATTAGGCTGTGAAGGGAGGTTAAACCAACGCAGTTTCTGCAGGTGGCTGTGAGTGTCCAGGGCCTCAGATCGTTGGTAGTGTATTAGAATGGGTGGAAAAAACAGTGTCCAGCGGACACCGTTACAAGGCATGCTAGCCCACTTTCAAACCGCTTTTTCTGAAACTTACGGAGGTCCTCCATGCAACCCTGACAAGTTACAGCACCTCTGCACCAACGTTTGGACAACTTTAGGTGTAAAATGGCCAGCAGAGGGCTCGCTCGATCCAATAATAATTTCAAAGGTGCATAAAATTATAACACAGAAAAGATTTTGGGAGCAGTTTCCGTACATTGATCAATGGCAGCTTACTCAAATGGCAAACCCCGAATGGCTTAAAAAGTATCAGTCGGAATGTGTGCGTGTGTGTGTGATGGCAGAACAGAATAGGAAAACTAAACAGGAAGCTAAAACTAAGATTTTCAGTCAGGAAGAGGAGGAAGAGACAAACCGCCCCCCTCCCTATGCCCCCCTTCCTGCAGCACAAAGACAAAACATTCATTCAGCGCAGCCTGCCAACATTCCACCTCGGAGACCTAATTTACAAGTCAAAAGAGAAGTTAAGAGTGAAGGAGAACAAGAGGAGACAGAAAACCCTGTTAGTTCCCGGACCAGATCTCAGACAAGTCTTAAAAAGGTAGCGATTGTAGCTCCTTTAAGGGAGATACTGGATCATGGACAGGACCCACAAGGTCAGCCTGTGATTAGGTCCCTTTTACAATATCAGCCCTTCACAACAACGGATCTCTTAAATTGGAAGCATCAATATGGTCCATTTAGCAAAAGACCCTTTGATCTTGTTGACCTTTTCAACACTCTTATGCAAACTCACCGACCCACGTAGGGAGATATCCAATTGCTGTTAAATACATTGCTTTCTATGGAAGACAGAGAGAAATTCAAACTTGCTAAAGGAAAAGTATTAAACCGCATGTTTCCTGATGCAAATCAAGCAGCCGCGAGGATAGCCGCTGCCGCAGAAGTAGACCCCAACTGGGATAATAACCATCCCCCACATCAAACGCTGCTAAATAACTACCGCCTCTTATGTGTAGAAAGTTTGAGAGAGGCTGCAAAAGGTCCTGTTAATTATGCAAAGACCGCCACTGTTTTGCAGGAAAAAGATGAATCCCCGGAAGCATTTTTAACTCGTTTGATTGAATCTTATAAAACTCATACAGGCATAAATGTTGAGGATCCTGCAAACAGATTTATGTTGAATGAGAGGTTTATTAGCCAGAGCGCTCCTGATATCAGACGTAAACTTCAGAAGCTAGAGGGCGCTCTTGGCAAGAACACGTCTGAATTGTTAGAAGTTGCTAAGAAGGTTTATCTGAACAGAGAAAAAGAGGAAGAGAAAAGGCAAGTTGCTAAGGACAGAAAGCAGACGGAGATGTTAGCTTTGGCGCTGGGTGGGGTCGTTTTAGGACCTACCCAGTGCGCATTTTGTGGAGAAAATGGTCATTGGAAGAAAGAATGTCCCCGTAGAAGAATGGAACCCAGAGAAGTATCCTACGGGCGTGGATTTCAGATGGTGAGAGGAAGTTATAGAGGAGGATTTAACGGAAGGTCTGTGAGAGGGAATATGAGAGGAGTTTTCAGAGGAAGAAGAGGAAATGAGAGGCAATTTATTTCACCCAGCCAGTCAACCCAGAATCCAGAAGTTATCGGCTTAGCTGATATGGACTGGGACGATTGAAGCTGCCTCTGCTCCGCGGCTTCACCCCACCCCCCGGAGCCCTTGATGGATTTATGGGTGGGAAAACATCACGTACGCATGCTGGTTGATACCGGAGCCAGTCGATCAGTAATTAACACACAAGTGGCTCCTTTGTCAGCTAAGAAGATTAGAGTCCAAGGCGTTTCTGGCGATGCAGTTACACACAGTCTCCTGCAACCAGTTAAATGCAAAGTTGGAAACGGCTTAGTAGAGCATCAATTTTTGTACATGCCTAATTGCCCAGTTCCACTGATAGGCAGAGATTTGCTTTCTAAACTACAAGCCACTATCTCTTTCAATGATAATGGACAGTACTTAACAGTAACACACCCAGTGGAAGAAACGTGGCGATTAATGCTAATGCAAGACACACTCATTGAAAGCAATTGGGAGAAATTCAATGTTCCTACCTTATGGGCAGAAGACAATCCCCCTGGGCTTGCTATATTTGCATCTCCAGTTGAAGTTAAGCTGAAACCAGGATGCCAGCCCATTAGAATACCCCAGTATCACATTCCACAGGATGCAGCTACAGCCATCCAAGTCTTAATTGACAAATTCTTAGCTGCAGGCATATTAAGGGAAACTAAATCCCCATGGAACACTGCAATATTACCCATAAAAAAACCAGATGGCGGGTTTAGGCCTGCACAGGATCTAAGACCCATCAATAATAGGACTGTAACGCTTCATACAATTATGTCTAATCCATATATTTTGCTTGGAACTATCCCTCCTTCAGCAACATGGTTTTCAGTCATAGACTTGAAGGATGCTTTTTTCACAATTCCCTTACATCCTGATAGCCAGGATTTATTTGCCTTTGAGTGGAAAGACCCTAACTCACGTCGCCATTCTCAATATACATGGACTAGGTTGCCTCAAGGTTTTAAAAATTCTCCAACTCTTTTTGGTCAAGCCCTTGCTTTGGACTTACAACACTTTCAGCCAATTCAGGAAGGTGATTGTCTCCTTCAATATGTAGATGATGTCTTAGTGACAGGAACCACACAGGAGAATTGTTTTAAAAATACCCAAATGCTTCTGGAATTACTGAGAGACTGTGGTTACAGGGCTTCCAGAAAGAAGGCGCAATTAGTTAAAAAGGAAGTTACATATTTGGGATATAATTTGTCTCAAGGCCAAAGAAACTTGGGCTTACCTAGAAAACAGGCAATTTTACAGCTGCCCCCACCTACAACCCGAAAGGAATTGAGAGGCATTTTGGGAGTCATGGGCTTTTGCCGTTTATGGGTCCCTAATTTTGCTCTCCTGGCCAAGCCTTTGTATTCATCGACTCGAGGCGCTGAAAACGATCCTTTTGAATGGGGCAAAGAGCAAATAAATTCCTTTGAGCAATTAAAGACACTTCTCACTTCCTGCCCTGCTCTCGGCTTGCCAGATCTCACTAAGCCCTTTCGTCTCTATGTAGACGTCTGTCATAATGTGGCTTTAGGGGTGTTGACACAACAGCACGGGTCATGGCAACGGCCTGTAGCTTACTTATCTAAACAACTTGACGCCCCGGCCCAGGGATGGCCGCACTGTCTTAAAATGCTAGCTGCTGTCTCAGAACTTGTGAAAGATACAAACAAACTGACTTTTACTTCAGACGTAGCAGTTTATACATCACATGCTCTGCAAACTATTTTAGAACATAAAGGACATTTGTGGTTGAGTAACCAACGGCTGCATACATATCAAGCACTCTTGCTAGACAATCCTCAAATTACTCTTCATCAATGTGCGACCATTAACCCAGCTACCCTCATGCCAATACCAGATGCATCTCTCCCACTCCATGACTGTTTATATGTTTTAGATCATCAATATTCCTGCAGACCAGATTTAACTGACACCCCTCTTTTACATGCTCAGCTCACTTGGTTTACGGATGGATCCAGTTTTGTAGAACACGGGACTAGATATGCAGGCTATGCAATTGTTAGTATACAAGGGGTCATTGAAAGTTCGTCCCTTCCTGTGGGCACCAGCGCACAAGCAGCAGAATTATGGGCTCTTATCCGTGCATTGGAATTAGCCTCAGGCAAAACTCTTAACGTCTACACTGACAGTAAATATGCCTTTTTGACTATTCAAGCACATGCTGCTATTTATAAAGAAAGGGGCTTCACTGATTCTTCAGGCAAATTAATACAACATGCCTCTTTAATCAAAAGGTTGATCAAAGCTGCAAAGTTTCCCAAGTCTTTAGCTGTTATCCATTGCCCAGGTCATCAGAAAGCAGACACCCTCATTGCCCAAGGCAATCGATTTGCTGATAAGGAAGCTAAACTCGCAGCACATCAGCCTATAGACAAAACAAATTCTCATCTCTATTTGGCACATGAAATTGCATCATACATTGAGAAATCCCATCCAACCTATACACCTGTGGAAAAGGAAAAAGCTGTTGGGGATCTCAAAGCCACTCTTGTGAGAGGATGGTACACACTTCCAGACAATCGCCCAGTGATACCAGTTTCCCTTGCGTGGCCCCTAGTAATGGAAGCACATCAAACATCACACATCGGCAAAACAGCTTTGGCTCAGCAATTACAGGCTGCTTTTTACATTCCTAATTTGCAGAGCCTGGTGGCCAAGGTCACTTCTCAGTGTTCCACTTGTGCTCAAGTAAATGCCAGGCAAGGACCACGTTTACCTGAAGGACAACAGCCCATCTCTTACTTGCCAATGGACTATTTAGTAGTGGATTTCACTGATATGCCCAGATGCAATGGTTATAAAGCTTTGCTCACTTTTATTGACACGTATTCTGGTTGGCTGGAAGCCTTCCCTACTCGAAACAAGTTAGCTATACAAGTTGCACGCTTTCTTTTAAAGGAAATAATTCCAAGATTTGGCTGCCCATCCCACATCAGTTCTGATAATGGCCCTGAATTTGTACAACGTATAAATCGCCACTTAGCTGAAGCAGCAGGTGTAAAGTGGAGATATCATTGTTCTTTTCGTCCTCAATCAGCTGCGAAAATTGAGAGAGCTCATCGCTCATTGAAAGCAATCATTACCAAGTTGTGCCTAGAAACACATTTGCCATGGCTTCAAGTCTTTCCTATGGCCTTGTACATTTTTAGAACTACCCCACGAACCAAATACCAGTTGTCTCCTTTTGAACTTTTATATGGAAGACCCCCGGCTTTGTTCAAACACCATTTTCAAGGTTGGCCTGACTTAGCTCAGAAAGGGGGAGTGGAAGCCAAGAAATTACTTTTGCAGTTACAACAACATAACAATCATGTTAACCAATTAAGGCATTATATGCAGGAGTGCAGACCACCCCCTATTACAACAGCAGGTCATAATTACAAGCCAGGTGATAGAGTGTGGGTGAAACATTGGAAAGATGAACCTTTAAAGCCTAGATGGAAAGGACCGTATACTGTTGTGATGTGTTCACCTCTTGCAGTTAAAACGCTAGAAGGCAAATCCTGGATCCATTGGACGAGGCTGAAACCGGCGAACCAGGCTGATCCAGTGACGTACGAGGTGATACAGACGGAGAAACCCCTAGTGCTGAGATTTAAGAGGAAGAACACGCCCTGCTGAACCCTACCGGCAACAGGCTCTCTACGCACGGTGGTGACCGCCAGCCCTGCTGAATCACTCCGGAAGCTGATTCTCTACGCACGGCGGAAGATTCATCAGGAGGACAACGACCTTCACAGTGCACATATACATTCTCTTAGCTTTCATATAACTCCTTCATACATATGCTAATGTCATTAGCAGTTTGGGAATACGCTTTGTGGGTATTTGTTTTTCTAATCTTACTAGTAATTTTGTTTTACATATATAAGGAACGTTTTTGTGGTAGACCTAGGATTTTTCTTGCTACTGCTATATCCCAAACCACACGCACCACTCACTCTCTCCCTGACCCTAACGTTGTGAGCTACACACCACAGTGATTATGTTTTGCTTATGGCTTTGTACATTATTTGCTCTTGCATTCTCAAGTAACCATGTAGGGAACATTGATTCCCTAGATGACTACACTTTAGGTCAAGTTCATTCACGCCAAAAACGCATTGTATATGCACGAGGTCGTTACCTTAGACCTAAGACAACTCCACCACCTAAGGTTCCTATCTTGACATACGCAGCTGAGGGGGGAGTAGATAAGGAAAATGGGCCTTTGCAACAATTACATAGAGGAGATTATATATCACGAATTCTGGAATTAAGTCAAGATCTTGTTAATCAGTATAACCCTACCCTAGGTCAGAAATGCTGGTTATGTCTATCCGCTGACCCTACATCTTATCATGCTATTCCTGTAAAATCACACCTTTGGGTCAAAACAAAGGCTACAATTCTCCTTGAAAGGGATAGTAAAGATAAAGTACCTGTCTCACCAATACAAGGAGATTTTTATGAAGCATTCAAACGATTGGGAAAAAGTCGTCTTCCTATCACAGGCCCAATTGCTACAGGTGTAGACCTTATAGGAACACCTTCTTTGTGTGTAAAGAGACATCAGAAACTTGGTAGGCCTGTAGGATCCCTGACAGACGAACAATGTCAGTCAATAATATATTTTGGCCCTAAAATAAACTTGGTGGACATAAAATTAACAAAGGGAATTTTTCCCTCTGCTTACCGCAAATTTCAACAAAGGGTTACTTTCACAGCTCCACCTGAACTGCACTTTAGGAAAGAAAAGTGGGGTGGAGGGAATCTGTCTTTTGAAAGCTGTCCAAGACCATTTCGACCTCCAAGATTTCCCCTTTGGTTCAACTTACAATCCAAATCAGGTTTATGTATCCTTTTTCCACCTGGAAATACTACCTCTCGATATGTTTTTGAAGGTCCAATTCTCAGAGATAAGCAGAAGGACCCTTCACTAGAAGTCCCATTACAACCTTTAGCAGGAATGTTTGTAGCAGGTACTCTAGGTGTTTGGACTAATGAAAACAACCGAAGAATCCATGCCTTTTCCATGAACATCGGAATATGCGTGGAAGAAAAAGGAGTGTTTTTTCTGTGTGGAACTAATGCATATTTGTGCATACCAACAAACTGGACTGGAACTTGTACATTGGCCCACCTTTTTCCTAAAATAGGTGTGGTCAGTGCAGAGCATGCTATTCCTGTTCCCCTTTTGGGACATGTCCAGAAGAGGGTCCCTATACTTATCCCACTGTTAGTGCTTATAGGCATGGGTACAGCTGTTGGGACAGGTATAGCCGGAATTACACACTCAGTAATTCAATTCAGACAAATCTCAGAAGAGTTACAAGGAAGTTTGAATCGGATCGCTGGTACTTTGATAGAGGTCCAAAATCAAATAGACTCCTTGGCAGCAGTGGTGTTACAAAACTGACGTGCCTTAGACCTCCTGACAGCAGAAAAAGGAGGAACATGTATATTTTTAGGTGAAGATTGTTGTTTCTACATGAACAAATCAGGTGTGGTCAGAGAAGGTGCTCGGGAGTTACAGGATAGGGCTTCCAAGATAAGTCAGAGGTTACAAGCTTCTGACATGTGGTTTTCTTGGGTGCCTGGGTCCGGCTGGATTAAGCAAATGCTATTTTTGTTCATATGTGCCATTGCTGGTTTAGCATTCATTCCATGTGTCATACCACTCCTCAGACAATTGTCCATAAAAGCAGTAAAGGAACTTAAAGTTGAGAGGGAACTAGCTCTGACAGAGCAATTTCTTAATCAACTTGGTTCCTACCCTATGGAAGGACCTACAGATCCTGCTGTAGATCCATATGTGGAAATGGGACCAATGGAAAGATGGAGAGAATCTTCCTAAGACTTAGAAGAATGGAAACAATCATATATAATCTTCTATATGCCTTTAATTCTTATATTTTGTTAGTATTTTTATATCATAGAATTGTTTATTGGAACTTGTTATACTCAGTAGTTATACTTATAAGTAAGTTGTGAGAGTTTATGCTTAAGACAAACTCTCAGAGGGGGGAGTATGGTGGAACAGGTAACAAATAAAATAAAATAAATAAAAAACACGGGTCCAGTTAGATAGTCACTAAAGGGCCCTTCTTTGTTCTTAATATTGTAAGAGAGAAATTGCTTGTAATTATATTCAGAACACAGGATGCTTACTTCAAGGCCTCTCAGTTGTCACAGATAAGAACAGTCTACGTGATTTACACCTTGAGGTTAAAGTGACAGGGATGTCCACTTTGTTATTTCAACAAAAGATAACAGATATGCTTCAGTAATCTACAAAAAGAATTATGACTGTTTTGCAAAGAAATTCTGTAATGTCCATTAAAATTGATAAATGTATAGGACCATATGAACTGCTAACTTCAAAGGATCCTTTGTTTGAAACTGTATAAAACTGGAGTCTCAGGATCATAACGGGGTTCAGATCTTGAGGTATCAATACCTATCTGATCCTTTTATTGCAATAAAATAATTAAACTGATTCTGTCTGCCCTAATTGGGATGTTTTCTTAATTCCTCATCTCCACAAAACATCTCTACAACAGTATCGCTTGGCAACAGAAATTTTGGTCCCAACTGCCACTGTTAAGCAAGAACTAGCTGTTTTGTTTTCCTGAATGAAGAAAAGACAAAGATAGCATGTTGGCTTACAGGTAGTCCTTGAGATACAGTAGAACCTCTGGTCACGACCATAATTTGTTCCATTACTTTGGTCACAACCCAATTTGGTTGTGACTTGTACCTAATTTTGGAAATTGGTGCTTACGAAAAAATGGTGCAGAAGGGGAAATCGGCCATGAAAAAAAAATGTGAATTTTTTGGTCGGAACCCGATTTGGCAGTGGTCAGAAGCATTCATGACCAGAGGTTCTACTGTACAACAGATTACTTAACAAACATTCAAAATTAGACACCCCAAAATTACCTATGACCCTGTTTCAAATTTACAGTGGCTGCAGCACCCCTGCAGTCATTTGTCCTTACAACCAACCACAAAGCTGCTGCAGCACCTCCACCTTCCCCTCCCCCCCCCCCCGCATCCCAATCTGAGACCACTCAATGGTTGGGCCTGTTCCTCTCATGCCCATCAACCACTGCAATTTCCTTTTGAAATCCTCTGGACCTTATGTTGGGAAAGGGTAGGCCACATGTTCCTGGACTGCACAGAGGTGATTTGAATGTGGCTGCCACCCACTTGTCGGTGGGAACAAAATGGTGGCTGCCTGACAAACTACTTCATTTTGTTGCCTTAAAGAGATCTCTCTCAGCTCTATCTCTCAAATCAATCGAAAACAACCAGAAAACGCAGCAAGCATGTAGATAAGAGGCAATGCTGGTTTAATGCTGACTGTGACATCAAAAAGACGCTGAGCCCAAGCGTTTCAAAATTGGCGCTACGAGCGTTCGCCTCATAGCACCTTTTATTACTCCTCCCTTCCGTAGGTTTATTACCCCTCCCTTTCCATAGTTTAGTATAATTGGGCAAACGCCCTCAACTGGATTACTTCTGCTCCGGCCCCTCCTCTCCGGGCTGTCAGCTTCCCAGCAATTTGCTCCAGCGGCCATAGCGCGTCTTGGTTTCGTTTGCACGCTCCATTCTGTCCGGTTTCATTCTGCAGCCCCTCAGGCCCTGTCCTACCCCTGGCGTCCGGCAGTCCCAGGATCGACCGCCTGCCTACCATGCCACCACCACCTATCGTGTGCATATCTATATCTCCTCATGTGTTTCTCCCGACTCCACCATGTCGGAGGATTTCGGGCTCGACAATCTGCACAGTGCTGCAGATGCTTTCTGAAGCACTCAGAATCATTGTGTAGATCCTGTTAAGGCAGCAAAACATTCAGGTTACTGGGCCACATAGCAGTGACCTAAATGTAGCATCCCTTGCTCCACTTAATAACCTAGATGTTTAATGCTTCATTAGGGAGAACAGGGATGTGAGAAGGTGAGATACTTCACCTAACGACCATTGTGACATGCCACTGTAATGGGCAGGTTCCATTACAGTTATATTTTGAAGACTATCTGTATGAGCCAGCAGTGTGCAGCAGCTGCCAAAAAAGCCAACACAGTTCTGGGCTGCATAAACAGAGGGATAGAATCAAGATCACGTGAAGTGTTAATACCACTTTATAATGCCTTGGTAAGGCCACACTTGGAATATTGCATTCAGTTTTGGTCGCCACGATGTAAAAAAGATGTTGAGACTCTAGAAAGAGTGCAGAGAAGAGCAACAAAGATGATTAGGGGACTGGAGGCTAAAACATATGAAGAATGGTTGCAGGAACTGGGTATGTCTTGTTTGATGAAGAGAAGAACTAGGGGAGACATGATAGCAGTGTTCCAATATCTCAGGGGTTGCCACAAAGAAGAGGGAGTCAAACTATTCTCCAAAGCACCTGAGGGTAGAAGAAGAAGCAATGGGTGGAAACTAATCAAGGAGAGAAGCAATTTAGAACTAAGGAGAAATTTTCTGACAGTTAGAACAATTAATAAGTAGAACAACTTGACTGCAGGAATTGTGAATGCCCCAACACTGGAAATTTTAAAGAAGATATTGGATAACCATTTGTCTGAAGTCGTGTAGGGTTTCCTGCCTGGGCAGGGGGTTGGACTAGAAGACCTCCAAGGTCCCTTCCAACTCTGTTATTCTATTCTATTTTATAACCAGATTTATGTAGCATTTGCCATCTATCTTACAATTTTACTATATGTATATGGGATTAAACCACCTATTTATAAACATAATAAAAATAGACATATGGCATTAACATTAACAAAAATAATAACAATTTATGTAATCAACCTATAATTTTTGAAAGTCTGAATGTGAGACTAGCACAACCACTCCACCAGTTAATGACTTACAAAATTTAAATATTACAGAAACAGAAATAATGCCTAAGGGATGGAGAAATGGAGGCTGAATAGTATATAGTTCCCAGTCTAGCCTGCCTCCCTGACACAACAAATGCTGATTTGTATAAACTGGATTTAAAAAGAAAATGAATCCATAAATACAGGATGAGTACACTTCACAAAAATATGGAAGAAATACTTTGGAATGAGAGTGAACATGAATGTAGCATCTCTTTGTTTAAAGTAGTATGATCAAACTTTGATGTGTTTGTCTTTATAGAAAAGATCAGTTATCATTTAAAACCATTAGCAACCCAGAAAAGAAAGGATGTGGATTAATATTAATATATCTCCTCAAATCCTCTAAGAGTATGATTCTCTAAAGAATTCAACAATTTCAAGAAAAATTAAAGTAATTTTAAAATGGTATGCATTTAGAAGTTGCTCTCAGGGAATAGTATTTAAGTAAGGTTTGGAACTTCTTCCGATTTCCAAATGAGCCTAGAAAGAAATAGTGCTACTCTGTTAAGAGTTACATTTATTTTGAAGAATTGACTCATTTTAGAGCAATAACATCTCCCTTTCAAGCTCACACTAATGCACTAAAATTGCAATGCCTTGATAAAATTCCGGAAGCATCTTGCTTACACAAAGATAACAATACATTCCTTTACCATTGAGTTTTGCAGATTACCACCTCCATTGCATTAATAATTACAAACCAGTTTTAAAAAATAGTGTCTAATTCAATCAGCCATGCATTTCCAAATTTAATCACATTTCTCTGTTTCCTGATTTAAAATCCTGATTTCCTTGGGAATGTAAATTAACAGGACTTTTTTTTTATAACCATGGGATATTTACTTAACAATGAGGCACACAAGATTTACTCATGAGTTAATATTCCTACTAGAACTACAATTCTGTTTGCATTAGTGGGCAGGAAACCCAACTGAATATAATTAGATTTACTTCTGAGTAAACTTTATAGAGAGAGCCCTGAAATGCAAATCCATGATTCAAGACAAAGTAAAATCATTAAGATCCAGAATTTTTCTCTCCCCAAATTCATACCTGAAATACAGAGATAATCTACAGGTAGTCCTTGATTTACAACAGTACATTTAGTGACCATTCAGACTTACAACAATACTGGAAAAAGTGATTTATGACCATTTTTCACATGATCATTGAAGCATCCCCATAGTCACGTGATCAACATTTGAATGCTTGGCAATTGATTCATATTTACGACAACTTTCTGACAAGTAAAGTCAATGGGGAAGCCGAATTCATTTAACAACTGTATGACTAACCTAATAGTTGCAATGACTGTGGCGAGAAAGGTTGTAAATTGGGGCAAAATTCACTTAACTATCTTACTTAGCAACATAAATTTTGGGCTCAATTGTGGTTGTAAATTGAGGATTACCTATAGTTTGAACAATTAATGCAATCTTATTTTTGAAGATCACCTCTCAGATCCATCTGTCCTCATCTCTCTCTTGTATTACACCCCTTCATTAGCCATCTTATATGTTACACCTTCCACTCCTCAAGAAGTCATTGAAATGTCTCGTTTCCAGTCTGAAATGCCATAGCATGCTAAAACAAATCCTTAGTTTGTAACACCAGAACCACGAGCACCCATGAATCACTCTTATCAGAGAATAGGTATGCTTTTTGGAACATGCCACATTCAGAGGATTGTGAAAGAAACAATCAAAGGGTCAAGCTGCTGGAGCAAGGTTGCAACACTTTGGCTTTGTAGTTCAAGATAAAGGAAGGTTAAGTGGGAATATGACAGAGGTATCCCTCACTCGTACTAATAAACTCTCCTTTCTCCTTCTGATTTTGCTCTAGTAATAGGTAATTTTAAACAGAACAGAATAACAGAGTTGGAAAGGATCTTGGAGGTCTTCTAGTCCAACCCCTTACTCAAGCAGGAGATCCTGCACCATTTCAGACATAGCTGGAATTTTCAAAAAAGTGGGGGGGGGGATTTTCAGAGAAGGTAATCAATTGTCAGGTATTATTTCTAATATTAGAGACAACAGATATGCCTATACTACTTGCTGTGGAAGAAATGTGAAAATGTCTATGTATATGGATTTTCCATTAATTGAAATAGTTTGCTGGGATAATTGAAATTCTGATATGATCAGCCCTAAAGGATGCAGATGCATTTGAAGGCAGAACATACATTTTTATATTATTTTATTAAATATGTTTTTGTAATAAAATAGAGCACTCCTCAGAAGAAAATAGCAAGCCTAAGTATGATACATTTCGGAATAAAATTATTTCCAACTGCTAGAAAATATTTTTCTGGAAAAAAAGCTTCAGACATTTCCTTTTCCTACTTATTTCCTTTTTGCATACCCTTTGGATCAGTCCTGCTTTCAGTTTTTGCAAGAATATCCTGCCACTCACCTGAGTTCAGAATTTATTGTAGTAATGAAGTTGTAACATCTTCCCAGGACAATTTCCACCAGGTGTTCAGTGGTCCCTCTGCCTTTCCACTGCTGTTCTTCTGCAGTGGGGGTCTTCTTCCTTCCAACCCTGAGCAGTCCAAAAACCACAAAAACAGTCATGGTGCCCAAAAGCACCACTACCACCCCTGTCAAAATCAATTTCTGTTTCCTTGTCCAGGAAGAACTGTTTTGAAAGGGCATTTTAGTAAAAGATTCTGAAAAGCAGCAACAGCTGAACTTTCTGCCTCCTTCACTTCTGGCAGCAATGTAGCTTTTATGCGGTTCCTGCTCCTGCCCCTCCTCCTCCTATTTTTCTCTGCTGGCTCACTGGCTCACACTTGTAAAGACACACTTGCAGAGAAGCCTGAGATGCATTTCTATTGGCTCAAGGGAAAAGCTTCACTTGAAGTTGGACAGCACCAGCTTGACTCAGATTCTGTCTCATTGAATGGTCACCGGTGGAGACTTGTCACTCCGGTTTTAATTCTGCTTTGTGTTGTAGGAAGTTAGTATCCACCCTCTCCTAGGAAAATGAAATATTCTAGGAAATATTAAAAAGGCAGAATATTTTATTTCCCTGGATAAGAAATGTAGAAACATGTTTTTAGGCAGAAAACAGACTCACTCTTAATAGCCCCCACCACCCTCAATAGCCCACAGCAGATATCCACACTGAAGAGATAAAGAGATAGCTAGGTCTATGCATAGGTAAATGCCCTCAACCAAGATCCAAGGAAGATAGGATTAGCCCTCTACTCATCTAGTAACAGAACTCACCACATGGCACCTGGGGAGATTGCATCATCCAGCAAGGCTCCACCAAGCTTGGGACTCAGGAGAAACTACAGAATTGCCCCTGCATGGCCCCATGGGAGTCTGACAACTAATCAGAATACAAGCTCAAATTCAAAGCCCAACAGAGGGCATAAAACCAAGGCACTCTCAGCATCTCGGTCCTTTTTTCTGCTCAGGAACTCAAGCTATATGAATCTGCTCAGGATCTCAAGCCATGTGATCCTGTTCATCAATAAACCTTCTTTCCAAGCAACTTCCATGAATCCAGTGTCTTTTTCCCCATTTGGAACTGAACCCAGAAGGATATTTCTTCCAATAGTGTCTTGTAGTTTGTTTCTTCTGGGGGAGGATACTAATATTCATTATCAAAATGTTACATTTTAAAATGCAGAAGAATCATAACATGGGGAAAAGTAAAGAGCAGTTAATGTAGGAGAAGAAGAATGTTTCTAGGACTAAAACTATTGCTTTTACAAATATTTGTATTTTCATCTTTCTCTAAGAATGTTCTCAAATGTTTTCCTGCTAAGCCAAAAAGGCCCCTTAAGAAGCTTGATTTACATAAACCCAGAGAAATAGCTGTTTGGGGTTCTTATGACTAAGGCTGGTTCAAAAGATGTATGTGATGGGACAAAAAATGGTAGTGCTCAAAAGAGCTTTTGTGCAACACAGCCATCGGTCTCCATCAGTTTTTGGGAGGTGTATGCGCAGGGTTGCAAATCACCATTGGCATTTTTCTGGAGAAGGACTGCCATGACAGCCAAGTTGCTGGCGTCGGCTTGGACGACAAAGGGTTGGATTCTGGATTTGGCAGGTTGTATAAATCCTTGGGCCAGGTTAGTGTTGATGTATTACCTTAATTCAGTCATCTCTTTTGGGGTCATGGAGTACATCTTTGGTTTGAGCAGTTTGGCCCCTGGTACGAACTCTATGGCACAGTCTGTGGGGTGATGAGGTGGGAGGTCATTACATTGTTCCTCACTGAACACTTCTGCCAGGTGCCGGTATTCTCTGGGGATCTGGGGTCTTCCTGGTCATGTCTCTGGTGTAGCAACTGTCAGGGTTCCAAGTAATATATCCATTGCAAGCAAGAACTCCAAGGCAGATAGATTCCTCAAAAAATATCTTTATTGGAAATATCAAATTGGCACGTATCTGGTGAAAGCCAACTCTGAAGGGCCCTTTGGTTTTCACCTAATTAAAAGTAAAAGTTTTCCCCCCAGTCCCAAATAATCAGTCACATGGTCCAATCAATGCAGCATCCACTGGTCTGGTGATATCACTCCTCCTTCCTCCGGCCAGGTGTGAGAATGTTCTTGGTTCCCAGGAGAAAGTATTTTATTTTGACTACACAATCCCAGCTATCTCTAATCCCCCCCTCCCTATTCCTTGCTCTAGTGTGGCAACACTGAAACTCCAAGATGGCTTCAGCCAGGTCAGCTTCAGGGTTTACAGGCTGCCCTCCCCCCTCAGTTGAAGAGGATTTCCTGCAAGACACACAGAAGAAATTAGTTAAGTCTCACCTCAACCCCCTCTTTCTCCCCCCAGAGTCCCCTTAGGCTTTTGAGGGAAATCATAATGAAATTGTTTAATCAACCTGTCTGCCTCTTGACCAATGTGGCCTCAGAAAGGGGGTTCCCCTTCCAATGTACAAGGTATTGTAACCGACCCCTGTGCAGCCTTGAATTTAAAATCTTCTTCACCTCATAATGCATCTCCCCCTGCATGACTATTGGTTTCAGGGCTGCCCAATCTACTGGCCTGATTAGGGAGCCTACCACCAGCTTTAACAAGCTGCTGTGAAAGATTGGATGCACTTTCCCTAGCAGTCAAGGGAGTATAAGTTGCATTGTGCATTTAATTATCTTCTCTATGGGAAAAGGACCTATGAATTTAGGTCCTAGCTTCTTTAGTTTTAGGTTTTTTTTTATTGAAAAGTTTTATAAGAAATACAAATATTTTCTCCCCCCCGCCTTTCCCCCCTCAACCCTTCCCTCCCCCCTTGCCCTCCCCCCCCATCCCCCCTCAACCTTCCCCCCCACCCCCCTCCCTTGACTTCCCAGAACAAGCACAGGGTATAGCATCCACAAACATAAAACTAAAATATGCTAACAAATTGTTGACTTCAAATTCTTTCTAGGTCTTCAACTCCTTATAACTCAAAACACTAAAATGTTAAAAATGTTTCACTCATAAGCTATATGAATCTTCTTAGTCTGATAGTAGTTTTGAATATAGTCAATCCATCTTCTCCATTCCGTTATGTATCTTTCGTTTGAATGGTCTTTAAGATATGCTGAAATTTTTGCCATCTCTGCCAAATGCACGACTTTTAGTGTCCATTCCTCAATAGTAGGTGGATCTTCCTTCTTCCAATACTATGCCACCAGTAACCTGGCAGCTGTTATTAAATTCAAAACCAACTTAGTTTCTATTACAGTACAATCCGTAACTATTCCCAACAAAAAAAACTGTGGTGTAAATTTAATCTTTTTTTTTTTAATATTTTGCATAATCCACCATATTTTTATCCAAAAAGCCTTAATTTTTTTACATGTCCACCATATATGAAAATACGTAGCATCTTCACATCCACATCGCCAACACTTAGGTTGTAAGTTTGGATACATACAGGCTAGTTTTTTTGGTTCTAAATGCCATCTATAAAACATTTTATAAAAGTTCTCTCTTAAGTTTTGAGCTTGTGTAAATCTTACATTTCTAACCCATATCTTTTCCCATGTTTCCATCATTATTGGTTCTCCTACATTTTGTGCCCATTTTATCATACAGTCCTTGACTAGCTCTGTTTCTGAATCTATTTCCACTAACACATTATACAACCTTTTTATATGCATTTGACTTTTGTCTCTTATTCGTTTTATCAAATTCTCATCCTGTTGCGAAATACCAATTTTTTGATCTTCTCTCCATCTGGCCTGCAGCTGCCCATATTGAAACCAAGTTCTAATTATTCCTTCTTCTCTTAATTGCTCCATAGGTTTTAATTGTAGTCTGACTCCTTCTTTATAAAGGAGTTCTTTGTATGTAGTCTTATCTTGCTTTTGCTCCAAATTTATATTCTCTATCGCGTGTCTGGGTACTGTCCATATTGATAACTTATCATTTAATTTATATTGATACTTTTTCCATACACGTAATAGAGCATTTCTTAATATATGACTTTTAAAAGTCTTATCTACTTTCTTATCATACAATAAATAAGCATGCCAGCTGTAGACCAGACCATATCCTTCAATATTTAATATCCTTTCCTCCGTTAAATTTATCCAATCAATAATTGCTGAGAGGCCCCAATCTTAAATTGATGTCTTAAAATCCTCCTTCTCTCATTACAAAAGCTCTTTTCAGGCAAGAGGCTTCCAGCGAAATGAAACTTTCCTTTAACTTTCACTTTCCACGCCCTTTTCAAACTTCAATCGCCATTTTGTTGCAAATTTACTAAATTGTTACTTCCGAAGGAGGCAATAAACATTGGAGTTAAGTTAAATACTTGCAGTCTGACTTCTCCTGGCTTGTTCTGCCTGCAGCAATTCAGGATGTTGTAGTTCCCCTCATTTGTATTTAGTAGAATTGGTCGTGGCTTCTTGCTCCACTAATTAGCAAAGTCGATCCAGGTCCGGAGCGGATTGACAGGCTTCTAGGGAGCTCTCACCCTTCGCACCCCAGAAATTCTCCTAGGGCACTGGGGGGGGCTCTACCTCCACCTGTCGGCTCTCCTCTCTCCCTTTTGCCCGGGGAGAGGGTTTCCAGCCTCCAGACAGCTGTTTTTTTGCTGTTCTGGAGGCTTTTACGGTGCCGGGGATCGGGCACTCACGGAGGAGCGTCTCGAAGCGCGCAGAGCCAACTGGAAGTCCTTTAGTTTTAGTTTAAGGTATTTCATTGAAAGGCAGACCTTACTGCTGACCTGAAATGGCTCTTGGGGTCGGTGGAGTTTGTCTGCTTGTGTTTTGTAGGTTTTTGCCACTTCCTGCAAAGCACGCTTAGTATTTTCCCACCCCTCCTTCAAAGACTCCACCCATTCATTTAAGAATACTGATGAGGGGGGTTCCCTAGGGAGCTTGGGCATGGGGATGAATTCCATGCCACTAGTGATCAGGAAAGGGGTTAGATCAGTACTACTATGCACAGCAATATTGTATGCCACTTCAGCGAATGGCAGCAATTCTGCCCAATTGGACTGCTGATAGTTGATATAGCACCTTAAATACTGCTCCACCATAGGGTTCACTCATTCCACAGCCCCATTGGTACTCAGATGAAAAGCCAACCTAAGCCCCTATGAGGACCCAATGGACCTAACAAATTCCCTCCAGAATTTAGCGGTGAATTGGACACCCCCCCTATGTGGGACACCATGCAACCATGTGCTTAATGAATAACTTGGCAAGTTTGGTCACTGAGGGGAGCCCAGAGCAGGCGATGAAGTAGGCCTGTTTGGAGAACAGGTCTATCGTGGTTCAGATGATGGTGTTTCCACTGCTTTCAGGAAGCTCAATGATAAAGTCCATAGCAATTTCCTCCCAGGCCCATGATGGGTCTGCCTCCTGCTGCAGCAGACCAGGGGTCTCTCTGGTCTTTTTTTCATGGCTGTGCACATTGCACAGCTTTTGACATAGTCCTCAACCTCCTTCTTCATCTTGGGCCACCAGAACTGTCTTCTGTCCAAATGCAGGGTCTTTAAGTAACCGAAATGTCCTGCCTGTTTGGAGTCATCACTCTGTTGGAGAATACAGCTTGGAGCCTTTCCAGGCGAGTCCTTCACTTAGGGTCAGCGCCTCCTTGTTTTTGTTGTATCATCGGTCCACAGGCAGCTCACTGTTCAACTTCTTGGTCACCCCCACCCCCCCCGCTTGTCGCTCCATCCCATCTGGCTGTTGTGACCCAGGCCTAAGTAGTTAGTATTAAATACAAACAGTTCAAAAACGAACAGACTTTATTAGAACAGCTGAGAATTAACTCATTCTCAGCGTAGTCCAAACTAAATTAAAGCAAATTCTTCAAAACACCATTCCTCAGTTTATCACTGACCTTGGGATAATTAGGAAACTGCCAAAGGCTTCTTTGGCAAAAGTTCAGAAGCAGAAGATGCCAACAAGAAATGAATACAGTGAAACAAGAAGCAATTCTCTCAACATTGTTTTCCAGCAAAGAGGCCAAGAGCTGTTGCTGGTCTTTTAAGCCTTATGGGAGGGGCCAATCATCTCTTGGCCCTACTCCCGAGACATCCTCTCTACTTTATCTGCTCCTGCCTTCTGGCAGCTCTTCTCATACGTGCACTAGGAACAGGCTGCCCCTGTTCCTCTGCCTCTCTACTGTCAGCCTCTGGAGGCTTCAAAGTCCACACATCACTCCCCAATGGCCCTGGCCCCATCTCTGCCTCCGATGCAGAGCCCTCATCCGGGCCTTCCCCAGCCTCCAGGACTGGCCTATGTTCTTCCTCAGCCTCATCACTGTCCGACTCCACTGCCAGCTCCGCAGGCTGCTGGCGGACCACAACACTGGCTTGGCCACGCATCGTAGCTTGGGAGGCAGGCTGGGAAGGAGGATTAGGGCATGAATCACTTCTTCAGGTTTGCTTCATATTGTGGCTTGCATGACAGGGTGTCTGTCAGAAGGTTTTTCCCCCCAGGGATGTACTTCAGCTCAAAGTTGAATCTTTTGAAGTACTACAAGCACTGCACCCAGCGGACTTGTTTGGGGGGAAGCCTTCGCAGGGTTTTTAGTGCTTCTAGGTTCTTGTGGTTGGTCCACATTTCAAACGGAATATCACCACCCTTGAAGAAGTGTCTACAGGTCAATAAGGCCCATCGGACTGCATAGGCTTCCTTCTCCTGCACCACCCATCTCCTTTCAGTCTTGGTTAGTTTTTTGGAGGTGTAGGTGCATGGCTGTAAATCACTGTTGGCATTTTTCTGAAGGAGGACTGCCATGATGGCTAAGTCACTAGTGTCTGCTTGGTCAGTGAAAGGCTGTTTTGGGTCAGGATGCTTGAGGGTCGGCTCCTTGGAGAACAGGGCTTTTGGCATTTTGAATGCCCATTGGCAGTCTAAAGTCCAGTTTAGGGATTGGGTTGGCCATGGCTGTCCCCCCCCCCCAATTTTTAACAGTTCTGTGATGGGCAGGGCAATCTCGACAAAGGATGGAATGAATTTGTCAGAGTTTCTTGCAAAAATCAAACCCAGAAGCACACACAGATAACTGATTCAGCTGGATTCATTAACTTCTTTATATGCATAATAAGACATGAAGTAAAATTACAATACCAACAGCAGATTCACAGTTTCATTTCAACTCAGATCAGCAGACAAGTTCACACACACTGGTTTCAGTTTCATTTCTCTGCACAGAATCAGAAGCTGCAGACTAAGACACACACTGGCTCCAGTCTGCCTCAGCTCCCAATTGGCTGACTTAGTTGCTATGCCTATTCATTGGCTGACCTTGTTACCATGTCTTCCCAGTCATGAATATTCTAACACTCCTCCCTTCGTGACTGGAATAGACATAACATTGAATAACTTAATATTCTTCAGATACCTGTATTTGAAGACTCACATTCACAGTTCCCTTCAAATACCTGAAAACCCTTTTACTGTGATACATCCTTTCAAATGAAACAAAGATCATCCACAAATGCTAATAGTTTACAATCTTCACCTTGTAACTTTCCAGTGTATATGCAACCATCAGCCTTGCAACTCTTGAACCCAAGATCCTTCAATGCAGTATCTAAACATATATTCCAATTCCTGACTGACTGCTTCAGCCCATAAATGGCCTTGTTCAATTTATATACCATTTTAGGCTTTTTACTTTCATACTCAGGTGCTTGAACCATGTAAATTTCTTCTTCTAATTGTGCATTGAGGAATGCAGTGGTTATGTCAAAATGCCAAATGTTTTGGCCATGTGCCACTGCCAATGCTAGTGCCAGTCTATGTTTTCACTCTTTACAGTTGGCGCGAATACCTCATCATAGTGCACATTTTTCATCTGTGAAAAACCTTGTGCCACTAATCTTGCTTTATATTGTACCTCATTATTGGGTAGTACTTACTTCTTGTACACCCATTTGCATCCTACAGCTTTGCTACCCTGTGGCAAAGCCATAGATGTGAATACTTTATGTTCATCCATGGATTTCATTTCCTTGTCCATGGCTTCTTTCCACTTTATTTGTTCAATTTTAGGTAATACCAATACTTCCTTATAGTTTCTTGGCTCATACCATACATTACACACCTTTACTTTACTAGCAGAATACCTGTCAGGTGGAATCCCCTTGTTCCATCGCTCTGACCTGCATTGTTATGATGGTTATGTCTGCTGTGTTGGCAGGATTAGTCTGAGATGCATTTCCTGCCTCTCCAAGAGTTGCCTTCAGCTGTTCCTGTGAGGTATTTCTGGTTCCTGTCATATGTAGATATATAATTGTAATGATGGCTTATCAGGGCTTTTTGATTAAACTTCTTTTTTTTTTAATAAAAGGTTTTTATTTTCTGATCAAACAAGTATACAATATAAACAATCATTCAAAGTATCATCAAGAAAAAGAAAAAAAATCAATCCTTGGTAAACTCAATCTTCAACCCCTCCTCACCACCCCCCACCCCCGACTTCCCAGAACAAAAACAGGGCATAGATTTCACCAAACATTCGCTAAAATAAACTAGCTAACTGCAAGATTTAATAACTCCCAAGACCCCTTAATTCCCCTTTTACAATTTCATCAACCTCCCTTTTTATAGACTCAAAGTAGCATATAATCCAATAACTCTAAGAGTTTTAAAACCATTAACAAATATTAAACATTCAAACCTAAAAACATTTTTCCCCCTCCTACTTTTCTCAAAGTTCAGATATTTTGAAATCTCATAACAAAAAATAAACCTTAGATATTCACTAATTAAATTTCTACATTTTTTAAATTTCTAAATTTTCCCCCTTCATTATTCTTCCCTCCAACTTTTAAAATTTTTAAAAGATAATCATCAACATAATTAACCATTAGTACATAAACTAGAAAACCAAAAAGGATTAATCAACCATTAATGCATCATATTTAAAAATCAATATTTAACTTTATACTTTTTCCCCCTCAGTAGTTATAACACCTAAAACAATCATTTTTAACCATAAGTAGAACAACTGCAAAGCCAAAAGAAAAGGTTAATCTTCCATTCTTGCTTTCTTGTTTTGAAATCTCATAACAAAAAATAAACCTTAGGTATTCACTAATTAAATTTCTACATTTTTTAAATTTCTAAATTTCCCCCCTTCATTATTCCTCCCTCCAGCTTTTAAAATTTTGAAAGATAATCATCAACATAATTAACCATTAATACATAAACTAGAAAACCAAAAAGGATTAATCAACCATTAATACATCATATTTAAAAATCAATATTTAACTTTATACTTTTCCCCCCTCAGTAGTTTTAACACCTAAAACATAATCATTTTTAACCATGAGTAGAACCACTACAAAGCCAAAAGAAAAGGTTAATCTTCCATTCTTGCTTTCTTTTTATATTTTTTCCAGTCTTTCTGCATCCCTCCTACTTCTATTTTGAGGAGGTTTTTCATTTTAATTTGAGGTTGATGTAACTGCAAAGATTGTCCCCTTTTTGAGAAAATTTCCTCTGATTTAGAGCCCCCAAATCGCCTCTTCATGCTTATATAAATCAGTTCATTCCTTCGTCTGTAAAACCAAAGTTTGCCAAGAGTTTGTGAAAAAAAGTTCAGTTGTTTCTTTTCTATTAAATGTATAAATGCCAGTGGCAAATCTCCTTCATCTTCTGAAACTTCGAAAGTCTGGTCATTTACTACTTTTTTCCAAACCAAGTCATAATTTTGAAAGATTCTATCAATTTTTCCGAAAAGAGCAGAGAATAAGCTCGAAAATTCTTGAGAAGATTCTTCCACCCTCTCTGCTGCAATCAGAATATATCCTGAATTGTCATCATGCTCCGTACTTGTTTTAGTCTCCTCAGTCATTTCTGTTGTTATCCCTTTAAGAATTGCTATTTGATTAGTTATAGCTGCAGTATGATTATTCATGGCTTCTTTTATAAATTCTGTAAATTCTGCATCAAAATCCTTATAACTCTGTAAATCAGACAACTGTTTCGTTTCTGACACCTCCAAATAGCTTCCAGCACTTTCAAGATCTCCTTTCTTAGAAGCCATTTTATTTTAAAAAGATTTTCTTTCTTCCCACAACCATAAAATCAAAAAATCAGAGCCATCCTTTTGAGCAGCTTTCAGCAATTTCTTTATAAATCACCAAACGAAATAATCTTTTCCCAAACAGCTCTTCAAAATCTATTCCAGCAACTTAAAGCCAGTCTCTGAGCACGAGTCTATTAGCGAAGACTTTCCTTTCTAACTTTCAGTTTTAAAATCGCAACAAAGAAACGCCATCTTAACTTCCAGCTCAGAAAATCCAATTAGAAACATTGTATCCCCGGAGTTAAGTATTATACTTGCAAAGAGCTTGTCCTCCTGCTTCTGTTCCGCCTGCTTTTTTGAAATCATTTAATCTTCTGTTTGACAGCAGAAATTGGACGCAACGCCTAGCTCTGTAAAAAAAAACAGAGTCCCCCCGGATCCGGAGCTTCAGTGGGCTGAACGGGGAGCTCTCGCCCTCCTAACCCCTGGAATTAATCCAGGGGTTTTCGGGGAGCTCTACCCTCACCCACCTGCTCTCCTCCCCTTCTTTTCCGAAGGGGAGATTTTCAAGCCATTTGACAGCTGATTAACGCTGTCAGAACGGCTCAACGGAATCACAGGGGCGGCGGTCTAAAAAGACCGTCAATGGCGCTGCGGAGCCAACCCGGAAGTCTTGATTAAACTTCTTGAAACATGGTGTCAGAAGTGGGATCCATGACTTCCTGATACATTTGAGGCAACTCCTGGTGGTTGATGGGCAGTGAATGCCTCCACATTTATAAACACAACTTAACCCTTTCTAAGGAGCAAAAAAGTGATTCCAAAGCTATCTTAGATACTTTAGAGATCTATTTTAGACTTCTTAAAAAAGTCATTTATGAAGATATATATTTGGCAGCTGCAAGCAAGAAGAAGGTGAAACAATAGATAGCTTCATCACACGCTTAAAGGAAAAAGCTGCAAGTTGTGACTATGGCCCCTCAAGGGATGAACTCAGAACAAAATAGTTTTGGGCATTACCAGTGAAAGCACATGCCACCGTCTCTTGAGGGTGCATAATTTAAGCCTACAAGCAGCAATTGATCAGACTATAAAACTTACTGACAAACAGCTGAGAGCTCTAGAGCAGGTTATGGATTGTGTTAATACTGTCTCTAAACAACAGCCAAGTATGATGAATTATCAACACACGTGCCAGCATAAAATGCAGCTTTATAATTCATCTGCAAATAATCAAAGAGCATGCAAGTATTGTGGCAGTGTGCATATACAAGAGAGAGAGCAGTGCCCTGCATATGGGAAAACCTGCAGAGCATGTGGGAGGTTAAATCACTTTGCAGGAGTGTGTCAAGCATGGAAAAAGGAAGTGCGGAAGCTGCACACAATTGAGGAAATGTTAGACTTGGAGGATGCATCCTTGTTTACCACTGATGTGGTTTATAGGAAAGAATGTATCGGTGCAGTACACTCTAAAGGCAAAAAATGGTTTGTAAATCTCAGGTTTAACAACATAATTCAACCCTGCCAACTGGACTCAGATGCAACATGTGATGTTATGAGTCTAAAAGATAAAATAAAACTGGCACCTGAGATACTTCTTCAGCCTAGCAGTACTAAACTGGAGTTATATTCAGGGGAACTAGTGGACTCACTGGGCCTATTTCAAACAGAATGCAGCATACGTGGGGATATTTATAAACTTGAATTTGAGATTGTGGAAACTGATCAGAAACCACTATTGTCAGGATCAACATATGAGCGCTTGGGGTTGATGCAGTTTACCATTCCAGTCGAGTTACACAATGTTGTGAGTTAACACCCCCCCCCCAAATTTCTGGTGGGGCCATTGACAAAACAGCAAATCCTCTAAGTTTATAAGGAGGTGTTTGAGGGCTCCATAGTATCTGTTCCAGGAGAGGTTCATTTTGAACTTGACCCTACCATTTCTTCAGTACAAAGTGCTCCACATAATGTGCCTATAGCTATTAAGCTGCAGGTTAAAGCACAACTGGAATAAGTACGGGGCAGAAGGACATATTACGTCAGTATCTGAGCCCATTGATTAGATAAGCAACATGGTTGTTATTAGGAGGCTGGAGAAGATAAGAATTTGCATCGATCCTAAATTTCTGAATATGGCCCTGAAACGGTCTTACTACTTAATGCCAACACTTGATGACGTTTTGCACAAGCTATCCAAAGCATGGGTTTTCACACTTGCTGATGCCAGAGATGCCTTCTTACAGTGTAAACTGGATGAAACGAGTAGCTACATGACTACATTCTGGACTCCATAGGACAGAAAAAAATGGCTCAAATTAACCTTTGGAGTTTCTGTAGGACCAGAAACGAAAGCAGCACGAACTATTAAGAGGGCTCAGTGGAATTGAGCCAATAGCTGATGATATTCTTATAGTTGGCTGTGGCAAAACGGGTGAAGAAGCTGAGCATGACCATGATGAGAAGCTAATAGCACTATTAGATCGGTGTAGGCAGGTGAGGTTAAGGCTCAGTGTAAAGAAGTTGCAGTTTAAGGTACACGAAGTCCACTTCCACGGGCATATCTTGTCCTTACGAGGTTTGAAAGCTGATCCAGATAAGATTAGAACCATTGTGGAGATGCCACCGCCTGATGATGCTAAATCAGTGCAGAGATTTATTGGTTTTGTTACCTATTTAGAAAAATTTCTGCCGCACCTATCGGAGGTATGTCAGCCATTGAGACACCTTCTGGACAAAGATTTGGCATTGGCTTCCCAAGCATGAGCAGGCAGTACAGGAGATAAAATACTTGGTCACTATTGCTCCAATGTTAAAATATTATGTTGTTACAAAGATTGTTACCATCCAAAGTGACTTGAGCAAAAATGGCCTAGGATGTTGCCTAATGCAAGAAGGTCAGCCAATTGCATATGCGTCCAGTGCGCTCTTTTCTGCCAAGCTGAATTATGCTCAAATTGAAAAGGAATGCTTAAGTATTATATTTGCCTGCCAGCATTTCCATCATTATCTTTATGGCCGGGATACAATCACTGCCAAAACTGATCACAAGCCACTAATAGCCATATTCAAGAAGCCCCTCTTGAGCGCTCCCAAACAGTTGCAGAGCATGATGCTTAGTTTGCAGAATTACAACCTTAATGTTGTCTACAAGCATTGTCTACAAGCAAGTGAAATGTATATTAGTGATACTTTGAGTAGGGTTACGTTAGATCATATGACACTCGGAGGAGAACATGAGCATCAAACGGTCTGTTGGTTGCAACAGGAACAAACTTTTTTCACTGAAGTTAATCAAGCAGACTATCTTAATGTCACAAATCAGTGGCTATGTCAGCTTAGGCAGCACACAGGTACTGATGTAGCTTTACAGGCACTGAAGACTATCGTTATGAGTGGGTGGCTGGATGAGAAGGAGTCAGTTCCAGTAATAATGAGGGAATATTGGTCTTTCAGAGATGAGATTGCTATACAAAATGGGATCTTGTACAAGGGCCCAAGAGTCATAGTGTCTAGGTCAATGAGAGCAGAGATGTTATTGCCAGTGGTGGGATTTTGCCGGTTCTAGGCGGTTCGGCTGAACCGTTTGCTAAATTGCTGGCTCGCCCCGCCCCTTGCCAATAAATAGTGGGGGCGGGGCGGGACAAAGGGCGGGCAAGCCAGTAATTTAACAAACGGTTCGGTGTTTTTTTGTAATTTATTGGCCTTGCAGCACACCAAACCGTTTGTTAAATTGCTGGCTCGCCCGCCCCTCACCCTGCCCCGCCTCCCACCTGCACGGCGTCAGCCTACCCTACCCTAGCCCATTCTGGGGAATTCTGGAGAATTCTGGGAGTTGAAGTCCACAAGTCTTAAAGCTGCCAAGTTTGAAGACCTCTGTTTTATACTGTATATAATAAGTAGCCCCTCTTCTGATTTACTCTCTTATGGGCACAGCTCTATCATAAACTCATTTTAGCTGACATTCTTAAACGTTTCAACTTAAGTCCAAGAACTTTCACTGGCTATTTCCCGAGAAATGTCCCCTTCCTTCATTCCTATTCCAGAAACCGAGAGGGAATTAATTTCCCACTGGCCCTGACCAGTTTAAACCGGCTGCTTCCAAGTTGGCCCCTTTTGCATCGGCAGAGAGTTGTTTTTTTTCCCCCTTTCCACACCATCTTCCCCTTTAAGGCAGGAAGGCCGTTACTAAGGCGGTCGGAGGAGCGGGCAAACTGGATCCCTCTGGCAGCAACAATCGAAACCCTTGGGTTTCGTTGCAGCTCTCTCGGGGCGCAATGGCATTCCCTTGCCTGGTAAGAGGCAACACTGAGGGATGCCGAAGTGATGTTGGAGTTGGCTCCACCATGGAGGCAGGGAGAAAGTGGGGCTGGATTGATTGATCAAAGCGAGGCAGCAAATCTGTGGAGAGAGCCAGGCCCGCTGATCTGCAAGAAGCCAGAATTCGCGCTTGGGCCGCTGATTTGAGCCAAGTTAGACTGGCTCAGGCCCCCCACACACCAATCGTGAGCTGCTGCCTTGGCGCAGAAAGAGGGGGCAATCCTGAAGTTGCACCACATCAATGTAGATCCCAATCTAGATCGTGCTCTGAGTGTTGCGACTAAAGTTCCTCCAAAACAAGGGGAGATTCAGCCTTAGGAAGAGAGGAAAAGGCTCTGGGCGGAAAGCTGGGGGGAGGGGACTTTGCTTTACCATCTTCTAAGGCTCTGGAGGATTTAAGTAGCTTAACTGTGCTTGCTTGCCAATACCAGAATTACAGAGTTGGAAGGGACCTTTGGAGGTCTTCAAGTCCAGAGATCTCCAACCTTGGCAACTTTAAGCCTGGAGGACTTCAACTCCCAGAATTCCCAGCCAGCAAAACTGGCTGGGGAATTCTGGGAGTTGAAGTCTGCCAGGCTTAAAGTTGCCACGGTTGGAGACTCCTGTTCTAGTCCACTCCTTTGTCGAGCCGGACATGTCCTTCTGGGACTGGAAGAATACCTCCATCCCAGGGGTGAAATCCAGCAGGTTCTGACAGGTTCTGGAGAACCGGTAGCAGAAATAGTTCAGAGAACTAGCAAATACCACCTCTGGCTGGCCCCAGAGTGGGATGGGAATGGAGATTTTGCAATATCTTTCCCCCAGGAGTGGGGAGGGAATTGGGATTTTGCAGCATCCTTCCCAGTGGTGGGATTCTGCCCATTCTAGGTGGTTCAGCTGAACTGTTTGTTAAATTGCTGGCTCGCCCGCCCCTTGCCCCGCCTCCACCCACGCGGCGTCAGCCTATCCTAGCCCAGGGGTGGGCAATTGTGGCTCTTTTACAACCTGTGGACTTCAACTCCCAGAATTCCTGAGACAAGCTTGTCTCAGGAATTCTGGGAGTTGAAGTCCACAGGTTGTAAAAGAGCCACAATTGCCCACCCCTGCCCTAGCCCATCCAGTCGCTGGGGGAGACGCACAACTTTTCTCCGCCCTGGAACACTGGCTGCCCAGTGCAGCTGCAGCTGAAGCTCCGCATCGTAATGGGTTCCAGGAGGAGGAGGGGCACTGTCTGCCCCATTGTGAAGCTCAATAAGAGCAACAAGAGCTGGCTGCAGGCGCAGCCGGGCAGACGCACGCACAGTGGGGTGCAGGCTTAAGGTGCTGCCTCCAAGCTGACCCAATGGTGTGGTAGGTGTACTGCCGCCGCTGCCCGGGCGGGAGAGGAGAAAGAGATGGAGAGGAAGAGAGATGAAGGAGAGAAAGGGGGGAAGAGAGATGAAGGAGAGAAAGGGAGGAGAAAGAGAGATGAAGGAGAGAAAGGGGGGAGAAACAGAGATGGAGAGAAAGAGATGAAAGAGACACACAGAGATACCTGTTTAAAAGAAAATACTGAGAGCCACAAAACCTGGGTGGGAGTAAGTGATATGGAGTTGGCAATGCCCACCCAAGTTTAAGGTTATGTTTAAGTGTTTAAATGTGTTTAAGGTTCAGTGTTTAAAATTGCAGACCCCTGATCTACCCCATCCGATCGCCTCACCCTGCAGCCAGCCCTGTAGGCCTGCGCCCGCCTCCCACCTGGGCAGCAGCGGCCTACCTACCCCGGTTGTATCACCTTGCCCTGCCTGAATGCCCGCCTCGGACTGCCTCCGACCACTCCAGCAGGTCATTTTTATTTAATTAATTTAATTAATTTAATTAAGAATGCTGCAATGGGCATAAATGATGAGCGGTCAAAAGTGCGAGGACCTGTCAGAAATCATATGGACTACTCAGAGGGCTGAAAAAGTTATTTTTGACTGGTCCTCGCACTTTTGACCAGTCCTTGAACTTATGACTGTCCTCACATTTTACGTTTTGCGCCCTATCTTGTCACCGTGGTGAAGAGAAGTAGTGGTGAAATGACTGTCACGGTTGTTAAAAATGTCACAACGGGCATAAATGTGAGGATGGTCATAAGTGTGAGGACTGGTCAAAAGTGTGAGGATCAGTCAGAAATGACTTTTTCCAGCCCTCTGAGTAGTCCCTATGTACATAGCTATGCCCACCCGGTCACATGACCAGCTAGCCACACCCACCCAGTCACATGACCAACAAGCCACACCCTCAACTAAGCCACGCCCACAGAACCAGTTGTTAAAAAAATTAAATCCCACTACTGGTTATTGTGCATACACTTGAGCCATATTGGCGGAGAGGCATGCTATATAGACAAACTCGTGACATGCTTTACTGGCCCAACATTCAGGGCGAAATCAAGGATTTTGTTAGCAATTGTTCCACCTGCAATGAATATGCATATTTGCAACAAAGAGAAACCATTATGTCACACGAGATACCATCACGTCCTTGGCAGATTGTTAGTATGGATTTGTTCAACTATGCAGGAAAAGTGTATCTAATATTAGTTGATCATTATTCTGACTTTTGGGAAATTGAACCCCTTACGGACTGTTTGGCTGAGACTACCATTGGGAGATGCAAGACTCAGTTTGCACGTTATGGCCAACCAGATAAAGTGATCTCAGATAATGATGGTCCTCAGTTTACGAGTTTACCATTTAGGAAATTTGCTGCTGAGTGGGAGTTGGAGCATGTGACCTCTTCACCGCATCATCTGCAAGCTAACATAAGGTGACCAGATGTCCTGCTTTTGGTGGGACAATCCCTATTTTTAAAAATTTGTCCCGCGTCTCGCAGTGTTTTAAAAAAGTCCCAATTTTTGCACAACAAGCTAGGAAACGGCGGGAGTTGAAAGAGAGAGACAGAGACGCCGTGGTTGCATTATTGAAATCCTGGCTGCGGTTGAGAGACACAAGATCGGAATGAGGATTTAAAGCGTATCTTTTTTTTTTTTTATTGCAAAAGTTTTACAATTACATTTTCACCCCTTTTTTCACCCCCCCCACCTCCCTCCCCAAACCCTCCCTAACCCTCCCTAACCCTCCCCCCCCAGACTTCCCTATTATGTACTCATAACTAGTAACACTAATATATAAGCTTGAACCCATCCCTCCCCCTGTATAATTTTTCCTCTTTGTCTCTTTACATTAAAATATTTCTAATACATTATTTTCAAATAAAAGCTATTTGATACTTTCTAGTTTGGTATTTGTTCTGAACATATTCTATCCACCTTTTCCATTCCCATTCATAAGTCTCTTGTGAACAGTCTTTTAAATATGCTGAAATCTTCGCCATCTCTGCAAAACTAGCCATCTTCAAAGTCCATTCCTCGATAGTGGGTAAAGCTTCATTCTTCCAATATTTACCTATCAACAATCTTGCTGCTGTTATCATATACAATATCAGTTTTATCTCACCCCGTGTAAAACCCTTAACTATACCCAATAAAAACAACTGTGGAGAAAATTGAATTTTTTTCCTCAAAACATTCTGCATGACCCACCAAATTTTTATCCAAAAAGCCTTAACTTTCCTGCAGGTCCACCAAACATGATAATACGTAGCATCTAAACATTCACATCTCCAACATTTTGGCTGAACATTAGGGTACATACATGACAACTTTTTAGGATCTAAATGCCATCTATAAAACATTTTATAAAAATTTTCTCTCAGGTTTTGCGACTGTGTAAATTTAACATTCTGAACCCAAATTTTTTCCCAAGTTTCCAGCATCACTGGTTCTTCAAAATTCTGTGCCCACTTAATCATACAATCTTTAACTAATTCCGTTTCTGAATCTCTTTCTAACAATACATTATAAAGCCTTTTAATATGCATTGGACCTTTCTCTCTTATATGTCTAACCAATTCTTCCTCATGCAACATAATACCAGTTTTTTGGTCCTCTTTCCATCTCAGTTGTAATTGATTATATTGTAACCAAGTTAAATTAAACCCTTCATCCAACAGTGTCTGTAATGTCTTCAGCTGCCATCTGCCCGCATCTGTGAAAAGAACCTCTTTATATAAAAACCCCCCGAGTGACATTATATTTGTATTCCACAAAGTATGACCAAGATCCAGCCATAGCGGTATTTTATAATCCCATTTAAATCGGTGCTTCTTCCAAACTCTCATCAAAGAGTCTCTAAGTATATGACTTTTAAATACTTTATCTACTTTGTCGTCATAAAATAAATAAGCATGCCATCCAAATTCAAGATCAAAACTTTCTGCATTCAATATTCCAGTCTTTTTACTTCCAAACCAATCACTTGTTAAAGTTAAAGCTGCTGCATCATAATATAACTGTAGGTTTGGGAGTTTAAGACCTCCTCTTTCTGGAACATCTTGCATAATTTTCAATTTCACTCTCGGCTTCTTCTCGTTCCAGACAAACTTATTCACACCAGACTGCCAAACTTTCAGTTGTTTATCACTTTTAAGCACCGGAATCATTTGAAACAAAAACAGAAATCTTGGCAAAATATTCATCTTAACTGCTGCTATTCTTCCAAGTAAAGACAGTTGCAGCTTTTTCCAAGTCTCCATGTCTTTCTGAACCTCTCGCCACAACACCTCATAATTATTTTGAAACAATTTCATGTTTGATTCTGCAACCTGAACTCCAAGATATTTTACCTTAGGTACAATTTCAAAACCTGCCCTCCTTTCAAGCTCATGTTTACGATCTTGTGTCATATTTTTAACTATCATTTTAGTCTTTTTTGAATTCAGTCTAAAACCTGAAACTCTACCATAGTCTTGTATAATGTCGTTCATCAGGATTGTTGATTCCATTGGTTGTGATAGGGTAACAACCAGATCATCTGCAAATGCCTTTATTCTATAATCCTCTTGCCTTATCATTATGCCTTTCAAAATTTTAGAGTCCCGTATTGTGTTTAGCAAGACTTCCAATGTTAAAATAAATAAAAGTGGGGACAACGGACATCCCTGTCTTGTTCCTTTTTCAATTTTAAACTCTGTCGTCAGACTTCCATTAATAATAATCTGTGCCTTTTGCTCTTGATAAATTGCTGAAATCGCCTGTATAAATTGGTCCCCAAAATCCATCTTTTTTAAAGTCTTTAGTAGAAAATTCCAATCCACTCTATCAAAGGCCTTCTCTGCATCCAAAAAAACCAGCACTGCAGGAATCTGTTTATTCTTATCAAGATATTCCAATAAATCTATTACTTGCCTTACATTGTCCTTCATATACCTGCCCTCAATAAATCCCGCTTGATCCTCATGAATCACCTTTTGGATTACTGGCATCAACCTGTTGGCTAATACTTTCGCATAGATTTTATAGTCTGTATTCAAAAGAGATATTGGTCTATAATTCTCTGGTTTTTTAGGACCAACTTGTTCTTTTGGTATCAAAGATATATAAGCAGTTGTCCATGATGGGGGTATTTTACCCCCTTGTTGAATATTGCAAAATAAATCTCTAAGTTGTCCCACCATTTCAGCTTGTAAAGTTTTGTAATACACTGCAGTCAAACCATCCGTGCCAGGAGCTTTGGCTGTTTTTAGCTGTTTAATTGCTGCTGTTATCTCCTCCTCTGTTATAGGATAATTCATTCTTTCCTTTTGTTGATCAGTAATTTTTGTAACTCTCTTATCATTTAAATATTTTTCTATAAGTCCATTCTGCACCTCCTCTTTGGCATATAGTTTGGTATAATAGTCCACAAAAGCTTCTTTAATTAATTTTTGTTGAAAAATTTCTTTCCCTCCAATATCAATACTATCAATAGTCCGTATACTTTGTTTTTTCCTCAATGTGTAAGCCAACCATCTGCCCGGTTTGTTAGCGTTGCAAAATGTATTATGCTTCGCATATTGTAAATTTGTTGCAACTTGTTCCGCCATAAGCATTTGAAATTGGTCTTTCAAAAGTTTTATAGCATTTCGTATTCTTTCATCTGTTGGATTTTTAATAAATAACTGTTCTTTATTCTTTATTTCCGTTTCCAATTCAGATCTTTTCTTTTGTCGGAACAGTCTATGTTTAGAGTTCATGTAGATAAGTACCCCTCTCATATAAGCTTTACTTGCGTCCCAAACAATTTCAATTGGGGTACCTTTATTCAAATTTATTTCAAAAAATTCTTTCAAATGCTTTTTAAGTTCTATTGTATTTTTTTCATATCTAAACAAGTTCTCATTTAATCTCCAAGAACGTCTCTCAACTTTATCCATCTCAATTTCTATCCATACAGGGCTATGGTCAGTCAAAGTTCTTGGAAAAATCTTTGTTCTTTTTGTCTTAACAAGTAGATCATTTGACAACAGGATAAAATCAATCCTAGAAAAAGATCTATGTCTATCAGAAAAGAAAGTGTAATCCAATTCTTTTGGGTTATGTATTCTCCAAACATCTTTTAGTTCCATATCTTCTTTCATATCAAAAAAAGTCTATGGTAGTCTAATTCTAGACTTTGCCAAACTCTTTTTATCTAGTTTAGAATCAATTACTCCGTTCCAGTCTCCCATAATTAAAATAGATCTATAGTCCCATTGCAATATTTTAGTATATAACATCTTGTAAAAATAGTCCTGTTGTTGATTGGGAGCATAAATTCCAATCAAAAGAATTTGGCCTTTTACAGTAAACAGTTCAATTGCTACAAACCTACCATCTTGATCTACTTCTATAACTTTAGCTGTTAACTTTTTATTTACATAAATAACCACACCATTCTTTTTCTGCGAAGTTGAAGATATAAAATGTGCTCCTAGTTTTGAGTTTATCAAATATTTTTGATCTTGAGTTGTGATATGCGTTTCTTGTAAACATATTATATCATTATTAAATTGTTTCAAATATGTAAATATTTTCTTCCTTTTCTGTGCTGAATTCAACCCATTGACATTCCAAGATAAACACTTAAAGGTCATCAGCCTCTTTCTGGAGCACAGAGCAAAATACTTGAAGATCATCCGAAAGCTTCGATCTCGCTCCTCCCATAGCTCCACTCTCTTGTACAGTACTCTTAACTGCCTTCTTGTCTTGTCTTTCCTGTTGTTGTTGTTGCTTTTGTTTAAGTAGCTTAGATTGAGCTCTGGTTATACGTTGATCTTTAACTTCAGTCAACTGAATCAAGTCCAAAATTGGAGAAGAATCAAACAAGGGCTCACTCAGAAAACCTCCTTCTGCACCTTGCACTACTTCTGATTCCTGCTTGGACTGTTCTTGCAATTGCCTCTCTTCACTCTCTTTAATCTCCAAAACTGTAGATGTACGTGGAGATGGTGTTCTTTCCTTAAGAATAGTAGTATAAAAGTGTTGTGCCTTCTCCACGGTATTCAACCGATATCCTTCTCCCTTATATCTGAAAATTATCCCAGCTGGTGCGTCCCACCGGAAGGGTATCTGTAGATTTTTCAATTCCTTAACAAGAAAACCAAATTCTTTTCTGGCTTTCAACATTTTAGGAGGTAATTCTTTAAAAATTTCAAGTCGTGAACCCCCCACTTGTACAGAAGTATGAAAAGATTTTTGCAGGATATCATTTCTAATTTCTCTCTCTGTAAAGTATATGACCACATCTCTAGGCAGTTGTCTTTGTCTGGCCACCCAAGAGTTCACTCTGTAGATTTTATCTATTTTGTGAAATACCACATCAGGATTAACTTGTAGAATCTTGGCCAAGGCTTCAGAACAAACTTGTCTCAAATCCTGTCTCTCCCCCTCTCGAATTCCCCGAAGCCGTATGGCGAATTCCATCGCCCGGAATTGTATCATAACAATCTCATCTTCAATTCTCTGCATTTTATTGTCAACTTCATCAATTTTATAATCATTGTCTTTCATCTTGACATTAACTTCTGATTTAAATTCTTCAACTTTAAAATCAACTTTCCCAATAAATTCTGCCAGGCCAGACGCCACTTCTGATATTTTTTTGGTCACCTTATTTTGATTCTGTTTCACCATATCTTTAACTTCATTAATTTCCTGCATAAATTCCTGATGTGATTTTTGAAGTTTGTCATCTATCTCCTGTTGAGATTTTAAAAATTTATCATCCAGAGTTTTAGAAATAAATTGTTTTAAATCTCCCACATCAAATTCTTTTTTCTGGGTCTGTAACTGCTGTGCAGAGGGAAGCTGCGTTTCTTGTTTATGTGTGGGGGATCCCCCCCCTGCTGCCTTCCCTTCCTGCTTCTTTGAAGCCATCCTGCCACGTAATCTGGATTTTCTAAAAAGGGAAGTTCCTTTTCCTTTCCCTCCTGCACAAAGACTTCTAAAAAAGTCCCCCAGATTTAATCAATTAAAAGCTAAAGTAGAACAAAGTCCAATATTAGAAAGGGAGAAATTTTCCACTTGCTTCTCTTATAGCAAACAAGGCAACTTTGCAACAACTTGGAAACTTGTAACACAAAATAACTTCACCAATCCACACTCATTGGCTCGTTAACTTTAAGGCTAAGCGCCATGTTTTTTTTCAAAGCACTTTCACTCACTCAAATTTGTCTCAGTTTGAAAAATCAACAAAGCGCTGATACTTGCGTTTCCAAATTTCAGGGTTCAGATAGGTTCGCTGTTTGTTAAAGCTGATTCTTTTCAAATTACGTTTCCTGCAGCCGGCTTGTTTTGCGGAAGCAAAATCGTCCCACGTCGCCCGGAGTTTCCGCAGGTTGGGAGGGAGCCACACCCGTTCTCTCCCCAGAAACAATTCCCTGGGGGACAAGGGGGCTCAACCTGTACCCTGCGATCTCTACTTCTTCAATCCTTAGGATTTTGAAGCTTTCAAGCCGCTTCTGAGTAGCGAAGCGGCTCTACGGGCGGCGGGGCTGGCGGAGCTCCGAAAGGCACCGCCGTCGCCGAAGGCAGAGAAACCGGAAGTCGATTTAAAGCGTATCTTAAGTGTGTCACTGATGGTGATTCTGACGGGCGGGGCTGGGGATTTCTGCGTCCGTGTGTTTGTTTCACTTGCCAGAACTAAATCCAAACCTGTTCCCCGATTTCACTTTTAAGGAGAATGCGGACGCATTCTATTGATATTTAAATTTCCACTTGCTGCCTTTCTGATAGAGGCATCTTTGAAACGCGGCTCAAATATCTCGAAGAAGGGTGTCTAAAATCTATATTCTGGGGTTGTTATTGTTTTTTACTCTGGGGGGAAAAAAGCCAATAATGGGACACAAAATAAACATCAATCTAAAAGATGCATATCCACCAATTGAACTTTAGGCAAATAGATGACTAATTTAAAAAAATACACCAGACGGTAGTTGCATGTCTACCAAAGTATTCCCGAGTGGAGATACTGCTATACACTTTTGATTTGCCTTCCAATTTTCTGAGGACTGAGACTAGGCCTTATGTGATGGTCTCTGAAGGCAGGTTCGTGTAGTAGACACTGTAAACAAAATGCTTCATCATACAGCTTTCTCTCCTAACCACCCAGTAAAATGCATTGGATAAAGTGACTTGCCCAAGGCAAATATCTTGATGAAGGGTGGTTTTTGAATTTAGATATTTGTTTTATCTCTACATTTCCTAGTAATGTAATATGACATTGAAATAGGGGTAAGATCAGTCATTAATGAAGGATGAAGATTATCAGCAAAACATAAAAAGTCACCACCCTTTGAAAGGATAATTAGACATTTTCGTTCAGTTTTGTTTCTTGTATATTGACATACTAGAGTCTTGTTTATCAACTCCATTTCCCCATAATTTAGAGTTACATTATCAAGCCTCCATAATTACATATTTAACATTTGTAACATTTACATTGACAGAAGAAACATTTAATATTCAAATCACATATAAAAAACAGTTCAAATATTTAATAATAAAATCAGCAAACGTTACACTCCAATAGTAGAACGGTAATAATGGAGGGATCAAATAGGAGTTTCAGGGGTAATTATGGAACATTGTGCAACATTGCAAAATGGCATGGGGGGAATTTGGTTGTGTAACATAAATTGATAGTGAAAACAAGACAAGGTATTTATTTATTTATTTATTTATTTATTTATTTATTTATTTATTTATTTATTGTTTAAATTTGTATACCGCCCTTCTCCCGAAGGATTCAGGGCGGTGAACAGCCAAAATTAAAATACATACAATATAAAATTTAAAATAATTTAAAACAGAATTAAATCGAATTGGCTTCCCAAAAATTAAAACCCATTACCCTTAAAATAACCCATTAAAATTTTAAGCCAGCCCAGCTTGCTGAAATAGGAAGGTCTTCAAAGCTCGACAGAAGGTCCGGAGGTCCGGGATCAGTCGTATTCCTGGGGGTAGCTCGTTCCAGAGGGCGGGTGCCCCTCACAGAGAAGGCTCTCCCCCTGGGGGTCGTCAGTTGACATTGCTTGACCAACGGCACCTTGAGGAGGCCCTCTCTGTGGGAGCGAATTGGCTGGTGGGAGGTTATCAGTGGCAGAAGGTGGTCTCGTAAATAACCGGGCCCTAAGCCATGGAGTGCTTTAAAGGTGAGAACCAATACCTTGAAGCGCACCCGGAAGACCACCGGAAGCCAGTGCAGCTCGTGCAGGCAAGGTGTCACATGGGAGCGCCATGTCGCCCCCATAATTTCCCGCGCGGCCGCATTCTGGACCAGCTGGAGCTTCCAAGTGCTCCTCAACGGGAGCCCCATGTAGAGAGCATTGCAGTAGTCCAGGCGAGAGGTGACGACGGCGTGAGTGACCGTGCATAGGGAGTCCCGATCCAGAAAGGGATGCAACTGGCGTATCAGGCGAACCTGATAGAAAGCCCTCCTGGCCACGGCCATCATAAAGACAGCCGTGCATCCAGGAGGACACCCAAGTTACGAGCCCTCTCCGTGGGGGCCAATGACTCGCCCCCAATAGCCAGCGATGGCACCAGCTGGCTATATCGGGACACCGGCATCCACAGCCACTCGGTCTTGGAAGGGTTGAGTCGAAGCCTGTTCCTCCCCATCCAGACCCGCATGGCCTCCAGGCACCGGGACATCACTTCAAGGGCATCGTTGGGGTGGTCTGGGGTGGAAGTGTACAGCTGAGTATCATCAACGTACAGATGGCATCGCACCCCAAATCCACGGATGATCTCACCCAGCGGCTTCACATAAATGTTGAACAGGAGAGGCAAGAGGACCGACCCTTGTGGCACCCCACAAACAAGGTGCCTCAAGGTCGACCTCTGCCCCCCAGCCAACATGGACTGCGACCGGTCGGAGAGATAAGAGGAGAACCACCATAGGACGGTGCCTCCCACTCCCAACCCCTCCAGCCGGCACAGCATGATACCATGGTCGATGGTATCAAAAGCCGCTGAGAGATCTAATAGGACCAGAACAGAGGAACATCCCCTGTCCCGAGCCCTCCAGAGATCATCAACCAACGCGACCAATGCCGTTTCCATGCTGTACCCAGGCTTGAAGCCGGACTGGAACGGATCCAGATAGACAGTATAAAATAGTGAATTGGTCATTTGGAGATCCCAGTACAAAAGAAAGTCTTTAGTAACCAATTTTGAGAAAAAACATATATTTGTTTTGATTATGTGATTTAAACATAAGTCCATCAATGTATAGGCAGGGCAAAGGAATGACTAGAATTCTAAGAACATAATTTATTTGTTTGTTCACAATGAAAGATTGAATTAGTGAATGGTACAATGATGGGGAGAGAATCTAAATGTGGCGTAGATAATTTCTTGCTAATGTCAAGAGAGGATTTCAGGAAACAAAATAGTACATGGAAGAAAACTGAAAGAAATTAGCATAAAAACAGTTGAGGGAAGAGAAAATATGAATCCTATATGAAAAAAATATTACAAGATGCGTATACTCCAAGGTATATTAGGTATATGCACCTAATCAACAACAAGATAAATTTTACAAACTTTTACATACCAAAATATTACAATGGGATTATAGATCTTTACTTCTAATGGGTGATTGGAATGGGGTATTAAATACCCAGAAAGATAAAAAAAGTCTTTCCAAGATTTCCATGCGTGCTAAATTGCCTAAATCTTTTTTTGATATCTTGGAGGATATGGAGCTCAGAGACATTTGGAGAGAAAGGAACGTATTGGAGAGTGATTTTACTTTTTTTTCAGATAGGCATCAATCTTTTTCTAGGATTGATTTTATATTAACTACAAATGATCTTTTTTCTAGGGTGAAGAGTATGAAGATATGTCCAAGAACTTTAACTGATCACAGCCCGGTTTGGGTGGAACTAGAGCAGGAAAGAGGGGAAAGGAGGTCTTGGAGGTTAAATGAGAATTTATTTAGATATGAAGATAACTTGTGTGAGCTTAAAAAACAAATGAAAGAATTTTTTATTAACAATATGAATAAAGGAACTTCGATGGAGATGGTATGGGATGCGTGTAAGGCATATATGAGAGGAACATTAATTTTTTTGAATAATAAATATAGATTAAAACAACAAAACAGACGGAAAGAGATAGAGGAGGAAATTAAAAAGAAAGAACAATTGCTTATAATTAACCCGGGAGATAAAAAGGCAAAAGATATGATTAATATTTTAAGAGAGCAATTTAATATGTTAATGGCTGGGCAAGTAGCAACCAGCATACAATATGCCAGACATATTACATTTTGTAATGCTAATAAACCTGGGAGATGGTTGGCTTACACGATGAGGAAAAAACAGAAATCACATGTTATAGACAAGATAGAATTTAGAGGTAAAGAGATTTATCAACAGAATTTAATAAAAAAAGGCTTTTTTGGAGTTCTATACAAAGTTATATGCTAAAGATGCAATTCAAGATGTTGATATTGATAGATATTTAAAGATGGAGATTCCTGAATTAACGCTGGAACAGAGAGAGAGATTGAATCAGCCAATAACTTCCGAGGAAATTGTTGGGGCAATTAAACAATTAAAAATAGGTAAGCTCCAGGAACAGATGGACTAACAGCTGTTTATTATAAACATTTACAATCTGAAATGTTAGAACCACTCAAAATTTTATTTAATAAAATACAAGTAGGAGGAGGAGTACCACCTTCTTGGAAAACAGCCTTTGTCTCACTAATTCCAAAGGAGGACCAAAATTCCATTAAACCTGAGAATTTCAGGCCAATTTCACTTCTAAATACTGATTATAAGATTTTTGCTAAAATATTAGCTAATAGATTAATGCCAGTTATGCAACAAATAATTCACAATGATCAATCAGGGTTTATAAAAGGGAGACAAATGAGATATAATGTTAGACAAATTGTAAACTTACTGGAATATTTGGAAAAAAATAATCAAGTCCCTGCACCGTTTATATTTTTGGATGCAGAGAAGGCATTTGATCGTTTGAACTGGCAATTTTTATTCAAAATAATAGAGAAAATGCACTTTGGGGAATATTTTACACAATCAATTAGAGCGATATACCAGCAGCAAACAGCACAAATTATAGTTAATGGAGGTTTAACAGAGGCTTTTAAAATTGAGAAAGGAACAAGGCAGGGGTGTCCTCTGTCCCCACTATTATTTATTTTGACTTTGGAGGTACTATTGAACAAGATACGTGATTCAGAAAAATTGAAGGGTATTGTAATTAGACAACAAGATTATAGATTAAGAGCATTTGCAGATGACTTGGTTATTACTTTATCCCAACCTATAGAGTCGGCTCCATATATATTGGATATAATTGATCAATACGGGAAAGTATCAGGATTTAAAGTTAATTCACATAAGACAAAGATGATAGTTAAAAATATGACTATACTTGAAAGAGATAAACTAGCAAGATTAACAGATTTTGAAATAGTTAAAAAGGTTAAATATCTAGGGGTATACATAGCAGCTTCAAATACAAAATTATACAAAAACAATTATGAGGTACTTTGGCAGAAGGTACAGAAGGATATGGAAAATTGGAAAAAATTACAGTTGTCTTTATTGGGAAGAATTGCAGCAATTAAAATGAATGTTTTACCTAGATTTTTATTTTTGTTCCAAATGATACCTGTGCTTAAGAAAGATGAAAATCTGAGAGAATGGCAGAAAGGTGTTAATACTTTTATTTGGGCTGGGAAAAAACCCAGAATAAAAATGCAAATTATACAAGATACACGTGAAAGAGGGGGTCTTAAAATGCCTAATTTAAGATTATATTATGAAGCAGCGGTTTTATCACAAATTAGTGATTGGTTTAATTTAACGGAGGGGAGAATTTTGAATTTAGAAGGTTATGATTTGTTATATGGATGGCATGCCTAATTGTTATATGACAAAAAAGTGGATAAAGTATTTAAGGTTCATATATTAAGAAATGCCTTGTTAAGGGTTTGGAAAAAATATCAATATAAGTTAAATTATAAGATACCTTTATGGGCAAATCCTAGACATGCAATAGAAAATATAAGTATAGAACAAAAACAGGAGGTGATTACCTATAAAGAGCTTCTTATTATGGAAAGGGGGGTAATGTATTTGAAATCTTTAGATATACTGAGAGAAGAAGGTATAATTTATACATGGTTTCAGTACGGTCAATTTCAAGCTAGATGGAAGGAAGATCAAAAAACTGGCTTTGTGCAAAATGAGGAGAATTTGGTAAAACAAATTAGAGATCAAAAACAAATGCATATTAAAAGGTTGTATAATGTTTTATTGGAAATAGATTCTGAGACGGAATTGGTTAAAGACTGTATGATTAAATGGGCACAAAATTTTCAAGAGCCAGTAATGATGGAGACTTGGGAAAAGATTTGGATTAGAAATGTGAAATTTACACAAGCGCAAAATTTAAGAGAAAATTTTTATAAAATGTTTTATAGATGGCATTTAGATCCTAAAAAATTATCATGTATGTATTCTAATGTGCAAGCTAAATGTTGGAGATGTGACTGTGATGATGCAACTTATTATCATATATGGTGGACTTGTAGAAAAATCAAAGCATTTTGGATAAAGATTTGGTGGGTGATGCAGAATATTCTTAAAAAGAGACTGAAATTTACTCCACAGTTGTTCTTACTGGGTATAACTACGGACTGTACAGTTGCAGAGACTAAATTGATTTTGAACTTGATAACAGCAGCAAGATTGTTGGTAGCACAACACTGGAAGAAGGACTTTTTGCCTACTATTGATGACTGGATATTGAAAGTAACTAATTTAGCTGAAATGGCTAAAATTTCAGCATATCTGAAGGATCACACACAAGAAAGGTACATACAGGACTGGAGAAGATGGATTGACTATATACAAAATAAGTATCAGACCAAAAAATATCAAATAGCTTATGAATGATTTCTTTTATTTGTATAAGCGTTATATAAGTGATATTAGAAGTATTATGTTTAAGAAATAGGATTTTATATATGGGGGGTTAAGAAATTTTTTTTTAGGGGTGTTAGTTTAATGATTGGTTATGCAATTTAGTTTATTGTTAAAGGTCAATAGAAATACCTTGTGTTCTGCTCTGGGAAGTCGGGGAGGGGGAGGGGGGGTTGGGAGGGGGGTTGTGGGGAAATTGTGTTTGTTTTAAAACTTTTTCAATAAAAAAAAAGAAAAAAAAGAAAAAAATATTACAAGACAGGTGACTCTCACCACAGAATGAATGGAAGGGGATACAAGGAAAGAGAATTTGGAGGTATTTGAGTCAGAATGAAAAGTACTGTACATCACAGAGTGCATAGAAGTGTGAAGAGCTACAGGTAACCTATGACACAGGACCAGAATTTCTATTATACATCGGTGCAGTTGTAAAGGGAATCATCATGTGACCAGACCTGGTTTTAGTATAAGCCAGCTAGAAGAACAAGGTGCAATAAATCGTGCAGATATCATGAATCACGTCAAAAAGTTCTATAGTAACTGCATAGATTATTTAGAAGAGTGGACGGTACATTACAATGATATTGAACATTTTCATTGGGTTACATTAAAACAAGAACTTAATTGGAATGATGTGCAAAAATCATTCGATCATATTACTCAAAATTTCCCATATAGTAATATTTCCAAAAATGATCTTTTTAATGATGTATCATTATTAAAAAAATATATTGATAAGGAAAAGGTTAAATCTTGGGCATCAGCAAAAATCACAATAGAGAACAAATGGTTAGAAATATTTCATCATTTTGAAACAAACCATGTTCCATACAATAATGCACTAAAAATTGTGGAATACACGCTGTCCTTACCAGGAACTAATGCTGTGACTGAATGCGTTTTTTCTACGGTAAATAAAGTGTGGACATCAGAAAAATCACAATTAAGTGTTGAGACTTTGAAAGCCATTTTATGTGTGAAATATAATTTAACAAATTCTTGTGAAGAATTTCATGACCTTTTAAACAACGACAGCAATCTACTAAAAAAAATTCACTCAAATGAGAAATATGCCAAAGAATAAAATAATACTATACATATTTTTTTTTATTTATTATATTTGTAAATTGTACTTATGTTGAAATTAAAAAAAATATATTACAATACTATTTTTGCGTTCTATGAAAATTTTTGTTGTTCCATATAGACCAATTTTTTAATCAAGAACCCACCCCCCACCCCCCCAGCCCCCGGGTCAATGGTGTCCCTCTTTACCAGTGTTAAAATCTGGTCACCTTAACCTAACAGCAAAGCTGAATCTTTGACTTAAATTGTAGAAAGTGTTGATATTGTTCCCTTTTACAATTTGAACTCTTTTACAATGTTTTATTATGTTCTATAATGTTTTATAATGTTTATAATGTCTAATAAGATTTTATAATGTTTTCATATGTGTTAGTTGTATTAATATGAAAAGGGGAAGATATTACAGTTGTTTTCATCGGAACTTTTACAATGTTTTATAATGTTTATAATGTTTATAATGTTTATAATGTTTAATAAGGTTTTATAATGTTTTAATATGTATTAGTTGTGTTAATATGAAAAGGGAAGATGTTACAGTGGTTATGTCTGCTGTGTTGGCAGGATTAGTCTGAGATGTATTTTCTGCCTCTCCAGGAGTTGCCTTCAGCTGCTCCTGTGAGGTATTTCTGGTTCCTGTCATATGTAGATATGTACTTGTAATGATGGCTTATCAGGGCTTTTCAATTAAACTTCTTGAAATGTGCGTGGCATTGACTCTTGCTTCTATATCTTTTTCAGGTTCTCCTCCCTGAATGCTGACATCATCACTGTGAGTTTATGTCACTAAGTGAATCACTGTCACTAGGTGAATCATTCCAAAAATTTGAATCAATTCTGTTCCAATTTTGCTCTGCAAAAACTAGCTGACCTGGAAATCACTATTCTTTTGCTCCCATCGCTAAAACGATAGCCTTTTGAGCCAGGCTCATAGCCCATAAACCTAAGCTTTCTAGCCTTTGGTTGTCCCTTTCTTCTAATTGCTTTTGGAATACGCACCCATGCTTTACTTCCAAAAACTCTTAAATGTGCCAGACATGGCTTTCTCCCATATAGCACTGCATATGGAGTATCATTAATGGAGGAACTTCACAGACTATTAATTAAATAATTAGCAGTCAACATGGCTTTACCCCAATATAACCTTCTCAGACTAGAATCCTCCAGCAGTGAGTTCTTCATGGTTAGTAAGACACCATTCTCAGCAGCTGTGTACAGATTTGTGTGTCTGTGTTTTATACCTAGCTGTCCCAACCATTGTTGAAAACTTGCTGACATGAATTCTGAACCTCTGTCAGTCTGTAGCTGACATACCTGTTGTTTATATCTTCTTTCTATGAAGCTTACCCATTGCTTAAATTTCTGTAGCACCCCTATTTTACTCTTTAGTAAATAGCAGAACCCAAACCTTCTGCAGTCATCTGCATACTTTGCTCCTCCCAAACTGGCTTGCATTGGCCCAACCAAATCTGCATGTACCAGCTCTAGAGGTTGTCTGCCTTATGCTACACTTGCTTACTGGGAATGCCTTGAACTTTGATGACTTACATACTGTACAGTCCAAGTATGCCTTACATCCCTTTAAATTTAATCCTTCTGCAAACTGGTCCATCCTTTGCAAAACTCTGAAGCTGGCATGGCCAAGCTTCCTGTGCAAGAGATGAACATATGAATCATGTGCTGCATTTCCAAATGTTTGTGCACATTGAACCTTTTGTCCTTGCAACACATAAAGATTATCCTCTTTTATACTCTGTGCACGTACATTCCCATTTCTCTTTATGAGACACCTCCCATTTGCAAAAGTGGTCTCAAATCCTTGCTTGTCTAAACTAGAGACACTCAGCAAATTATGCTCCATTTCAGGCACACATAATACATCATTAAACTTTGTTTCCAAATATGAATTTGCACACTGCCTCTTCCAATGACTTTAGCCTTCTGGCCATTTGCCAAGGCTACTGCATTTCCAGCAGCTGAATCCATCCTGTAAAACAATTTAGAATTGTTAACAATTGTTTGACTTGCCCCACTGTCAATCAACCATTTGTCTCTGCTATTGCAGTAACCAACTTTTGCAACAGTAATTTGTCCATCGTGCAATTTTCCGTGCAAATAATTCTTGTCTTGCAAATAATTTATTCCTTGCAAACAACTTGTCCTTTGCAAACAGTCCTTCTTTAAACACCTCCATTGTTGCTGGGCTTTCTGCTTAGAAAGTCTTTGCTGGGCTGTAATCTGATATCTTCTGCTACTTCTTATCTCTTTGGAGACATCCAGTCTGTGGAATTTTCCATTCTTCTCTATCTGCTCCTTGGGCCCCCACCTCAGGAATTCCTCCTTGTGACTCTTTCTATAATGGCGTTTCTGCTCCTCAGCAATCAAACAAGCCTTTAGAGCCTCCAAATGCAACTCCTGCTCTGGTTTGCACTCAAACACTGCAGAAACAATGTCCCATGTTTCATCAAGACTGTTTAACACTAGCAGCACCTTCTGAGACTCAGGGATCTCCATGCCACGCAGTTCTAACTCCACAAACAAAGTTTGTGTTTTGTATAAAATGCTGTTCCACAGATTCACCTGGTTGCAAATTGGCTCTGTATAACTTTCTGGATAATTGTACAATATTGCATGCTGACACACGCATGTGCACATTTTTTAATTTCAGCCAGATCTCCTTTACAGTCTTTAAATCAGCTACATTCAAAAACTGTTCATCTTCGACTTCCGGTGGCTCCGCGTTCCCCGAATGGACGCTCCTTTAGGAGCTCCAGCCCCGTGATTCCGTTTGCCGCTAGAACAGCGAAAATCAGCTGTTCTAGCGGCTCGAAACTCTCCCCCAGGGAAAAAGGGGGAGAGAAGAGCAGAAGGGTCTGGGTAGAGCTCCCCTAGACCCCCAGGCTCCCCTAAGCCTGGGGTTTGCAGGATGAGAGCTCCCTGAAAGCCCTTCAGTGCTCCGGATCCGGGTCGATTCTGCTCTATGCAGAACAAGGGGTCGCGACCACACCAGCAGTGCAATTTTAGGGACTATGAGAAAATTCGAATCTGGATGCTGGCAGAGCAAATCAGGAGAACAGAAAATGCAAGTATTAAACTTTAACTCCGTTTAAAAGAAAAAGGAAAAAAGATGGCGCTTAAGGGCATTTAAAATGAAACTTACAAATGAAAGTGATCGTTAAAGCTGCAACATTGTAAAAGCTATCAGATTACATGGCAAGAAAAAGATTTAAAGTGCTAGTGAAATGGAAAAGACTATGGTATTGACTTCAACTACTTTATACTTCTAAATTGTGTGGAAAACTATTGGATTTATTGACCTGATAGCTGAATAAACTTAAACTGGGAATTGAAATATGGCTGACATCAAGGATGGAGGATCATTACTATATGAGCCAGCAAATTCAAAGTTGTGACTGTAGAGGTTTTACAAGAACTTTTAAATTTCTATACTTCTGCTATACTGGAATCAATTGAAAGGACTATTCAGAATTATAATCTGGAGAACAAAAATGATTTGCTGGCTGGAAAAGAACAAGAAAATCAAACTAATTTGTCTTTGGAGCAGGGAAAAGGAACATGATGGAAGTTACCACATTGAAAACAGAGGTTTTGGTAGAGGCTTCTATGCAGTTAACTGAAAAGCAGCAAATAGACTCTTTCCTGCAGATTGATAAAACTTTATCGTGACAATTCTTGGCTTTATAGACAGAATCAATTTTTAAGGGAGGAAGTGACTGATTATAGCAGGAAGAATAGAAATGGAGTTTTCAAAATGAAGGCGATAACTTTAAGGAGAGAGCGATTTTCAAAGATGCATCAGTCTCAAATCTACATTCAAAAGTTTTCAAAAAAAAAGCAGGGGGAGGAGCAACGTTGAGGGAGAAAATATTATTGAAGAAGAAGGATTGGAAAAAATATAGAAAGAAAGGAAGAATTGAAGATTAATTTCTTTTGGGGAGGATCTTAATAAATTTGAAAAGTCTATTGAAATTAGCACTTTTTTTAAGTTTAAGTAAAAATGTTTAACTAAAAATGGATAGCTTTTTTAAAAAAATGACTGTGGTATTAAAATGGTTAACTTTAAAGTTAATGGATAGCTTTCTGAAAGTTTTGAAATTGATATTTTGAAGAATGAATTTAAGACTTAGAAATAACTAAACTCAATGGATTAATAGTATCTTTAAGATACTATACTTCTGAAGAATATTTTATTGAAGTATTTTTTTTGAGAGAGAAAGAAAAAAGAAAGAAAAAAAAGAACTTAATGAAGTACTAAAATGGTTAATTTAAAATTGAATGGATGCAAAATAATATTTTCTTTTTTTTCTTTTTCTTAAAGAGATATGTTTAAAGAGTTTTAAAATGTTTAAATTAGAATTTTAAAAGGGGAGGCTGATGAACAATTTTTAAAAGAGAAGTTAAAGAGGGTGAGGGAGTTTTGAATCTTGTAGCAAGTTAGTATATTTTAGCTTATGTTTAGTTTAATGCTATACCCTGTTTTTGCTCTGGGAAGTTGGGGGTGGGGGTGGGGAGGGAGGAGTTGAAGGTTGTGTGGGGATAAAATGGTTGTCTAATTTTTAATATAATTAAAAGATAGATTAAGGTATTAATAGAGAAGTAAGAAAAATGGGGGAAATGTTATAATAAAGGGAATGATAATATTAAGATATGATAAATATTGGAGGAGTAAAAAGAAGATTTAAAAGATGTACTCAGAAGATATATTGAATGATGGATTATGTATTTGTTTGTTTGTTTACAATATTAAGATATGATAAATATTGGAGGAGCAAAAAGAAGACTTAAAAGATGTATTCAGAAGATATAATGATTCTTTACCATTATATCTTCTGAATACATCTTTTAAGTCTTCTTTTTGCTCCTCCAATATTTATCATATCTTAATATTATCATTCCCTTTATTATAACATTTCCCCCATTTTTCTTACTTCTCTATTAATACCTTAATCTATCTTTTAATTATATATATATATAGTTATATATGTAAAGAAAGGACTATCAGCTAATTTAATTGAGGCAGATACTCAAGGAAGATATATTGCAATTGAACTATTAACTCAGAGTGGAAAGTTGCTTTTTTTATTTTTATTTTTTTTATTTTACTTCAAATTTATATACTGCCCTTCTCCCTAGGGACTCAGGGCGGTGTACAGCCAAGTAAAAACACATAAATACATAATACATAATACATAAATTAAGAACAGATTAAAAGGAAATATCTCAATTTGGCCCAGAATTTAAAAAGACAAACGAATTTAAAATCATTTAAAAGGATTTGTTAGGCCAGCCCGGCTTGTTGAAAAAGGAAAGTTTTCAGGGAACGGCGGAAGGCACGGAGGTCTTGGATTCTCCTTATCTCTGGGGGCAGTTGATTCCAGAGGGTGGGAGCCCCCACAGAGAAGGCCCTCCCCCTGGGGGTCACCAGCCTGCATTGCTTGGCTGATGGCACCCCAAGGAGGCCCTCTCTGTGGGAGCGCACGGGTCGATGGGAGGTCATCGGTGGCAGAAGGCGGTCTCGAAGATAACTAGGTCCTATGCCATGGAGCGCTTTAAAGGTGGTAACCAACACCTTGAAGCGCACCCGGAAGACCACTGGGAGCCAGTACAGCTCACGCAGGAGCGGTGTTATGTGGGAGCGTCATGCAGCTCCCGTAATTACCCGCGCAGCTGCATTCTGGACCAATTGGAGCCTCCGGGTGCTCCTCAAGGGGAGCCCCATGTAGAAAGCGTTGCAATAGTCCAGGCGAGAGGTGACGAGGGCATGAGTGACTGTGCACACGGAATCCCGATCAAGAAAGGGGCACAACTGGTGAATCAGGCGAACCTGACAAAAGGTCCCCTTGGCAACAGCCTCCAAGGACAGCTGTGTATCCAGGAGGACACCCAGATTGCGCGCCCTCTCCACGGGGGCCAAAGACTCACCCCCGATAGTCAGTGATGGAGTCAGCTGACTATATTGGGATGCCGGGAACCACAGCCACTCGGTCTTGGAAGGGTTGAGCTTGAGCCTGTTCCTCCCCATCCAGATCTGTACAGCCTCCAGGCACTGGGCCATCACTTCAAGGGCATCGCTGGGGTGGCCTGGGTGGAGATGTACAACTGGGTGTCATCAGCGTACTGGTGGTATCTCACCCCAAAGCCACGGATGATCTCGCCCAGCAGCTTCACATAAATGTTGAACAGAAAGGGTGAGAGGACCGACCCCTGAGGCACTCCACAGATGAGAGGCCTCGAGGTTGACCTCTGCCCCCCTGTCAACACAAACTGCGACCGGTCGGAGAGAAAGGAGGAGAACCACCGTAACACGGTTCCCCCCATCCCCAACTCTTCCAGCCGGTGCAGCATGATACCATGGTCGATGGTATCAAAAGCCGCTGAGAGGTCTAACAGGGCTAGAACAGAGGAGCAACCCCTGTCCCAAGCCCTCCAGAGATCATCTACCAACGCGACTAATGCCATTTCCGTGCTGTGCCCAGGCCTGAAACCCGACTGGAACAGATCTAGATAAGACGTTTCCTCCAGGAATTGCGGAAACTGTCGCATGACCACACTCTCAACAACCTTCGCCACGAAGCGAAGGTTGGAGACAGGATGGTAGTTGGCCAATACTGCCGGGTCCAGGGAGGGCTTCTTGAGGAGAGGCCTCACCACCGCCTCTTTCAAGGCAGCGGGGAAGTGACCCTCACTCAACGAAGCATTGATAATTCCCTGGAGCCAGCCTCGTGTGACCTCCCAGGAAGTCAGTACTAACCAGGAGGGACACGGGTCCAGTAAACATGTAGTCGCATTAAGTCTCCCCAAAATCCTGTCCATGTCATCCGGAGTCACAGAGTCAAACTCTTCCCAGATAACATTCTCAAGACTATTCCTCGCCATCCTGCCTGGATCTACCCAGTCAGAGTCCAAATCCCACCGGATCTGAGCGGTTTTGTCATACAGATATCATCCGAAATCCTCAGCCCTGCCCTCCAAGGGGTCCTCCCGCACTCCCGGTTGAAGTAGGGAGCGGGTCACTCTGAACAGGGCCGCCGGACGATTCTCTGATGATGCAATAAGAGCGGAAAAGTAATTAGACTTCGCCGCTTTTATCGCCACTAGGTAGGTCTTAATATGCGACCTTACCAGTGTTCGTTCAGATTCGGTGAGACTGGCCCTCCAACCGCTTTCCAGGCATCTTTTCCAGCACTTCATCTCCCTCAGCTCCTCAGTGAACCAAGGAGCCTCGAGGGATCAACACCGGGTCAGAGGCCGCAAAGGCATGACTCGATCTAAGGCTCCGCTAGTGGCCTGATCCCAGGCCGCCACCAGGTCCCCGACCGAGTCATGTGCTAGAACCTCAGGAAATGGCCCAAGCTCCATCTGGAATCTATCAGAATCCATCAGGCGCCTGGGGCGGACCCATCTTATAGGCTCCGCCTCCCTGCGGCGGGGTGTAGCGGTTCGAAGATCTAGGCGAAGGAGCGAGTGGTCAGACCATGACAAGGGTTCCATGTCTATATCCCCTATAACAAGGCCACTCAACCACTGGCCAGAGACAAAAATCAAGTCCAGAGTGTGACCGCCCCCTGTGGGTGGGGCCATGAACTAACTGGGTCAGGTCCATGGCCGTCATGGAAGCCATGAACTCCCGGGCCATCTCAGACATCTCACCAACGGATGGCAGGTTGAAATCACCCATGACCATAAGCCTGGGTGTATCAACTGCCACCGTGGCTATCACGTCGAGGAGCTCAGGCAGGGCCGTTGCCATGCGGCAGGGAGCCAGGTATGTGAGCAACAGGCCCATCTGAGCCCCATGACCCCATCTCACAAAGAGGGTTTCACATCCGGCAATCTGTGGCACAGTAGTCTCCCTCGGACCAAGACCTTCTTTAATAATAATCGCCACCCCCCTGCCCCTTCCCTGGGCCCTCGGCTGATGGAGCGCTCTGAAGCCCGGTGGGCACATCTCAACCAGGGGGACCCCTCCCTCCAGGCCCAACCAAGTCTCAGTAATAGCTGCCAGGTCCGCTCCCCCCTCCTGTATAAGATCATGGATGAGGGCCTTATTAACCACGGACCTGGCATTGCATAACATCAGCCGGAGGCCCAGGTCCTGAGTATCTAAGCCACCTAGTACCTGAGTGGAGCCTTGGGGACCGGGGCACGCAATTGCTCTCAAACAGTGAGTGCGCGCCCCCAGCACATGATGTGGCTCCTTACTTCTGCCATATCTGCCCCTCCCATTCACGGTGCTGATGGTAAATTCCTCCTTCGGATAGCCCGTCCACCCTTCCCCAATCCCTCGACCTGCACCCTCCAAACCATTCCCCCGTGCCGGGCTCGGCTCCGACTTTAGTAGGTTACCCCCCTCAACCCCATTGGTCTTCCTCCCGGTTCCCCTTAAAAAATCATTAAAAACCCTGATTTTAATTGGAATATATGCACCTAATCAACAACAGGATAAATTTTATAAATTTTTACACACTAAAATAATACAATGGGACTATAGATCTTTTATCCTAATGGGTGATTGGAATGGAGTAATAGACACACAGAAAGATAAAAAGTTTATCAAAGATCTCAACACGTGTGAAATTACCTAAATCTTTTTTTGATATGATGGAAGATATGGAGCTGAGAGATATTTGGAGAGAGCGGAATGCTGAGGAAAGAGATTTTACATTTTTTTCCAACAGACATCAATCCTTTTCCAGGATTGATTTTATACTAATTACAAATGATTTTTTTTCTAGGGTGAAGAAGACGAATATATGTCCAAGAATTTTAACTGATCATAGTCCGGTCTGGGTGGAATTGGAACAGGAGGGGGGGAAAGGAGGTCTTGGAGGTTAAATGAAAATTTATTTAGATATGAAGAAAATGTGAATGAGTTTAAAAAACAAATGAAAGAATTTTTTGCTATTAACATGTATAAGGGTACCTCTATGGAAATGGTATGGGATGCAAGTAAGGCCTACATAAAGGGAGCTTTAATACATATGAATAATAAACATAGATTAAAACAACAGAAGAAGCAGAAAGAGATAGAGGAAGAAATAAAAAAGAAAGAACAACTACTTATAATTAATCCAGGAGATAAGAAAGTAAAAGAAACAATAAATATATTAGGAGAGCAATTCAATATGTTAATGGCTGATCAAGTGGCAACTAGTTTACAATATGCTAAACACAATACATTTTGTAATGCTAATAAACCAGGCAGGTGGTTGGCTTATGTGTTGAGGAAAAAACAGGAAGTCACGAGTCATTGGTAAGATAGAATTTAGAGGTAAGGAAGTTTATCAACAGAATATGATTAAAAAAGCCTTTTTAGAATTCTACACAAAGTTATATGCCAGTGATCCAATACAAGGTAAAGATATAGATAGATACCTAACAGAAGAGAATATTTCTGAATTAACGTTAGAACAGAGGGAAGGATTGAATCAGCCAATAACCTCTGAGGAGATTATTGCAGCAGTTAAACAGTTAAAAATAGGTAAAGCTCCAGGAACAGATGGAATAACAGCTGTTTATTACAAGAACTTACAGTCTGAAATGGTAGAACCGCTTAGAGTTTTATTTTGTAAAATTCAATCAGGGGGAGGAGTCCCACCCTCTTGGAGAACAGCTTTTGTTTCATTGATTCCGAAGGAAGATCAAAACTGTGCCAAACCTGAAAATTTTAGGCCAATATCACTTTTGAATACTGATTACAAAATCTTTGCCAAGATCTTAGCGAATAGATTAATGCCAGTTATGCAACAAACAATTCATAATGACCAGTCAAGGTTTATAAAAGGGAGGCAAATGAAATATAATGTTAGACAAATTGTAAACCTACTGGAATATTTGGAAAAAAACAACCAAGTCCCTGCAGCGTTTATATTTTTGAATGCAGAGAAGGCATTTGATCGATTGAATTGGCAATTTTTGTTTAAGATAATAGAAAAAAATGCATTTTGGACAGTATTTCATACAATCAATTAGAGCAATATATCAGGAACAAACAGCACAAATAATAGTTAATGGAGGTTTAACAGATGTTTTCAAAATTGAGAAAGAAACAAGGCAGGGTTGTCCTTTGTCTCCATTGCTGTTTATCTTAACTTTAGAAGTTTTGTTGAATAAGATACGTGACTCTGACAAAATAAAAGGAATTGTAATTAGACAGCAAGATTATAGATTAAGAGCGTTTGCAGATGACTTGGTTGTTACTTTATCTCGACCTATAGAAACAGCCCCACACATGTTGGATATAATAAGTCAATATGGTAGGGTATCTGGATTTAAAGTAAATCAACATAAGACCAAGATGATAACTAAGAACATGTCTATATCTCAAAGAGAAGACTTAGGAAGAATAACGGGGTTTGAAATAGTTAAAAAGGTTAAATATCTAGGAGTATATATTGCAGCCTCAAATACGAAATTATTTAAAAATAATTATGAAGTTCTCTGGCAAAAAGTGCAGAAAGAAATGGAGAATTGGAAAAAGTTACAACTATCTCTACTGGGAAGGATAGCAGTAATAAAAATGAATGTATTACCCAGGTTTTTATTTTTGTTTCAAATGATATCAGTGCTTAAGAAAGATGGAAATTTGAGGGAGTGGCAGCAAGGGGTTAATACTTTTATTTGGGGTGGGAAGAAACCAAGAGTGAAATTGAAAATTATACAGGATGTACATGAAAGAGGAGGTCTTAAAATGCCTAATTTAAGATTGTATTATGAAGCAGCTGTCTTATCACAAATTAGTGACTGGTTTAACTTAACTGAAGAGAGAATACTAAATATAGAAGGTTATGATTTGTTATATGGATGGCATGCTTATTTGTTATATGAAAAAAAAGTGGATAAAGTGTTTAAGGGTCATATACTTAGAAATGTGTTGTTGAGGGTTTGGAAAAAGTATCAATATAAGCTAAACTATAAGATACCTATATGGGCAAATCCCAGACATGCAATAGAAAATATAAGTATAGAACAAAAACAGGAGGTGATTACTTATAAAGAACTTCTTTTTATGGAAAGGGGTGAATTGCAATTGAAATCTTTAAATGTACTGAAAGAAGAAGGGATAATCTATACTTGGTTCCAGTATGGTCAGCTTCAAGCTAGATGGAGGGAAGATCAAAAAATTGGTGTCATGCAAAATGAGGAAAACCTGGTAAAACAGATTAGAGATCAAAGTCAGATGCATATTAAAAGGTTGTATAATGCTTTATTGGAAATAGATTCAGAAACGGAATTGGTTAAGGATTGTATGATAAAATGGGCACAAAACTTTCAGGAACCAGTGATGATAGAAACATGGGAAAAGATTTGGGTTAGAAATGTTAAGTTCACGCAAGCACAAAACCTGAGAGAGAATTTTTATAAAATGTTTTATAGATGGTATTTAGATCCTAAAAAATTATAATGTATGTACCCGTATTTGCAAGCTAAATGTTGGAGATGTGAATGTGATGATGCAACTTATTATTATATATGATGGACTTGTAAGAAAATTAAGGCATTTTGGATAAAAATTTGGTGGGTGATGCAGAATATTTTGAAAAAAAGGTTGAAATTTACTCCTCAATTGTTTTTATTGGGTATAACGACAGATTGTACAGCATTAGAGACTAAACTGATTTTAAACTTAATATCAGCAGCTAGGCTGTTGGTAGGGCAATACTGGAAGAAGGACTCATTGCCTACTATTGAAGAAAGGACATTGAAAGTAGCAAATTTAGCAGAAATGGCGAAAATTTCAGCGTATCTGAAGGACTATACACAAGGAAGATACATATCGGAATCAAATAGCTTATGAATGAATGTTAAATTCTAGCCATAGTAATGTGGATAAAAGAAAGGAAGCATACAGAGTCAGATATATGAGCTCTAAAGGGCCCTCTCTATTCACATTATTATGAGAGGAAAGTGCTTGTTGGAGATTACATTAACAAACAGTTAAATCTCATTAAGTGGTAATATATCTTCTGATGAAACCTAGATGTCACGAAAGGACCGCCATATGGAAAACATCTGAGTGACCTCACTGTGAATGACACAAAGAGTTACTTAATCCAATAAATTTACCCAAGGACAGCAGTAACTCTCCCATTAGCAACTCCGAGCACTTAAGAAAAGTTGTGTGGCTAAAATAATTTTGTAAACTAAAATTAATGGTTTAAGTAATTAGATGAACATATTATCCAATGTATGTAACCATATAGGGAAAATCGGATGTATGATCTCATGTTAACCATATATGGGAAATGTATGATCTCACTGAATCCTTTGTCTTAGAAATATATAAAACCAGTTGTATCAGAATTCTTTCCTTATTCAAAGCTTCATGTACAAAACTGGCTCTGAACCTTGCGCAATAAAACTGTCTCTGCTGACCCAGGAATGTTGTTTGGTCTCATCATTCCACAACATTTATGGTGCCCTGGCAGATGGGACTAAGGAACAAAGAACTTTTGTTCTGCCAGACAGCCTGCCCCAGCGGGAACCGACGCCTCCCCAAGGAAAGTTCATTGGCTGGCCACAAAGACTCCATTGAAGTCTACGGAATCTTTCGGTGAGGAGCTGCCGTGAACCCGTTGGCAAGCAGACTAGTCAAGGATCCTTAAAGTTTAGCCAGACACAGAGATCTCAACAAAAAAAAGAAAAAAGAAAAAAAAAGAAAAAGAAGGAAAACGCCTACAGGTAAGTATAAGTCAGGGAGTTCAAGTCTCTCTGTTAAGAAGTACCCACCAATTTGGTGGTGAAGAGGGGGCCTGATCACCCCCCTAGAAGACAAGGCGTCGTCCTAAAATCTCTAGTAAGGAATTAAGGAATTAAGTATTGTCTGGGTGGTTAAACCCTTGCGGTTCTCATTGATGACGGTCAGAACGTCCAGCGTCGTGAGCCAAGGGTAGTGTTGTTAGGATGGGTGGTAATAGTATTGATCAGTGGAAGACTAAAAGAGAGACCCCCTTGATTACTCAAGTATTAGGCAGAGTTTGCTAGGGTCTGTTTGATGAAATCTAAAGAAAGGGGAGAAAGAAAACCTTATGCAATAAAAGTTTAAAAAAATATGTGTGATCTTATGTGTGGTAAGAGAAAAGAACTAATTGCAGTGTTATAAACATTCTGATAAATTGACCATTCTTAAAAAGCCAGAGAACTCTGAAAGAACTAAGAATAAAGAAGAAATTGTTTACTGTTCTTCACACCCGGGGTTTAGCAGGCAGTAAAAAGGTTAAGCCTGTCTAAATGGGAAGACTCAGATAATTTGACTTGATCAATTTGGTGTGATTTCTGTTAAAATTAAAACAAAACAAAACAAAACAAAAAAACCTCCACAGGTCTGGAAATGTTTGATGATATGTGTGCATGTGTATGTATGTAATCATTTCCAAACCTGCAGGGAAGATGAATTCCTCTAATAATAGTGCATGAAGTGGGATTTTTGCATGTGAGATTGGTGTACGCAAGCAGTTTGATTGCAGCGCGAATGTGAGTGTGTTGAGGGTAAAAGTTGGTGTGAATGTACTTTGATTCCCTTTCATATAGAGAAACTGTAAGTTGCAAGGTTTTGTTGTTGCTATTGTGAAGTAAGTAGAAATTTGTGGAAAATGACTGTGAGGATGTGGGAGACTAGAGAAATGCAGAACATGTTGCTTTGTTGGAAGAATGCTGAGTGAAGGGGGAGTGAGGCTTGTCTGCTTGCTGTAAAACATTTTTTTTCTTCTCCCCCCCCTTCCTTTGGAGGAGAGAAACAGGAAAAGGGTGGGCTGCGGGCTTCTCATCATCTCTCTCTCTCTCTCTCTGCTGAATAAGCCTGAGAAAGGAGGGGGATGTGGGTGATCAGCTCATGCAGCTGTTTCGGTCTCTTTAATTTGCATATAAAAGCTATACAGATGTATTTTCTTTTCTGCTCTGAGTAAGATTTTTTGAATCTGACTTGCATTTTACTAAAGGCAGAGAATTGATGCTAAAGTTTGATCCAAATATATTTCAGATTTGTTTGTTTGTTTGCTTGTTTGTTTGTTAGCAGCATAAGTGGTTGTCCTTTTAGAATTTGTTACAGAGATGGGTTACGATAGTAGAAGGGTGAGAGGAAGTTTTAGTGGAAGTCAGAAAGTTGCCTTTAAGTTGGTCTGCACAGACTTGTGCTGACTTGGAAATCAGGATGGCAATGGTAGGAGGAATTGAATGTTTTATAAGAAGGAGTTAGAGAAAGTAGAATTGATGGAAGGGAGAAGGTATGTGATGTGTTTTTGGAAGGTTATGGATGTTGTATAACCTTTGGACAGGGAAGGAAGAAAGGAATGTGAGAGTGGAACCAAGTGATAATGGGAAGAAGTGGTGATAGGGCAGGGAAGACAGCGTTAAAGATTGCCCGATCCAAAGAAGAGGAAGTGGTGTTTTTAATTGACAGAGATCAGATTAAGTGGACAAAGCATTAGAATACACTTAATTAGTGAAGGGAGTGTTGGAAGATATGAGAAGCTCAATATTAAAAAAGCAGGGAAATTCCCCTAAAGAAAATAAGCAGAAACTCAGGCAGAGTTTCAGCCCCCACCTTTACCAATGGGCCATTAAGAAGCTGAAGCCACCTTATTTTCCACAACAAAGGAAGAAAAAGAATTACAGGGGCCTGCAACATCCAAATAGATGTGGGACACAGGAAAGAAAAACAAACACCCAAAAAGGAAAAGAAATCAAGCCAAAGTAATTTAAACACATGAGGAGGACAAAACCAAAAGAGATATTCACTAAAACACAGAAATAGCAAACTGAATAATTATAGGGAACGAACAACTACAAAGGGCTAGTGTTATGGAAGAAAGGAATTAAAGAGACATCCCTTCAGAGCAGATAAGAATCAGTTATTTATTATTGCAATAAGGATCAGATTGGTATTGTGACCACAAGATCTGAACAAAGTATAAAATGGAGACCTCAGTCTTTATACATTTTCAAACAAAGGATTCTGTTAACTCAGCAGTTCTTATCATTACAACATTTGTTACACCAAATGACATTTTCTTTACCAAGTTTGTTACTATCTTTGCAAAACAGTTATAATTCTTCTTGTAAATCACTGAAGCATAGATTCAAATTATCTCTTGTTGATATAACAATATGTTCATCCTTGTCTCTCTGACCTTCAAAGTGTAAATCACCAAAATGTCTTTATCTGTGACAAATGAGGGGCAACTGAGGGGCCTCTCCTCACTGGTTCTACATCAAAGAAGGAATGTGTCTGCCTTTTATTTCAACTGGATAGATTTGCAAGCACAATTTCTCTTCTACAATACTATGAACAAAGAGGGTCCTTCAGTGATCATCACCTGCTTTTCCTACTTTACTAGGAAAAACAGTGGACTAAAAAACAATTACTTATTTGCCAGATCCAGGACAGAAGAACCTAATCACAAACAAAAACAGGATTTAAACACCATAAAACAATCACACACACAAATCAAAGAATTCACACGCCAAATCAAAAGACTTTAAAGGGTCACATAGAAAATCAAAAGATGTTTTAGGATAAAAAAAAGGGTTACTCTTACAGTTAAGACAAGCTAGCCTCGGAATGCTCTGCTTGTATTTGTTTCTTGCCCGCCTTCCTAGAAACAATAAACTGATTCTACTCTCAAGCAGCTGACCTCCAATCATTTCAAAGTAATCTCCCAGCCGGAAGTTTTGAATTCAGGAAGGGGAAGCTCTGCCTTTCAACAATCCTTAAAGGAAAAGGCTTCTTTTTTCCTTCCAACAGGAGTAGGAAAATCACTCCTGATAGAATAGAAGGGGTGGCGTCTCAGCCTCTATCTATAAACAAGCAAGAATTAAGGTAATTCTATGCAAAATTAATTGAATCTGGACCTTGGAGTTTGAAATGGGAGGGACATGAAAGAGGAAGCCTTGAAAATTCGAAACAAGCTTTAACCAAGGCTCCTGTATTAAGTTTACCAAATTTGGAAAAGCCATTCAATCTCTTTGTAAACACAGAAAATTGAATTGCACAGGGGGGGGGGGGCTCAGAAAATAGGAAATTGACCTTTGGGGAGCCCTTATTGTAAGCACCCCACATCAAGTCAGAACCATCCTTCAGCAAAAAGTGGGACGGTGGTTAACTGATTCCAGAATTCTAAAATATGAAACAATTTTAATGCAGCAGACAGACTTGATTTTAACTACAGATCACAATTTGAATCAAGCACAGTTCTTAGCCAACACCAGATCAATGGATCAGTTTGGATTAGAACATTATGGTGCTGAAGTAATTGATTTACATACAAAAATAAGACCTGATTTGGAGGAACACCCCCTGGAGAAAGAAGAAGCAATTTTTATAAATGGTTCCTCTAGGGTGGAGGAGGGAGTACGGAAAAACGGATATGCTATTATAAAAGGACACACTAAAGAGATCCTGGAAACAAGGGGTTTGCCTCGAAATTGGTCTGCTCAAACCTTTGAATTGTATTCATTAAATTAAGCTCTATGGATAGCTGAGCCTGGATAGCTCAGTAGACAAATGCATTGTAATTTAACTCCAGCTGTCTGTAATTAGTAAGTTCGAATCTCACCAGGCTCAAGGTTGACTCAGCCTTCCATCCTTTCTAAGGTAGGTAAATTGAGGACCCAGTTTGTGGGGGCAATAAATTGACTTTGTAAAATATACAAAAGTATGAAGGCTATTGCTTAATGCATTGTAACCCTGAGTCTCCGGAGAAGGGTGGCACATAAATAAATTTTAAAAAAGGGGGGTGCTCTATGCATCTTGGAAGGAAAAATAGGCAGATTCCACATATGCATTTGGGATAGTGCATACATTTGGCAAAATATGGGTGAAGTCATTGGGGAATTCAAGCTATTGTAGATGAACTTTTAAAAAGCTATGGTTGTATTGGGCTATATCCTTTAGTAACATCAATTATAAACAAATGTTTGATTTGTAAAAAGGTGAATGAACAAGCTGTCAGGAAACAACAGATGGGTGGGAGACCACCAGCTTTAAGACCATTTCAATGTATTCAAGTGGATTTTACAGAATTACCAAAAGTGGGGAGAGTAAAATATTTATTGGTCATAGTGGACCACCTCACAGGGTGGGTTGAAGCTTTTCTCTGCAGTAATGCTACAGCAACAGTGGTGTCAAGAGTTTTATCCAACCTAGAAAGATTATCATCATATGAACTGTTGTTTGGAGTAGTTTTCACTACAGGAAGCATATGCATTGATTCCCTGGAAACCAGAGACAAAGTATTGAAACAATATGTGTATAAACTGTCCAGATATTTTAGGAAACAAGGACTATTAGCCCAAACACCACCTTTGAAGTTTCCAGTCCACAAATTCCACCACGATGATTGGATGTTGATCCGGAGCTGGAAGGAAGTTAAACCCCAAGTGAAAGGGCCAGTGCCAGCCCTAAAGGAGTGGAAGGTGGAATCTCACCAAGGAGATCCATTGAAGTTGACGATCCAAAGAACCCAATGGACTGGTGGACAGTAACCAGTGGGAATAGCGTTCTTCATCATCTGGACTATTTTTGTATTTTTTTCTTTCTTAGGATTGAGTGGTTGCCTATGCTGTTTCCCAACTGAAGAGGACTACAACTGATCAGATTCCTTTGCGCATTCTCCCAGATGTATTGGTTTTGTAATTATGCTTTTAAGACCTTAGAAGGAAGATCCTGGATCCACTGAACGAGACTGAAGCCCGCAGACCAGAGTGATCCGGTCACATACCAGGTAACAAAAACTGACAGGCCATTGGTGCTGAAGTTCAAGAAGAATATACCCTGCTGAGTCCTACCGGCAACGGACTCTCAATGCACGGTGGTGATCGTCAGCCTTGCTGAACCACCCCGGAAGCTGGTTCCCCGCGCATGGCTGAAGCTTGGAACGGAGGAAGACAACATTCCATGACTGTAGTTTGTAATGTAAAATCCATTAACTGTAATAGAATCCAGTGTGCACTACTTAAAGACACTCATGCTTGAGGAAGATTGGGTGTGGGGACTCTGGGCAACAGCTACTTTAGCCCTTCTGTTGGTATATTGCCCTACCCCAAGTTATGCATACCCCTAACCCTCTTCCTGACGTGGTCAATTTATAAACTATGGGTCTTGAGCTCTTAAGGCCTTGTGAGTGTAGGAATTAGGTCATTATGATTTATTTATGGCTTTGGGTACTATTAGCTAAAGGTCTAGTGAGTGATACTATCTTGAACAGTAGTTCCCAATGTTGTGTCAATGTCCAAGAAATCCCCCTTGTCTCTGCGGAAAGATTTGAAGATGTCAAGAATCCCAGGGGACCTAGCAGCATCAGGACACTGAATGGGGACACTTTGGGTCAAATCCACTCCCACCAACAACGTGGTATCAGAAGGTGGAGTGGGTACCTTAGTCCTAAACCAACCCCTAGACCTAAGGTTAAGAGTTTGACAATCCCAGTAAAGGGAGGAATAGAAAAAGGAGAATGGGCCCCTACAACAATTGAAAAGAGGAGATTGCATATCAGGGATACTGGAATTGGCTTGAAACCTTGTTAAATCATAGGGTCACCTTCTCTGTGTGTAAAGAGACATCAGAAATCTGGTAGGCCTGTAGGATCCCTGACAGAAGAACAATGTCCATCAGAAGTGTACCTTGGTCCTAGAATGAACCTTAGGGATGTAAAACTAACCAAAGATTTTTTTCCTTCTGCACACCACTCACTTTCTCATCACCACCAACTGCCATCATCACAAGATGTCAGGATTCGGTGTTATCTCAAATAAACTTCATTCTCAAACGCAAAGTCTTTGATGAAACTTTTCTTTATTTAAGAATTAACTACATCATTCCTGAACTCTTGGTGCAGCCAGAACTGGCATCTCCTTCCAAACTCCTCCCTTTCCACTCCTTATTCCCCAATGTCTCATTGGCCATCGTGCAGATCCATCTCTCCGTCCCAAGCCCTTTCCAGTCACAGGAATTCCCCCTTCCCTCTATCACCTAAGTAACGTTATCTACCAAGGAGCAGGAAACTAAGTGAAAGTTCATCTCAGCATTAAAGCAAGGCTTCTCTTTCTCTCATTCATGTCAGCGCTGGGGAAAATCATAAATTGGAACGCTGAAACAAGATGGGGAGGATGGAAGAGGTCCTGGAATGTATCCAAGGAAAGGTGCCCCAGTCTGTTCCAGCCCCCTTGCTTCACTATCTGGCTCTCCATTAGGTCCAACACAGGTTTATGTGTCTTCTTTCCCCCTGGAATACTACCTCCTGGTATCTTTTTGAAGGTCCAATCCTCAGAGATAAGCAAAAGGACCCTTCACTAGAAGTCCCATTACAGCTGCTGGCTGGAATGTTTGTGGCAGGGACTTTGGGGGTCTGGAATAATGAAAAGAACCATCGGACCCATGCTTTCTCCATGAACATAGGCATACATGTAAGGGAAAAGGGAGTTTTCTTCTTCTGAGGGAAGGATGTGTATTTATATTTGCCAACAAATTGGACCAGAACATGCACACTAGTACACCTTTTTCCTAAAATAGGTGTTGTCAGTGGAGAACATACCATCCCTTTTCCTCTCATGGGGCATGTTCAGAAATGGGCATCAATCCTAGTCCCACTATTAGTAATCATGGGGATAGGAACTACAGTTGGAACAGGTGTAGGTGGAGTGACACACTCAGTAATACAGTTTCGGCAAATATCAGAGGAGCTCCAAGAAAGCCTGAACCAAATTGCTGGAACCCTGGTAGAAGTCCAAGACCAGATAGATTCATTGGCAGCAGTGGTCCTACAAAATCGACGTGCCTTAGACCTCCTAACCGCAGAGAGAGGAGGTATGTGTGTATTTCTGGGAGAAGATTGTTGTTTCTATATGAATAAATCAGGTGTGGTCAGGGAAGTTGCCAAGGATTTGCAGGATAGGGCTTCCAAGATAAGTCAGAGGTTACAAACAACTGACAGGTGGTTTTCTTGGATGCCTGGATCTGGCTGGAGTAAACAAATGTTATTCTTGTTGATATGGCTGTGGCAGGCCTAGCTTTTATTCCTTGTGCAATCCCTGTGCTGAAACAGCTATCTATCAGAGCAGTGAAAGAGATACAGACTGCAAAGGACTTAGTTTTGACAGAGCGCTTTTTTGAAGATAGAGACTCTGAAACAGACACATATGTAGAAATGGAGTCTGGGAAAAGAATGGAGGGAGTACCTCCAAGGATTAATAGAGTGAAGATCAAGAAATACCTATCTCTTGCCTAGATTAATCATATTTTGTTAGATATTATATGTTAGCTTTGTTTATCCAAAGGAATGGAATAATATTTACTAAAGAGTTGAACATGTAAGGAATGGTGAAAGTTTCTGCATGGAAAAACTTTCAAAGTGGGGAATAATGTGGATAAAAGAAAGGAAGCATACAGAGTCAGATATATGAGCTCTAAAGGGCCCTCTCTATTCACATTATTATAAGAGAGGAAAGTGCTTGTTGGAGATTACATTAACAAACAGTTAAACCTCATTAAGTGGTAATATATCTTCTGATGAAACCTAGATGTCACGAAAGGACAGCCATATGGAAAATATCTGAGTGACCTCACTGTGAATGACACAAAGACCTATATGTTACAAAGATCCAATAAATTTACCCAAGGACAGCAGTAACTCTCCCATTAGCAACTCTGAGCACTTAAGAAAAGTTGTGTGGCTAAGATAATTTTGTAAACTAAAATTAATGGTTTAAGTAATTAGATGAACATATTATCCAATGTATGTAACCATATAGGGAAAATCGGATGTATGATCTCATGTTAACCATATATGGGAAATGTATGCTCTCACTGAATCCTTTGTCTTAGAAATGTATAAAACCAGTTGTATCAGAGTTCTTTCCTTGTTCAAAGCTTCATGTACAAAACTGGCTCTGAACCTTGTGCAATAAAACTGCCTCTGGCTGACCCAGGAATGTTGTTTGGTCTCATCATTCCACAACAATAGTGGAGTTAAGGTTTCAGGGGGGATTTGATAGTTTAAGAATAAGTTAGGTTAATTTAGCTTATGATTGTTAATTGAAATGCCCTGTATTTTGCTCTGGGAAGTCTGGGGGGGACGGTGGGATGGGAAGGGGTGGTGGGGGTGGTGGGGAGGGAAAGAGGGTGGGGGGAGTATTGGGGGGGGGATTTTCTTTGTAAAACTTTTCAATAAAAAAAAGAAGATATAATGATTGATTATGTATTGTTTGTTTGTTTATAAAATAAAAAAACTTTTTTTTATAAAAAAAAAAAAACCTGTTCATCTTCCAAACTTAAGATGATATAAGCCATTGCTTTATCATGCTGCCTGTGATCTGCAGCAGCAAAAGCCTGTGGTAGATTAATAACCATATCCCAGAGCTCCTTAGCCTTCAGGAAACATTCCATCTTTGCAGCCCAAATAATATAGTTTTTCTCAGGGGTGAAATGCTCCCAGTTCAGACCAGCTTGGGTGAGTAGGTAGCGGAGATTGAGGCTAGTTCGCCGTACCAGTAGCAATTGGTGGCTGGCCATGCCCCCGAACTGGGCCACGGCCCCGCAGTCCTGCCATGCTTCCCTGCTTCCCATGCAGCCTTTCCGTGACCAGCTTGCGAAGGCAGGCAAGTGGAAGGCCACGTGGAAGGCAGGCAAGCTTCGCAGGGCTGCAGGGAAGGAAGCTAGCAACTACTCCCTTTCCAGTGTGCCCTCCTCCTCTCCCAGGCGACAGCCAGAGCTTCACCGCCTCCTCTTTTCCTCAGAGGGGCAGCGTCTGCCTCCAAGTCCTTGCGGAGGGAGGAACATACACAAACACACATGCCCCTGTTGCCCCCCCCCCCACTACTTTTGCTGTCAGCTTAAAGTCAATCTTGAAGAGGTGGAACACATTTCCTTACATCCCTGCCAAACTCATTGTTGGGCGCGTCAGTGATCTAAAGAAATATCTTCTTACACCTTCTCCTTCCCATTCCTCCCCTCGTTTTTCCATTTCTGTGCTGGATTCTGCTAATTACACCTTCTCCTCCCCATTCCCCCCCTCATTTTTCCATTTCTGTGCTGGATTCTGCTAATTACACCTTCTCCTTCCCATTCCTCCCCTCGTTTTTCCATTTCTGTGCTGGATTCTGCTAATTACACCTTCTCCTCCCCATTCCCCCCCTCATTTTTCCATTTCTGTGCTGGATTCTGCTTCTGCAAGAGAAGGCTCTGATGTTCACTTGGGTGGTGGAGGGAAACTCAAAGCATTGGGGGCTTCAGAAGGGCAGAATGAGCTTCAAAATGTGGAGCTCCTGGCTCTAACAGGACCAATCCCACCTGGTCACATGACCACCAAGCCATGCCTACAGAACCGGTAGCAAACATTTTTACATTTCACCCCTGGTTCTTCTGTCCCAAAAGAGGCAGAAGGCTCTCCTTAAATTCAACAGCAGCCATTCTGCAAGCCTTCACAGCTTTGTTCTCTTCTGCTTAATTACAATGCAGTCTTCTGTGTGCTTTGGGGGCATAACCTGTCAGAGTTTCTTGCAAAAATCAAACCCAGAAGCACACACAGATAACTGATTCAGCTGGATTCATTAACTTTATATGCATAATAATACATGAAGTAAAATTTACAATACCAACAGCAGATTCACAGTTTTATTTCAACTCAGATCAGTAGACAAGTTCACACACACTGGTTTTAGTTTCATTTCTCTGCACAGAATCAGAAGCTGCAGACTAAGACACACCCTGGCTCCAGTCTGTCTCAGCTCCCAAATGGCTGATTTAGTTGGCTGACCTTTTTACCATGTCTTCCCAGTCATGAATATTCTAACAGAATTGCCAGTAAAAGTTGGCGAATCCTAGGAAGCTTTGTAGCTGTTTTCTGGTGCTTGGGGGCTGACAGTCTAGGACAGCTTTCACTTTGGCTGACATTCCTTTGTTTGACACTCGGTAGCCCAGATAGTCTAGGCTGATCTTGTGAAACTCGCATTTTGACAGCTTTGTGTATAGCTTAGCAGTGAGGAGTTTCTTCAAAACTTGGTGTACCAGTTTGATGTGCTCCTCTAGAGTCTCAGTGAAGATGAGAATGTTGTCGAGGTACACAAGAATTCCCTTTTACAGGTGATCATTCAGTACTTCGTTTATTAGCTGCATGAAGACTGCAGGGGCTCCCTGTAGCCTGAACAGCATTACTTTAAAGTGGAAGCCATTGGAAGACTTTCCACTCATTGCCCTCTTTTATTTGCACCCAGTAGGTGCATAGGTCTATCTTTCCCCTTGGCTAGGTTGTCGGTGATGGCCAAGATCATTTCTTGATCAGTGAAATAATCATCCCCGTAGGAGTCAATGTGGGTCCAGACCTGGTTAAGGTAGAAGGCCAGCTTGTCGGGGCTTCCATCAAAGGTGGCCCTGAAGTGGGGTGGGGCTGCTGGCTGCATGGGTGACAGCAGTGGCTCAACATGGGGATGGGAGCAGGCGTCCACTGGAGCTTAACCCAGGCCCTGCTGGCGGCATCTGAGGTTGCCCCACTGGGCTGTTGGGTCTCCAGTGCCGGGGTGGCTCCAGCATGGGCCCGGGATTCAACTGTGCCGAGGGCAGCGGTGGACAGGCTGGGCTATCAAGGAAGCAGATTAGGTGTTCCTGGGGAGACTCGGTTGTGTGCTGGATTGTGCTAGCGGGAGCAACATTGGAGTTGCTCCCTGAACAGATCGGTACCTCTGGGCAGGAAACATAAAGGTTGGCTGGTCAAGGAGAACCAAAGCTGCATTTGATGCCGCCCAACGTTACCAAGGCTGAGTTGGCCAAGCTTCTCTGGCAGCCCCTCCAGGGTCTGGCTGTGGCTTCCACTCCCCGGACTTGCTGAGGTTCATGGGTCCCATTGACCTCCATTCAAGGATCGCGGTCCTCTCCTCCCTCATCAAAGTGGCCATACATTTTCTTGCCGGGTCCTGAAATGCAGACCAGTAGCTGGTATCTTCCTCTCCTGGCCACCTCCTGGGTGGTTGGCCACTTAGTGTGGGCGCCCAACTGGTGCTCAAACTCCACCAACGCTGCTGTTGCCCACTCAGGCATAGAGGGGTCCTGTAGGCTTTCATCAGTCCCCGCACAGGCTCCACCAGCAGCCTCTGTCTCCTCCATCTTCTTCTCCATCTTCCCTGAGTCTTTCTGCTGCCCAGTAGACAGGGTAAGCAGCTGTGGCTCAAGACCCCAGAAAGTGGCTCTAGATGGAGCGAGAAGTTTCCTTACAGTTTAGTAGAGAATTAGTTTAATGTCAGGGTTCATGTCAGGGTTCCAAGTAATAGATCCATTGCAAGCAAGAACTCTGAGACAGGTAGATTCCTCAAAGAATAGCTTTATTGGAAATATCAAATTGGCACATATCTGGTGAAAACCAATTCTGAAGAGCCCCTTGGTTTTCACCTAATTAAAAATAAACTAAAAAGTAAAAGTTTCCCCCCAGTCCCAAACAATCAGTCACATGGCCCAATCAATGCGGGTCTAGGACTTTTTGGCTCAGTCTCTTTGCCTTGCCTGTTTCTCCTTAAGGTTTTCGCCTCTGCGTTATTAGCCACAAACTTTTCTCCTCAGCTGACCCACCCCCAGTCTTTTGCCCCGGCACATCGGCCATGGTCCCTCCATCCCAGTCCCTTCACCAGGGCCCATTCGTCAAAGTACAGTTCGTGTCGGGCTTTTGGCCTCCCAGGACAATTCATAGCCAGCCAATCGATGCAGGGACTCAGGAGCTTTGGAAGTGAAAGAGCAGAGGCTGCAGTTCAGAGGGAGGCTCAGGAGGGCCAACAACAACACCCCCTTTGTCCAAAGTGCCTGAGACAAGGGCTGGTTCGCATCGCCACAAGCTGCTCTCCTGTCAGTTCGGAGTCTCCCAAGGCTGTCGAGAGCAGCGCGGGGTGAGGTGGGGGAGGGGGCCTGTAGAGGACAAGGGATCCAGCCACAATAGACAAGGGGAGGGGGCTGTAAAGGACGAGGGATCCATCACCCCGAATGGGAAGAGAAGAGCGGGGGGGAGAAAGAAAAAAAAGAAAAGAAAGAAAGGGGAGAGAGAAAAAGAAAGAAAGAAAGAAAGAAAGAAAGAAAGAGAAAGAGAAAGAGAAAGAAAGAAAGAAAGAAAGAAAGAAAGAAAGAAAGAAAGAAAGAAAGAAAGAAAGAAAGAAAGAAGAGAAAGACCCCCCACTTTGTCCAAAGTGCCTGAGATAAGGGCGGGTTCGCATCTCTTTGCCACAAAGGACAGCGGGGGGGGGAGAGGGAGACTGTAGAGAACAAGGGATCCATCACCCCGAATGGGAAGAGAAGAGCAGGGGGTGGAGGGGGAGAGAGAAAAAGGAAGGAAGGAAGGAAGGAAGGAAGGAAGGAAGGAAGGAAGGAAGGAAGGAAGGAAGGAAGGAAGGAAGGAAGGAAGACCCCCCCCTTTGTCCAAAGTGCCTGAGACAAGCGCGGGGGTGGGGTGGGGGAGACGGGCTGTAGAGGATGAGTGATCCATCTGGTGTGGCTTTTGCAACCAGCTGATGGGAATGGCTGGCCTGATCTTTTTGCTTTTCCTTCTGGTTTCTGAAGACCCATCTGTCCCAAGAGCCCTGCTCTCCTCTAACCCTCATCCCCACCTCTTTGTTCCCTCTCTGCTTCTCCCAGGTTTCTGGGAATGCCCAGCTGGGCTCACAGGTTTACCAGCAAATATTTGCCCAGTGTCCTTTGTTGAGGTTATTTACCCTGGGTGGGCTAGATCATGCCACACGCCTGTCAGGAGCAACTGACCTGCTGCCTTTGCCCCGTGATTCCTTGGTCAAAGTTGCCTCTCCCCACTGTTTGCCAGGGTTCCCCTGTGTGGCAGGGCTGGCATTGATGCTGCCCTCTGGGGTAGCATCAATGCCAGCCTCGCCCCCTCAGCATCGAAGGCTGAGGTGGCATTGCTGAGTGCCACCACTCCCTCTGGCAATCTTTGTTTGGCATTCTGGGCTTCAATCCTGCCCGGGTGCTGAGCAGCAAGAAAGGCTGTGCTTGTTCATTGGTCGGGAAGTGCCTGGATCTGCCCTCTTCCCATGGCTCTCTGTCTGGACAGAGCAATGCCAGGAGAATGGGGGTGCATCCCGCAGTCTTCTGCTTCTGGGAGGCACTGCTCCTGATCAGCACTGTGAGTAAGGATTTGGGGAAGAGGGGAGAATGCGTTTGCTAGTTCTCTGGAGGAGCCCAGAGGGGCCTGCTGGCCCCTGCCCTGAAGGAGAGCCGCCTGTTCATTCAACCGTTCTGGGGTCTGGCTGTGGGGCTTCTTGTGTCCCCCTGTTATTCATAGGCTACATCAGGGTGGTCAGCTATTTCCGCTGGCCGATGAGGAGGAGAGGCTCAAAGCCAGGCTGCTTGCAAGGATGGAAATGAAGAGGAGTGAGGAGCAACACTAATTCCAATCGCTTGTCCTTTTCTCTTTCTCTGCTCACGTTCCTTTCCTCAAACATCCCTGGGAGGGCTAGAGCCTCCGGTCAGGGTGGATGGTCTTTCCCTGGAATTCAATGGGGAGCCCAGCTGACATGCATGGTGGCCTTCTGAGCCTCCCTCCAGCATGTCAGCCAGGCTTCCCACTGAAGTCCAGGGAAAGACAGGGCGCTCCACACCCTCGCAGGGAAGAGATCTTTGGCAAAATACCGGAAGAACCCTAACTGCCCCATCACCCCATCTTATATAGCTTATCAAATACACAGAGGTACTCATTACAATCACATTTTTTCCTTAGGAAATTAGGAGGAAAGCTGGCTCTTTAAGTTCTCCTCTTTGTTTATTCAGGAAAGAGGTTGTTAAGCGTAAAGGGTGGGCAAATCAAAGATTTCTTTTTTTCTTTTTCTTTCTCCCCCCCCCCCCACTCTTCTCTTCCCATTCAGGGAATCTCTCTGTAGAGATCTCTCGTTCTCTACAGCCTCCCCATCCTTTGTGGCACAGAAATGTGAACCAGACCTTGCCTCAGGCACTTTGGACAAAGGGGGGTCTTTCTTTCTTTCTTTCTTTCTTTCTTTCTTTCTTTCTTTCTTTCTTTCTTTCTTTCTTTCTTTTTTAAAGTTTTTTATTTACAGTCAGGTCCAGAAATATTGGGACATCGACACAATTCTAACATCTTTGGCTCTATACACCACCACAATGGAGTTTGGATGAAACAAACACAATGTGCTTTAACTGCAGACTGTCAGCTTTAATTTGAGGGTATGTACATCCAACTCAGGTGAACTTTCTTTTGGTGTGTTATTTCCTCTATTTGTGTTTTAATCATTTGCCAATATTGTTTTGCCATTGGGCAGGTCCACCACATATGATAATAAGTGCCTTTGTGGTGTTTGCATTTCCAACATGTTGGTGGCGTACTGGGGAAAATTCTTGCCAATCTGGCTGGTGGCAGGTGCCACCTATAGAACATTTTATAGAGATTTTCTTTGTAGGGTACAGACATTGTCAATTTATAATTTATTGTCCATAATCTTTCCCATTTGTCTAGTTCGATATTATAGCCGAAATTTTTTGCCCACGTTATCATATTTTCTTTCACTCTTCTTCTAATTTATATCCTCTTAAGTAATTATAAATTTTTTTGATAAGTTTATCCTGTGTCCCTTGCAAAAGGGGGGTCTTTCTTTCTTTCTTTCTTTTTCTTTTTTCTTTTTCTGTCTTTCTTTCTTTCTTTTTCTCTCTCCCCTTTCTTTCTTTTCTTTCTTTTTCTTTCTCCCCCCCCGTTCTTCTCTTCCCATTCGGGGTGATGGATCCCTCGTCCTTTACAGCCCCCTCCCCTTGTCTTTTGTGGCTGGATCCCTTGTCCTCTACAGCCCCCCTCCCCAACTCCACCTCCGCACTGCTCTTGACAGCCTTGGGAGACTCTGAACTGACAGGCGAGCAGCTCATGGCGATGCAAACCAGCCCTTGTCTCAGGCACTTTGGACAAAGGGGGGGGGTGTTGTTGGCCCTCCTGAGCCTTCCTCTGAACTGTAGCCCCTGCTCTAAAGCCCCCGAGTCCCTGCACCAATTGGCTGGCTGCGAATTGTCCTGGAGGCCAAAAGCCTGACACAAACTGTACTTCAACGAATGGGCCCCGGCGAAGGGACTGGGATGGAGGGGCTGTGGCCGATGTTCTGGGGTGAAAGACTGGGGGCAGGTCAGCCAAGGAAAAAAAGTTTGTGGCTAATAACGCAGAGCTGAAAACCTTAAGGAGAAACAGGCAAGGCGAAGAGACCGAGCCAAAAAGTCCCATTCTGATCAATGCAGCATCTGCTAGTCTGGTGATATCACTCCTCCTTCCTCTAGCCAGGTATGAGAATGTCCTTGGTTCCAAGGAGAAAGTATTTTATTTTGACTATACATCCCCAGCTATCTCTAATCCTCCCTCCCTATCCCTCACAGTGTGGCAATATTGAAACTCCAAGATGGCTTCAGCCAAGTCAGTTTCAGGGTTGACAGTGGCTGCTTTTTCACCTTTTGGTGGCTTGGCTATTCCTTCCCCCGCCGGTTCAGTGGGGGAAGATGGCCTAGTCCCAGCTTTATTTTTCATAGCTGTCTTCCCAACAGATGGTCGTACCCCATTTGTCCAGCCAGTCCATTCCCAGAATGATTGTCTCAGTCATTTTGGGCACCACCATGAACTGGATGAACTCCCAGTGATAGTTCATCTCTAAACATATGGATTCGGTGACCAGGATGGCAGGGGCTCCCCCAATTAGTGACCCATTGATTTGTTCAAAATATATGGGGCTGGCTAGGGGCTTCGTCTGGATGTCTAGCTTCTGACAGAGGGGAGGCTGATCAATGGGTGCATCCCGTATCTATGATGGTGTCTACTTCTCCCTGGGTTCCTGTCTTGGGCACCACCTCAATTTGATGGCAAATGGATGGATGGTTTTACTTACCATTGGGTTGTCCTTGCTTTCATCACTGCTGTCATCTGCTGCCAGCAGTGATGCCTCTTGAGCTGGAGTTCCGCCCTCCCTTTGGGGAGGAGGGGAAACCTCAACAGCCTGATGGGCTAACTTCCCCTCCTCTGCGGGTCTCTGCGGTGGCCTTTTGGGCTTTGCCCAAAAAGACTTAGGGGTCTTTGGCTGGGGGACAGGAGCCAGGGCCAGGCATTCTGATGTACGATGGCCTTGCTGCATTGAAAACATTTGATTTATGTCATTGGGGTCCCCCTGGGCTGCTCTTCTGCTCAGCGGGGGGTGGGTTGTCAGCCAAGCTGCCTCTTGGGTTTCTACTCTGACTCCTCTTTTGGGTGCAGATGAAACTCAATGTCCATGGAGATGAAGCTCAATGTCCATGTCATCCAGTACCAGTCATGGATGTGGTTGAGGACCCCCCCCCCAGATGACATTGTGCAGCTCCTTGTCCAAGCCTTCCTTGAAATAGTGCACAAGGAGACACTCAGGCCAGTACCACAGCTTCCCAGTGAGTCTCCAAAACTCTCTGATGTACTCTTTAGCTGGGCAGTCCCTTTGCTTAATTGCCTTGGTCTCCGCCTCCACTTCATGGCTCTGGTCTGTATTGTCGAACCTCATTCTTAGCTCCTGCAGGAAGTCATTGATGTTCTCAAGTTCTGGGGTGCCCTCATCATGGAGTTGGGTCACCCACTCTGCTGCTTCACCCTCTAGATTGTCTGTGATGGCAGAGATCATCTCTTGGTTGGTTAGGTAATTGTCCCTGTAATGGTCAATTTGGGCCCAAACTTGGTTTAAATAAAAGACCAGCTTGTCTGAACTTCTGTCAAAGATAGCCCTGAAGCAGGGTGGGGCGGCTGGTCATGTGGGTGGTTGAGGCTGCTGGGGTGTGAGGATGTGGGCAGGTGTCCACTGGAGCTGGACCCAGCCTTGACCCAGGTAGTAAGCCCATCTGGGTAGCACATGCCCTAGTGGTGGCATCTGGGGTTGTCCCACTGGACTGGTGGGCCTCTGACACCTTAGGAGGGTTCAGCTGCAGGCCAGGGCCTGACAGAGCCAATGGAGGGGGTGGAGGGCTAACAGGCCAGGCTATTAGGGAGGTAGGTTAGGCCTGCCTGGGGAGACTCTGCCTCGCGCTGGATTGCGCTGATGGGAGCAGCATGGGGATTGCGCATGCGCGCTCACACTTGCGAACCAGTAGGGAAAGTAAGTGAATACCACCCCTGCTCAGAACCCTGGATAACAGCTCCAGATGAAGCAGGAAGTTTCTTTACTGTTTAGCAGAGTCAGTTTAATGTCAGGGTTCCAAGTAACAAATCCATTGCAAGCTGACCCCGGAATTGAGTGGGAACGTGCAAGAGATCGAAATCGAAACAAATTTATGGGCTGACCACAATCTAATTAAAATTAGTTGGGTAGGACAAAAGAGGAAAGTAAGATGGACTTTAAATCAATCTATAACAAAAGATAAAGAATTTATACAGATGATGGAAAGAGAAATGGGGTTCTTCTTCAAAGAGAATAGAAAAGAAGAGACCTCATTACAGAACATGTGAGATACTGCAAAAGCATTTATTAGAAGACTAGCTATAACTTATATAGCGAAGAAAAATAAGAAAAAGAAATAGTATCAAAAGACTTTGGAGAAAGAATACAAAAGACTTGAATTAGAGTTACAAAAGGAACCACACAAAATAGGCTTAAGAAACCAAATGGAGCTGATTAAAGACAAATTAAATATTATGGGAAAAGACGAATTGACACAACAAATAAAAAGAACAAACCAAAACGTTTTCAAAAATGCTAACAAACCTGGAAGGTGGCTAGCCTATAGATTGAAGAAAGAAAAAGAGAAGAATGGCTAATAAAACTACAGGAAAAGAAAAATGACATAATACATGACTTCTATAAGACGCTATATGATTATTTATTTATTTATTTATTTATTTATTTATTTATTTATTTATTTATTTATTTTATTATACTTCTCCCTTCTCCCAAAGGACTCGGGGCGGCTCACAGAAATTAAAACAATAAAAACAATAAAAATAACTACCAAAATACTCCCAATTAAATCTCCCAATTAAAAATCACCCATCAGATCAGCAAATTTGTTAGAAAAGCCATGTCTTCAGGTCACCATGGAAAGAGCAGAGGTCGGGGGCCATCTGGAGCCCAATGGGTAACCCATTCCAGAGGGTCGGTGCACCCACAGAGAACGCCCTCATCCTGGGTGCGACCAGCTGACATTGTCTGGCCGATGGCACCTAGAGGAGGGCAGTCCTATGTGAGCACACAGGGCAGTGGGAGGCAGGCAGAAGGTGGTCCTGCAAGTATCCCGGGCCCATGCCATGTAGGGCTTTATAGGTAAGTACCAGCATCTTGAAGTGGATCCGAAGGACCACCGGTAGCCAGTGCAGCTCGTGCAGGAGAGGTGTAACACGGGAGTAACAGGAAGCTCCCATAACAACCTGCGCAGCCGCATTCTGGACCAGCTGGAGCCTCCGGGTACACCCTAAGGGCAGCCCCATGTAGAGGGCATTGCAGTAGTCCAAACGAGAGATAACGAGAGCTTGGGTGACTGTACGGAGGGCATCCCTGTCTAGGAAAGGGCGTAACTGGTGGACCAGGTGAACCTGTGCAAAAGCCCCCCTGGTCACAGCCGTCAGATGGCCCACTAAGGACAGCCATGAATCCAGGAGGATGCCTAGATTGCGAGCCCTTTCAGAGGGAGTAAGCAACTCCCCTCCCATCAAGAGTGATGGGGCCACTAGACCATGAGATGCCAGCAACCACAGTCACTCTGTCTTGGAGCGGTTGAGTCTGAGCCTGTTCCTACCCATCCAGACCCATACCGCCTCCAGGCACTTATACATCACGGAAAGGGCATCTCTGGGTTGGTCCGGGGTAGAGATGTAAAGCTGGGTATCATCAGCATATTGATGATACCTCACCCCAAAACTGCGAATGATCTCACCCAGCGGCTTCATATAGATGTTAAAGAGCAAGGGGGAGAAAACTGACCCGAGGCACCCCACAAGTGAGGGGCTTCGGGGAGGATCTCTGTCCCCCCACCCAGACAAACTGCATGCGACCTGAGAGGTAGGAGGAGAACCACTGCAAAACAGTGCCCCCACCCCCAGCCCCTGGAGTCGTCGCAGTAGGATACCATGGTCGATGGTATCAAAAGCCGCTGAGAGGTCAAGTAGGACCAGGATGGAGGAATAACCTCCATCCCGGGCCCGCCAAAGATGATTCACCAGAGCGGCCAATGCTGTTTCCGTGCTGTGTCCGTGCCTGAAGCCCGATTGGTATGGGACTAGATAATCCATTTCCTCCAGGAATTGTGGAAGTTGGTGTGCCACCACAGACTCAACAAACTTCGCTATAAAGCGAAGGTTGGAGACAGGACGAAAGTTGTTCAAGGAGGCCGGATCCAGGGCAGGCTTCTTGAGAAGGGGTCGAACCACCGCCTCCTTAAGGGTGGCGGGGAAGACCCCATCCCTCAGCGAAGCATTGACAATCACCTGAATCCAGTCTCCGGTCACCTCTCTGGTTGCCGCAACAAGCCAGGAGGGACACGGGTCCAACAAACACGTGGAGGCTCCCAATCTACCAACAATCCTGTCCACTTCATCTATGGATACAGGGTCAAAGTCAACCCAGATGTTGCCTTCAAGGCTTGCTCCCGATTATGACAAAATACCAGAGGAAAAAAATAACACAATATTTGGATAAAGCTAATTTACCAAAAATCCCAGAAATGGTGAAGAACATGCTGAATGAAAGAATATCAATGGCAGAATTACTTCTACTGGAAGCTAAAATACTGGATATGTGGAAAGAGGCCTATATCACCCTGATTCCAAAAGAAGATTCAGACACAACACAAATAAAAAATTATAGACCAATTTCGTTATTAAATGCAGATTACAAAATTTTGCATCGATAATCACTGAAAGATTAAAAGGATTCTTAACTGATTTTTTTTAAAAAATTTTTTAATAATAATACAATTAAAAACATTGGACATGGTTTGACATTTCTGGTTGAGACATTTCCGTCATGTTTTACCTTACAACTAATACAATTCCTGGTTATTCGGGTTTTCTCCTGCATAAAATTGGAAGTGTCTTGGCGACGTTTCAACGAAGTCTCATTCATCATCTTCAGGCTGGTGTTTTCAGCTTTGTGCTTCTAGAAGCAATGTGTGATCGCAGCTGTTTCTTCCTTTTAACTGCTAGTGGGGGTGTGAACTGATTGGGTGGGAGCTTGGCTGTGTTCTGATTGGGTGGAGGTGTATTCTGATTGGTTGGGGGCTTGGCTGTGCTCTGATTGGCTGGGGGTGTGTTCTGTTTGGGTGGGGGCTTGGTTGTACTCTGGTTAGTCTGAGTTGCAGGGGGATTTGAGCTGGTGAGCTGCATTGCTGTTGTTTGGCTTCGCGTTCGTGGTCGTGCCACATCTTCATGGTGGATATATATATACATATATATATATATATATATGTAGGTCTTTGGTTATTCGGGTCTTCTCCCACGTAAAATTGGAAGTGTCTTGGCGACGTTTCGACGAAGTCTCATTCGTCATCTTCAGGCTGGTGTTCTCGGCTTCGTGCTTCCAGGAGCAATGTGAGATCGCAGCTGTCTCTTCCTTTTAACTGCTAGTGGAGGTGTGAGCTGATTGGGTGGGAACTTGGCTGTGTTCTGATTGGGTGGAGGTGTGTTCTGATTGGTTAGGGGCTTGGCTGTGCTCTGATTGGCTGGGGTTGTGTTCTGTTTGGGTGGGGGCTTGGTTGTGCTCAGCTTAGTCTGAGTTGCAGGGGGATTTGAGCTGGTGAGCTGCGTTGTTGTTGTTTGGCTTCGTGTTTGTGGCCGTGCGAGCTCTTCATGGTGGTTGTCAGTCTGCTTCGTGTATGGGTTGGAGGGGTTTAAAGTGGCTAATGATGCAGCTGCGGTCTGGTTTCTGGTCCTTGGTCGTGGCTCATTATCAGTGTGGGTTTGAGTCTGCTTTCTGCGTGGATGTGTGGTGGTGACATCAGGTGTGGCACTCTCGCCAAGGCTCAAGGTTGACTCAGCCTTCCATCCTTTCTAAGGTAGGAAAATTGAGGACCCAGTTGTGGGGGCAATAAGCTGACTTTGTATAAATATACAAAAGGATGAAGGCTATTGCTGAGCACATTGTAAGCCGCCCTGAGTCTCCGGAGAAGGGCGGCATATAAATCAAATTATATATATATATATATATATATATATACCTTGTTTCACAATTCAAAGACAAAAATTCTTACGTCTATAGAACTTACATCCATAACAATTTCATTCCTATATCTTTCAAGAAACTAGCATATAGATTTCTAAACTTTCAACTCACCAGTAATCCTTTATCCCAGCATTCTTCCTCCTCTCTAACCAATAGTATAATTTATTCCAGATTTTGTAGTATTCTGTTCCGCTCTTATCTTTGAGTTCCAACGTCAACCTATCCATTTCAGCATAAGTTAATACTTAGCTACTACTTCTTCCTCTGAGGGGGTTTCTTTATTTTTCCAGTTTTGTGAAAAGCCAGTCTTGCTGCCATTAAAATATGTAACATTATGTATATTGTTTCCTTATTGTATTTATCTATTGTAATACCTAGTAAGAAAAGTTCTGGCTTTAATTCTATATTTTGCATTAGCATTTCTTCCAGCCATTGCTTTATCCGGTGCCAAAAGTCTCTGGTTTTCGAGCATTCCCACCAGATATGATAAAAGTGTCACTGCGTTATTTTATTTACCAGCTGAGCTCATTATTTCTGGACTGTCAGACTCTCCGTAGCTTTGCCAACTTCTTATCAGTAAGCTACGTGTTTCCGTATCCTCCCACATTCCTTCACTTGCTTCTCACCTTCTCCTTCCTTTGTTCTCCTGCCAGCAAGGTCCGTCTTGGACCGGCAGGAAAATTATTTTCAAAAATGTAACAATTAACTTTTCTTAGTTAGTGAGGTGTTTTATTTTCTTTATAACAAATAAATGAGTTTTATTAGAAACCTCCCTCGAGTTTCTTTTCAGATTATTGACAACTTGGATTAAGCCACGACCCATCTCCTCTAAACCAGGGTAATTAGTCCCAGAGCCAAACATGGGATTAATAAATGCCCTGACAACTGGTAGCAGAGGATGGTTTGATTTATGGCTTTTTCCTTGTTTTTGTTACTTCTGATAAGAGCGCATAGGCAATTAGTTTTTAGCTACTGAGGTACGCTAATTATTTTGCTAAGATGCCGAAACAGAAGAAAAAAGGAAAAATGAAGCACAGAGCTTTATCCTCTTTGGAAGAAGAACAGGAGATAGTAACGCCCTCAAGATTCCAGCCTCTTGCTACGGCTACGCAATTGGAACAAGAAGGTGCCATGGGTGAAGAAGATCTGAAAATGCTTTCGGAAACACATCAAAGGACAGATATCAGAACAGCTGCTTTTGAAGATAATGAACTGCGACTGAGGTCGGTAGCTTTTTCTTCTCAATTTGCATGCTATGAATCTATTCTACCAGAGCCCACAGATTACGATGTGCATGGTGCCAGGCCAAGAAAGTTTCCACAAACGGCAAAGCTTTTTCACCCCCACGCAGAGAGAGAAGTAATTCATTACTCTTCTCAAAGCCCTGAGCTCACCCAGCGTGAGATGGCCATCAAATCCTATCGTGAGTATGTAAAATATTATGAAAATGAACTGTCTCGATTTAAGAGAGATTTGTTTATGCTTGAGCATGATAAGGAAGAATCCCGTGACTTAAATTTTTCAAAAAGTGCCATATTGCCTTCTTCTCCAGAGCCAAAGACACTCCCCCTGGTGGATTCTGTGTCAGGCCAATTAAGACAGAGAGCACTGCATACGTCACATGAAAGTCTCCCTGATCAAGTTACATATAAACATGCCATGTCTGCAAAGCTGCCCAAAGGTGCAGCAGCATCTGCTGGCGAAAGTAATTTACTACAGGAAGCTGAAATGCCACAAGTGTTTCCACAGGCCCAAACTCAAACACCCCCTGGCGGTGTTGGTGCCCTTTTAGATGGAACACAGCAAAGGCAAATGACTGCATCTCCAGCAGGTCATGCCAATATTGCAGATCAAGCACAAATGGCAACTGGAACACAGCAGATTCCAGTGCATCAGCCACAGCAGCTACAAATGCCTGCATATGTGCCCCAGCCACAAGTGCAAATAGGGCCACCTCCTGGCCCGCCTCCAATGGCACAACCAAGACCATTTTTAGGTCCACAACAGGCACAGCAAATACCACAGGCATTTCTGCCAGCACAGCCAGCGTACCAAGTGCAGGCTCCTCACCAGGCATTTTCTGTCTCTCCACTAACTGGTGAGTCAAAACTAAAAATGTCAGGACGCAATTACAAAGCCTGGGTCAGTGAGATTACACTATTGCTTCTTAGAGAAGGCAGTCACTGTATGGTATTTAACCCACCTGCTCAACCATGGGACTTTGCAATAAGAGATTTAGAGATAAGGGCTCGCACAACATTATTGATGTCCATGGATACTGAACTGCAGGTCACTTTTCCACCAAATACAACAGCCCGACAAATTTGGGCTGAATTGGAAAATTGCTACAGGCCTATCTCAATTGAATCTTCATGTTTACTCATGTCTGAACTCCATGGTTCAAGATTGAAACCTGGTGAACAAATTGGAGGACATTTGACCAAACTGAAAGGTCTGAGAACAGAATTGAGAGAAAGAGGCCATAACATTGAAGATATTCAAATGATCAGCATCATTATTAACTCTTTGAACTATGAATGGAAAGATGCTGTTACAAAAATTAACCAAGTCCCTATTGCTCAACGCACAATGGACAATGTCTGTAGACTTTTAATTGAAGAAGAGGCATTCATGCTAGCTACTCCACACTTGAGAGGACCACCCGCATCAAGAGCTCCAGCTAGGCGCCCCTTCCGAGGAAGGACCTATGCTCCAAGGATGCCAAGATGCTACACCTGCAACCGTGTGGGACATGCCACCCGGGATTGTCCCCAACGAGTTCCAGCTCCCGTCACGTACCAGCCCAGAGGAACAGATTCCAGAGGCAGAGGCAGAGGCGGAAGACAAGGTCGTCGTGGTCCCCGGCGTGATCCACAAACTCCACTCGCCACATTGGCTTTAACCAATGATCCACAACCTCAACCAGAGTACGACAGACGACTCCTGTGGACTTTGGACAGTGGTGCAGCATTGCATGTTACCTACAGAAAGGAACTTTTCACAGAAATGCACGAGCCTGAACCTGAGCTACGTGAACTTTATTCTTTTTCAAATCATCCTTGTCAGGTCAAAGGAAAAGGAACTGTTTATGTTGAAGAGCTCGATGCATTCATTCCTGATGTTTATTACATACCAACAGCAACCAGTAATTTGCTTAGTCAGTGTCACTTGTCTAGAATGTTAAAGTTCCAAGTTCACCACCTTGAAAAAGCAAGTTACATAGTTAAAGATGGAGATATTGTTGCTGAAACCATATTAATTGGTGGTGTTTATTACTTAAAGCCAAAGCCTAAAACACAAACACAGGCAAGTATGCAAACTCCAAAAAGGCAGAGCACAGGCCCAGAGAGAGATGCTCCAGAGAGAGATCCTGTTGCTATTCCTAAGGCTCCTAAAGCCAACAAAAATAGAGTTGGTAAACAGGTTGCTCAGAGCAAGCCTGAGGTTCCGCATAAAAATGTTAATGTTGAGAATTCACTAACAGGTAAACCTTTGCATTCCAGGTGTATCCACAAATGGCATAGAAGATTGGGGCATGTCAGTTTCCGTGTTCTTAGGAAGATGCCGGAGTTCGCAAAAGGTTTGGATCTAAAGGGGTGTAAGGTGTTTTTGGATTGTGCTGTATGCAAGAAGGCCAAATCCAAAGCAGCAGCCATTCCCAAACGCGCTACACGCCTGTCAACACGCATTTTTGATTTGGTTCACATTGACATAGTTGGTTCATTCCCGCCATCATTTGGTGGTAGAAAATATTTTCTAACAATTGTTGATAATTACTCTAGATATGGATATGTGTATCCTATGAAAGAAAAATCAGAGACTTTTCAGATCTTTAAAGACTTTGCAACCCTTGTTTCTACCCAACACCAAGTTCGCATCGCCAGAATCCAGAGTGATCGTGGTGCCGAGTTCATGTCTCAGCGTTTCCAGGACTGGATGCGTAAGAATGGAATTCTTCATCAGACTTCAGCCCCTGACACATCAGCTCACAACGGAGAGGTACTGCAAACCATGATGCGTTGTCTCCTAGAAGACGCCAACCTTGATATGATATACTGGGGTGAAGCTATCAAGTATGCAAATTACATTGTCAACCGTACTTGGAGCAGTGTAACAAATCAGACTCCTTTCTTCATGTTGTATGGCTACAAGCCCGATCTTAAAAACATTCATATTTTTGGTTCATACGCTATGGTGAACATTCCCTTAGCTCAAAGAAGAAAAGGAGGTCCAGCAGCAAAGAGCCTGAGATTTATGGGTATTGATGATAACTCAAAGTGGAGCAAATTTATTGACTCTAAACATGTAATTGTGATTTCCCAATCTGCTAATTTTGAAGAAGATATTGACTGGTCCAGGATTCATTCCAATGATCCTGGAGTTTATTTTCCCAGAGATGATACTGCTGATACCACGCAGATTGATGATCAAGATTCCACTGATTCTTCTCAACCCGATGTTCCGTCTTCGCAAGCCGCGGATGCTGACGCTAGCGACGAAAGTGAGGACGAGGACGAAGCAGAAGAAGACTGGACAGTTGTTCCGAGACGTTCCAAGAGGGCCACAAAAGGGATCCCTCCACAACGATATTCTTGGCAACTGACAAAAGCACCCTTGCCTTTGATTTGCAATGTCACACTTCCACCTGATAATTTCACACAAATCAAGCAGCTCCCTGATTCAGAGCAAGACAAATGGTATGAAGCAATGCAGGTTGAAATGGACAGTCTAAAGAAACTTAAAGTATTTACACCTGCAAAACCTCCAGCAAACAAAAAGGTCATTGGCACTCGATGGGTCTACAGAATCAAAAAGAAACCAAATGGTGAGTCATTGTACAAAGCCAGACTTGTAGCTCAGGGTTTCGCTCAACGTTATCCTGAGGACTACACAAATACTTACTCACCGACAGTCAGAACTGAGAGTGTAAAAATTGCTTTAGCAACTGCAACTATCTTTGGTTTAGAAGTTTTCCAGTTTGATGTTGACACGGCTTATCTACATGCAGACCTAGACGAAGAGATCTACGTGAGAAGTCCTCCAGGATTCCGACAGCAAGAAGGGGATACCTGGTTTCTAAACAAAAGTCTTTATGGTCTGAAACAATCTGGTTTAATGTGGTACTTATGTCTTACTGACAAACTAAATTCAATGGGCTTTATTAAGTCCGAAACTGATGAGTGCGTGTTCACAAAAAGATCTAACAATGCATATGAGATAGTTCTTGTTTATGTTGATGATATTGTTTATATTGGTCCAAATAAGCAAATGAGTGAAATTTTTGCCAAAGCTTTGCAGAGATACTTCACATTGAAATCATTAGGTCACATTAGCACTTATTTAGGTGTTCAGACTGAAAAAACACAGAAGGGGTTTAGTCTTTCACAAGAAGATAAAATTGAACAAATTTTGCATCATTGCAACATGAAAGATGCTAACACAACAAAGACACCCATGCAAACAGATTTTCACAACTTGACACAAGAAGAAAGTCCTGAGTTCGAGGATCAAACACTTTATCGTTCAGTCATTGGGTCACTGTTATACATTAGTAGTTGGACCAGACCCGACATTGCACTTAGTGTTAATCTCTTATCTCGACACGTAGGTAAGGCAAAACAGTTTCATTGGACATGTATTAAGAAATTATTGAGATACCTAAAATACACTAAACACATGAAATTATTGTTAGAACCAACACATACTGATTATGCAGAATTATGTTGTTATGCAGATTCTGATTGGGCAAGTGATAAGAAATCACGTAAAAGTACTTCAGGTTATATGATGTTCTTAAATGGATGTCCTGTTTATTGGCAAGTACGTAAACAGAATTTTGTTTCTTGTTCATCTACTGAAGCTGAATATGCTTGTGTTTCAGATGCATGTAATTCTCTAACTTGGTTTGATGCTTTAGTCACAGATATCTGGACACACCCGATCCGACCGATCACAGTGATGGAAGACAATGAATCGGTGGTTTATATTTCTGAATCTCATTTTACAGGTTCTAGGTCCAGACACATTGACATCCGTTATCAAAACATAAAGCATTTAGTGAAAAAAGGTTTTGTCAAAATGCAATATGTATCTACACATGATCAAATTGCTGATATGCTCAACAAACCACTTCCAGCAGCTCAACATGAGTATCTGCGTGAGAAGATGTGCCTTATTTGATGATGTACTGATATTCGCTCAACTGGCAAAAGAAGGGGAATGTCACTGCGTTATTTTATTTACCAGCTGAGCTCATTATTTCTGGACTGTCAGACTCTCCGTAGCTTTGCCAACTTCTTATCAGTAAGCTACGTGTTTCCGTATCCTCCCACATTCCTTCACTTGCTTCTCACCTTCTCCTTCCTTTGTTCTCCTGCCAGCAAGGTCCGTCTTGGACCGGCAGGAAAATTATTTTCAAAAATGTAACAATTAACTTTTCTTAGTTAGTGAGGTGTTTTATTTTCTTTATAACAAATAAATGAGTTTTATTAGAAACCTCCCTCGAGTTTCTTTTCAGATTATTGACAACTTGGATTAAGCCACGACCCATCTCCTCTAAACCAGGGTAATTAGTCCCAGAGCCAAACATGGGATTAATAAATGCCCTGACAAAAAGGTCCCTAGTGTCACTTTACATTTCCAACACATTGGTGAATAATTTTTGCTCATTTTGGCTAGTCTTGTAGGTGGGAGATGCCACCTATAGAACATCTTGTATAGATTTTCTTTATACATAGTAGCTAAAGTATGTTTTCTGTTACTTTCCCATAGATCCTGCCAATTATTTAGGTCAATTCTATAGCCAAAATTATTGCTCCATTTTAACATGGTTTCCTTCCAGAGGTGGGTTGCTACTGGTTCGGATTGGTTTGGGAGAACCATTAGCGGAAATTTGGCGTGGTTCCCCGAACCGGTAGTGACCTCTGGCTGGCCATGCCCCTGAACTGGTCCCCGGTTGCTCACCCTGCCCGCCCGATGCTCTCTCACTTGCCTGCCTGCCCTGCCCTGCCCAGCCACTACTTGCAGAATTTAGCTGCGTATTTCTGCTGGCAAAGGTAAGGCTGAAGGGCACGGGCCAATGGGTGGGTGGGGAGGGAGAGCTGGTGGAGGGGTGATATCAGCAGCAGGAGGTGGGCCAATGCGCGCAAGGAGGGAGGGGAATGTGCAGGAAATCACGGCACCGGAGCTCTTCCCATGCATTTCCCCCAGCCAGCCTGGCCTGCGAGGGAAGCATGCGGGAGATCCTAGCTGCAGTTTACTCATGAGCAACATTGGCTGGGAGAGGCCGGGAGAAAGGCCAATGATGCTCATGAGTAAACTGAGGCTCCTAAGGGGGGGTCAAGTCTCCCTGCCCACAACATCTTTACCTGAGGTCATTGCTGGAAGCCACTTCCTGTGCCTCCCACCCGATGCACTTCCTGCAGCTGCTCAGCCTCCTTGATGCACGGAGGCAGCAGGCAGCTGTTTCTTTCGCTGGCTGCAAGCTGCTGGCTGCAAGCAGCAGATTGAGTAAGCCAGAGATCTGCCACTGCCTCTAATCTGCAGTTTACTCGTGAGCATGGTGCTCACGAGTAAACTGCAGATTACAGGAAGCCAGCAGATTGCTGGCTTACTCACTCTCCTGCTTGCCTGACAGAGTGCAGACTGGCAGCTCCTGGTCATCTCTCAGCCATTGTGTGCAGGGAAAAACCTTGCAAAGTAAAGAAAAACTTCTCCTGAGTGTTAGAAGGTAATTGCCTCGTACTCATGAGAAGTTTCTCTTTACTTTGCAAGGTTTTTCCCTGCACGCAATGGCTGAGAGACGACCCAGAGCTGCCACTCTCCGGTAAAATGCGCATCTCGCAGTGGGGTGCAATTTGGGTTGGCAGGTGGGGCAGGGGATGGAGGAGCTCGGCAAGCTTTGCAGCTGCATGGTTACAAAGGTTGTCGGGCCATCTCCCCTCTCCCTGCCGGCCAGCGCCTCCTGAAGCCGCCAGTGTTGCATGCAGCCACTGCACTGGGACTGATGGGGCAGCAGCAGCCCTCTCCTGTCTTTCTCCAGCTGGGTGGGGAAAAAAAGGGGGGGGGACTTCACAAACAAAAGAGAATTCTCTCTTTTGACACTGGAGCCAAAGCTAAAAGAATCTGGTCGGGAGAAAAAGAGGGAGGACAGGAACAGGGGAAAGGCAATTTTTTCGTTGTTTGAACTCTGTAGCAACATTCTTCCCAGCTACTGCTTTCTCTGCTCAGCAGCACAGCTTTTTTTTTTAAGGTTAGTCCCCTTCTTCCCAGGAGATAGAAGAGTGGGAGCAGGGAGAGAAAAAGAAGGTGGCACGGGATGGTGGGGGGTGGGAGCGTGGGTCGTCTTAGTCCTGACTGGTTGCTGCTTCCTTGGGTCCCCTCAACTTTTCAGTCCCAGAAAGCAGCTGAAAAATGCCCTCCTCCTGTTTTGCAGCCATACACCATTTTCTGTCCTTGCCTCCTTCCCATTTTTATTTGGTTTTCCCTCCCACCCTGAAAGGATCCGGGAGTGAGAAGGGAAGGGATTGGGAAGAATGAGAATGAGGAGGACTTCCTGGCTCAGGGAAGGCTCGGAGTCCGGAATCCAGAGTGTGCCTTTCCCCTTTACTCTTGCTGTGCTTTTATTTTCAAAGCCCCCCCCCCATTCCACTCTCTTCCCCTAAAAACGGAGCTCTTGGTCCGAAGTGGGAAGTATATAACGAAAGCAAGATTTAAAGGAAACAAAGTTGAGCTAGTTTGTAAGGAAAACAAGTACTGTCAAGGTTCAGTGCAAGCCATACTAGTATTCAAACTAATGAGTCTTAATGTCTGGTTAAAATGGGTAGTACTTCCATTTAAAGAAGAAAAGCATAACTCAGACTATTGCTATGATTTTTTGCTCCTATATTCTGTTGTTTAGGTATAAATTTTGTTAATGTAGAAATTTTACTTACAGCCTATTAAACAATGGAGCTAGCTGTCTGCCTGCAATCATGTGTATCTATTAGGAGTAAATCCCACTGAAAGAGAGTAGCCTTAGTAGTTGAGAGATAGGGTATTGATTAGTATCAGGTGTATTATAGAGAGAAATTAGAACTTCTGTAACAACAGATACTTTGTGCCCAGACCAGGTGTGTGTGTGTGTGTGTGTGTGTGTGTGTGAGAGAGAGAGAGAGAGAGAGAGAGAGAGAGAGAGAGAGAGAGAGAGAGAGAGAGAGAGAGAGAAGAAAGAAAGAGACAAAGAGAAAGAAAGAAAAAGAAAGAAAGAAAAAGAAAAAGAAAGGGAGGGAGGGAGTGTGTGTGTGAGAGAGAAAGACAAGAAAGAAAGCAAGAGAAAGAAAGAAAGAAAGAAAGAAAGAAAGAAAGAAAGAAAGAAAGAAAGAAAGAAAGAAGGAAGGAAGGAGAGAGAGAGAGAGAGAGAAAAAACCTCTGCTATTATTTTTAATTGTTCCATTATTTATCCATTAGTTAATATTTTACACTGTCCCTACACCTAGAGCTGTGATGACGAACCTATGGCACGCATGCCACAGGTGGCACAGGGAGCCATATCTGTGGGCATGCGAGCACTGCCCTAGCTCAGCTCCAGCGTGCATATATGTGCTGGCCAGCTGATTTTCGAGCCTTCTGGGCCTACCGGAAGATGGGAAACAGGTCGTTTCCGGCCTCCGAAGGGCCTTCAAGAGGGTGGGGAAGGTCGTTTCACCCTTCCCAGGCTCCAAGAAAGCCTCTGGAGCCTGGGGAGAGCGAAAAAACGGGCCCACCATGCCATCTTGTGCTAAAAGCGGGGGAGGACAGGGAGTCATGTACACATGTGTAGAGGAGGGGCACATTGAATTAAGTGTCTGGGCATGCACGCACGCGCCCCCCCTGTGCTCCCCCCCCCCGCTTTTGGCACATGACGGCAAAAAGGTTAGCCATCACTGAACTAGAGTGATTTTACTGCCTTTCTTTTGCCCACATATTTTTCAGGGATTTACATGCATTCAATGTCTATAGTCCAGAACATAAATATGTGTGTGTTTATTTTGTAGATCAGGTTGCATAAATCCATCTTAATATGCTATTCCTGGTATGTGATGTTTTGTATATATACAGAGAAAGAAGCACTCTTGTGATCTTTGACTTTTAGGCTTGCTGTCAAACATCAGCCATAATACTAATTACTGTTTTGAACAATATGCAGGTTGTATGTCTATTTTATATGTGAAATTATGACTGAAATATTTCTGCACCTATATTGGTTCTCACTGTCAGGAAGTTTCTCCTTAGTTTTAGATTGCTTCTCTCTTTGTTCAGTTTCCATCCATTGCTTCTTGTTTTGCCTTCTGGTGCTTTGGAAAATACATTGCCCCCCCTTCTTTCTGGCAGCCCCTTAAAAGCCTGTTGCCTATCACACTCTTGAGCAAAGCATGTGAGCCATTTCCTCCTTTCTGTGGTCCATGAAAGTACATCTATACTGGACTTCCGGTTGGCGCCATGGGGATACAGACGGGGAAATGGCGAGCTCCGCGGAGCTCTGCCAAAACCCCATTTGCTAAGCTGCCACTGACAGGTCTTCAGACCTCCCCTGTCTTGAAGGGACAGGGGGACAAGAAAGGACCCCTTGGACAGCCGAGAGGAATGGGCAGGCTCCTCGGGGCTGGAGGCTTTCCCGTCACGCCAGCGGCAGTGGAGCGACAGCCATGGCGGCTGTCCCGAAACCGTGGCAACCGGAAAAAAGATCATGCTGTAGGAGAGGAGGAGAAGTGAGAAGTGGAGAGCGGAGCAGGGAGTTTGAAAGCCGGGTGAGTTGACTTCTGCCCAGGCTAGAACTGCCCGTAAATGCTGGATTACAAAAAGTGTGCCCTAGCCTTAACAGCGGCTGAGAAACATCGGGGCAAAAAGACTCAAATGAATGGTGGAGAAAAGACTTGTTGATAGATAGCGTTAATCACAGACTTCTTGGAAATGACTTTATTACAGATTTGGTCTTCTTTTTTTTATTTTTCTGGCTATTTTTTGTGGCTAAACGAGATTGGATTATGTTTGAGAGAGAGGAAGGAGAAGAGGAAATAAATATGCTTTTAAAAGTAAAGACAAAAGACAAACCGAGATGGAAAAGATAGCTGCCAGCTGAAAAATGAAAGTGTAAATTCCAGACTGCTTGTTACTTGAAAGAGAAACTGTGGAAATTGGGATCGTAGAAACACCCAGGAGCATAGAAGAGTCCAAAGGCAGATGCATGAATAAATGTGATAAATGTATTTATTCATATAACAAAACATATTAACTATATACAAAGGCTGTCTTAATATCCATTAGGATAGGGGGCACACAGCGTGTGTGACTACCCCTATCAAAGATCATGTCTCATGGAGAACAAATGTAAAAGAGAGCATGGTGGAAAGGTTAGAGGGGGTTTTATACTCAGTGTAAGCCCCTCCTCTCCACATAGGGGTGGGGGCACTTTCTGCCTCCACTAGTGTCTGTATGATATATGTGCCAATGGCTTGCAAATACTTGACAGTTCCCCTCCTTGCGAGCCAATGGCATGCAAACATACAAATGCAATGCACAACAGATTTTACCCTGTGAGACATAACTTTTTACACAGATCTTTGTGCCTATCTGCTGGTAGAGGTTTTGTGAAAATATCAGCTGTTTGATATTTGGTCTGACAATGTGATAAAGATATAAACCCCATCTCTACTAGTTGCCTAACATTTTGATAGCGGATATCAATATGTCTGGACCTTTTTCCCACCGCATAGGCTTTGGCAATGCCTATGGCCCCGGTGTTGTCTTCTATAATTTGGATGGGCAAAGTCGGTGGTGTCCAGATGCTAGAAATTAAGGCATCAAACCATATCAGATCGTTCCCTGCCTCTGATAAGCATGCATATTCGGCCTCAGCGGTGGAGCACGAAACAAATTTCTGTTGCCCCACATGCCAATGGATGGGTGCCTCATTTAATAGTACCAAGAAGCCCGAAGTACTCCTACGTGTCTTGGTATCTCCGGCCCAGTCCGCATCCGCGAAGCATTTTAATTGGGCCTTGTCTCTATTCTCAGGTTCCAAGCGAAGCACGTAATCTGCTGTGGTCTTGAGATACCTTAATAGCTTTTTAATGGCCAACCAGTGGGACTGGGTAGGATGTTCCACTTGTCTAGATAGCAGGTTTACGGCCAGGGCAATATCTGGACGGCTCCAGTTACTTATATATGGTAATGAGCCGATCACTGACCTAAATAGAGTATTATTTTGGAACTCTGGGCTATCCTTGTGTGCCAATCCATAATAGTCGGTCTGCATTGGGATAGCTGTTGGCTTGCTATTTTCCATTTTACATTTCACCAAGAGTTCCTCTATCTTTTCCTTTTGGGAGAGAGCAAAACCTTTTGGTATAGTGATGATTTGTACGCCTAGGTACTTGTCCACATATCCTAAAGACTTTAGAGTGAACTTTTTTTGTAGGGTCCTGGCAAATATAATACTTCCCCCCTTGTCAGGCCCTATATATAAAAGATCATCGACATACACTAGGACTTTCTCCAGCCCCCCTTTGGTATCCCTTGTGAAGGTACATTTATCAGCTGGAGATGGATGGAAACCCAGTGATTTGAGAGTTTTAGTCAGGCATTTGTACCACAGTCTGCCTGATTGTTTGAGGCCGTACAAACTTTTCTTCAGAAGCCAGGTGTGGCCTTCCTGCCGTTGAAATCCGGGGGCACCTCTGACGTAAATTTCTTGTTTTAGATGTGCGTGTAAATAAGCAGTTTGCACATCAAATTGAAAAATGTGTTCCCCATGTGCTGCTGCGGTGACCAAAGCAGCCCTCACACTTTCCGCTCTCACGGTGGGGGAGTATGTTTCATCAAAGTCCTGCAAGTAGCGCTGTGCGTAGCCTTGTGCTACCAGCCGGGCCTTATAGAGGAGTTTGTTGTTGGGCATTGGCTTGACCTTGTAGACCCAACGGGTGCCAATTGCTTTCCTCTTTTTGGGGACTTCCATGGGGATGAAGACTTTCAATTTTTTGAGACTGTCCATTTCCCGCTCCATTGCCACCCTCCACCTGCGCTGTTCTTCCTCGGGAAGCTGGAGGACATCTGAGTACGTTTTAGGGGCCATGGTAACGCTGTTGACCGAGGCAACACAGCCAATGTCCAACCTTTTGGGTGGCACCCCTTTATTGGAGCGTTTTGATCGTCTGGGAAATTGCCACTCACCATCATCATTGTCATCCGGAGCATCGGTGTCAGAATTGGAGCTGCCGGAGGTATCTTTCCAATCAAAATGGGGCGGGCCTCTGTCCCAGGCGCTGCGAAGATATGGTCGTTTAGGTGAGGCAGGAGGTGTGAAGTCACCCAGGGATTCCTTGTCTGAATCGTCAGAGTCAGGTAGGGATTCATCACCATCTGGATCTTCGCTGGTCAGTTGCTTGGAGGGGATGATTTAAAATGGAGGATACCTCTCTCCTTCATCCACTTTTCGAAAGTCTTGGATGTAAACTCAGTCCCCCTATCACTCTGCACCTGAGCGATGCACACCTTGTGTTGTGTTTGGATCTGGTTGTAAAGATATTTGAAGTTGGTAAAGACTTCAGTTTTGTCCTTTAAAATAAATACATGGCCATAACAAGAGTAATCATCTACTATCGTTAAAAAATAACACCCCCTACCAAGGGAGGGTCTAAAAGGACCAACCAAATCCATGTGTACCAGCTGATAAGGGTACCTTGCACGACGGGAAGAGACCTTAGGTATAGCAGCAGTTTTAGATTTTGCTACCTTACAGATGGCACATTCCAAGTAGGTATTACAATTCTTTATCTTAAGCCCATCAGAAAAATCTTGCATTTTCTTAATAACCGGGAAGCTGGCATGGCCGAGCCTGCGGTGTAATATATGAGCACAATCCAAATGTAAAGGTTTACCCATGCATACTTTGTCAACCTTATGTATCTTACCATTACAAGCCTTGGTCTGTTCAGTAATGAGAGTAGGCACTGGATTAATGGTCACCTTAGAGTTCCTCAGGGTTGGCTGAGGAGTTGTGACCTTAATGGGCTCAGCCTTAATGGCTTTGGATGTCCTAGGAGCTGGTTTAAAAGCTTCATTGGTTTTAGGTCCAGGGTCCTTGAGTTTGGACAACCTGGGCACAGGTTGGCACAGAAGCTTTCTGCTCTATCTGGGCGTTAGCTCCCTGAGCCCTCTTGTTAGGTTTCTTGTGCCTTTTGACCTTTGCTTTTGGGGAAAAATAAGGCAAATTGTTGATTTTTACAATATCGCCAACAACACCCCCATTTTCGAAAACATAACCTCCACCCTTCTCAAAAACCAGTTTTACATTTTTATCCTCAGTTAATTTTAAGATGCTTAAAAGGTTGTTCTTGATTGAGGGAACATACAGTGCCCCTGTGACATCTCCTATACCAGGCACATTGATCACGCCTTCCCCAGTTACCTCTGCCTTGTCCCCAGTGGCAACTTTTACTGAGGACTTGAGTGGGTGTAAAACCTTAAATCGTTGGTTCGTGTTGGCTATATGCGTTGATGCACCTGAATCAAGAAGCCACAGCCCCTCAGCATCCTTTACCTGGGAGGTGTGATTGTCACTAGTGACACTACAGTATTGGTATCCTTTATGACCACCTCCCCCTCTTCCACGGCCTCTTTTATTTTTATTGTGCTTAAGTCCAGCCGTGTTGGCCCTAGAGCGAGGGCACTCCCTTTTAAAGTGACCTTGTATACCACAGTCAAAGCAGGTGGGAAGGGTATTAATCCTGTCACTTGTGTCCTGGCGCCTCCTCTGAGGCCTAGGTCTGTGATATGCCTCCTTCATTTCTTGTTGTTCCTCATCTCTGCGTCTTAAATCTTCCTCAATAAAGCGGCCAGAAAAGTATTCTATATTTCTTTGTTCCCTAGAAACCCCTTCTAGAGAAATAATAAAGGGACTCCAGGATTTGTCTAGGGAGTTCAACATCACACTAATTAAAGTGGATTCAGAAACAGGCTCCCCCCTCTGTATAAGCTCATCCCTCATGGCTTTAAGCGTTGCCAAATGTTCCCCCATTTTGACACCAGGTTTGAGTTTATAGTTGTGGAAAATTCTTGACAATCTGCTGGTTGCAGCCATATTGTCACTATGGAACAAATTATATAGGGCAGTCCAAACTTCCTGAGCTGTGAGGCCATCTGAAAGACTGGCATACAGAGCTGTGTCTATAGAACTTAACAGGGTTGTGTAAGCTCTTTTATGCAGGGACTCAATTTCAGGGCTCCAAGGTAAAGGGGGTGGTCTTTTGATTATGTCCAGAGTATTTTCTCTTAAGAGAATTATCTGAATCTCTTTACACCATTTTTTAAAATTCTGACCACTTAAATGTAATTTTTCAAAATTATTTGGCAAAGTTACAAAATTATTGCCATTAAACTGCATGGGGAGTTGTTCAAATGGCTGAAAAGAGCCTGTTGTGAACGGCATTGGGATCCCTAAGCCTGGGATCGATTGCTTAGGTCTGGCTCCTTTTTGTAGTCCTTCTGTAGTTTGAAGCAACTGGGCACGTGCAGGAAATGGAGCATGCTCCAAAGCCTTTTCTTGTTGGAGCTCCGATCTCCCTCTCTGAGCTCTGAAGTCAGGTCTGGCTGGAGCTTCAGGGTAGGCCCGGACATCAGCGATGTGGTGGGGAAGCCTTGGAGGAGTGGGAAGAAGGCCTGGAGATCTTTCTGGAGACTGGAGGCCCATCAGATGAGGTCCATGGGCTGGGTAGGCCTGGAAATGTCTCTGGATCTCCTCTTCTCCATCAGAGGAGCAGGATTGCAGCTCCGGATCATCCCAGCAGGGCCGGAAAGGTGCGGAGGCCTCAGCCTGGGCCTCCCTGGAGCATTCAGTGAATGGTGAGCACCTCTGCAGTGGGGAGTGGGAGGCTGCAGGTCCATCTGGGTTCCTCCAGGGGTGGGAGGTTGGATTTGGGGCCCTCCTTGAGTGGGCAGCTGGGTCTGGGACCTCGGGGCAGCCGGTGGGTGGTTGCTCCATAAGTTGCAGGGCAGCAACCAGGGCCTCTATGGCCTCTTTGATGTTTGCCATGGCAGGCGAGGCCTGGCAAGGGGCTTGTGGGTTCGGAGTGGTCCTCTGGGCCGCTGGAATGCTGAACTGACTGGCTGGCATTGTAGGCCTGGGCTGTGGAGCTGGGGATGGCCTGGCTCGTGGTGCTGGCAAAGTGCCCAGGGGAGCAGCCATCTTGGAGGAAGTTGCCTCCAGAAGTGGCCTGGCGGCCATTTTGTTTGGCGGGAAACTGGGTGGGGGGGCAGTCTCTCTGGCAGCAGACGCCATCTTGGAGAGATCAGGCAGGGGAGTCCTTACCGGGATGGCAGGCATCTCTGGTGCTGCCTCCTCAGGCCTCTTTCTGGCTGCTGCCCTTGTCTTCAGGAGGAAGGCGAGCGCTGCTCTGCACTCCTCTTCTGACATCTCAGCCACTTGCCTGTCCAGGCTTTCATCTGGTCCTTCTGCCCCCTCTTCGTCAGTGCTGAAGAAGCCTTCTCCAGCATCGCTTGGCTCGGCCCCTGGGATCTCTAGCTGCATCTGGGTGGCCTCTGGCTGCCAGGGTGTAGCAGGATGGAAACCCCCTTCAATGTTTTCCATCGTTGATTCAGTCTGGGGCTGCTGTGAAGTTCTCCTCCGTTGAAGGCCTCTGGTCACAACAGGGGAGCTTCTCTCACAGGTTATTTTGGAGGGCATCTCGCCTTTTCAACAGCTCCTGGAGTGGAGTTCTGCTACCATTCCCTCTGCTACCATTCTGTGGAAATTGGGATCGTAGAAACACCCAGGAGCATAGAAGAGTCCAAAGGCAGATGCATGAATAAATGTGATAAATGTATTTATTCATATAACAAAACATATTAACTATATACAAAGGCTGTCTTAATATCCATTAGGATAGGGGGCACACAGCGTGTGTGACTACCCCTATCAACGATCATGTCTCATGGAGAACAAACGTAAAAGAGAGCTTGGTGGAAAGGTTAGAGGGGGTTTTATACTCAGTGCAAGCCCCTCCTCTCCACATAGGGGTGGGAGCACTTTCTGCCTCCACTAGTGTCTGTATGATATATGTGCCAATGGCTTGCAAATACTTGACAGAAACTGTGTTGCTTGTTACTTAAAGTGGATTATTTTGAGAAAAATTTCAAGAGGCTTGACTTTGGACATATAATCTATGTATTGGAGGATATTGAAGACCAGAAAGAAGAAACTAAATGGAATAATGAAAACTGATTTATTAAGCGTGACAACAAGAAAAAAAAGGGCGTGGCAACAAAAGAAGAACATGATGATACCATATATGGAATAGTCAATTCAGAATTAACTTTATAGAACTTATAACTTTGAGGACATTGAAATGGAAAATAAATATATTCAGATAGATTGGAGAAGGAAAAAAATGGAATATAAAGTAACAAGATAACAAAATACCATAGTTTGAATTAAATGGATGTAATGGTGTCTGGGAGTTCGATCTTTGAATAATTTTAGGAGATACCTTCCTTCTTTTCTGGGCTCTCTCTCAATTCTATTTTATTTTTATTTTTTTCCTTTTTATTTTTTTATTTTGTCTCTTTCCCCCTCTCTATTTTTTCTAATTTTCTTTTCAATTTCTTTTGTTATACAGTATTTCTATTCTCTTTCCTATTTTTATTCTTGTTTTTTTCTTTTGTTTTTATTTTAACTATAATTAATATTGTTACTGTTCTCTCTCTTTTTTCACTATTATTTTTATCTAAGTTGATTTTATGAATATACAGCAATTTGCCTTGGAAAAAATGAGTATAAATGATTGAAAATTATGATTTTTGGATGTTTGTTTATTTGATTTATATGTTTATTTGATTTATATACTGCCCTACTCCCAAAGGACTCAGGATGGTAAACAGCCACAAGATAAAAACACATAAGTACAGAATTTAAAAACAGAATAAAACTGAATTAAACAGTTTGGCCGAAGACAGATTTAAAACAACCCAATAAATTAAAAACGAATTAAAATTTGCGTTTTAAAAAGGAAAAAAAGGGAAAAATTAGGCCAGGCCAGGCCAGCCTGATGGAATAAAAAGGTCTTGAGAGCGCGGTGGAAGGTGTGTAGATCCGGGATCCTCCGTATCTCTGGGGGGAGCTCATTCCAGATAGTAGGTGCCCCCACAGAGAAGGCTCTCCCCCTGGGGGCCACCAGTCAACATTGTTTGACCAACGGCACCCGGAGGAGCCCCTCTCTATGAGAGCGTATCAGCCAGTGGGAGGGTACTGGTGGCAGCAGGCGGTCCCGTAGATAACCAGTTCCTAAGCCATGGAGCGCTTTAAAGGTGGTAACCAAGACCTTGAAGCGCACACGGAAGACCACCAGGAGCCAGTGCAGCTCGCGCAGGAGAGGTGTTACATGGGAACACCATGTCGCTCCCATAACCACCCGCATGGCTACACTCTGCGCCAGTTGGAGCCTCCAGGTGCTCCTCAAGGGGAGCTCCATGTAGAGAGGGTTGCAGTAGTCCAGGCGGGAAGTGACGAGGGCATGAGTGACCGTGCGTAAAGAGTCCTGATCCAGAAAGGGACGCAACTGGCGAATCAGGCGAACCTGATGAAAAATCCTCCCGGTCACGGCCGTCAAATGCTCTTCTAAAGACAGCCGTGAATCCAGGAGGACGCCCAAGTTGCGAGCCCTCTCCGTGAGGGCCAGCGATTTGCCCCCAATAGTCAGTGATGGCACCAACTGACTATATTGGGACCTCGGAAACCACAGCCACTCGGTCTTGGATGGGTTGAGCCTGAGCCTGTTTCTCCCCATCCAGATCTGCACGGCCTCCAGGCACTGGGACATCACTTCAATGGCATCGTTGGGGTGGTCCGGGGTGGAGATGTACAGCTGAGTATCATCAGCATACTGATGGTACTTCACCCCGAAACCACGGATGATCTCGCCCAGCGGCTTTACATAAATGTTGAACAGAAGGGGCGAGAGGACCGATCCTTGTGGCACCCCACATATGAGGCGCCTCGGGGTCGACCTCTGCCCACCTGCCAACACAGACTGCAACCGGTCGGAGAGAAAGGAGGAGAACCACTGCAACACAGTGCCCCCCATCCCTAACTTTCCAACCAGTGTAGCATGATACCATGGTCAATGGTATCAAAAGCTACTGAGAGATCTAATAGGACTAGGACAACCTCCTAGCAACCTCTGTCCCAAGCCCTCCAGAAATCATCAACCAACGCGACCAATGCCGTTTCCGTGCTGTACCCAGGCCTGAAGCCCGACTGGAACGGATCCAGATACACCATTTCATCCAGGTGCTGGGGGAATTGTCGCGCAATCACACTCTCAACAACCTTCACCACAAAGCGAAGGTTGGAGACCGGACGAAGTTAGGCAACACTACCGGGTCCAGGGAAGGCTTCTTGAGGAGAGGCCTCACCACCGCCTCTTTCAAGGTGGCGGGGAAGTCACCCTCACTCAATGAAGCATTTATAATCCCCTGGAGCCAGCCTCGCGTCACCTCCCGAGAAGCCAGCACTAACCAGGAGGGACACGGGTCCAACAAACATGTGGTCACATTCAGTCTACCCAGAATCCTGTCCACGTCATCAGGAGTCACAGGATCAAACTCATCCCAGATAACATTCTCAAGCCCTGCCTCAGTCATCCCCCTTGAAACTACCCAGTCGGAGTCCAGACCTTCCCGAATCTGAGTGATTTTATCATGCAGATACTGTACAAAGTCCTTGGCTCTACCCTCCAAGGGGTCCTCCCGCACTCCCTGGTGGAGCAAGGAGCGGGTCACCCTAAACAGAGCGGCCGGGCAGTTCTCTGATGACACAATAAGAGCAGCAAAATAATTACACTTTGCTGCTTTTATCGCCACTAGGTAATTCTTAATATGAGATCTTACCAGTGTCCAGTCAGATTCAGAAAGACTGGCCCTCCAACTACTCTCTAGGCGTCTTTTCCGGCGCTTCATCTCCCTTAGCTCCTCAGTGAACCAAGGAGCCAGATGAGATAGAGGCCGGGTCAGAGGCCGCAAAGGCATGACCCGATCCAGAGCTCCAGCGGCCGCCCTGTCCCAGGTGGCCACTAGGTCTCCAGTCGAGGCGTGAGCCAGAGCCTCAAGGAATGGCCCAAGCTCCATCTGGAACCTATCAGTCTCCATCAGGCGCCTGGGGCGGAACCATCTTACCGGCTCCGCCTCCCTGCAGCGAAGTGCAGCGATTCGAAGGTCAAGGAGAAGGAGAGAGTGATCCAACCATGACAAGGGCTCGGTGGCTATATCCCCTATCTCAAGATCAATCAACCACTGTCCAGAGACAAACACCAGATCCAGCATGTTTCCCCCCATGTGGGTAGGGCCATGAATTAGCTGGGTCAGGTCCATAGCTGTCATGGAAGCCATGAACTCCCAAGCCACCTCAGACGTCTCACCCACGGACGGCAGGTTGAAATCCCCCATGACCATAAGTCTAGGAGTGTCAACCGCCAACTCGGCTATAACGTTGAGGAGCTTGGGCAGGGCTGCTGCCATGTGGCAGGGAGCCAGGTACGTGATCAGCAAACCCATCTGCACCCCATGACCCCACTTCACAAGGAGGGACTCACAGCCAGCCGTCTGAGGAACAGTGGCCTCCCTCAGTCTAAGACCTTCTTTAATAATAACCGCTACCCCCCGCCCCTCCCCTGTGACCTTGGCTGATGGAATGCATGGAAACCTGGTGGGCACATTTCAATGAGGGGAACCCCCCCCCCGGCCCAACCAGGTCTCTGTAATACCTGCCAGGTCCGTTCCCCCCTCCTGAACAAGATCACAAATGAGGGGGGCCTTTTTATTACAGACCTGGCATTGCACAACATCAGCCAAAGGCCTGGGCCCTGAGGGTCTGTGCAACCTGGGGAACAAATGGAGCCTTGGGGGCCGGAGCGCGTTTTAATACTTTTTTTAAACTTGGCATGGGAGAAAGCCTAGGAAGAATAGGAGCTAAGACATTTTTCGATATACTTTTTTATTTTTAATCAGTTAAAGACATGGAGGAGAATGGATTTAAAAATGAATATGAGTAATATATTGTGAATTAATTTAAAGTTAAATAATTTAATAAGAGATATAGAAATGGAGGAAAACATAAAGCTGGTGTCAGGTTTCGGTGCTATCTTGAATAAACTTCATTCTCAAGTGCAAACTGTCTAATGAATCATTTTTATTTTAAGAATAGCAGTATCCGACATTTCTGATTCAAATTGCAGCCAAACTGGCCCCTCCTTCCAACCCCCTCCTCTTCCGCTCTCCAACCCCAATGTCCCATTGGCCATCATACAGATCCATCTCTACATCCCGGCATGTTCTTTTCACAGGAATGTAGCCCCCATCCTCGTCTCCCAGGAAACACTATCTGTAACATACAAAACTAGGTAAAAGTTCATCTTGTTATGTCAGCGCTGGAAGAAAGCCTAATTTGGAACGCTGACATCCGGCCCCTCTCCCTTCACTTCTGCGACATCACCTATCCCATAGGGAAAACACAACAAGATTAGTCTCATCAGCCCCTCCCTGGCTGTGCACCCCCCCTCCCGGCTTTCCCGGGTGGTCTGCATGGAATTGTGCTATAAGGCGATCAGCTTGAATGTTTGCGCTCTTCACCCAGGAAGCCTCTGACAATGGGTAACCCTTCCATTTAATTAAGTACTGAAGGCGCCCCCTGTGCCATCTTGAATCAAGAATCCGCTGCACTTCGTAGTGTGTTTGGCCCCCAACAACCAGGGGCCCAGGGGGTTCACGTGGCGTTGGCCTTAAAGTAGACCCTACTACAGGTTTTAGAAGGCTACTGTGAAAAACGGGGTGAATTTTCCCCAAAAGCCGTGGCAACTGCAATTGCACTGTAACGGGGTTGATTATTTTTATTATAGGAAATGGTCCTATAAATTTTGGGCCCAATTTCCTGCTCGGGAGTCTAAGTCTCAAGTACTTGGTGGAGAGGTAAACTTTCTCTCCCAGCTGAAATGGTCTTTGGGGAGTTCGGTGCTTGTCTGCTTGTTCCTTATAAGATTGAGCCGCCTTTGCCAGCGCCCTCTTAACATTTTCCCAAGTTTGTCTCAACATTGCCATCCAGTCGGTCAAACTGACTGAGGAAGGGGGCTCCCTCGGGTATTCTGGCATGGGAACAAAATCCATGCCACTCACTATTTTGAACGGGGTTAGCCCCGTGCTGCTGTGGACAGCATTATTATATGCAACCTCCGCAAAAGATAGGAGGTCTGCCCAATTGGACTGCTGGTAGTCGACGTAGCATCTTAAATACTGTTCTATCATAGTCTTTCTGCCCCCCCATTGGTGCTCGGGTGAAATGCTGAGCTGAGCCCTTGGGATGAACCTATGGATCGTAGGAACTCCCTCCAGAACTTTGCTGTGAACTGGACCCCTCGGTCGGAAATGATTCTCCTGGGGACTCCATGTAGGCGGTAAATGTGTTTCAGGAACAGTTTGGATAACTGACGGGCTGAAGGCAGTCCACTACAAGGAATGAAGTGTGCCTGTTTGGAGAATAAGTCTATTACAGTCCAGATCACTGTATTTCCACTGCTCCTCGGTAGGTCTACTATAAAGTCCATCGCAATCTCCTCCCATGGTCTTGTTGGCTCAGCTACTGGTTGCAACAATCCAGGCGGGCACCCTGGCCTTGTCTTGTCCCCCTCCATGCTAGTTCATCTCTTTTTGTCAAGAGATGTTGATTGTCCCGATACCAGGGGTCAGTCAGCGTTTCATTTTTTAATTTTGCAGTTAAGTCACTTGCAAGTTGGCCTTGCTGGTCACGTCGTTGCCATATGGTGATCACTTGGGCCGCAGCTTGGGTGGAGGGGATGATGGCATTCACTACCTGCTCCCGCTCACTGTTGTATTGGGGCATCCGGGAGAGGGCATCAGCCAGGAAATTTCTCCCTCCTGGGATGTGCTTAAGCTCGAAATTGAAACGATTTAAGTATTGTGCCCACCGCACTTGCCTGGGCGACAGTTTTCGTGGGGTTTTTAGAGCCTCTAGGTTTTTATGATCAGTCCAGACTTCAAATGGTTTCTGGCCTCCCTCTAGAAGGTGCCGCCAGGTCAACAAGGCCCACCTTACTGCAAACGCTTCCTTCTCCCACGCCGCCCATCGCCTCTCCGTATCGGTGAGTTTGCGGGAGGTGTAGGCGCAAGGTTGTAGATCACCTTGGTTGTTCTTTTGGAGTAACACGGCTCCTATTGCCACATCACTTGCGTCTGCTTGGATGACAAAAGGCTGTTCCGGATCCGGGTGTTTTAAGACAGGTTCTTTCGCGAACAGTCCTTTTAGCGTCTCAAATGCCTGTTGGCAGGTCAGGTCCCACTGTAGGGGTTGTCCCGGGCGAGGTTTCATCGCTGGGCTTCCTGTCTTTAGGAGGTCCGTCAAAGGTTTGGCAATCTTCGCGAACGAGGGGATGAATTGTCTGTAGAAATTCGCAAAGCCTAGAAAACTTTGCAGTTGTCTGTGGGTGCGAGGGGGCTGCCATTGTAGAACTGATTGGACCTTGGCTGGGTCCATCTCTATCCCCTCATTTGATACTCGGTAGCCCAGGTAGTCTAGCCGTGATTGGTGGAAATCTTGGCAGTTTGACATATAGGTTTGCCCGTAGCAGTTTTTTCAGTACTTGGCGGACGAGGGGTATGTGTTCGTCTATGGTCTCCGTGTAGATAAGAATATCATCCAGGTAGACGAGGACCCCTTTGTAAAGGTGTTCATGTAAGACTTCGTTTATTAACTGCATGAATACTGCCGGGGCTCCTTGCAATCCAAAAGGCATTACTTTAAACTGGAAACTACCCAGGGGGCAGTTGAATGCTGTTTTCCATTCATCTCCTGCCTTTATGCGTACTCGGTAATAAGTTTCTCGAAGGTCTAGTTTGGTGAAAACCTTCCCTTTAGCTAGGTGGGCTAACATGTCATTCATGAGGGGGAGGGGGTACAAGTTGTGTACGCAAACAGTGTTGATACTTTGAAAGTCGACCACCAGTCTCATGGAGCCGTCCTTTTTCTCTTTAAACATGACCGGCGCCGCTACCCTTGGTTTCACTGGCTCAATAAATCCCCTTTGTAAGTTTTTGTCTATGTAGTCCCGCATTTCCTGCATTTCTCGGGGTGTCATGGCATACATTTTAGGTTTGGGTAGTTTCGCTCCTGGGATAATCTCGATGGCACAATCGGTCTCGCGGTGGGGGGGCAGAATGTCACACTCGGCCTCGCTGAATACCCCCGCAAGGTCTTGGTACTCCCTTGGGATCTGGTTTGCGTTACAAGCGGTGGTGGGTGCGGCTGCCAATTGCTTTGCTGCACCTTCTGGGAGGGACCCTTGTGTTGGTGGTGTTTTCTTCTGTAGTGGAGGGCTGCTTTGGGGTTTCAGCGTGGGAGGGAATTCTTCTGGTCGGGGCGGCAGGGGTTGGGGCCCCTTTGCTATTCTCAGCCTGCGGGTTCCCTCTTGCCACCAAATGATTGGGCCCCATTTGTCGAGCCATGAGAGTCCCAATATGACTGGTTCTGTCATCTTGGGGGCTATTATGAAGCGGATCGTCTCCCAGTGATCTGCGAGTTCTAGTCTCACGGGTTCAGTCAAGTGTGTGGCGTACGTTCCTCCCACTAGGGACCCATCAACTTGCTCGAAGCAAATTGGTTGTTTGAGCTGTTTAGCTCGGATTCCCAATTTTAGAACTGTGGGTAGGTTGATTAGGCACCGTGTGCTACCCGAGTCTATTAGGGCTTGGAAAGTCTCTTGGGCCCCTGTTTTGGGGGCTGTTAGACATATGGGGAAAAGAAAAGGATGGACAGATCCACTCACCATCGGGTCATCCTCGCCTTCGTCTTCCGTGTCATAGGGTTCGGGGGACTGATCTCCCTCCTCTGGGATTCCTCTGGTTTCGGTCAGATGAGCGAAAAACTCAGGGATTTGGGGAGCTTCCCGCGGTACGTGGGTGACGCGCTTGGGCCCTCGTTCCGGTCGTGCTTTGGGCGGTGGAGCTGGTCCCGGTCTAGGCGTTCCACATCTTGCTGCTATGTGGCCGCTTCCTCCACATCTGTAGCATTTCAGTGGGCTCCGTGGGGCAGTTGGTCTGTAGGAGGGCTGTGATGTTGGGGTTTCTCGTCTGTTGAGTGGCCCCTGGTCTGGTCGGCCTCTCTCCTTTTCCTCTGGTGGTTTTGACGTGTCACTCGCCCGCAGCCCTCTGTCGACTTTTATCGCTACCCGGAACCATTCAGCGAGTCGGTTTGGGATGTCACGATAGGCAGTCACTTGGGAAATTCTTTTATCTAGGCTTGTTCTAAAAAAATACACCAGCAATCACTCTGGTAGGGGAGGCAGTGTCCCAATGACTCTCCTGAATTCACGGATATGCTCTCTGATAGGCTTCCCCCTCTGCATTAGGTTTCTGAGCTCGTCTTCCACATAGGGGTCCTCCTCCTCCTCCTCATAACGGGCTCTCAATAGTTGCAAGAACCCATCCGCATCTTGTAGCTGGGGGGCCCTGTATTTGTAGAGTGATGCTGACCACCTCTTTGCTTCTCCCTCCAGCCCTTCCGAGATAGCATTCACTAGGGCTCTGGGGAAAGGGTAGAGGTGTCCGAACCGCTCTATGTATATCTCAGCTGAATCGAGGAATTGGGCGAGGTTGTCTGGGTCACCATCAAACTTCCCTCTGAACTGGGGTGGCTCCTCCCTCTCTGCCCTCTCCTCTCTGTGCTGAGCTCTGGAGGGCCGGCCTTGGTGTTGATAGTCCTCTGCCTCGTCTCTCATCCTGGGGTGGGGAGGTGCTGCCTTGTCTGGGCTTCGCTGCCATTCCCATCCCCAGCTCGCCCTTCCCAATTCACTTAGGGGTTTTTCTTTATCTTTTAAATTTGCAAAAGAAAATTCCGCCTCTAAGGCTTTTGGCACAGTCCCCGGGTACTTATCTGCCTCACATTTCTTTGCTTGAAGTTCTGCGGGGAGGGAAGGCGGAGAAAGTTGAACCTTTGTATTTTCCAAGTTGGCTGGAATCACTACCGCTTCTGCTCCTCCCGTTTCTTGAAGCAGGCTTTCCTCCGAGAGCTTGGCTTCAGCCATAGTCCGTCCGACCAGATGTCTGGGAGGGAACGGGATGATTTAAACTCAGCCAGCCTGGATTTGGAGGAGAGTTTGGCTGTCTGTCAGGTTTCGGTGCTATCTTGAATAAACTTCATTCTCAAGTGCAAACTGTCTAATGAATCATTTTTATTTTAAGAATAGCAGTATCCGACATTTCTGATTCAAATTGCAGCCAAACTGGCCCCTCCTTCCAACCCCCTCCTCTTCTGCTCTCCAACCCCAATGTCCCATTGGCCATCATACAGATCCATCTCTACATCCCGGCACGTTCTTTTCACAGGAATGTAGCCCCCATCCTCGTCTCCCAGGAAACACTATCTGTAACATACAAAACTAGGTAAAAGTTCATCTTGTTAGGTCAGCGCTGGAAGAAAGCCTAATTTGGAACGCTGACAGCTGGACAATAATTAAAATAAAATGTTATGAATTAGTTAAACAAATGAGTGGAGTGGAGGGAAGCATGATTCTGGAGAACAGTGAAAATAAAGCTGTGATCTAGTCTTACAAATAAGTAGGAGTGGAGGAAAGCATCATACTGGAGAACAGTTAAGGCAAAACTGGGAACCAGTTAAAAATAAAAATAAGAGTTAGGAGTGGAGGAAAGCACGGGCTGGAAAACAGCTAAAGTAAAGCTGTAAACCAGCCATTAGAGTTAGGAGTGGAGGGAAGCATACGCTAGGTAACAGTTAAAGCAAAACTGTGAACTAGCCAAAAAATAAAAAGTTAGGAGTGGAGGAAAATATACCTGGAGAGCAACTGAAATACAGTTGTGAACCAGTTAAAAATAGAGGTTGGCGCGGAGGAAAGCATTGCTGGGAAGCAACTATTTGAGTTGGGAACCAGTTTCATAATAGATTTAGGAGGATTGAAGGAGATAACGTTGGTATGCAGTTAAAATTATACTGTGAACCAGCTCAAATAAGTAAGGTTAGGAGTGAAGGAAAGCATCGCTGGAAAGCAACTGATTAAGTTGCGAACCAGCCAAAAAATAAACTCAGGAGGAAGTGGAGGACACAATACTGGAAAATAGTTAAGCCAAACTGTGAACCAGTTAAATAAATAGAGATAGAAGTGGCAGAAAACACTGTTGGGAAATAGCTATTTAAATTATGAATCAGTTAAATATTAGACTTTAAAATAAAGTATATATTTTTATATTTTTTGTTTATTGAATAGCCCGAAGGCCTTTTCAAACAAAACAGAAAAGAAAAAGGGAAAAGGCAAAACAGTTACAGAAATAACAATCTAAAAATATATGATATATGACATTAAAATTTTACAATATCAGATTTCAATAGCTAAGTTGCCAAGATTAGATAACCCAAATAAGATAGTTCCTCTCTAACTCAGCTCATCTTCCTTACAATCAATGAAATTCTTTTCGATATAACTGGCTCGTATTGCTGTCATCCTTTTAAGATAGCGAGTGATAGCCCTTACCATGGGAGGAGAGTCAGCCTTCAACAGAAATGCTAATTTATGCCTATTGCTAATTTATTCCAGTGGGGAAATTTATTTATAATTGGGGACAGATATTGTTTTCTTACTTCCTCATACAGCCTACATTCGAATATTATATGCTCCGTGTCCTCCACGACGTTTACCCCACATATACATGTTCTTTTGTCATACGGGATTTTCCGGTAACGGCCGAATTTAACGTTGGTATCTAAAAGTTCGAATCTAAATTTAACAAATAAGTGTCTCTCCACTGATGGCATTTCTAAATGTAAATACTTTTCCAGGGTGAAAGTTGTTTTAACTGCTGTCAGCAGTTTAAGGGAATGATTAGTTGAAAGAGTTGCCATGTCCATTTGCCCATGTATATCTTTAATCCATTGTTTAACTTGGTTCAGTGTGTCACACAACGGGAACCCTACGCCATATCGGTTCAATATTTCTGACAGCCGGGTTAGCCAGGAATACCTTTGAGGATTTGAAATCTGCTGTTCCTCTAGGCAGATTTTGGGGAGTCTGCTGGCTTCCATCTGAGTCATTTTTAGCCAGTAGGCTACCGCCCTAGTGATTGTATAGGTGTACAGTGAGAAATGTCCCAATTCAGCTCTGACGGCTGCAGCTGAAGTGGAATTGTTTACCCCGAGCATCCTCCTTAACAAATTATTTTGAGTTCTCTCCAATATGGGGGCCTCTGTAAGACCCCAAATTTCGGCACCATAGAGCATGATCGGAACAAGTTTGGCCTGAAAGACTTTACGAAGAGGTAAAATGGAGGTTGGTTGGATACGTTTACTTAATTTGGATACAAGACTTGCTCCTGCTCTGACCTTTTGAGAAAGGTATTGATGGTGCGGAGTCCAACCTCCTGCACTGGAAAAAACAATTCCAAGATAAGTATATTGGGTAACTTGCTCAATCTTTGTGTCATTAATCTGCCAATTGTGCTTTTTATTCTTATTGCCAAAGACTAAAACTTTTGATTTAGCTACATTTATGGTCAAGTGGTTTGTAGTACAAAAACGTGTGAGCTTGGCAAGAAGTCTCCTCATTCCTATTTGGGTTCTAGAAAACAGCACTAAGTCATCGGCGTACATTAATACGTTAATAAATCTAGAGCCTATTTGGGGGCTATGCGTCAGAAGATCTTCCAGCTGCGCTGGGATATCATTTATATAAAGGTTAAAAAGAGTAGGGCCCAGCAGGCAGCCCTGCCTCACTCCTCTAGTTGTCGGTATGCTGTTTGTTGAGGCCCCATTTGCTGCATATCTGATATAATTGCCGTATTAGTATAGAGAGTCCTGATCAACAAAATAAGTCTGGGGTCCATCCCCATGACTTGTAGTTTCCTCCACAAATGGTTCCTATCTATAGAATCAAAAGCAGCGGTAAGGTCAATAAAGGCGGTATACAGCTTTTTCCCCTGGGTCTTGTATTTATTAATTAAGTGGGAAAGGACAAAACAATTGTCAATGGTAGACCTACCTGATCTAAAACCTGCCTGCTCATTTGCCAGAATTTCCTTATCCAAGCACCAGTCCTCTATTTTATTTAGCAGATGTTTTGTATACATTTTTGAAATTATATTAAGAAGACTGATGGGTCGATAGTTGGATGGGGCGGCTCTGTCACCTTTCTTGAAAATTGGAAAAACTATAGCTAACCTCCACCCTTCAGGAATTATCCCTACTTTATCGATATAAGTAAACAGTGCTACCAGCACCGATACCCAAAAGTCAATGTTGGACCTAAAGAGTTCAGGAGGCAGCAAGTCCTCTCCAGGGGCCTTCCCAGCCTTTAAGGATTGAATTATATGTTTAACTTCGGTAGAGGTAACTGGTGTCCATTCCGGACATTTCCTTAATTCCTGCTGGAGAATATCCAGTTGCAAGACATTTGTTGTATTATTACCATCAAATAAAGCAAGATAGTGCTTCTCCCGTTTTACTGCTGATATATCAGTGTCCATAAATGGGGAACATTGTTTTAATATACTGGCTATCTTATGCCAAAATATCGTAGGGAATTGGGATTTCGCTGCCATTTCTACCTCTTTCCACATCCTAGTATTATAGCTACTTTTCTTGTTTTTCAGGAGGGATTTGTATGCTCTCCTGAGTTGAACCATATTTGAATAATCACCATCCAGTCTGGACCGGTTAACTTTCCTAACTGCGGCTCTTAGATTTGACCTCAAGCTATGGCAATCGTCATCAAACCACTTCCTAGAGATCCCATCTACTTTTCTATCATTCTGGATCATTAAGTTCTTAAGAGTAGAAGTTAGCTCTATATAAGCTGGCATTGGGGTGTTGTCTCCGGGCTTAGATTGGGAGATTTCCCTTGCTAGCTGCCTGGCTTCGTCTGAGCCCAAATAAGTGGTCACAGATTTGACATCAAGTCTGTGCCAATATAACCTTTTGTAGTTATAAACCTGGGCGTTTACTAAGGTGTCAATTTCCTCTCTTGAATGAGGCCTAACTTCTGAAGAGAGAGAAACCAGAGCTGTGATGGGAAAGTGGTCACTTTCCTCTCTGAATATAGCTCTTACATCTGAAAAATGGTGTACTAAACTAGAGGAAGTGCAGATATAATCGATTGAGGTGTTTTGTTTTGTTTTGTTTTGTTTTTTAATTTGATTTATATGCCGCCCTTCTCCGGAGACTCAGGGCGGCTTACAATGCGTTAAGCAATAGCCTTCATACTTTTGTATATTTATACAAAGTCAGCTTATTGCCCCCACAAACTGGGTCCTCATTTAACCTACCTTAGAAAGGATGGAAGGCTGAGTCAACCTTGAGCCTGGTAAGATTCGAACCTGCAGAAATTGCAGGCAGCTGTGTTAATAACAGGGTGCATTAAACCATTGGTTTAAACCATTAAACCAAGGTTGATGTTTTGTTGGACGAGAAAGTATAGGGATATATATATACCCATCACTCAAGCCACTAAGTACTTGCATATCATTCATAAACAGCAGGGAAATTAACCTCTGGGCATATTTATTGGTCCTCTTGTCCATTGAGGACCAGGTGAACTCATTATAAAAGTATCCAGTTGGTACCAGGCCTCGGTTAGCATAGCTCTTCATTGAGGGGCCTAGTCTTGCATTAGTATCTCCATCTAATATAATTTTTGCTTGGGGAAAGCGTCCCTTTAAGGTAGCTAATACTGAATCTAATTCATCCCACAAATCCCTTCTTAGAAGGTGGAATGAAAAAGGAGTGATATATACATTAATTAAGATTAAGTCCATCCCCCTGAACGAAAATCTAATAGGCAGAAATATTGGAATTGAGGGTCTAAAGAAATTTCTTCACCCTTCTATCCCTTATCCCTTTTGACCATCGTGGTTAAGCCCCCAATTGCCCTCCCTCTTAAATTGACTTTGCCTGCCGGTTTATGCCATGAGGCAAAGCCCAGTAAGCTGATCTGTGGATCTGTTAGCCAGGTTTCTTGAAGGAGGATGAGATGATGTGTTGAAATCAGTTTTATAAAATCCATCCGGTTTGCAATGCCTTTCCAGCCCGCTATATTTCTGTCAGATGTAAATGCCTTATTCTCTAATGTGTAAATAATGTATATATGGAACATCAGGGGTTAACTTATTCTTTGGACTTTAATGTATTCATAATTTACCACTCCCATTCCTGGCTCCACCCCTTGTATATATAAGGAGCCATCCTCCCCATTTTCCTTGCTTCTATCTTGAATATTCAGCGAATATAGAATGCCTATTATGATTAAAGAGAAATATATTTAAATCTCTAACTTCTATTATCTTTATTGAGTCTGATCCTGAAAATATTGCAACAAGCTGGTAGCAGAGGATGGTTAATTGACTCAATAAGTAATTAAAAATGTCCAAGAAAGATAGGCCCAACACCAGGGCCTACAGCAAAGAAATAGAAACTGATCAAGAGATGATCAACGAATCCACTAATGCGATTTCGAGAGAATCCGAAGAATACACCACTGAAGAAGAAGAACTGATGAATGAAAACAACGACCAGGAAGAAATTGAGATAGAAAATAACGAACTCAGGTCAGAGATATTAAAGATACTAAAAAGCCAAAAGAATGATGAAAGCCTCATCGCGGACCTCCAGGAGATGCTGAGGAACAGCGGAGCAGCGAGAGAGAAAAACGTCATTAAAGAAAAACCCAAAGATCAAAAAACTGTGAGTGAAATGACTACTGAGAAAATAGTTGTAAAAAAGAAAAGATGTGACCTCGCGCGAAATTTTGAATGGCAGCCATCTTGGTTTCAACGAACTCCAAAAGAGAGTGAAGCAGAGCCAATCAAAACGCTCAGTTCAAAATTTCTGGCGCGAAAAACGCTATCAGACGAAGAAAGTGAAAAAGAAGTCTCAAACTCTTCAGATGAACCAAAATCAGAAAGTGAAGACGATTTAACTAAGTCTCAAGTAAAGTCAGCAATGAAAACGCTTTTTGCTGCTTTTGGGCCAAGATTGAAAATCTCCAAGACATCAACGAAGAAGCAAGAAATCAAACCGACAACTCAAGACCTGCACGCTCCCATCCTGACTTCGAAAACGACGACACCCGAGCCCAGAGAGCCATGCCGATTCCGTCCTACACCGCAGACAGAATCGAGTGCCAGCGCACACAAGAGAAAGAGAAGAACCGTCGCCATCACCAAAGCCCCAAAAACCGAGCCAGAGACCGACTCATCTGAAGAGGAGCGGATCGAGAGAGCTGAAATGGAGAGAACCTTCCACAACGGCGCCAAAGAAGAAATGAGCAACGCGCATGTGCAAAACTACGTAGACGGCCCCGAAAGACTTGAACTGGCCAGAGAACCGCGCAGACTCGTTACAAGCATCCCAATGCCGTTCTGTAATTTCCTGCACTTGAGAGACCACGGACTGCCTCAGGTTGTAAGTAATGGACAAAATAATGTGGGGAACTTACCCAGTGACTTCCCAAAACTTAGAGTTGATGGCATTAATTTACAAGAGTGGTACCAACAGCTTCAGGTTATTTTCATGAAAGAAAATTTACTATTCTTTATAACTAGTCCTCCAAGAAGACCTTGGACTTTAAAAATAGATTGTTTACATCATAGAGCATTTTTCATAATAATTTCTAGCGTGTCTCCTGCAATGTATCATAGCATCAAACCAAACCTAACTGTATCAGAAATAATTCAATGCATGTTTAATCTATTTCACAGCGATAGCGTAGCCACAACCACAAGAATGTCTAAGGATTTCTTTTCTTCTAGAGTGAAACCAGGGGTTTCTATAAGTGAGCATTTGATAAATCTAAACAAAATAAGAGCTGAGCTGCAATTGAGGGGGGAAGTGATTTCAGATCAAACAATGAAAAGTGTTATTATCAATTCACTTGATCCATCATGGGATAGCTTTATGTCACACTTAGATACCATTAATTTGGGATATTTATCAATAGAAAGTCTATCTAACAAATTGATAGCAGAAGACAATTCAAGAAAAAATCGTTCCAGTAACCAAACAGAACACAAATCTTTTAGGAAAGTAGTCTTTCAAGATAAATATAATGAGGCCTTTAGATGCCACAATTGTGGATCCAGGGAACACAGTAGAAGAGACTGTCCCAAAGTCCCAAGGGAGAGACATAGGCCAGAATATAGGAGCAAATACAATTACAGACAATCTTCCACAGATAGACACAAATATAGAAGTCCACCAAATTACAGAGAAAGTAGAGGGGGTAGAGAAAATTCAAAAGAGAGAAAATCTGGGTCACTAAATGGGCTAAATAAACAAGACAGCACCAGAACACAACAAGATGAGAACAATAATTGGCTTATTGATTCTGGTGCAACAAATCACACCACTAACAACAAAAGTATATTAACTTCATTTACAGAAGATAAGTTTGTGATAAAGGTAGCTAATCAAGAAAAGGTTCAAGTATTAGGCAGAGGAAATGTGACCTTGCCTGGTTTAGGGAAAATAGAGGGGGTATTATTAATCCCAGAAATACCTCACAACATACTGAGTGCTATAAAACTAAGCAGAGAATCTGACATCAATATAGTTTTCTCAAAGGGGAAAGCAACTATAGAAAAGAACAAAACAAATGTAGGTACTGTGATGATAAAAGGGGGTCTACCCTATCTGATAACCAAAGAAAGATGGTTACATAACATTGATTCAAATATGGAAGATTGTATTGAAGCAGATGATGAAAATGTCAGTAACAGTGACAATGATGAATGTAAAATAACTCATGATAACAAAAATACACACAATGAGAAGAAACCAAAAATAGGTAAACCAATTCATGATGAGTGTGCTCACATCTTACATAGGAAGTTAGGACATGCAAGCTTTCCCGTAGTACAAAAAATGACTGAACACGCAGAAGGTGTCAAAATAAAAAATTGTGAAAATTATTTGGAATGCTCAGTATGTAAATCCACCAAACTAAAAACCAGTCCCAGACCAAAAAAATCTAACAGATCAACTAACAATATTTTTGATTTGGTACATATGGACTTAGTTGGTCCATTAACTCCATCAATTACCTATAGAAAACGTTACTTCCTAACAATAGTGGATGATTACAGTCGCTATGGTTTTGTTTACACATTAAAGCACAAGGATGAAACCTTTCAGAAATTTAAGGAATTCTACAAACGCATAGAAACACAGCATAATATCAGAATAAAACAAATTATGACAGATAGGGGATGTGAATTCATGTCTAAAGAATTCTCCCAATGGTTAAAGGATAGAGGGATGCTACATTTCACGTCCAATCCATTTTCTGCATTTCAAAATGGGATTGCAGAGAGAAAGAATTCCACACTACAAACCATGATTAGATGCACATTAGAGGATGCTGGTTTAGGCAAACAATTTTGGTCAGAAGCCTTACATTATTCAAATTACACTCAAAATAGAACATGGTCCAGTATTGTGAATAAGACACCATATGAGGTGATGTACAATAGAAAACCCAAATTAGCACACATGCACATATTTGGAGTTACTGCAGACGTACACATACCTAAACAATTGAGAAGAAAGGGAGAAAACGTATCCAGGAGATTAAGATTCATGGGATACGAAACTGGAACCAAAGGGTACAGATTCATTGATAATAATAACAAATTTATAGTATCCAGAACAGCTGTGTTCCATGAGCAGGCCAATTGGTCTAAATTGCACCTTAATGAAATATTTCCTAATAAAAGCAAAGATAACATATCTTGCGAGGAAGGAACAACAGAAAATCAAAATATTAACAAAAGCAAGAACAAAACCAAAACTTGGACAAATAGTCAGCATAAAATAAAGACAGACACATTAACAAAAAAGGAAGCCAGATATTTGCATGACAACCATAGCAAACCTGAAAGAAATATTAGAAACAATAGAAACCAAATACCAAATAAATACAAAGATTACATAATGCATATGGATGGAGAACAAATAACACCTAATACATATGAGGAAGTATTGAAACTTCCCCGTGAAGAAAGAGAAAAATGGGAACTAGCTATGGAAAAAGAGATGGAAAGTTTACAAGAATTAAATGTATTCACACCTGCGATCGCACCTAAGGATAAAACAATTATAGGTACCAGGTGGATTTATAAAATTAAGAATTTGGAAGGAGGTAATACCTTATACAAGGCCAGACTAGTTGCACAAGGTTATGCACAAAAATATCCAGAAGACTATACTGACACTTATTCACCAACAGTGAGAACAGAGAGTGTCAAAACAGCTCTTGTAGTAGCATCTGCACTCAATCTGGACGTGTTTCAATATGACATACAGACTGCATACTTACACGCAAAATTAGATAAGGAAATATATGTAAGAGCACCACACAGTCAATACACTAATAAGAACGAAATTTGGTTATTAAATAAGAGTCTGTACGGATTGAAGCAATCTGGCAAAAGATGGTACGATTGTTTGGTAAAAGTACTTAAGACCATGGATTTCAACGCCACCACTGCTGATAACTGTTTCTTTGTAAAAAAGAGTAATGATCATATTGAATTTGTATTAATTTATGTGGATGACATTTTATATATTGGAAAGCATAAAGAGAGCAGGGAAATCTTTGTAAATAAGTTAAACGAACATTTCTCATTGAAATCACTAGGTAGAGTGAATAAATACCTTGGTGTACAAATTAACAAAACTAAAAGGGGATTCAAACTTACTCAGAAAGATAAAATTATTGAACTCCTAAACAAATGTAACTTAAATAATGCCAAAACATGTGACACACCTATGCAAACTGATTTTCTTAGAAACACTGATGAATCTTCCCCTGAGTTTAAAGACAACACATTTTACAGATCAGTTATAGGTTCACTCCTTTATATATCTAATTGGACTAGGCCAGATATTGCATTACCTCTCAATTTATTGTCAAGATATGTTAGCAAACCAACCTTGTATCATTGGGAAGCTGTCAAAAGAATTTTAAGATATCTGAAAAGTACATTAGATTTTTGTTTAATATTGGAACCAAATAATGACAAAGAACCAAAAATTACTTGTTATGCTGATGCAGATTGGGCTGGTGATACATCATGCAGAAAGAGTACCTCTGGTTATGTTTTTCTATTGAACGATTGTCCAGTTTACTGGTATACTGGTAAACAAGAACTGGTAGCCACTTCTACCACAGAAGCGGAATATGTTTGCTTGTCTAAAGCTGCAAATAACCTTGTATGGTTCAATGATTTGATCACAGATGTTTGGAAGAAACCTACTTTACCATTTATTATGCATGAAGACAATAAAGCGGCCATTGAAATATCTAGATCCGATGCAATTGGACAAAGGTCCAGGCATATTGATATAAAATTTAAGCACGTGAGACAACTATCTCAAGACGGATTCATCAAAGCAATACATTGTGATACTTCTGAACAATTAGCTGATATATTAACAAAACCCTTACCTTCTAAACAACACAAATATTTAACTTCTAAATTATATGTATTATATTGTCCTGAATCTGAATGTAACTGGTGTTGTATAACGAACCGGCATTTAGAGGGGGATTTGTCAGATGTAAATGCCTTATTCTCTAATGTGTAAATAATGTATATATGGAACATCAGGGGTTAACTTATTCTTTGGACTTTAATGTATTCATAATTTACCACTCCCATTCCTGGCTCCACCCCTTGTATATATAAGGAGCCATCCTCCCCATTTTCCTTGCTTCTATCTTGAATATTCAGCGAATATAGAATGCCTATTATGATTAAAGAGAAATATATTTAAATCTCTAACTTCTATTATCTTTATTGAGTCTGATCCTGAAAATATTGCAACAATTTCAGAACAGGAGGGAAAGGCTAGGGATATAAGATACCCTAGTTATTGGCCATTTGTTGTCTAGTCAATCACCCTGAGGCACTACTCCTTGTGTCTCTTCCTCCACCCTTCTGGTGGAGTGGTCCGGAATTACTACCACTGCCTTCTCTGGAGTGCCAAAGGAGTCAAAAGTGGCCTCTGATTGTTGCGGAAGTGCCTCCCCCGTTCTTAAGGAAGATGAGACAGGTGAGGGCAGTTGCACAGTTGGGGGAGGGTGAACTTCTGCCGCTACATTCATGGTCTTTGTTTCTTTGAAAAGTCTTTTGCCTTCCCTTCTATCCCACTGGACGGACTTAACAACTTTAGGCCTTGTCTGAACATGCTTTCCCCGTTCTTCCAACTTGGATAGCCTCGTTGAACTGCAGGCTTCTGCTCGCGAAGATCTTAATAAGTCAAATTCAATTAACATCGACCTTTGCTCCTTTGGAGACAAGGAGACAAATTCGCTGATTATAACATCCTCTGGCTTGTCGATGCTTGCCTTCATATGTGGGACCTCCCTGGTCTGGCCTGCCTCCATAGCTTCTCCAGATTCTAAAGGAAAGACCCTGGAGGTAGCAGAGTGGTTCCTAGGTACCATTTTTGATGTTTGGTTAAGTCCTTGTAAAAGCGGTTTAATAGGCCCACTCAAGAAGACTCTTGTAGGAATGACTTCAAATCTGAGCAGGGATCCTTTTCTTTTCATTACAGCATTCAGAATAGTATTGCTGTCAAAATGCAGTATTAGTCGAACACAATTGCTATGCTGGGGAAGTTTTTCGTATCTGAGTAGATCTATTAATAAAGGATAAGATTTCAATAGCTGTGCAAGTGAGAGGATTATCCTTTCCTTTGAAGTCCATCGTCCTCTATTGCATGGGATTTTCCTTATCCTTAAAGCAATTTGTTTCTTTAACAACCTTCTTCCTTGATGAGGGTTAGCATCAGTACTTGCAGAGGCTTGGAGTAATTAAATTCTGTCATAGATTTTGGGGAGAGAGAGTAAGCTCTCTGCCTCTTACTCTTCTTCACCATTCTGGTAGATAGTTGATCCAGTATCTCCCAGCGAAATTAAATATCACAACAATTTATCCTCCCTCGGCAATCGTAGTTAAGGTAGGCCTTAATGATGGTCTCAGCCGAGGCACCACGGAGGTAAAAACCAATCTCCTTTCCAAACAACGGCTTGTCTTTTACTCCCACTTCTTTGCTATCATCTATTTTCAGAATTGTTTAAATTATTTCACAGGGGAAATATGTGGGAGAAAGAGACTAAAAAGCTGATAGAGTTTCATTAAAAGCAGGCCTACCGGGAGCGTCTGCAGCCAGCCAGTTCCTTACTGTACTCGTTCCAAAAACAAACAGCTCAAAATCCCCTCCGAGGTTAGGGGCCTCCACTGAGGTTTGTCAACAAGTCCGGTAATCCGAATTTCAGGCCTTGCAAGGAGAAGTCACAGGAGTAGCCTAAGCCAGGAATGCAGGTTGTAGTATTGTTAAAATATGTCTAAAACAAATAGTAGCCACACTATATGTGCTTTGTAAAAGTCCAGTATAAATTAAAAATAGTTTAAAAATGAATTAAAAATATAAAAATACTTTAAAAATGTTAAAAAAGAAAAACCTAATTTGCTTTTGGGAGAGCTCCTTACAGCCGTTGCTCACCTCCAACCCGGCCAGTACTATAGAATCAAATAAAGTATTTTGGGAGTGACAAATTTTAGATGGAAATGTTGATTGATTTAGAAACAATTAAGAGAGGAGGAAAATATTCTTTGTCAAGATTATGGATACTAGTTGCCATTTAAAAGAAGTACAATATAGACTCGATGTAATGGGTCTTAGAAATGAGGAATACATATGAAATATTGATTGTTAAAATGACAAAGATTTGGAATGATGTCTATTTGGAAATAATTGTTTAGAATTTAGGGTGACATAGTAAAATGTTTAAAATCTAAATGTTTAGAATAAGATTTCTTTTTCTTTTTTTCTTTTTTTTAAAGAGGTAAATGGATAAAATTTGGAACAAAATTGGTTGAGGGAATGTGAGTAATTGTATTTACTTTATATCGGATCAAATCCTTGCTCTAAAAAGATGTATTTTATGTTTCATGTTTTAAAAAATAAAAAAAACTTTTCAAAAAAAAAGTACATCTATAGTATGTAGATAATAAAGTTGAAAAAAGTGAACATTTTTACAGAACTATAGATACGTTGAGGCTGGGTATGATAAGGAATGGCTGGGAGGAGAGGGGCCAGGTGAGGCACCCCTTGACGTGAGTGACATTGAATTGGCCACACCCACCCAGTCACATGACCATTAAGCCATGCCCACACAATAAGCCACGCCCACAGAATCAGTACTAAAACTTTTAGAACCTACCCATTTCCTTCACTTGTTCTTCAAACATAGCCTACTCTAGTAGATATTGATATATTTTTCTGATCACCCTTTTCTTCGGAACCCAATAAAATTCGATCAAATTCTGTTGATTCTGTGTTTATGCCCAATTCTTTTTTGTCTTTTGTAAATTTTGATTGAACTTGGAGATATGCCCACCATTCAAGTTCTATTCCTTCCTCGAACAAATCTTTCCTAGATTTCAATTCACCTCTTTCATTTAATATATCTTTGTATCTGATTACTCTTCTGAATTTAATAAAATTTGGATGTGTGAACATCTCCAAGATCGATAGCCAGTTCGGGATTTCCATATAATTACATTGCTTAGTTTTAACCCAGACATCTAGTAGTGCTCGTCTGATAAAGTGCTTCTGGAAGTACTGGTGAGTCTAATATTTCTCTTCCCAGAGGATAGTATGCCACCCTATCTGCATGTCGTGGCCTTCCAGCCTTAACAGCCTCCTATTTTTTAGAAATATCCAATCTCTCACCCATGCCAGTGTTGCTGCTTGATAGTATTTCTCCCAGTCTGGAAGGCCAAATCTTCCTCTTTCCTTAGCGTCCTATAAAAGTTTTAATTTAATTCTCAGTTTTTTACTTTGCCAAATTAATTTTGATCCGGGGAAACTGTAATTAATTAGAGGTGAATGGATCTTGTGAGATGTAAATGCCTTATTCCCTAATGTGTAAATAATGTATATATGGGACATCGGGGGTTAACTTATTCTTTGGTTCCTAATGTATTCATAATTCACCACTCCCATTCTTGGCTCCACCCCTTGTATATATAAGGAGCCACCTTCACCATTTTCCTCGCTTCTATCTGTGAATATTCAGTGAATATAGAATGCCTGTTATAATTAAAGAGAAATATATTTAAACCTCTAACTCTTATTATCATTATTGAGTCTGATCCTGAAAATATTGCAACAAGCTGGTAGCAGAGGATGGTTAATTGACTCAATAAATACTTAAAGATGTCTAAGAAAGATAGGCCCAACACCAGGGCCTACAGCAAAGAAATAGAAACTGAACAAGAAATAATCAACGAATCCACAAACGCGATTTCGAGAGAATCCGAAGAATACACCACTGAAGAAGAAGAACTAATAAATGAAAATAATGACCAGGAGGAAATCGAAATAGAAAATAACGAACTCAGGTCAGAGATATTAAAACTATTAAAAAGCCAGAAGAATGATGAAAGCCTCATCGCGAATCTCCAAGAAATGCTGAAAAACAGCGGAGCAGCGAGAGAGAAAAACATTGCTAAAGAGAAACCCAAAGACCAAAAAACTGTGAGTGATATGACTACAGAGAAAGTCGTTATGAAAAAGAAAAGATGTGATCCCGCGCGAAATTTTGAATGGCAGCCATCTTGGTTCCAACAAGCCTCCAAAGTGAGCGAAGCAGAGCCAATCAAAATGCTCAGTTCAAAATTTCTGGCGCGAAAAACGTTATCAGACAACGAAAGCGAAAAGGAAGATTCAAACTCTTCAGAAGAACCAGAATCAGAAAGCGAAGACGACTTAACGAAATCCCAAGTAAAGTCAGCAATGAAGACGCTTTTTGCTGCATTTGGGCCAAAATTAAAAATTTCCAAAGCGACAACGAAGAAGCTAGAGAACAAGCCGATACCTCAAGATCTGCACGCTCCCATCCTGACTTCGAGAGCGACGACGCCCGAGCCCAGAGAGCCATGTCGATTCCGCCCTACACCGCAGACCGGATCAAGTACCAACGCACACAAAAGAAAGAAAAGAGCAGTCGCCGCCATCAAAACTCCTAAAACCGAGCCAGAAACCGACTCGTCTGAAGAGGAGCGGAGCGAGCGAGCTGCAATGGAGAGAACCTTCCACGACGACGCCAAAGAAGAAATGAGCAACGCGCATGTGCGAAACTACGTAGACGGTCCGGAAAGACTTGAACTGGCCAGAGAACCGCGCAGACTCGTTGCGAGCATCCCCATGCCGTTTTGCAATTTCCTGCACTTGCGAGACCACGGACTACCTCAGGTTGTAAGTAATGGACAAAATAATGTGGGAAACTTACCCAGTGACTTCCCAAAACTTAGAGTTGATGGCATTAATTTGCAAGAATGGTATCAACAGCTTCAGGTTGTCTTTATGAAAGAAAATTTACTATTCTTTATCACTAGTCCTCCAAGAAGACCTTGGACTTTAAAAATAGATTGTTTACATCATAGAGCATTTTTCTTAATAATATCTAGCGTGTCTCCTGCAATGTATCATAGCATCAAACCAAACCTAACTGTTTCAGAAATAATTCAATGCATGTTTAATCTGTTTCACAGCGATAGTGTAGCTACCACTACAAGAATGTCTAAGGATTTCTTTTCTTCCAGAGTAAAACCAGGGGTTTCCATAAGTGAGCATTTGATATCTCTAAACAAAATAAGAGCTGAGCTGCATTTGAGGGGGGAAGTGATTTCAGACCAAACAATGAAAAGTGTTATTATCAATTCACTTGATTCATCATGGGATAGTTTTATGTCACACTTAGACACCATCAATCTAGGATATTTATCCATAGAAAGTCTATCTAACAAATTGATAGCAGAAGACAATTCAAGAAAAAATCGTTCCAGCAATCACACAGAACACAAATCTTTTAGGAAGGTAGCTTTCCAGGAAAAATACAATGAAGCTTTTAAATGCCATAATTGTGGGTCCAGGGAACACAATAGAAGAGACTGTCCCAAAATCTCAAAGGAGAGACATAGGTCAGAGTATAGGAGCAAATACAATTATAGACAGTCTTCCACAGATAGACATAAATATAGAAGCCCACCAAATTACAGAGATAGTAGAGGGGGTAGAGAAAATTCAAAAGAGAGAAAATCTGGTTCACTGAATGGACTAAATAAACAAGACAGCACTAAAACACAACAAAATGAGAACAATAATTGGCTTATTGATTCTGGGGCAACCAACCACACCACTAATAACAAAAATATATTGTCTTCATTTACAGAAGATAAATTTGTAATAAAGGTAGCTAATCAAGAAAAGGTTCAAGTATTAGGCAGAGGAAATGTGACCTTGCCTGGCCTAGGAAAAATAGAGGGGGTATTGTTAATTCCAGAAATACCTCATAACATACTAAGTGCCATAAAACTAAGCAGAGATTCTGACATCAATATAGTTTTCTCAAAGGGGAAAGCAACTTTAGAGAAGGACAAAACAAATGTAGGCACTGTGATGATTAAAGGAGGCCTACCCTATCTAATAACAAAAGAAAGATGGTTACATAACATTGATTCAAATATGGAAGATTGTATTGAGGCAGATGATGAAAATGTTAGTAACAGTGACAATGATGAATGTAAAATATCTCATGATCACGCAAATACACACAATGAGAAGAAACCAAGAATAGGTAAACCAATTCATGATGAGTGTGCTCACATCTTGCATAGGAAGTTAGGACATGCAAGTTTTCCTGTAGTACAAAAAATGACTGAACACGCAGAAGGTGTCAAAATAAAAAATTGTGAAAATTATTTGGAATGCTCAGTATGTAAATCCACTAAACTAAAAACTAGTCCCAGACCAAAAAAATCCAACAGATCAACTAACAAAATTTTTGACTTAGTACATATGGACCTAGTTGGTCCATTAACTCCATCAATCACTTATAGAAAACGTTACTTCCTAACAATAGTAGACGATTACAGTCGCTATGGTTTTGTTTACACATTAAAACACAAGGATGAAACCTTTCAGAAATTTAAGGAATTCTACAAACGCATAGAAACACAACATAATATCAGAATAAAACAAATTATGACAGATAGGGGATGTGAATTCATGTCTAAAGAATTCTCCCAATGGTTAAAGGATAGAGGAATGCTACATTTCACATCTAGTCCATTTTCTGCGTTCCAAAACGGGATTGCAGAGAGAAAGAATTCCACACTACAAACCATGATTAGGTGCACATTAGAGGATGCTGGTTTAGGCAAACAATTTTGGTCAGAGGCCTTACATTATTCAAATTACACTCAAAATAGAACCTGGTCCAGTATTGTGAATAAAACACCATATGAGGTGATGTATAATAGGAAACCCAAATTAGCACACATGCACATATTTGGAGTCACTGCAGACGTACACATACCTAAGCAGTTGAGAAGAAAGGGAGAAAACGTATCCAGAAGATTAAAATTTATGGGATATGAAACTGGCACCAAAGGGTACAGATTCATTGATAATAATAACAAATTTATAGTCTCCAGAACAGCTGTGTTCCATGAACAGGCCAATTGGTCTAAATTACATCTTAATGAAATATTTCCAAATAAATGCAAAGATACAAAACCTTGTGAGGAAGGGACAATAGAAAATCAAAATATCAACAAAAATAAAAACAAAACCAAAACTTGGACAAATAGTCAACACAAAATAAAGACAGACACATTAACAAAAAAGGAAGCAAGATATTTGCATGATAACCATAGCAAACCCGAAAGAGCTATTAGAAACAATAGAAATCAAGTACCAAATAAATACAGAGATTACATAATGCATATGGATGGTGAACAAATGACACCTAATACATATGAGGAAGTATTAAAACTCCCTCGTGAAGAAAAGGAAAAATGGGAACTAGCTATGAAAAAAGAGATGGAAAGTTTGCAAGGATTAAATGTGTTTACACCTGCGATTGCACCTAAAGATAAAACGATTATAGGTACCAGGTGGATTTATAAAATTAAGAATCTAGAAGGAGGCAATACTCTATACAAAGCTAGATTGGTTGCACAAGGTTATGCACAAAAATATCCGGAGGACTACACTGACACATACTCCCCCACAGTGAGAACAGAGAGTGTTAAAACAGCTCTAGTAGTGGCATCTGCACTCAATCTTGATGTATTTCAATATGACATACAGACTGCGTATTTACACGCAAAACTAGATAAGGAAATATATGTAAGAGCACCACACAGTCAATACACTAATAAGAATGAAATTTGGCTATTGAACAAGAGTCTATACGGATTAAAGCAATCTGGCAAAAGATGGTACGATTGCTTGGTAAAAGTACTTAAGACCATGGATTTCAACGCTACCACTGCTGATAACTGTTTCTTTGTAAAAAAGAGTGATGATCATATTGAATTTGTATTAATTTATGTAGATGATATTTTATATATAGGAAAACACAAGGAGAGAAGAGAAACCTTTGTAAATAAGCTAAACGAACATTTCTCGTTGAAATCTTTAGGTAAGGTAAACAAATACCTTGGTGTACAAATTAACAAAACTAGAAGGGGATTCAAACTTACTCAGAAAGATAAAATCATTGAACTTCTGAACAAATGCAATTTAAACAATGCCAAACCCTGTGACACTCCTATGCAAACTGATTTCCTTAGAAACACTGATGAATCTTCCCCTGAATTCAAGGATAATACATTTTATAGATCAGTCATAGGTTCACTTCTTTATATATCTAATTGGACCAGGCCAGATATTGCATTACCACTCAACTTATTGTCAAGATATGTTAGCAAACCAACAATGTATCATTGGGAAGCAGTCAAAAGAATTCTAAGATATCTGAAAAGTACATTAGACTTTTGCTTAGTATTAGAACCTAGTAATGGTAAAGAACCAAAACTTACATGTTACGCAGATGCGGATTGGGCTGGAGATATATCATGCAGAAAGAGCACTTCTGGTTATATTTTTCTATTAAATGACTGTCCAGTTTACTGGTACACTGGTAAACAAGAACTGGTAGCCACTTCGACCACAGAAGCGGAATATGTTTGTTTGTCCAAAGCTGCAAATAACCTTGTATGGTTTAATGATTTGATTTCAGATGTTTGGAAAAAACCTGCTTTGCCTTTTGTTATGCATGAAGATAATAAAGCAGCCATTGAAATATCCAGATCCGATGCCATTGGACAAAGGTCCAGGCATATAGATATAAAATTTAAGCATGTGAGACAATTGTCTCAAGATGGATTTATCAAAGCAGTGCATTGTGATACCTCTGAACAATTAGCTGACATATTGACGAAGCCTTTACCTTCTAAACAGCACAAATATTTAACATCAAAATTATATGTCTTATATTGTCCTGAATCTGAATGTAATTGGTGTTGTATAGCGAACCGGCATTTAGAGGGGGATTTGTGAGATGTAAATGCCTTATTCCCTAATGTGTAAATAATGTATATATGGGACATCGGGGGTTAACTTATTCTTTGGTTCCTAATGTATTCATAATTCACCACTCCCATTCTTGGCTCCACCCCTTGTATATATAAGGAGCCACCTTCACCATTTTCCTCGCTTCTATCTGTGAATATTCAGTGAATATAGAATGCCTGTTATAATTAAAGAGAAATATATTTAAACCTCTAACTCTTATTATCATTATTGAGTCTGATCCTGAAAATATTGCAACAGATCTTGTTTTCCATGGAGTATACTTTCAAAGAAAGAAAACCCGAAGTATATATTCTAAGAAACATTTTATTATAAAAACAAACAAAACTAGATAACTACATCTTTACCGGATAAAGGAAAAAGATCAGGAAGTTAGAAAAGAAAGAATGTAGACATGTGCAGTAGTCCAATGTCTCACAAGACCAGTCTTATCTCTGTTACTACAGAGACGTGATAAGGTTCTCGGCCAGGCTACCATAAATCTTAGGATGGAAGCTCAGCTGGTAAATACTTAACACAGTGACATAGGTCCACTTAGATTTGGTCAATTAATTTGTTGTAGTTATCCCCTTTAAGTGTAACACATCTTGCCATCATCTGAATTCCTAGATATGTCACTTTTTTTGTTGTTCACCCAGTACCTTGCACCAGACTTAAAGGCTCTTCTATAATAAAAACCAGGTCGTCTGCGAATGTCTGCACTTTGAAAGATTCTTTCTTAATTACTAAACCCTTAATTTGTTCATCTTCCTGAATTATTCTAGCCAAAACGTCTAGGGATAATACAAATAATAGCAGGGATAATGGGCAACCCTGTCTTGTACCTTTTTGAATTTGGAAGTTTTTAGTTGTTTCTCCATTAATTACTACTTTAGCTTCTTGTTTAAAATAAATTGCTTTGAACATGTTTATAAAATTCTCAACAAACTCCATGTGCCTTAACTGGTTCAACATGAAATCCCATTTAACATTATCAAATGCTTTTTGCATATCAACAAATATTAACATCATTTGTTTTTCATCATGAACCTTGTAGTATTCCAAAATGTCCAGTATGGTCCTAACATTATTTCTTATTTGCCTTTTAGGCAAGAAACTGTTTTGGTCAGTGTGAATGAATTTATCCAAAAACCTTTTTAATCTTTCGGCCATTATTGTCGTGAAAATTTTGTAGTCTGGATTTAGTAATGATATGGGTCTATAGTTTTTGATATGTGTCAGATTGGAGTTTTCTTTGGGGATTGATGTAATAGTCACTTCTTCCCACGAAGCCAGTATCTTTGCATTTTCCAAGAATTCATTGAATACATCTAATAATGTAGGTCCTAAAAATTCTTGGAAGTTTTTATATATTTCTGGTTGTAATCCATCGGGGCCTGGTGCTTTATTTATTTTTTTGTTTTTTGATTGCCTCTATTAATTCTAAAGGTGTTATTTCCTTGTTCAGCATCTCTTTAATATCTTCCAGAACTTTAGGTAATCCAGCTTTCTGAAGATATTGTAATATTTTTCCATCGCCAGTATGTTCCTCTTCTTTATATAGTTTCTTATAAAACTCATGTCATGTTTCTTTTCTCTTCCTACTGATATTTTATCTCTCCCTTTTCATTACACAATTTACTTATCCATCTTTTATCTTTCTGTTTTTTCAGTCTATAGGCCAGCCAGTGCCCCGGTTTGTTCGCATTTTCAAAAAAAAGTTTTGTTTGGTACATTTTATCTGCTGAGCCAAGCCTTCCTTCTCGATAATATTTAGTTTATGTTTAATTAAATCTATTTGTTGTTTCAATTCCCATCTTTGTGGTTCCTTTTGTAATTTTATCTCCAATTCACCCAATTCTTCTAGATTTTTCTGTCATTGCCTTTTCCATTTGTTTTCCTTTGCCATATATGCAATTGCAATACCTCTCATGTAGGCTTTTGCCATATCCCAATTAAAATCTTAATTGATTTTATTCATCCTGATCAAAATGGGATTTTACTCAAGAGGCAAATAAGAAATAATGTGAGAATAATTTTGGACACACTAGAGTATTATGAATCTCATAATGAAAAACAATTAGCGTTAATTCTTTTGGATGCTCAGAAAGCATTTGATACCATAACTTGGCAATTTATGTTGCAACAATTAAATTGTATGGACTTTGGTGGAAAATTTATGAATATGTTAAAGGCAATTTATTCTCAACAGAAAGCTAAAGTGATGGTGAATGGAGATGTGACAGAAAGCTTTAACATAAAAAAAGGAACAAGACAAAGCTGTCCACTATCTCCATTACTATTCATTTTAATGCTAGAAGTCTTAATCAGAAACATTAGATTAGACCCAGGAATAAAAGAAATGGAAATTAAAAAGGAAAAGTATTAACTGCAAGCATTTGCTGATGATTTAGTATTTATATTAGAAGAACCATTAGAAATTGGCCCCAAACTGATAAGGAAAATTGAGGAATATGGAGAGGTGGCAGGGATGAAAATATACAAAGAAAAAACCAAAGTATTAGTTAAAAATCTTACAGATAAACAAAAAAAAGGAACTGACAGAGAAAATTGGTTTATAGATAATTAAAAAGGTTAAATATCTTGGCAGCTATCTAACAGCAAGGTGTGTGACAATCAAAGATGACAGCTATATAAAATTAATACAACAAATTAAATTAGATCTGGAAAGTGGGAGAACCTACAGTTATGTAACTGACCCTGTTGCTCCCGAAGAAGTGGACAGGATCCTAGGGAATATGCGTGCAAGCATCTGTGTATTAGACCCATGTCCCTCCTGGCTTGTGAAAGCTTCCCAGGAGGTGACAGGCGGGTGGACTCTGGCAGTGATTAATGCTTCCCTAAAGGAGGGGCAGTGCCCCAGCACTTTAAGGAGGCTGTGGTCCACCCTCTTCTTAAGAAGCCATCACTGGACTCCACCTGATTGGATAATTTCCGACCTGTCTCCAATCTTCCCTTTTTGGGGAAAGTTGTTGAGAAAGTGGTTGTGCGGCAGCTCCAGAGGTTTCTGGATGAAATGGATTATCTCGACCCCTACCAGTCAGGATTCAGGCCTGGATTTGGGACAGAAATGGCATTGGTTGCACTTTTGGATCATCTCTGGTGGGAGCGGGATGGGGGTAGTGCATCCATCCTTGCTCTACTTGACCTCTTGGCGGCTTTCAATACCATTGACCACGGTATTCTCCTGAAGCAGTTTCGGGGGATGGGAGTGGGAGGGCTTGTGCTATCCTGGTTCACTTCCTTCCTCTGCGGCTGCTCTCAGTCAGTGCTGATAGGAGGGGAGAGATCCAGCCCTCACCCATTGCTCTCTCCACTCCTGTTCAACATTTATATGAAGCCGCTGGGTGAGATCATCCATCACCATGGACTGAGGTATCACCAGTATGCTGATGATACTCAGCTGTATGTCTCAGCCCGTGGTGAGTTAAGTGATGCTGTGTCCTCCCTCTCGCAGTGCCTGGAGGCTGTTAGGGGTTGGATGGGGAGCAATGGGTTGAAACTAAACCCTGGCAAGACCAAGTGGCTCTGGGTTTGGGGTTCGTTGGCTCAGGGGGAATTGCCATCATTTGGTCTTGGATGGGGTGGCACCACCCCAAACAGACCCTGTGAGTAATCTGGGGGTTCTCCTGAACTCACAACTCCTGCTCGAATGGCAGGTGACGGTCATGGCCTGGAGGGCCTTTGTGCAACTGTGAGTTGTGCGCCAGTTACGCCCTTTCCTGGACCAGCAATCCCTACTCACAGTCACTCATGCCTTAGTCACTTCAAGTCTTGACTATTGCAATGCAGTCTACATGGGGCTGCCCTTGAAGAATATCCAGAAGCTCCAGATGGTGCAAAATGCAGTGGCCTGCACAGTTTTGTGCAGACCCTGGTGTGCCCATATATGACCTTTCCTGCGGGAACTGCATTGGCTGCCGATTTGCTTCTGGGTGCAATTCAAGGTGCTGGTTGTCACCTTTAAAGCCCTTCATGGCTTGGGACCAGGTTATCTGAGGGACTGTCTCTTGCCGGTCACATCTACCCAACCCATTAGAGTGGGGAGGCAGGGAATGCTGTGGGTCCCATCCCTGAGGGGATGGGACCCACACCTGATGGGACCCAGAAGAAGGACCTTCTCCGTGATGGCTCCCTCTCTCTGGAACATCACTCCCCCAGAGATTAGAATGGCCCCCACCCTAATTCTCCAGCGCGCTGCCTGGAGAATCCAAATAATGGGTAGTTCCTCAGCTTCATTGCTGGACTGGGTGACTGTTTCTTTAAGAAACATCCTTGGCCACTCCTCCTTTGCCTGGCTAATCTCCAGTTCATTCACTCAGTCGAGCGAGAGACTGGGTTTTTCCTTGGCTCCAGCAATTTGGCTGATGAACTATCACAATATTTGGATTTTTTCACCTCTTTACTACAATTAGCTTTCCTGAGCGGTGTGGATTTATCAGACTGTGACAGCCTTTTCTCAAAGGACTATCCTGTTGTCTCTGCGGAGGGTGAGTTAGCCTGGGGCTCTTTCCAGGGGACTCCCCTCCGTTACTTATATTCTCTTAGTCCTTTATTCCTCGGAGCTCTACCCATGGCAACTCCGGGTGATTAAGTTTGCCGCCAGGTGCTGCGTTGGGATCCGGATAGCCGGATTCCCACCTTCGCCTCCCACACCGCTCCAACGATTTGCTGTGGCGGCCGGGGGTCCCTACATTGCCCTGCAAACCCCCTCCCCCAAATAATGGGGCTCCAATTTGCATGGCGTTTGGCTTAAACTGCAGCTAGCAGCGCTTGGAGGCTTGAGCTCAGCCTCGCGCCCGCCATTTTCTGCCGTGATTGACAGCCCCCTCGAAGTTTCAACGGTCATGGCACGGCGGCAAAACTCAAACCGCGCGCCAATATGAACTGCCTGTCAGCCTTCCTTATGTTTTAGAGCACCTTGCTGTTGCGGCGTTTCGGCGGCTAAAGGCAAGCCGCGCGAAGAGTCCTTTTGCCTCACAGCTTCCCTCAGTGTGTCCCTTTCTGACGCTTGGAGTTTTCAGCGTTCGGAGCTCATTTCAGCCCCGCGCCATTTTAAGCTGCCTGCATTTTCCCGCCATTGATTTGTTGCCTTTGTGTTTGGCTTTCATGTTGCCCCATATCTAAGATATTAATAGCAATGTAATAATAATAACCATTCAGTTGAGGCCTGATCTTCTAGGCAACTTTGGTTTTTTTGGGGGGGGCTAATAGGCTTTTGGTGTTTTGACGCCACACTGGCCTAGTTGATGGATTCTGGGTTGTGTTTTTTCCTCCCATTCCTTGTGATTCTGTTGTCCTGTTTATACATAAATAAATTAAAAAAAAAAAAAAGAAGAAGAAACAGGTGATTTCAAGATATTACAATGACAGTAATAATATCAAATGAATTAATTAATTCTTCTCTAAATTGTTTTCAGTTTCTTACCTGTCTGCATCTTCGCTATGGCGGATTCGGACATATCTTCTGAAATCGAGCAGGCCTACAGTCCTCCTGAGTCCAGGAAGAGATCTAAAGCCTCCTCCAAAGGTTCCAAAAGTCGTGAGGTCAGGGCTAGGTCTGCTAGTCCTCATCCTACTACACGCTCCTCCGCTGCTGACAGAGCGGAGGAAAGAAAGCGTAAGGCCTTTGAAAGGCAATATCTTCTTGCCCAACAAAGGGCTCAACCTTCCCAGCGCAATCTTTCTCCAGACAGGCCACTCCCTGTACCTCAAGCTCCATCTGGATTGGCGCAAGGCTCTTCTGATGTCCAGCTTTTGAGAGCTGCGGCTTTTCCGTCGGTGGTCCCGGGGTCCTGTGCACCTGCCCCCCGACCTCTGGAAAAGACCCCTCCAGAAGCTACTTTTACGCCAACTGCAGCTGGTCTTCGTTCATCTGAGGGCCTCAAGCCTGCGCTTTCTAGGGACATCCAGGATCTCGTGTCTCAGACGGTGTCTCGCATCCTGTCTTCTGATCCTCACCAGGTGCCTCACGCCCCGACCAGGGCTCATCCTCCCTTGGCTCATGTCTGTGATGATCCGCGTCTTGCCTATTCTTATCGTCCGGATCCCCTAATGGAGGACTCTCCTTGGGAGGAAGAGGAGCTCGAGGAAGGAGAATTATCCGAGGATGAGGATCTAACTCCGGAAAGGCCTGCTTTTACGGGCCTTTTCCGACCTTCCATGTTTAAGTCCTTGCTCCACAAGGCCAAGGTTACAACTAACATGGGGATTGCTCCATCTCAATCATCTCAGACTTCAGATCCCAATCCCCATGGTGACTTATTTCGTCTGCAGAAACCGGACCAGGATTTTATCCCATGTCCGGAATTATTCACTGATGTGGTCCAAAGGTCCTGGTCTCAGCCGGCCTATATCTCGGCTCCCACCGGTCTTGACAAACGATTGTATTGCTCTGATCCTTCCTTCCAGGACCTGATCCAGTTGCCTGCTGTGGACCCCCCTGTGGCCCACCTTACGTCTTCCTCGGTGATATCTAACGACGTCCTTGATGGCCTCAAGGCCGAGGACAGGAAGTCTGAGCTGTCTCTCCGTAAGACACACCAAGCCGCTGCTTGGGCCATCAGGTCTTCTACTGCGACTTCCTTCTTTGCCCGCGCATCTCTCATCTGGATGCGCCAATTGCAGGAACGGCTCCCACCCGAGGACAGCAGGCTGCATCACGACATTAATAAAATCATCGCAGCCACTGAGTACTGTGCAGACGCCTCTTTAAATGCAGCGAAATTTTCGTCCCGGGCCCTTGTTTCCAATGTCACCACCCGGCGTCTTCTTTGGCTCCGCCATTGGAAGGCGGACCTCAAGTCAAAGTGGAAGCTGGCATCTGCTCCCTACAAGGGGTCCCTCCTCTTTGGTGACGCTTTAGACCCTATCCTTGTGGAGGACAAGGATAAGCGTAAAATCATGCCATCCTCCTACAGGCGCCACGACAGGCGGTTTTCTCCTTATGGCCAGCGTCAGCCTTTTCGGACTGATTCCGGACCCAGGGGGTCCTACTTTCCAAGACAACATTACTCCTACGGAGCAGATCGGGCCTTTGATCGGCCTGCCTACCGTGATCGAGGCAGAGGCCAGTCCTCCTCCAGACGCCAGTACCGCGGAGCGTCCAACCGATCTTTCAGGAGGGGCAAGTGACTATTCCGCAGAGCTTCCTATCGGTGGTCGTCTCCTCCATTTTTTGCCCCAATGGATCTCTTCCACAACGGATGCTTGGGTCCTTCAGACTGTGCGCTTCGGTCTCACCTTGGACTTCCTCTCCAGCCCTCCGAGCCGCTTCCTGCGGTGCCCTCTTCCGAGCAATCCAGCAAAGAGGGCGTTAATGGACGCAGAAGTTCAACACCTACTCGACATCTGCGCTATCGAACCAGTGCCGGTAGAACAACGGGGCTCCGGGTTCTACTCGCGCCTGTTTCTCGTCCCCAAGTCCTCCGGGGACTGGAGAGGGATCTTGGACCTGAAAGCATTGAACAAGTTCGTCAAATACCACCATTTCAAGATGCACTCGCTCAGATCGATCCTGCAGGGCGTCCGACGAGGCGACTTTATGACATCAATCGATCTCAAGGAGGCTTACTTGCATGTCCCGATCCGTCTCTGTCATCGACGGTTTCTTCGCTTTGCCTATGCCAACAGGCACTTCCAGTATCGGGCCATGCCGTTCGGCCTCTCGTCCGCCCCTCGGACCTTCACGAAGCTGCTAGCTACATTAGCTGCATCTCTGCGACAAGTCCCCATCAGGATTATGTGTTATCTAGACGACATCATTATCCTTTCTGCTTCTCGTCATCAGGCTGTCCTCGATCTGAAGGTCGTTTCTCGTGTCCTGCGACAACACGGGTTCTCCCTGAACCTCAACAAAAGTCAAATCTCACCTACCACTCGCATCCTCCATCTGGGTGCTCTCATAGACTCCATCAGCTGCCGGGTTTTCCTATCCCCCGACAGGATTCTCAGCATTCAGTCATCCGTGACCAAGGTTCTCTCCCGCAGGTCCGTGCCCCTACTCACCTTGTCCCAATTGCTCGGCAAGTTAATTTCGTGCATCTCCATTGTCCCGTGGGCTCGTCTACACACTCGCCCCCTCCAATGGTTCCTCCTGCCCTATCAGAGATCTCACCGGGCCTGTTCGAACATCACCGTCGTCCTTCCAGTTACGGTACGGCTGTCTCTGAAGTGGTGGATCTCCCCGTCAATACGGAAGGGCTCCTTCTTTCTGGAACCCAGTCGCTTAATCCTGACGACGGATGCAAGTCAATTCGGCTGGGGCGCCCATCTGCAGTCGTCAGTTGTCCAGGGCCGCTGGTCCATTCGGGACCTACGGCACGACATAAATTGGCTGGAACTACGAGCAGTCCACCTTGCTCTCCGTCATTTCAAAACATCTGTGAGAGGGCATCATGTTCTAGTCCTAACGGACAATACAACAACGAAAGCCCACATCAACAGAGAGGGGGGAACTCGTTCCAGACAACTGATGGAGGAGGCGAGGAAGATGCTACTTTGGGCAGAGAAGAACGTTCTCTCATTAACAGCCGAACACATCTCCGGGGTCGAAAACATCACGGCAGATTGGCTCAGCCGGACTCCAATAGATCAGGCGGAGTGGCGCCTAGCTCCGGCTCTGTTCGGGGAGCTGTCGAAGCGGTTCGGCCTTCCAACGGTCGACTTGTTCGCAACCCAGCTGAACACTCATCTTCCCCGGTTCTTCTCCCGGTTCCCCTGTCCAGGAGCAGAGGGGTGCGACGCTCTTCGGAGCAGATGGCCACAAGGCCTTCTCTACGCCTTTCCCCCGCTGCCTCTCATTCCCCGAGTGATTCGCAAGTTGTTGGAGGAGAAAGCGGACCTCATCCTGGTCGCCCCCAATTGGCCGCGTCGCCCTTGGTACGCGGACCTTCGGAACCTCTCGGTGGAACGTCCTTGGCACATTCCCAACGACCGGATATCTCTCAGCCAGGGGGTCGTTCTGCACCCAGATCCTCAATGGCTGCAGTTGACCGTCTGGCGTTTGAGAGGATCAAATTGAGGAAGGACAACATCCCGGCCTGTGTGATCCACACCATGCAGTCTGCCAGACGTGCATCCACTAACCGTATATACGACGCCACCTGGCGTGCCTTTTGCACTTGGTGTTCCAAATCTCATCAGGACCCTACTACTGCTTCTCCTTCTGACGTGCTTGTCTTTCTACAGGACGGCTTGGACCGTGGCCTTGCTCCTAACACCCTGAGGCGACAGGTGGCCGCCCTTAGCACGGTTCTGTCATCTGGGAACGATCGTCCTTTGACCCAGAATTCCAGTATACGGACATTTTTACGGGGCGCATCCAATCTCCGTCCCCCTACTATTCATAGATACCCAACCTGGGACTTGCCACTGGTTCTATCGGCTCTCATGTCACCTCCCTTTGAGCCCTTGGCTTCTATATCTCTACGATATCTAACTCTTAAGGTTGCTTTCTTAGTGGCAATTACTTTGGCAAGACGAGTGTCTGAGTTGGCGGCGCTTTCGGTGCGGCCGGACCTTTGCGTGTTCCATCCCAACAAGGTGGTTCTTCGTACAGATCCTTCCTTCCTGCCGAAGATAAATTCTCTATACCACCGTGCCCAGGAGTTAATTCTGCCTGACTTTTGTCCGGCTCCTAGCCATCATCTTGAACAGCAATGGCATACCCTGGACGTTAAACGGGCTCTCCGCCGCTATATCAAACGGACTGCGGCCTTCCGTAAATCCGAAGCCTTGTTTCTGTCCTTCAATCCTTCTACTTTGGGCATGAAGGTTTCCTCATCCACGATAGGCCGTTGGATCAGGGCCTGCATCGTCATGGCGTATCGCACCAGACGGGCTCCTCTGCCAGGGAAGATACTTCCACACTCCACCAGGAGCGCAGCCACCTCAGCGGCTTGGGCTACTCAGGCTTCCATCCTTGATGTCTGTAGGGCTGCCACGTGGACTACCTTGACTCCTTTTGTTAGACATTACAAAATTGACTCCTTTGCCTCGGCTGAAGCTTCTTTTGGACGTCGAGTACTGCAGTCTGTCCTGGCTGTTCCTCCCCGGGGTGACGCAGCCTCCCACCCTTCTTCTAACTAGCTTGGGTATATCCCATTATTTGGATTCTCCAGGCAGCGCGCTGGAGAACGAACGTTGTCTTACCTGAACGTTCCTTCTCTGCGCGCTGATGGAGAATCCAACCCATCCCTGGGCTGCTTCCGGCCAGGACTGCCTTGTTTTTCTCTTTCCTTCTGTTGTTTCAGGAATATACCATCCTCTGTTGACTTTGCGAATGAACTGGAGATTAGCCAGGCAAAGGAGGAGTGGCCAAGGATGTTTCTTAAAGAAACAGTCACCCAGTCCAGCAATGAAGCTGAGGAACTACCCATTATTTGGATTCTCCATCAGCGCGCAGAGAAGGAACGTTCAGGTAAGACAACGTTCGTTCTCTTCCGGAAGGTGCTGAAAACCTAGTTCTGCCAGTGGGCCTGAGGAACCCAGAGCGGGATGGAGCCCATTAAAGGGCTCGTGTGATTGGCTCTCGCTGGGGTGGGAGGTAGGGGTCAGGGATGATTTTAATACATTAATTTATTTGATTTTTTATGAGTTTTACTGTTTTTTTAAATGTGGTTTTTTATATTCTGTAAGCCGCCTTGAGTCGCCATAGGCAAATAGGCAGCAATATAAATCTAATAAATAAATAAATAAATGAATGAATGAATGAATGAATGAATGAATGAATGAATGAATGAATGAATAATCTATGATAGGGAGAATATCCGCCATAAAAATGAACATACTACCAAAATTACTCTTTTTTATTTCAAACAATACTGGTAAAATTAGAAAAGAAATTTTTGATGAACTAAATAGAATAATTCTGAAGTATATTTGACAAGGTAAAAAACTAAGAATAAAATTGAAAATGTTACAGGAATCTAGAAGTAATGGGGGCTTTGGACTTCCAGACTGGGAATTATATTATCAGGCATCAGCTCTTACATGGTTAAAAGAATGGGTAAGTCTGAAACATAGAAGGCTATTATTATTAGAGGGACATGATTTGCAATCAAGCTGGCATGCTTTCCTTTGGTATAGTAGAAGTACAGTGCATAAATATTTTCAGAGACACTATGTGAGGAATGTGTTGCTTAACATATGGGGAAAAATTAAACTACAACACTACAGGAAAATCCTTCACAATGGAGGCATTAATCTATCCAAACCTTATCAATCTGGAAAAAATTGTATTCTATAAAGATATTCTAAATGAGAATGGTGAACTCAAATCTAGGCAACAATTGCAGAACCAAGGGGTGGATCTAGTTTAGTGGCCGTATCTCCAGATTCAATCAAGATATGAGAAAGATGTTAAAACATGGGATTTAAATTAGGGGTAGGTTCCACTTACTTTTACTACTGGTTCGCAATGGGAGCGTGTGCACATGTACATCTGCGCATGCGCAGAAGCTTCTGCACATGCACAGATCACCCATGATGATGTTGTGGTGGGTGGGCAGAGCCTCCTGCTGGTTTTACTACTGGTTCTATAGAACTGAACCGAACCGGGAGCAATTATATATATATATATATTTACTTATTGAACTACAAAATGGAGGAAGAAATAGTCAAAGAAACAATGATTGTTTGGGCAAAAAAATCCGGTTATAATATAGAACTAGAGAAATGGCAAAAACTTTGGGACAGAAACTATAAATTGACTATGGCTTCGGCATACAAAGAAAACTTCTATAAAATGTTCTACAGGTAGTATTTGCCACCTGCAAGACTGGTGAAAATGTTCAGTAATCTGTCCGCCAAATGTTGGAAATGCAATCAGACCCCAGGTACCTACTATCATATGTGGTGGACATGCAGTAAAGCAAGAAAATATTGGGAGAAAATACATAGCTGGCTGGAAATGATAATTAAACAGAATATTGAATTGAAACCAGTAACATGTCTCTTAGGTATAGTATCGGAGGGTTATGATAATTTAGTTTTACATATACTGACAGCAGGAAGGATCATATATGCTAAATAGTGGAAAAATGTGAACACCCCACCAGAGGAGGTTGTAATTTGAAAAAAAAATGATTATGCTGAAATGGACAGACTAACTTTAAAAATTAAAGATAAAGAAGATGCAGAATATTATTTGATTTGGAATAAATTTTATGAATGGATTAAAGACAAGAGGTAGAAATTAGAGAAAGTAAGGTTATGAATGTTAGTATTGAAAATAGAGATGTATATAACTATAATCGCAATAATCGACAAAAAATGTAATTAATCTAATGTAAGAAGAAACTGTGGGACGTGGTGGCTCAGTGGCTAAGATGCTGAGCTTGTTGATCAAAAGGTCAGCAGTTCAGCGGTTCAGATCCCTAGCACTGCGTAACAGAGCGAGCTCTCATTACTTGTCCCAGTTTCTGCCAACCTTAGGAGTTCGAAAGCACGTAAAAATGCAAGTAGAAAAATAGGGACCACTTTGGTGGGAAAGTAACAGCATTCCATGCACCTTCGGCATTTAGTCATGCTGGTCACATGACCATGGAGACATCTTCAGACAGCGCTGGCTCTTCGGCTTAGAAACGGAGATGAGCACCACCCTTAGAGCCAGAAACAAGTAGCATGCATGTGTGAGGGAACCTTTACCTTTAAGAAGAAACTTAGTTAACGCTTTTTGGTTATATTATTATTATTGCTATATTATTGTTGTTGTTGTTTGTTTTTGTTGTTATTGTTATTGGTTTGTGTGTTAATATTTACTGTCACTCTTTCTTTGGCCTTTATTTGTAAATGATATACCCTGACACTGTATTCAAAAATGTTTATGAATAAAATTTAGATAGATAGATAGATAGATAGATAGATAGATAGATAGATAGATAGATAGATAGATAAAATAAATAGATCCATTGCAAGCAAGAACTCCGAGGCAGGTAGATTCCTCAAAGAATAGTTTTATTGGAAATATCGTATTGGCACATATCTGGTGAAAACAAACTCTGAAGGGTCCCTTGGTTTTCAAAGTGAAAGTTTTCCCCTCAATCCCAAATAATCAGTCACATGGCAGAATCAATGCAGCTTTCACTGGTCTGGTGATATCATTCCTCCTTCCTTCAGCCAGATGTGAGAACGTTCTTGGTTCCCAAGAGAAAATATTTTATTTTGACTACACAATCACAGCTATCTCTAATCCCCATTCCCTATCAGTCAGTTCCAGTGTGGCAGCCCTGAAGCTCCAAGATGACTTCAGCCAGGCCAGTTTCAGGGTTGACACTTACACAGGTTTGGGAGCAGCATTTCCAGGCAACTAAGTCAGGTGTTGTTTTATTAAGCAACTAAGTTTTATTGGGAAGAAGAAAAGTACTGTATTTTTTGGAGTATAAGACTCACTGGAGTATAAGACACACCTTAGTTTTTGGGGAGGAAAATTAGAAAAAAACTGATTGGCAGGTGGATCGGCCTCCCAGAATACCCTCAATCAGCTGTCCCCAGAGGTGAATTTTAGTAACAGGTTCCTTGTGTCGAGCCCAGCTACACGCTCGACAACGCTGACGCGCAATGAAAAGGAAGAAGGGAACGAACCTACCTACACAGAAGGTGGTGGTGGCACTGGGTGTTAGGCAGTCGTGTGCGGGGTGCGGGGGGGGTGGCGGATACAGTGGACTTAGGAATGTTACGTGTGGTTGCTACTTCGCTGCTGGCTGTGGACATGATGGTGGCGTTGTGAGGCTGTGGAAACAACGTTGCGCTAGGAGGAGAAGGACACTGGTTTCAAGCCAGATTCCTTACACCGGAACTGTTTGTTACTCCGCATGGGCATGTTAATAAGCATGGGCATGTTAATAAGCGCGACGTGTAAGGGGAGGGTTATTTAAACGCTTCAAGCCGGATGGATGTAGCGCCAAATTCGACTTGTTAAGAGATCGGAGCGTGTGCCTGGAGCTAGCGCACAATAAACCAGCATTACCTTAAAGAGCTGAAAGGAGTGGTGTCTGTGTTTTGCTGCGTTTTGTCCAGGAACCCTGAGAGGAATTTAGCGCTCCCCCTTTTTTCTTTTTGCTGGACATCTGTTTTGCTGTTGGTGAAACGTTATGGGATGGCAGAGGGCGTGAATACCAATACAGTGGCGCTCGCTGAGGAGGAAGGGCTACAGGAGGAGAAGCTGGCGGAAAGCCCAGCGGAGTCTCAGCAGCCGGCGGTACGGCCAAAGGACCGGGTTCGTAGCCACAGCCAGGGCGGAGATGTGGCTGATGCTTACGCGGCGAGGGGCGTGATTACCCAGCCAGTGTCTGGGGAATGGTGGCACAGTCCTGCTTTGGCTGGCTCTGGGAGGGGCCCAAAGGACCCATCGTTCCCTCCATACAGTGAGCAGTTTCAAAGGTGGAGGGAGAGGCACTGGGTGAAGGATGAAGAAGGGGAATGGAGCTATTCGACAGGCCTGGGCCAGACTACCATGGATGTTCTCAAGGAGCAGTTTGGTGAAGCCAGCTTCAGAGACGCACAATCATGGCAGCCATGGATGGCAGGAACTGAGCCCAGCAATACGTGGCATGGGTTGTCGGGGTCGTCTGGGACAGAAACCAGGTTTCGTCTGGCCAGCCCTAAACTGCAGTTGGGGCCTACAGCAGGAAAACCCAGAACAACCAACTTGCAATCCACCCTAAATCCCCCTCCTGGGGCATCTGTGGTCTCTGGGGCTCTATGTCATGCCCAGGTACAGGGTGCAGGGGTCAGGTCCCAGGGCAGTACAGCTCACCCGGTAGAATCTCAGGGGCCCTATGGACCACCACCTACAACTCTCGGGTTCCCTGGACAAGGGCTGGTAGGGCCTTCTGAGGTGTGGGGTCCTCAACCGGTGTGCCCCCCCCCTTTGCAGGCTTCATTCGATGGGAATCCAGATTGGGTGGCTCTCTTCTTGAGCCAGGTTCTGAGTTATATCGATCGGTATACCCGTCACAATGGTCTATGGTTGTGGCCATTACGATTACATTAACAGGGGAGGCCACTGACTGGATAGCGGATCTCCATAGCAACCATGCCCGGGAAATAACCGATGTTGGGTTGTTCCTGGACGGTCTCAGAGCCCGGTTTGAGGATGACACCAGAACACAGATAGCCGAGGGGGAACTGGTAGCAACAGGGCCGTTCAGCCAAAAAGTACGTCAAAGACTTTTGGAAATTGGCAGGGAGAGTATGCGCTTGGCCCAAATGCATGCTTGTTCATCAGTTCCACCTCAATTTAGACTGCGAGTTGAGACAGGCATGTGTGTACAGGGGCCTGCCACCCCGCCTGTCAGAATGGTGTAAGGCGGCAATAGACTTGGACATGGGTTTACGCAAATTTCATGTGAAAGGGACTGTGGGACCACCCCCGCCACGGTGGATGCCAGAGCAGCCTTCCCCCCTCAGAAATGTGGAAAGAGGGGAGCCCGACTCCAGGCCCACAGATTCTGCTTGCCAGCCGTTACTGTGTTTTTGGTGTAATCAAGTGGGACACAGAGCCCTGGAGTGCCCACTACCACCAGCCCAGCCAATAGGCCCTACAATGCCGACAGCGAGTGGGAAAAGTCAGACACAGACAACCCCCGAGAGGACTAGGGGAGTATCACAGCTAGTGCCGGCTGACAATGGAACTCTGAAAAAAGAGCTGGGCCCTGCTTCACATCCTGGTGTCGTCCCCGTGGTGGTAGCAGATAGTGATGAGGAGAAGGGAAACAGCAACCCGATGGTAAGTGCTCCTATACGTCCTTTTCTCATCCTGATGACCCTGAAAACTTCTCACGGTTTGGTGGCGATACAACGGGAGGCACTTATCGACTCTGGGTGTACACGGTGTTTGATGAGATGGGCACTAGCCACACGTTTAGGCCTTCGATTAATCCCATTGAAGAAACCCATAGCGTTTGAACAAATGGATGGATCTACCTTAGGGGGGGCTCCAACCACTCATATGACAGAACCAGTCAGGATGGCGATAGGGGCTCACTGGGAGCACTTACGTTTTGTGGTGGAGGACACAATGATTGAACCCGTCATTCTGGGCCTGGCCTGGCTGGATAAATGGAAACCCACCATTTGGTGGGAGGGGGTTTCCGGAAACTCTGCCTCGAGCTTGGACCAGAACTAAGTCCCAGAGAAGCACCACAAACTAAGGGGGGGTTGTCTTTAGGGCTGGAGGGCATGTTTCTTCCTGGGGTGCCTGATGTATATGCGGACTTGGCAGAGGTGTATGACGAGGGGGAGTGTGACACTTTACCACCACACCGAGTGACGGATTGTGCTATCGAATTGATCCCTGGTGTTAAATTACCCAAGCCGCGTATGTATGCAATGACCCTGAGGGTGGTGGAGGAACTGCACAGATACATTGACAAAAACCTGGCCAGAGGGTTTATCCAACCGAGTTGTTCGCATATGGCCGCCCCACTACTCTTCCGCAAGAAGAAAGATGGTGGACTCTGCCTATGTGTCGATTACCGTGGATTGAATGCGGCCAGTTTAGAGCCCTTGTATCCTCTTCCCTTAATGAAGGATCTTTTGGCTGCCTTAGCCACAGGCACCTATTTCACTAAATTGGTCTTATGGGAAGCATATTGTCAGGTTCGTGTCAGACAGGGGAATGAGTGGAAAACCACTTTCAATTGCCCGTTGGGCAGTTATAAGTTTTGTGTTATGCCCTTCGGACTACAAGGCGCCCCTGCAGTCTTTATGCAGTTAATTAACAAGGTTCTCCATGATTACTTGTACCGGGGTGTCTTGGTATACCTGGACGACATTTTAATTTACACCAAAACCATGGAGGAACACATAGACCTCGTCCGCCAGGTATTAGAACGATTGCTAAAGGCTCGGTTATATGTCAAGGTATCTAAGTGTGAGTTTCATCACACAGAATTAGATTACCTCGGTTATCGGATTTCCAGAGATGGATTGAAAATGGATCCCAAAAAGGTGGCTACTCTACTAGGTTGGCAAGCTCTGGGGACTAGGCGGCAATTATAATTATTATTATTTTTTTTATTATTATTATTTATTCGATTTGTATACCGCCCTACTCCCGAAGGACTCAGGGCGGTGAACAGCCAAACAATAAAATAACATAGACATAAAAAATTTAAAAAAATTTAAAAACCAGATAAAATCAAATTAAATTATTTTGGCCCAGACAGATTAAAACACCCCAATAATTTAAAAACAGATTAAAATTTACATATTTAAAAGGAAGAGATTAGGCCAAGCCCGCCTGCTGGAATAAAAAGGTCTTCACAGCGCGGCGGAAGGTGCGCAGATCCGGGATCCTCCGTATCTCCGGGGGGAGCTCATTCCAGACGGTAGGTGCCCCCACAGAGAAGGCTCTCCCCCTAGGGGTCGCCAGCCGACATTGTTTGGCTGACGGCACCCGGAGGAGTCCCTCTCTATGAGAGCGAACTGGCCGGTGGGAGGCTATTGGTGGTAGTAGGCGGTCCCGTAGATAACCAGGTCCTAAGCCATGGAGCGCTTTAAAGGTGGTAACCAAAACCTTGAAGCGCACCCGGAAGACCACCGGGAGCCAGTGCAGCTCGCGCAGGAGAGGTGTCACATGGGAGCGCCACGTCGCTCCCATTACCACCCGCGCGGCCGCACTCTGCGCCAGTTGGAGCCTCCGGGTGCTCCTCAAGGGGAGCCCCATGTAGAGAGCATTGCAATAGTCCAGGCGGGAGGTGACGAGGGCATGAGTGACCGTGCATAACGAGTCCCGATCCAGAAAGGGACGCAACTGGCGAATCAGGCGAACCTGATGAAAAATCCTCCCGGTCACGGCCGTCAAGTGCTCTTCTAAAGACAGCCGTGAATCCAGGAGGACGCCCAAGTTGCGAGCCCTCTCCGTGGGGGCCAATGATTCGCCCCCAATAGTCAGTGATGGCGTCAACTGCCTATATCGGGACGTCGGAAACCACAGCCACTCGGTCTTGGATGGGTTGAGCCTGAGCCTGTTCCTCCCCATCCAGATCCGTACGGCCTCCAGGCACCGGGACATCACTTCAAGGGCATCGTTGGGGTGATCCGGGGTGGAGATGTACAGCTGGGTGTCGTCAGCGTACTGATGGTACTCCACCCCGAAACCACGGATGATCTCGCCCAGCGGCTTCACATAAATGTTGAACAGGAGAGGCGAGAGGACCGACCCTTGCGGCACCCCACATATGAGGGGCCTCGGGGTCGACCTCTGTCCCCCTGTCAACACAGACTGCGACCGGTCAGAGAGAAAGGAGAACCACCGCAACACAGTGCCTCCCACCCCCAACTCTTCCAACCGGTGCAGCATGATACCATGGTCGATGGTATCAAAAGCCGCTGAGAGATCTAACAGGACCAGGACAGAGGAGCACCCCCTGTCCCGAGCCCTCCAGAGATCATCAACCAACGCGACCAATGCCGTTTCCGTGCTGTACCCGGGCCTGAAGCCCGACTGGAACGGATCCAGATACGTCGTTTCATCCAGGTGCTGGGGGAGCTGTTGCGCAACCACACTCTCAACAACCTTTGCCACAAAACGAAGGTTGGAGACCGGACGATAATTTACCAACATTGCCGGGTCCAGGGAAGGCTTCTTGAGGAGAGGCCTCACCACCGCCTCTTTCAAGGCGGCAGGAAAGACACCCTCACCCAATGAAGCATTTATAATCCCCTGGAACCAGCCTCGTGTCACCTCCCGAGAAGCCAGCACTAACCAGGAGGGACACGGGTCCAATAAACAGGTGGTCGCGTTCAGTCTACCCAGAATCCTGTCCACGTCCTCAGGGGTCACAGGATCAAACTCATCCCAGATAACATTCTCAAGACCTGCCCCAGTCCCTCCCCCTGAGACTACCCAGTCGGAGTCCAGATCTTCCCGAATCTGAGTGATTTTGTCATACAGATACTGAACAAAGTCCTCGGCTCTACCCTCCAAGGGGTCCTCCCGCGCTTCCTGGTGGAGCAGGGAGCGGGTCACCCTAAACAGGGCGGCCGGGCGATTATCTGATGACGCAATAAGAGCAGCAAAATAGTTACATTTCGCTGCTTTTATTGCCACTAGGTAATTCCTAATATGAGATCTTACCAGTGTCCGGTCAGATTCAGAAAGACTGGCCCTCCAACTGCTCTCTAGGCATCTTTTCCGGCGCTTCAACTCCCTCAGCTCCTCAGTGAACCAAGGAGCTAAATGAGATCGGCGCCGGGTCAGAGGCCGCAAAGGCACGACTCGGTCCAGAGCTCCAGCGGCCGCCCTATCCCAGGCGGCCACTAGGTCTCCAGTCGAGGCGTGTGCCAGAGCCTCAGGGAATGGCCCAAGCTCCATCTGGAACCTATCAGGTTCCATCAGGCGCCTGGGGCGGAACCATCTTACCGGCTCCGCCTCCCTGCGGCGGGGTGTAGCGGTTCGAAGGTCGAGACAAAGGAGAGAGTGATCAGACCATGACAAGGGCTTGATGACTATATCCCCTATCTCGAGATCACTCAACCACTGTCCAGAGACAAAAACCAGATCCAGCGTGTTTCCCCCCGTGTGGGTAGGGTCATGAATTAACTGGGTCAGGTCCATGGCTGTCATGGAAGCCATGAACTCCTGAGCCACCTCTGACGCCTCACCCACGGACGGCAGGTTGAAATCCCCCATGACCATAAGCCTAGGGGTATCAACCGCCACCGCGGCGATGACGTTGAGTAGCTCAGGCAGGGCTGCTGCCACGTGGCAGGGAGCCAGGTACGTGATCAGCAAACCCCTCTGAACCCCGTGACCCCATTTCACAAGGAGGGATTCACAGCCGGCCGTCTGAGGAACAGTGGCCTCCCTCGGTCTCAGGCCTTCTTTAATGATAACCGCTACCCCCCCGCCCCTCCCCTGTGACCTTGGCTGATGGAATGCGTGGAAACCTGGTGGGCACATTTCAACGAGGGGAACCCCCCCCTCCTGGCCCAACCAGGTCTCCGTAATACCTGCCAGGTCCGCACCCCCCTCCTGAATAAGATCACAAATGAGGGGGGCTTTATTTACTACGGACCTGGCATTGCACAGCATCAGCCGAAGGCCTGGGCCCTGAGGGTCTATGCAACCTGGGTGGAGCCTAGGGGGCCGGAGCATGCCACCGCTCGTAGACAGCGGGTGCGCGCTCCCCTAACATGATATGGCCCCCTGCTCCCGCCATATCTACCCCTCCCACTCACAGTACTGATGTTTGAAACACTATCCGGATGAGCTCTAACACCCCCCTCGACCCCAGGTCCCCCACCCCCCCGCCGCACTTCGAGGCCAGACCGAACCCTCCCCCTTGTGGGTTTTTCCCCAAACCCACAACCCGAGTTCTAATTCGACCCTCCCCCTCCCTGGGACCCCTTAAAAGTTTAATTAAAAAATTTGATAAAAAACCCCACAACCCCCTGGTTTTCACATGCCACCTCTCTGGGTCCCAAAACCCATCCTTGAGGTAGGCTCTTGATAATGTGGAGGGCCAGATCTGCGAGAGGGGGGAATCTCGCAGCGCAAGAAGTTCATAGGTAGTATACATCTTAGGTTACAGCGAGGGAGGCGGAGATCATAATCAGGGGTCCATTTGGTAATCCCAAAATCAGATGTAACACACAGCCATGCGGCTCCACCGGTAAATACACTGTCCTCTCACGACAGTTTGAGGGGTCTTTCACAGTTTCAGCCAACGGAGAATGACATCCAGCCCGCCCTCTCACGGCGGGAGGCCCTTAAATAGCCCAAGAGATAGAAATGCTCCATCCATCCGGTGGTGAATTCATGATGTAAAAAGACGACCCCCTCAGTGGTTGCCACAATGGATTGTCCCAAGGTTGGAGAGAATGATTTATAGTTTAGTCAGTCAGTTCATCCGGGGGTTAAGATGACAGTCCCTGCTCTTTATAGTCGCACCAATAGGATAGTTCCAGTAGGAGACACAAAAACATACGGGGGAAGGGGAGGGGAGGGGGGGAGAAACCCCTTTCCCTGGGGCCAGATGGTAGCCCATTTCACGGCCTAAACAAGGTCCGGGAGGGAGGGGGGCGGGGGGAGAGAAGGGCTGGCATCAATGCAACAGGAGGAGAAACCCCTCCCCCGGCCACCAGCCCTTTCTCCTCCAGTTCTTCCAAGTAAAAAACCCCCAGTTCTTCCTGGTAACATAACCCAATGCCATGTCCCAGCCTCCAGTACATTTCTCGGAGGCCTCCAGGTCCTCTGCAGCCGCCAGGATCTTCCTGAAGGGGTCTCTCACTACCCAAAGCCAGAAACTGGCTGCTGGAATCCCCTCCGTCGCTAGCCCCGCCATCAAGGCCACCATTGCCTTCGTCTCTCAATGCCTCTCAATGCCTCTAGCAACGCTGCTAGCAACGCCGCCGCTGCCGCTGCCGTCGTTCTCTCACAGCCGGTAAGCCACCTTTCTCCCTTCTCAGCTGGGACGCGGCAGCAGCGTGGTAGCAGCAGGGCTGCTATTCGGTCGACTCCGGGTGAACCCTGAGGGGCGAGAAAGGTCTCAAAATGCTCACCCCAGTCTCATCCAGCCAAACGGGGGGTCGTTGATGGTCAAGACCCCCCTCGACACCCCAAAACGTCCAAAAACGCCCCCATCTAACCGCAGCGCTCAGGGAGCGGCCGCCATCTTGCGCATGCTCAGAAGCTTCCTCGGCTTTGCCAACTTCTACCGACAATTTATTCTGACCTTTGCTCACATCACCTTGCCCCTAACAAACCTATTACGGACGAAAGGAGCCGGGGTCCCGCGACCCGGACAATGCCTGGAATGGACGGCAGAATGCCAAAGAGCTTTTGAGAACCTGAAACGTCGCTTTGCAGAGGCCCCTATACTCCAGCACCCTGACCAAACAAAACCGTTTATGGTACAAGCGGATGCAAGTGACGTGGCAGTAGGGGCTGTATTATTGCAAGTCAACGCCCATGGCCAATTACACCCATGTGCATACACCACTAAAAAATTCACCCCCACAGAATGGGGGTGGGCTATCTGGGAGAAGGAGGCCTTCGCTTTCCGTTGGGCCCTCCTTAATTGGCGTCATTTGCTGGAGGGGGCAAAGGTACCGTTTGAGGTCTGGACCGACCACCAAAACCTAATAGCTTTGCAAACACCTAGGAAGCTATCACCCAAACAGGTACGCTGGGCTCAATACTTCCAGTGGTTTAACTTTATACTGAAGTATGTGCCAGGGGATAAAAACTTCCTAGCAGAGGCCTTATCTCGAATGCCGCAATTCCATAGTAAGCGAGACGAAGTTGTGCAGGCTATGGTACCGGAGGGAGAAACAGAGAGGAAAGTTGCAGCACTAACGACAGACAAACAAACCACATGGGAGGAGTTATTATGACAGGGCTTAAACCATGATGATTGGTTACAGTGTAACAAACAGGTACTCACCCATAGAGACGGACTAGCCTGGAAAGGGGACAAGTTGTATGTGCCGAAGGGTGTTCAGAACACAGTGTTGCAAAGATGTCATGACAATAAAGCCGCCGGTCACTTTGGGTATCTAAAAACACGCCATTTAACACGACGACTGTTTTGGTGGCCACATATGCGAAGTGACATAGGCGTATGTACAGAGGTGTTCCATATGTGCAAAAACCAAACCACGAACTGGAAAGCCTCTTGGTCTATTACAATCAGTGGCCACCCCTAGTCACCCATGGGAGGAGATTGTGATGGACTTCATAGTCGATCTCCCAGAGAACAACGGAAACACAGTCATCTGGACTGTTATAGACCTGTTTTCCAAACAGACCCATTTTATCCCTTGTAGTGGGTTACCATCAGCCCGAAGGTTGGCCAAATTCTTTATCCAACATATATACAGGTTACATGGGTTACCCCGTCGTATTATTTCAGATAGGGGGGTACAATTTACGGCTCACTTTTGGCATAACTTTCTACATGCCATTGGGTCAACCCAAGGACTCAGTTCGGCATTTCACCCTAGTACCAATGGGGCAGTCGAAGAGGCAAATGCCATGATAAAGCGCTATCTCCACTGTTACATCTCGTATTAACAGAACAATTGGTCATCTTTGTTACCTTTTGCAGAAGTTGCATATAATAACACAGTTCATAGTAGTACGGGGTTCACCCCGTTTAAAGTAGTAATGGGACGAGACTTTATGGCGATACCAAAATTGGAGCAAAAACCAGACACAACCACCCTTCCTCAAGAGTGGGCTGAGAAGATTCGAACACTGTGGCCCCAAGTGAGGGACAGGTTAAATCAAGCAGCCATAGAGTACAAAAGCCAGCCTGATAAAAAGAGGGCACCACTCCGGCCTTTGCAAATGGGAGACATAGTATATCTCTCCACAAAATACATCAAGTTATGGGTGCCCAACCAAAAATTAGGACTGAAGTATCTGGGGCCATTCCCTGTAATAAAGATGATAAACCCTGTCATGGTTGCTCTGAAACTAAATTCACTCCGTTTTCCACAGTAGTCTTCTCAAACTCGTAACTGACTCGAGACAGCCCCGCATGTCCTGGTCCGGTAACAGAGGGACATTATGAAATCGACGAAATCCTAGATACCAAACTGAGTAGGGGGAAGCTTCGGTATCTGGTTCGATGGAAGGGCTATCCATATGAGGAAGCATCTTGGTTGGTTGCCAATGATGTTAATGCTAAACAGCTGGTTAGGCAGTTTCATAGGAAATACCCCCAGAAACCACAACCTAACGCTAATGTCTCTGATTTCTCTGTTACAGAAAGACCCGTGGTGAAAGGGGAGCCGCCTGTCGAGCCCAGCTACACACTCGACAATGCTGGCGCGCAATGAAAAGGAAGAAGGGACGAACCTACCTACACAGAAGGTGGTGGTGGCACTGGGTGTTAGGCGGTCATGTGCGGGGTGCGGGAGGGTGGCTGATACGGTGGACTTAGGAATGTTACGTGTGGTTGCTACTTCACTGCTGGCTGTGGACACGATGGTGGCGTTGTGAGGCTGTGGAAACAACGTTGCGCTAGGAGGAGAAGGATGCTGGTTTTAAGCCAGATTCCTTACACCGGAACTGTTTGTTACTCCACATGGGCGTGTTAATAAGCGCGACGTGTAAAGGGAGGGTTATTTAAACACTTCAAGCCAGATGGATGTAGCGCCAAATTCGACTTGTTAAGAGATCGCAGAGTGTGCCTGGAGCTAGCGCGCAATAAACCAGCATTACCTTAAAGAGCTGAAAGGAGTGGTGTCTGTGTTTTGTTGCGTTTTGTCCGGGAACCCTGAGACCTTGGTTGTGAGCTCTATGCCTTGCTTTTTTTGCTTTTTTTTCTGTCTCTGAAACTTCTGAAATTGTTTCAGAAAAAACTTTTTTTCCTGCTTCTGAAAGCCTCCAAAACAGAGCTTCAGAAAAAAAAGCCTCTCAAGTGTAGAGGTAGGTCAAAGGTCGTAGTGTCAGGCTAAGAGCAGCACACTGCCCTAGCTCATGCCTATGATCTCATTTTGGCTTTGATATGTATTATCTCACCTTCAGAGAGGATGGCATCTTGAGAGGGGGGTGAATAGTTTCTACCAATTAGAACAATGTTGCTGTCCTGCCTTTTTGTCTGCCTGTAAAAACTGTATAAAAAATAAAGCTCTCTGCTAGAGCGGGAGAGACATCTTTGATCAGAGCAAAAGCCTGGACCTCTGATTTACTACATCTGGCGCCCGAAGCAGGGACACCCTCCGTGGGCAGCAACACCCTTAACATATTTATCATTGTCTGGATAAATAGACCCCTGGTACCTTCATCCTACGTGGATCCCTAGTGGTAAGTATGGGTTGTAATCTGTCTCAATATCAGCAAACGCATGTGCAGGAACTCAGATTCCTTTTGTACAAGTCTGGCGTTACGACGTGCGAGACTGACATAAGGAAACTGATAGTTGAGATAGGGAAACATTGTCCCTGGTACCCAGAATGGGGGTTGCTTCGTTTATGTGACTGGACAAGGATAGGACATACGTTACATCTTTGGGCTCCTGTGCAAATATTACATCAATGGTATCAATGCTGTCAAGCAATAGAAAAATATGGCTCTGATGCTTTGGAAGGGCAACAATTAACTACAAGCCCTCCACCTGATTATGATAAAGTTAAATTTGTCACCTCAAAACCATCTTTAATTGAGCTATCAGCTCCTTCGAAGGAGCTAGTTACACCCCCATTAGGCAGATTTTAGAAAAACAGTTAGACAGAAGGGGGGGAGGGAATATAGAAGAAATTGCTGATATGCTTTCTGTTTGTCCACTGGCTGCAACTTTGCAAGTTTCTTCTGAATGTGCTTATCAAGCCTTCGGAAAAGTGCCTGTTTCTGGCAAGCCTCAACAAGCCTTCCCTAACATCAGGCAAAAGGTTAAAGACAACACCACTTTTGAATGCCAAAGAGCAATTGTTGGGTTGGGAAAAGATCCTGATTTGGCAGATATGATTAAAGCGTGTCAAGATATAGGAACATCTTCTTATCAAACTAATTTGTTAGCAGCTGCTTTGTCACCAGGCAGCAAACCTCAAGGAAAGTGTTACGATTGTGGAAAACCTGGTTATTTTAAAAGAGAGTGTAAAAATCCAGGGGGGGGCATGTTTGTAACATCTCGCCTTCTCTTTCATCAGGGATCAAAAACCTGGTATATCATCGTATGGATGACATTTTAATTGGAGCACCAAAAATACAATCTAATTAGCTTTCTGAAATACAAAACGATTTATGTGTCTATGGATTGCAAATTGCCCCAGAAAAAATACAGCTGCACGCTCCTTATCTGTATTTAGGACATAAAATGTTGCAGTCTTTTTCTGCTCCAGCTTTTTCTTGTTTAAAGTTACCCAAAGCTATGTCCTTAGTAAATTGCTGGGTACTATTAATTGGGCCCGCCCATATTTTTCTTTGCCTACGCATTTACTTAGTCCATTATTTGAGTTATTAACTAAAGGAAAAAAGCCTGGAGATTTAATTATAGTTCCATCTGTAGTATTTGCTACAGTTGAGAAAATTAATAACATCTTGAGTATTCAGTTTGTGGATCGAATCCCTCATAGAGATTGTCAGTTATCTCTAATATTTCCTACTAGTAAACTACCCACGGGAGTATTGGCTGTTTTAGAACAGCAAAAAATATATTGCATTGAATGTCTTTATTTGCCTCATACGCCATTCCAAAATGTTTTGCCCTTTAGCCAAGTCATTGCTGAAATTATAACCTTGGGGTGAACTTGAGCTTGTTGAAGAAATGGAACTGATTTAATAAATATTATTCTTTCTATCTCAAAATCTGACTTTCACTTTTATTTTCAGAATAATTTATCTCTTCAGTGTGCTCTAACTGACTATGTATTTCATATCATCTGCCTAAAGATCCTAGGTTTACTTGTTTAATGACTTCCTCATTTCCTGTTCGCTCATTGCTTTCTCCTTCTCCACTATCACAAGCTCTTACTGTTTTTTTCTGATGGAGGACGAATGAGAGGAGTGATTGCTTACACTACAGTGCACTTTTCATCTCAACGCTCAGAATTGTCTGTTGCTATCTTAGCTTTCCACACTTTTCCTCAACAGCCTTTTAATTTGATCTCTGACTCTCAGTATGTGTGTCCACTTATTTTTAATCTTCCAGGTGCTTATATCGTGCCCAGGATTGACTACAATCTTATGGCCCTATTTCTCATTTTACAGCAATTACTACAAGACCGGAAGCATTTATATTTTGTCTCTCACATATGCAGTCATTCCTTCCTTCCTGGGCCTCAGTCATGCTGATGCTGCTTTTCATGTTTTACCTACTTTGTTTACAGATCCCTTTTTTAGTCATTCTTTTTTCCATCAAAATTCAAGGGCACTGGCACAAGCTTGCCACATTCCACTAGAGCAAGCTAAGCAAATTGTTTCATCCTGTCCCCAATGTTCTGGGGCATCCCCCTCGGGGACATGGGAGTTAATCCCCATGGTCTCACCTCTATTCAATTATGGCAAATGGATGTTACCCATGTTCCTTCTTTGGCTCCTTGGAAATATATTCATTTATCTATTGATACCTATTCTGGAGCGATTTGGGCTACCCCTCAATGAGGGGAAACAGCTAATCATGTTATTTCTCATCTTTTTTCGGCCATTACAGCTCTGGGTAAGCCTTCTTCTTTAAAAACAGATAATGGGCCTGCCTATTCTTCACAGGCTTTTTTGCAATTTTGTACAACCTGGAATATTGTTGTTACTCATGGTCTTCCCTATAATTCCACAGGTCAAGCCATTGTGGAACATGCTAATAGGTCCTTTAAGGACTACCTTCACAAACAAATAAAAAAAGAGGGCTCTCGGGTCCCAAATTTGTCATGGATAACACAACAGATTACAAAAGTTTTATTTATCTTGGTCTTCCGGTTTGGCATTGCAGCAAGACAGTCGGGGAATTAGCGGGCTCTGATGAGCACCGCGAAAACCCCAGCTGACGAACCGTTGCTGATGGGTCTTCAGACCGGAACCATCCTGTAGGGACGGGGAAGAAAGAGAGGTGCCTTGGATGACCGAGAGGAACAGGCAAATTCCTCGGAGGTCAGAGGGAACTCTCTGTGAGTCGGCAGCGGGGGGCAGCTGCCACGAAACTAAGACAACAGGACTAAGTATAGAGCTGGAGAGAAGAAAGAAATGGACAGAGTCTTTTTGAAGCCAGGTGAGTAACAGCCAACTCAGGCTTGAGTAACAACAAGAGAAACATCTTATAATTATAAAACCCCAAATGTGTAATAGCGGTTAACTAGCATGGGGGCAAAGAAGATTTTGAAATGTAACTTTAAAGAGATAAAAACCCAATTGAAAATTGATTTTTGAACAAACTATTTGGAAACTTTAAATAATTAGATATGGTCACGGGATTGGAAAGAAATTAAGAGATCCCTTTTTGTTCCCTTTCTTTTTTTAAACTGTAAGAAAAACAAAAAGAATGGATAGTAAGCCTTAAAAAGAGGGGAAAAAGTGATGTATAAATAAAAGGGGAGAAAGGAAAAAAGAAGTGAGAAAAGCTATTTAAATTTGGACTGGACTTTAAATATGATCTGATATTTTTAAACTGAAAAAGAAAAAGAAAAAGAAAAAGAGAAGCTAAGCAAGATCATGATGTAATTGCAACAAAATGGATACTTGTTAAGCAATTGGAAATTGTGGATTGCAGAGAGACACCATCTGGAGTAAAAAGGAACATTGTAACTTGGTTCTTTGTTTTGGAAAATTGTGAACTTCATAGATAACAACCGTGAGAATTTGTGGAGGAGGATTTTCTTGTCTACAAGAGGTTTGACTTTTGGAGGAATAAAAAAAAATAGAAGGGAACACAACGGAACTTGTATAATTGAAACAATTATTTGACTTGGAGAATGGAAATAAGAGAAATAACTATAATGTGGCATAAAGGACAAAAGGTTGAGGATATAAAAATTGAAATGGAGTATACACGAGTGGACAAGAAAATGGAGATAGAGAAATAAGACATAAAAGTGGAAAATAAAGAAGATAAAGACATTGTGATTAAATATGAATAAATAATTGAATAGGTGAATAGTAATAATAAAAAGGAGGTCTCTAGAAATTATATTGAGATTAACAATAACATAATGATGAATACATTGAGATTAACAATAATATAATGATGATTACATGCGGGTTAACAGTGAATAAAAGGTTGGAAAATATTAAGGAAATTAAAAAAGAGCCTTGGTAGTACAGTGGTCTAAGGCACCCTGTTATTAAGCTGGTTATTAAGACCAGCTGCCTGCAATTACTGCAGGTTCGAATCTCGCCAAGGCTCAAGGTTGACTCAGCCTTCCATCCTTTCTAAGGTAGGTAAATTGAGGACCCAGTTGTGGGGGCAATAAGCTGACTTTGTATAAATATACAAAAGGATGAAGGCTATTGCTGAGCACATTGTAAGCTGCCCTGAGTCTCCAGAGAAGGGCGGCATATAAATCAAATTAAAAAAAAAAAAGTCCAGGACTTGGATTTATAAAATGACTATACTGAGATTAACAAATTGTCGAGCCCAGCCATGGCTTGCCACAAGAACGTTCATACACACAATGCACCTGCAACAATTCCAGGAGGGGAACACAGGGTAGATAGGTTTCGGGTGTGATCACTGCATTTATGATGGGCTATTGGTGATGGTAGCATGGGTGTGAGGTCAAGAGACATGGAGCAGAAGACTTCGCAGGCATTGTGGCTTCAGAGATGTCATGATCCCGTATCCTGGCTAGAGTGAGCAAAAAGCAGCCGCTGAGAATGTGAACAGATGGGGCGTATTAAGGGGGTGGGGCGTGGATGGGCGGCTTGTTTAAATTAGGCTGAAGCAGTGATTGCTTTCAGCGCTGACTTTGTATGGAGCAGACTCGTCTTTTCCTGTTCCCTGCGTAAAGCACATTAAACCCAAGCACTTAGCATTGAAACATGGTGACCTGGCTGTGTTTGGTTCAGCGTCTTCCTACGACGTGGGTAGGAAAGCCAAGAGAAAGTCAGCGCTCAAAGCTTGAACTCAACCTGCTGTTTACAGCAGCCGTGAGTCAATAATGGCTGAAGGGATGGACCTGGGCGTGCCCGAGGCTTTGGAGATGATGGAGGAAGAGGCAGCGGTTGTGGCTGGGACACCTAAAGAAAGTGAGGTTTTGGTAGTTCGACTGAAGGAGAGGAAAGCCCCGAGTGTTGACCTGCTGGCAGAACACCAAGGGGAGACTGAGAAGGGCATAACACAGTCTACTACAGGTCATTGGTGGCATAGCTCTGCGCTAACCGGCCCTGGGGAGACTCGGGAGGGGACTCCACCCCCTGTTGGACCAGCAGCGTTTCAAGGGTGGAGGGAGAGATGCTGGACAGATGAGGAAGACCAGGATTGGGGTTATTCTGCAGGGTCTGGGCCCAGTATGGAGGTGCTCAGAGAACATTTCGGGGAGGCCAGCTTTTGGGACGCGCCTTCATGGCAGCCTGGGTGCCAGGAGTAGACGCAGCAAACACCTGGAGAGGGACTGGCAGTGGGTCTGGGTCTGATTCCCGTTTCCATCTCACAAGCCCAAAATTGCGAAGAGACCAAGATCCCCACTGATTCAGGGGAGGAGAGCACCCTAATAGCCTTTCTGTTCTGATGCCTGGGGAGGTAGTGTGTGGACCGGGTCCCGGGTGTAGCAGCAACTATGGGGTGAGTGATACCAGACCCCCACTTGGGAGAATACAGTCGGGGTCCCATCGGGGAACTGCTGGAGGCTGGAAGATATTAGTATCTTCTGCTGGAGATACTAGTATAGGACGGGAGCAGATGCCAATCTGGCCTATTGGACCATGGCCTCAACAACTACCCTTTTGGGCCCCACCACCCATCCAAGCCTCATTCAACGGGAGTCCTGATAGGGTAGTATTATTTCTCAGCCAGGTCATTAGCCATTTCAACCTCTATGGTCATTTCTACCCCTCGCAATGGGTGATGGTGGTAGCTGTAACAACAGCATTGCGGGGGGAGGCAGCGAATTGGGTAGCCAATCTCCACAGTGAACACACCCGAGAGCTGATGAATGTGGGCATGTTTTTGGAAGGACTTATGGCCCGATTTGAGGATGAAACCAGAGCCCAATCATCTGAGGGGGAGATAGTAACAATTAAACAATGTGGTCAGTCCACTAAAGACTATATCAGAGAATTTAAGAAAGTAGCTGGAAGGCTAAGAGCCTGGCCCGAATGCTTGTTGATACATCAATTCCATATGGGGTTGGATAGGAACTTGAGACAGGCGGGGGTCTATCAGGAGTTACCTCCTCGCCTCACTGAGTGGTTCAAGGCTGTCATAGAAATGGACAGGGGTATGCAGGAATTCAGGGGCAGGGGTGAGGCCAGGGTGCTGTATCCATGATGGACAGTGGACAGAGTACCACCGAAAAGAGACACCACAAACACCAGTGCCAAGATCGAGGGGAGAGGGTCCAACCCATAGGCCGGGGTTTCAGTGTTTCTGCTGTGATTGGGAAAGTGATCAGGTGGTGGAATGCCCTCTACCACCACCGCAGATGCTGGGACTACAAGCCCCTGTCACCGGGGATACTGCTAGGACCCGGAACCACTCAACGTTTGAACGGACAAGCCTTGCTACACAGACCATACCCATAAAGAACAAGAGTCTGGCAAAAGATGTTGGTGATAGGTCAGAGGAGTGGGTTGGACAAGTACCCGTGGTTGTCGAGGAGAGTGATGAGGAAGCGTTGAATGATCCAATGGTGAGCAGACTTGTTCACCCATTTGTGATTCCTGTGACGATATGGAACGCTTGCACGGCTGTGGGATGCAAACAAGGAACATTAATTGATTCGGGGTGTACCCAGTGTTTAATTCGTCGATCTGTGGTGGAGGGGTTAGGGATACCGGTTAAGAAACTCCACACTCCAATCAAATTTGAGTAGATGGATGGTTCAATACTGAGGGGTTTACCGGCCACCCACGTCACTGACCTAGTAAGACTAGAGATAGGGGATCATTGGGAGCATCTTCGGTTCATCGCTTTGAACAAAATGGTTGAACCCCTTATCCTAGGTCTCACGTGGTTGGATAAATGGCAACTGACTATTTGGTGGGAGGACGGGTTTAGAAAACTGAAGCTGGCCTGTTGTCCAGAACCACCAATGGAACAGGCAAAAGCAGAGACATCCCAGAAAAAACTTGAGGCTAGGAGAGAAAGAAAGTTGCCAGAGATATATGAGGATCTGTTGGAAATGTGTAGCGAATGGGAATGTCAGGTATTACCTCCACACCAACCTACTGACTGCACTATAGAGTTGATAACCAGGGCCAGGCTGCCTAAACCATGCATGTATTCCATGACCCCAAATGAACTGGAAGAGCTTAGATGTTATATCAATAAAAATCTAGCTAGGGGTTTTATTAAACCCAGCAGATCCCACATGGCGGCACCAGTTCTCTTTCGTGAGAAGAAAGATGGTGGTCTCCGTTTGTGTGTGGACTTCCGTGATTTGAACGCAGTATGCATAGAGAATTTGTATCCTCTACCGCTGATGAAGGATTTACTGTCCACTCTAGCAACTGGCAAATTCTTTACCAACTTAGATGTCAGGTTTCGGTGTTATCTTAAATAAACTTCATTCTCAAACACAAAGTCTCTGATGAATCTTTTCTTTATTTAAGAATAGAAACAACGTCATTCCTGAACTCTTTATGTAGCCAAAACTGGCACCCCCTTCCAAACCCCTCCCTTTCCATTCTTCATCCCCAATGTCTCATTGGCCATCGTGCAGATCCATCTCTCCGTCCCAAGCACTTTCTATTCACAGGAATTCCCCCCTCCCTTTATCTCCTAAGCAACGTTATCTACCAAGGAGCAAGTAACTAAGTGAAAGTTCATCTCAGCATTAAAGCAAGGCTTCTCCCTCTCTCATTCATGTCATCGTTGGAGGAGATCATAAATTGGAATGCTGACATCCGGCCCCTCTCCCTTCACTTCTGCAACGCGACCTGCCCCATAGAAAAAAAACACAACAAGTTAAGTATCATTATCCCCTCCTTGGATGCGACCCGGCTTGCCCGGGTGGTCTGCATGGAATTTTGCTATAAGGCGGTCAGCTTGGATGTTTGAGCTCTTCACCAAGGAAGCCTCTGACAACGGGTAGCCCTTCCATTTAATTAAGTACTGGAGACGCCCCCTGTGCCATCTTGAGTCAAGAATTCGCTGCACTTCGTAATGAGTTTGGCCCCCAACAACCAGGGGCCCAGGGGGGTCACGTGGCGTCGGCCTTAAAGTAGACCCCACTACAGGCTTCAGAAGGCTACTGTGGAAAATGGGGTGAATCTTCCCCAGGAGCCGGGGCAACTGCAGTTGTACTGTAACCAGGTTGATTATTTTTACTATAGGGAACAGTCCTATAAATTTTGGGCCCAATTTTTTGCTCGGGAGTCTAAGTCTCAAGTACTTGGTGGAAAGGTAGACTTTCTCTCCCAGTTGAAATGGTCTTTGGGGAGTTCGGTGGTTGTCTGCCTGTTTCTTATAAGATTGGGCCACCTTGGCCAGCGCCCTCTTAACATTCTCCCAAGTTTCTCTCATCATTGCCATCCAGTCGGTCAAGCTGACTTAGGAAGGGGGCTCCCTCGGGTACTCTGGCATGGGGACAAAATCCATACCACTCACTACTTTGAACGGGGTTAGCCCCGTGCTGCTGTGGACAGCAATTCTATCTCCACAAAAGATAGGAGATCTGCCCAATTGGACTGCTGGTAGTCGACGTAGCATCTTAAATATTGTTCTATCATAGCGTTCAGTCTTTCCGACCCCCCATTGGTGCTCGGGTGAGATGCTGAGCTGAGCCCTTGGGATGACCCTATGGATCGTAGGAACTCCCTCCAGAACTTTGCTGTGAACTGGACCCCTCGGTCGGAGATGATTCTCCTGGGGACTCCATGCAGGCGGTAGATGTGTTTCAGGAACAGTTTGGATAACTGGCGGGCTGAGGGCAGTCCGCTGCAAGGAATGAAGTGTGCCTGCTTGGAGAATAAGTCTATTACAGTCCAGATAACTGTATTCCCACTACTCCTTGGTAGGTCTACTATGAAGTCCATTGCAATCTCCTCCCATGGTCTTGTCGGTTCAGCTACTGGTTGCAACAGTCCAGGAGGGCACCCTGGTCTTCTCTTCATCGTGGCACAAATGGTGCAGCTTTTTACATAACTGTCTACGTCCTTTCTCATGTGGGGCCACCAGAACTGCCTTCGTACTAGGTGCAGAGTCTTTAGGAACCCAAAGTGTCCCGCTGGTTTAACGTCGTGGCTCCTCTTGAGAATCAGGGTGCGTAAAGTCTGTGGGACATAGAGCTTTGTCCCCTTCCATGCTAGATCATCTCTTTTTGTCAAGAGATGTTGATTGTCTCTGAACCAGGGATCTGTCAGTGTTTCATTTTTTAATCTTGCACTTAAGTCACTTGCAGGTTGGCCCTGCTGGTCACGTTGTTGCCGTCTGGTGATCACTTGAGCCACTGCTTGGGTGGAGGGGATGATGGCATTCACTACCTGTTCCCACACACTGTTGTATTGGGGCATCCGGGAGAGGGCATCAGCCAGGAAATTCCTCCCTCCTGGGATGTGCTTAAGCTCGAAGTTGAAACAATTGAAGTATTGAGCCCACCGGACTTGCCTGGGCGACAGTTTCCGTGGGGTTTTTAGGGCCTCCAGGTTTTTATAATCAGTCCAGACTTCAAACGGTTTCTGGCCTCCCTCTAGTAGGTGCCGCCAGGTCAACAATGCCCATCTTACTGCGAACACTTCCTTCTCCCACGCCGCCCATCGCCTCTCCGTGTCGGTGAGTTTGCGGGAGGTGTAGGCGCAGGGTTGTAGATCACCTTGGCTGTTCTTTTGGAGTAACACAGCCCCCACTGCCACATCACTTGCATCTGCTTGGATGACGAAAGGCTGTTCAGGATCAGGGTGTTTTAAAACAGGTTCTTTTGCAAACATTCCTTTTAGCATTTCAAATGCCTGTTGGCAGGTCAGATCCCACTGTAAGGGTTGTCCCGGGCGGGGTTTTGTCATTGGGCTTCCTGTCTTTAGGAGGTCCATCAAAGGTTTGGCAATTCTCGCGAACGAGGGGATGAATTGTCTGTAAAAGTTTGCGAAGCCTAGGAAGCTTTGCAGTTGTCTGCGGGTGCGAGAGGGCTGCCATTGTAGAACTGATTGGACCTTGGCTGGGTCCATCTCTATCCCCTCGTTTGATACTCGGTAGCCTAGGTAGTCTAGCCGTGATTGGTGGAAATCACATTTTGACAGTTTGACATACAGGTTTGCCCTCAGCAGTTTTTTCAATACTTGGCGGACGAGGGGTATATGTTCATCTATGGTCTCCATGTAGATGAGAATATTGTCCAGGTAGACGAGGACCCCTTTGTAAAGGTGCTCATGTAGGACTTCATTTATCAACTGCATGAACACTGTCGGGGCTCCTTGCAATCCAAAGTGCAACATATCTTGCTTTACTGGGCAACTGGGTAGCATCCTTTGTGAGTCACAGTCAAGGCTTGGGTTTTGGATATCACTTTTCTGCTATCTCTTCAAGTGAGGGAATTGCCTGAGGGGGATGCCCCCTCCCCTATGGAATTAGCAGGGAGATATGACTCCTTGGGCTTTTACTGCCACAGAGTAAAAATCAACCTAGGAGAAGCTTTGTGGAGGTAAGTGAAGGGAATAGTTTCAGTTTAATTCTGAATGGTGTGTCTCTCTGTGTGTCAGCCTCAGCTTTTCTGCTTTAGCTGCCATAAGAAACGGGGAGGAAAGGGGGGGAAGAGAGCAGGAGGGGGTTTGTCTTTGTAGGAGGGGATTTCGTGGGAATCGAAACTGGATTTCAGAAGGGGATGGCTGACCAACTGTCTCGACATTCCTGATGGATGACGCTGCCAGACGTGTTGCCACCTGACCTTTGGAAGACCTTTAGATTGGCTGAGAAAATATAAACACGAGGGGGGGAAGAAGCTTAGTAGATGCATTTCGCGCGTTTTGTTCACTTCCAGCTTTTCACTGGGTTGTTAATCTTTTCATATTCAGTAAAAGTACCAAATTCTTCAAAATGCTTGAGTTTGGGGTTTTCTTTCCTGGATACTGAAGGAAGCATACCTGACATTAAGCTGGAAGTCATCTCAGTCATCCCGGACAAAACCCGAGGGGACTGAAAATCCAAAGTATGTCAGATCGAGGGAGTGATGAAGAAGGGAAGATGGGGGCAGCGAGTTCAACCGCCCTCCAGTCGGAAAGAGAAACTGCAGAATGGCTGGAAAAACTCCGTTTGGAACCGGAGGAAGCTAGATGGTCCAAAGGAGTGGGGAGACTGCCGGACTGGGGGGAGAATCCCCGGGGAGTGATGACTTCCAGATCCCGAAAAAGGGAGGCAGCGTGGATGCAGCAGCAGAAGGAACGTCTCATGATAGATCAAGCCTTGCAGCTTATCCGTGATGTGGAAGAAAGCAGAAAAAACCGTGAGTCTTTTGAAACTCCTGTGGAGAAGGGGGAAGCAGACCCCAGGGGGGAGGCCGAAGAGACAGCCTGCGGGGGAGAGGAAGAGTTTGAGGAGGGAACATCCCAGGCTTCGGCAGCTCGAGGAAGAGATGCAGCCGGCCAGAGGACCCCAGCCCTGCAGGCCCCCCCCCCGCAGACGTAAAAAGCCAAAAATCCCCCCCTTCCTGGGAAGTTTGATGGAAATCCTAAAACCTTGGGATTTTTCCTGACCCAAGTGTGGAACCACATGCAGGATTGGGGGGAGGACTACGAAACGGATGCGGCTAAAGTCAGAAGCGTTGCGAATGCCCTAGAGGGAGTGGCGGCTGAGTGGATGGTAGTTCTCCACAATAACAACTCCCTCCTGCTGAGAAATTACAACCAGTTCATGAGGGCCCTTAGAAGACGTTTTGAAGACCATTTAGCTGAACGAAAGGCGAGACTCAGAATGAAGAGCATTCAGCAGGGTCGGAGGCCGGTGGCAGAGTATATCCAAGAGTTTCGTGAACTGGCACCTTATATGACAGGCTGGTCAGAGATGGCTCTTTTGGAGAGTTTCAAGGATGGATTGAATGATGAGATATATCGAGATTGCAGGAGCATGGGGGTCCCCGATGATTTGGATAGATGGTACATAGTAGCTGAGGATGTGGAGATCGAGCTGAAACGGAGCGAACTCCGAGGAAGGCGGATGGGGGACCAGTCATCCTCTTTCTACCGTAAGGGGGCGGCCAAGATGACTGGCGGGAAGACCGAATTCAAACCCAAGTCAAAGCCCTTCACCTGTTTCAAATGTGGGAAGGAGGGTCACCGGGCGGCCGAATGTTTCTCCAAACCACCGCCAAAAGCCACCGGGGCCAGCCAAAAGAAAAGCGATAAAATACCCGCCAAAACCCGCGGCACCGCCCTGAAAGGAGAAGTCGTTGAGTTCACTCCCCGGAACCAGCATGAGTTGGGAACTCCGACCAACGATGACGACAGCGAGACGGACTCCGACTCGGACACCGATGAACGGGTGAGTCACACGGAAGAACCCTTACTCATCCCCGTAGAAGTAAGGGTGCCCTCCACAGGAACTCACGCGCAATTGTTAGCCCTGTTGGACTCGGGGTGCACTAGGTGCATAATTAGCCCCAAAGTAGTGGAGGAAATGGGACTGAGACTGAAAACTTTAAAAAGACCCATTGCATTTTGTCAATTAGATGGGTCGATTGCAGGAGGGGGCCCAGCTAGTTTTATGACCGAACCCCTTGAACTACAGTTGGGGAGTCATATAGAGAAGCTCAGTTTTATCGTAGCACCTGGCATGGAAAGGCCCCTGATTCTAGGACTGCCCTGGCTTCGTAAATGGAACCCACGAGTAAATTGGAAAACGGGGGTCCTGCGCATCCGTACGGCAGAACCAACTCCAGAAAAGGAAGGCCCCTCCCTAAGGGACGACATAAGACCAGAAGGGGCCGCAGTAGCCATTAACTATATTGAGGGAGAAGAGAAAATTCCGAAGGAATATTGGGACCTCAAGGAAGTGTTTAGTGAAAAAGCGTCTGATACTCTGCCTCCCCACAGGGCCACTGACTGCACCATTGAAAAACTCCCAGGGGTGAAGCTTCCCAAACCAAAAATATACCCCATGACACCTCGAGAATTGGAGGAATTGCGGAATTTTATTGACAAAAACTTAGAACGGGGATTTATCGAATGAGCCAAACCCAAGGTAGCAGCACCAGTAATGTTCCGTGAAAAGAAAGATGGATCCTTCAGATTAGTTGTTGATTATAGAAACATGAACGCCATTTGCGTGGAAAATGTCTATCCCCTCCCACTTATGAAGGACATGTTGGCCCATTTAGGAAAGGGAAAATTTTTTACCAAACTTGATTTAAGAGAGGCATACTACCGAGTGAGAATAAAAGAGGGAGATGAATGGAAGACAGCATTTAATTGCCCACTGGGGTGTTTCCAATTTAGAGTACTCCCTTTTGGACTACAGGGGGCCCCGGCCGTGTTCATGCAGTTGATCAACGAAGTGTTGCATGAGCATCTATATAAGGGGGTGTTGGTCTATTTGGACAATATTCTAATTTATTCTGACAACATGGCCGACCATATAAGATTGGTTCGAGCGGTCTTGAATAAACTCAGAGCAGCTGAACTCTATGCCAAACTTTCTAAATGTGAATTCCATCAAGACAAAATCGACTATCTTGGATATCGTATATCGCATGAGGGAATAGAGATGGACCCGGAAAAGGTCCGGGCAGTAATGGAATGGGCCGCACCACGCACCCGTAAACAGTTACAGAGTTTCTTAGGGTTTGCTAACTTTTATAGACAATTTATCCCCCCTTTCGCAAAAATCAAAATTGGATCAAAATTGTATGTTCCGACCACATTAAGACCAACCGTATTGAAATATGCGCATGATGCCAAAGCCGGCGCACACCTTGCGTTTGTCAAAACCTTACATCTTGTTAAGAGACAGTTTTGGTGGCCTGCACTAAAAAAGGACATGCAGCTATTTTTCCAATACAGGCAATACAAACATTTTGGACAATTTCCCTCCCACCAGACAGACATCAAAGGTGTTCAGAACTTGCTGTGCCAGCCATTCTCAAATACAATCCTTACATGAGTACATTAGACTGATTACTATATAAATGAGACAAGAAAAAAAACCTTACAATGAATTTTCACCCCCCCCCCCCGCATAGTCTTTCCAGCTGTCTTCTGGGGATTGAAAAGTCTTTTGGTCTTTACTTGTCCATCTCAGGGTCATTTCTTTCATATCTGCTGGGTGACATGCTTGGTGGTAAGGCTGGTCAGTCAGGCTTGGGAAGGTCTGCTCCACTCTGGTTGCTGTGATGACTTTCAGTGGAGGCTGGATTCAAACCCAATTCCTGGTTCAAACAGATGGAAGGTCTCCTCTGGAGGCAGCACGTGGATCCATGTGCTCTGCTTTCACAGGTTGTAGAGTCATTTGTGCAGGGCTGAAAGACATTAGAACAGGGTCCCCCTCCCCCCTTTTGTGAGTAATCTTCCCAGGAAAGGCATTGTAACAGGATTAGAGACGAGGGAGGTAGATATCTTGCAGGCAGAGTTTGAAAAGAAACAACAACACATCAATATTGCAGTTACTAAACAGATAATGCAGTTTCAACAAAATGGAGACACAACAGATGAGAAAGAAAAAACTGGATTCACAAACTTTGGGAAAGAATTGAAATGTATAACCATTTAAACAAATACAGTGAGTGCAAGACTGATTTTTCCCCCGTAAATGAACTTAAAACATTTCCTCATAAACTTGGGTTGTCACTTTAAGATACAGAGAGGGAAGGAGAAAAAAAAATAGAAATAAAATGAAAAGTTCTCTTTACTCTGTTCTTGTTGGCCAGACAAACACAGGGCAAAGGCTTTTTTTTTTCTCTCTCCCCAATTTTTCATTGCTTCAACTTTTTATTTCCCCTAACAATTTAAAATTCTTGTCTCTAGGGATCAGATACATTTTACAGTTACAATTACCTCGAGGGTGCACAAAGACTTAAGACACACACACATAAAACAAGGACAAAGAGAGGAAAACAGAACTCTGAGATTTACACACACACTGATCATTCCCGTCATAAATGTCAGTTAAATTAGGGAAGGCACAAATCTTAACAAGCATACCACATGGTTGCATAGAAGACAGAGAAAGAGACAAACAAACAAAAACCTCAACATTCCTATTTATACATTTCCCTTTTCTTTTAAGTACCTTTATTTAGCCAAATTTGTCTCCCGGTATTACCTCTTATCAGAGCCCATTTTCTACACAATTTCCTAGCTTTCCTTTTTGCTCATGCCAGGTAACACTGGCGTCTGCCTGGCGTCCCAGGCCACAATCAACTCTTCCAGGGAATTTCCTGTCACTCACAAGCTGCAGTTTCCCATGATCCTTGAAATGTAAGGTTCACTTTGGCTCAGCCAGACTACCCTTAACCTCCTCCGGTTTTCAGAAAAAAAAAAAATCTGGGAAGGACTTCGATTCCCTCACGAAGTACGGGCCACCTTCCTAGTTAGGGAATTCATCTAGGTTTTCAGATCAAAAGGGATCTGGGAGGACCTGGCTGCCCCTATAGCTAGTACTAGCATCTCCATGTGTATACACATATACCAGGGTTGCTCTCTTGAAATACACCGGAGACTTCCTTATTTCCTTTTATTGCCCTTTTCACTTTTGCTCAATGTTTGCTTGGCTTCCATTCCCTTTAAACACAAAGTCCCACATTCGGCGACACCCCCCCTTCCTTTCTCTATCCTACCGGTCACGGCTCGGTGGAGCTAGCGGTAGGCAGAGGTGCGGCTAGAGGTTGCTCAGAGGTGAAATCAGACTGTTTTCGGGTGGAATCCCACACACACACACACTTCCTCCTTCCCTAACAGAAGGTCCTGTGCTCTGGCTGAAAGTAAAGCAGGCTCTTTGCTGCAATGTGACAAAATGAGGCAGAGAGAGATTTCTTTTTCTTTTTCCTCACCAAAAAAGGTAGGTGCAAACAATGGGAAATTTAGGGCAAAAGAAGAGAGTTCAAGATTTTAAAACACAAAAGAAAAAAAGCTCTATTTAACTAGGGAATTGTAATAATTGAGATAGTAGTAATTGTATATTGTGTTGAAAGCAGAAATGGTTAAGTTGTGGTTTGGAGGAATATATGGGGGAAATTATTTGGTTTATTATTATTGGTAAATATAATTAATTGATTTGTAAGAAATTGGATTGCATGGAAATAATTGAAATATTCATGTTCATATTGATTAATATACAAAAAGATAGTTATATAACCAATTGATTTATATAAAAATGTTGAATTTGTATTAAACAACTGTAATATTACATAATTAACCAAAGTGAGGATGGATATAAAAATAGATGACAATGGGAAGGAGTATAATATAGAATAGAAGGGAAAAATTGAATTTTATTTTATTTATTTATTTATTTTTCAAACTTCTATACCGCCCTTCTCCTTTCGGACTCAGGGAAGTGAACAGCCAAGAGAAAAAACATTTATACACAAAAGTTAAAAATAAATGTAAAATAATTAAATAAATTTGGCCCGTAATTTAAAACTTTTTTTTTATTGCAAAAGTTTTACAATTACATTTTCACCCCATTTCCCCCCCCAACCCACCCTGTAGTCCCCACTCTAACCCCCCCAACCCCCCTAACCCTCCCCCCTGACTTCCACAGAATATAATCCCATCAAAATCCCCTTTTTATAAAACCTGAACCCCTCAAACCCCCTTATAATTTTTTCATCTTCAAAAAATTCATACATTTCTATTTTTATATAACACTTTCAATGAAAAGCTATTTGATACTTCCTGGTTTGATATTTGTTCTGCACATAATCTATCCATTTTTTCCATTCCCATTCATAAGTCTCTTGTGAGCGATCTTTTAAATATGTTAAAATCTTCACCATCTCTGCAAAACTGGCCATCTTCAAAGTCCATTCTTCAATAGTGGGCAAAGCTTCGTTTTTCCAATATTTACCTATCAATAATCTCGCTGCTGTTATCATATACAATATCAACTTAGTTTCATCCAATGTAAAACCCTTTACTATACCCAATAAAAACAATTGTGGAGAAAATTGAATTTTTTTCTTCAAAACATTCTGCATAACCCACCATATTTTTATCCAAAAAGCCTTAACTTTCTTACAGTTCCACCAAACATGGTAATATGTAGCATCTAAACAATCACATCTCCAACATTTTGGCTGAACATTAGGATACATACAAGATAATTTCTTGGGATCTAAATGCCATCTGTAAAACATTTTATAAAAGTTTTCCCTCAAATTCTGCGATTGTGTAAATTTAACATTCTGAACCCAGCATCACTGGTTCTGCAAAATTCTGTGCCCACTTAATCATGCAATCTTTAACCAATTCAGTTTCTGAATCCCTTTCTAACAAAACATTATATAACCTTTTAATATGCATTGGACCTTTCTCTTTTATATGTCTAACCAATTCTTCCTCATGTACCATTATACCAGTTTTTTGGTCCTCTTTCCATCTCAATTGAAGTTGATTATACTGTAACCAAGTTAGATTAATCCCTTCGTCCAACAGTGTCTCTAATGTCTTCAGTTGCCATCTGCCCGCATCTGTAAAAAGAACCTCTTTATATAAAAACCCCCCGAGTGACATTATATTTGTATTCCACATAATATGACCAAGATCCAGCCATAGCGGTATTTTGTAATCCCATTTGAGTCGGTGCTTCTTCCAAACTCTCATCAAAGAGTCTCTAAGTATATGGCTTTTAAATACTTTATCCACTTTGTTTTCATAAAACAAGTAAGCATGCCATCCAAATTCAAGATCAAAACTTTCTATATTCAATATTCCAGTCTTTTTCCTTCCAAACCAATCGCTTGCTTGAGTCAAAGCTGCTGCTTCATAATATAACTGTAGGTTTGGAAGTTTAAGACCTCCCCTTTCTGGAACATCTTGCATAATTTTCAATTTCACTCTTGGTTTTTTCTCGTTCCAGACGAACTTATTCACTCCACTTTGCCACTCTTTCAGTTGTTTATCACTTTTAAGCACCGGAATCATTTGAAACAAAAAAAGAAATCTTGGCAAAATGTTCATCTTAACTGCCGCTATTCTTCCAAGTAAAGACAGCTGCAGTTTTTTCCAAGTCTCCATATCTTTCTGTACATCTCGCCACAACACCTCGTAATTATTTTGAAACAGTTTCATATTTGATTCTGCAACCTGAACTCCTAGATATTTAACCTTTGGAACAATCTCAAAACCTGCCCTCCTTTCAAGTTCGTATTTTCGATCTTGTGTCATATTTTTAACTATCATCTTAGTTTTTTTCTGGTTCAATCTAAAACCTGATACTGTGCCATAGTCTTGTATAATGTCTTTCATTTGGATTATTGATTCCATCGGCTGTGTTAGGGTAACAACCAGATCATCTGCAAATGCCCTTATTCTATAGTCCTCTTGCCTTATCACTATACCTTTCAAAATATTCGAGTCCCGTATTGTATTCAACAAGACTTCTAGTGTTAAAATAAATAACAATGGGGATAACGGACAACCTTGTCTTGTTCCTTTTTCAATATTAAAGTCTGTTGTCAAACTTCCATTAATAATAATCTGTGCCTTTTGCTCTTGATAAATTGCTGAAACCGCCTGTATAAATTGATCCCCAAAGTTCATCTTTTTTAAAGTCTTTAATAGAAAATTCCAGTCCACTCTATCAAAGGCCTTCTCCGCATCCAAGAAAACCAGCACTGCAGGGATCTGTTTATTCTTCTCAAGATATTCCAATAAATCTATCACTTGCCTTACATTGTCCTTCATATATCTACCCTCTATAAATCCTGCTTGATCATCGTGAATCACCTCTTGAATTACTGGCATCAACCTCTTGGCTACTACTTTTGCATAAATTTTATAATCATTATTCAGAAGAGATATTGGTCTGTAGTTCTCCGGTTTTTTAGGACCTACTTGCTCTTTTGGTATCAAAGAAATGTAAGCTGTTTTCCATGATGGGGGTATTTTACCCCCTTGTTACAAAATAAGTCTCTAAGTTGTTCTACCATTTCTGCTTGCAAAGTTTTATAATACACTGCAGTCAAGCCATCCGTTCCAGGAGCTTTAGCTGTTTTCAGTTGTTTAATTGCTGCAATTATCTCCTCAACTGTTATAGGATAATTCATTCTTTCCTTTTGTTGGTTAGTAATTTTTGTGACTCTTTTATTTTCTAAGTATTTTTCTATAAGTCCATTCTGTATATCATCTGTAGCATATAATTTAGTATAATAATCTACAAAAACTTCTTTAATTAATTTTTGTTGAAAAATTTCTTTCCCTCCAATATCAATAGTCAATAGTCCGCATACTCTGCTTCTTCCTTAATGTATAGGCCAGCCATCTGCCCGGTTTATTGGCATTACAAAATGTATTATGCTTTGCATATTGTAAATTTGTTGCAGCTTGTTCCGCCATAAGCATTTGAAATTGATCTTTCAAAAGTTTTATAGCACCACGTATTCTTTCATCTGTTGGATTTTTAATAAGTAACTGTTCTTTTTTCTTTATTTCTACTTCGATTTCAGATCTTTTCTTTTGTCTATTCAATTTGTGTTTAGAGTTCATATGAATGAGTACCCCTCTCATATACGCTTTACTCGCATCCCACACAATTTCGATAGGGGTACCCTTATTCAAATTAATTTCAAAAAATTCTTTCATCTGCTTTTTAAGTTCTATTATATTTTTTTCATATCTGAACAAATTTTCATTTAGTCTCCATGATCTTCTCTCAGTCTTTCCAGTCTCAATTTCTATCCATACTGGACTATGATCAGATAGAGTTCTTGGAAAGATTTTAGTTCTTTTTGTTTTAACAAGTAGATCATTTGATAATAAAATGAAATCAATCCTTGAAAAAGATCTATGTCTATCAGAGAAAAAAGTATAATCCAAGTCTTTTGAGTTATATATTCTCCACACATCTTTTAATTCCAAATCTTCTTTCATATCAAAAAAAGTTTGTGGTAGTCTAATCCTTGACTTCGCCAGACTCTTTTTATCTAGTTTAGAATCAATCACTCCATTCCAGTCTCCCATAATCAAAATAGATCTATAATCCCATTGCAATATTTTGGTATGCAAAGTTTTATAAAAGTGATCCTGTTGTTGGTTAGGAGCATAAATTCTAATCACAAGAATTTGGCCATATACAGTGTACAGTTCAATTGCTACAAACCTACCACCTTCATCTGCTTCTATAAGTTTAGCTGATAGTCTTTTATTTATGTAAATAACCACACCATTCTTTTTTTCCAAGTTTGAAGCTATAAAATGTGTTCCTAATTTTGAATTTATCAAATATTTTTGATCTTGTGTTCTGACATGAGTTTCTTGTAAACAAATTATATCATTATTAAATTGTCTCAAATATGTAAATATCTTCTTCCTTTTCTGTGGTGAGTTCAATCCATTCACATTCCAAGATAAAAACTTAACGGTCATGTATACCTTTTTGAAGTGACGAGCAGAATTGCCGGATATCTTCCGAAACCTTCAGCTTTGCTCCCCCCATGGCTTCACTTTGTTGTGTAGTACTCTTGACTCCTTTTTTGTATTGTTGTGCCTTAGCTCTTTCTTGTAATTGTTTTTCTTTGAGTTGTTTAGAAACTGCACGAGTTATTCGCTGGTCTTTAGCTTCAGCCATACGAGCTAGGTCCAAGGCCACATCTCTTGTAGTCAAAATTGGAGAAGATTCTAACAGGGGCTCCTCCAGATAACCTCCTGCAGCACCCTGTGCTTCCATTGGCTCTGATACAACCTGCTTAGGCTGCTCTCCCAACTCTTGCTGTGATTGCTTCTCCTTATCACTCTCCTTTATCTCCAACACAGTAGATGTACGCGGGGATGGTGGTCTCTCCAGAACAGTATAATAAAAATTTTCCGCCTTTTCAACAGTATTCAATCGATGTCTTTCTCCATTGTACTTCAGGATTATACCAGTTGGAGCATCCCACCAAAATGGAATCTCTAATTTTTTTAATTCATTTACTAAAAAACCAAAGTCCTTTCTATCTTTCAGAATCTTTGGCGGTAGTTCTTTGTAAATTCCAATTTGAGTTCCCTCCACTTGGACAGAAGAAAGAAAAGATTTTTGCAAAATATCATTTCTCATTCTTCTATCTGTGAAATATATCACCACATCTCTAGGCTTTGTCTGGCCACCCACGAGTTCACTCTGTAAATTTTGTCTATTTTGTAAAAAATCTCTTCAGAATTGATTTTTAACAACACAGCCAAAGCATCAGCACAAACCTGTCTCAAGTCTTGTCAATCATTCTCCTTAATACCTCTAAGTCTTATAGCAAATTCCATTGACTGGAATTGCATCATCGTAATTTCATTTTTGACTCTCTGCATTTTATTATCCACATCAGAAATTTTAAAATCAGTATCCTTTATTTTGACATTCACTTCTGATTTAAATTCTTCCAATTTAGAGTCCACTTTAATAATAATTTCTGACAAGCCAGAGACCACATTTGATAATTTATCAGTCACCTTGCCATAATTCTCTTTCACCAACTTTTTCATTTCAATAATTTCCTGCTTGATTTCCTGCTGATATTTTTGGAATTTATCATCCATTTCCTGTTGAGATTTTTGGAAATTATCATCCAGAGCCTGAGTAATAATTTTTTTTAAACTTTCAAAATCAAAATCTGTTTTCTGACTCTGCTCTTCAGGCTTGTGTGTGGGGGATCCCCCCCCTGCTGCCTTTTTTCTTTTCCACCACAAAGTCCTCTAAAAAAGTCCCCCAGTTTTAGTCAAGTTAAAAATAGAATTAAACTAAAGCGAGCTCAGGCTTATTTTAAAAAGGATTTTTTCTCCTCTTCTCCTGTTTGCTTGCTACAAGCAGCGCAACATTGTAGCTTGTTAAAATAGCTTCACAAAATCACTCTCCCTTTCAGCTTGTTAACGCTGGAGCGGTGCCATCTTTTCAAGCCGCTTCCGCTCGCTCTAATTTTTACTAGATCAGAAAGTCACGAAAAAAGGAATGATACTTGCAGTTTCTTGGTTTAAAGGCTCAGGTTGTTTTGTCCGCTAGTTAGTAAAGTTGATTCAATCAGTTTTAAGTGTTTGCTGCAGCCGGCTTGCTCTGCTCAAGCGGAGTCGTCCCACGCCGTCCGGAGTCTCCGCAAGTTGAAAGGGAGCCACGCCTGTTTCCTCCCCAGTAGCAAACTTCTGAGGGCTCACAGGGGCTCAACCTGCGCCTTGCTTATTCTCTCCTTCAAATCCTTCAGATTCTGGAGTTTTCAAGCCGCTTCTGACCATCGAAGCGGCTCTACAAACGGCGGGGCTGGCAGTCCTTAGAAAGGGACTGTCTTCACCGGAGGCTAGCAAATCGGAAGTCTGTAATTTAAAACTTTTCAATTAAAGTCCATATCAAATTTTAAAACCAGCCGTAAAATTAGGACAGCTCGGCTAACTGAAAAAAATAGGTTTTTAGGGCCCGACGAAAAGTCCGGAGGTCAGAGATCACTCGTATCTCTGGGGGTAGATTGTTACAGAGGGTAGGTGCCACCACAGAGAAGGCTCTCCCCCTGGGGGTCGCCAGCCAACATTGTCTGGCCGACGGCACCCTGAAGAGGCCCTCTCTGTGGGAGTGAACTGGCCGGTGGGAGGCAATTGGTGGCAGAAGGCGGTCCCGTAAGTACCCCGGCCCTAAGCCATGGAGCGCTTTAAAGGTGATCACCAACACCTTGAAGTGCACCCGGAAGTCCACCGGAAGCCAATGCAGCTCGCGCAGGAGAGGAGTCATATGGGAGCGCCCCGTCGCTCCCATAATCCCCTGCGCGGCCGCATTCTGCACCAGTTGGAGCCTCCAGGTGTACCCCAAGGGGAGCCCCATGTAGAAAGCGTTACAATAGTCCAGACGAGAAGTGACGAGTGCTTGAGTGACCGTACATAGGGAGTCCCGATCCAGAAAGGGGCGCAACTGGCGTATCAGGCAAACCTGATAAAAAGCCCCCCTGGCCACGGCTGTCATAGAGATTAAGATTAGAGATGAGAATGAAAGGTAATATTAGTTTTTTTTTTTAAAAATAGATGAGGAATTAATATGGCAAAAAAGAAATATAGAAATTGTAAATTTAATTGAAATGACTAAACAGTTTAAATTTGTGAACCAGACAAATACTCTGTTCAAAAAATATACATTGTATGTTTTTATGTGTCTAAAAAATAAAAAAAAACTTTAAAAAAACAACCAAAAAAGGTAGGTGCGTCTTATACTCCGAAAAATACGGTAAGCACTGGCTGCAGCTCCTCCCTGCTGATTGACAAAATGTATTTCTCATCTCTTGATAACTAAGAAAGAACTGGCATTTTTCACTGTAAAAAAAGGCTGAGGCTCTGCTTTGTATTACACCCCACACCATTTCTGTCCTTTTGGAATTAAAACTGTGGAAAATAGAGTCTTAAGATATTTTTGCATAGACAGATGCTGAAGTCAAAACAGAACCTTATAGCACTCCATAAATCAAAAAAGGGAACGGGGGGGGGCATCAATCGATTATAGCAATCCATCAATTACTTTATTAGAGTTGGGACCCAACATGCAGATTAGAAAAAATTAAATGGGAGATTTTAAAAACGGAGGAAAATCACTGGGAGGTCAAAATCTACACATCTTAAACAGTTGGCAAGGTTGAAAAACACTCTTCTTTATGCGTGACACAGGACAGCCGCCCCCCACACCCCAGCCATTGCAAATTGCATAACTGGCCATTCATAATTTAGGCTTCACGTCTGCCAGAAGGCCATGTTAAGTCTCTTGCAAAGCTGCCACCAGGCTGAAGAAGCGTATTTATTAGGATGTTACACGATGCAAGACACTCGCTTCTTAGCTGTACAAAATGCCTGAAAAGGTCCACTTCTCTGCCAGGAAACACCTCTCTAGGTAAAAGGCGCTCGCCTCCCTCCACGTGACGGGGAGAGTGCGGGGTGGGATCGGAGCTTGCTCCGCCTCCACTAGTGGCGCGTGCGCAAAGCAGGTCATCTGTGCTCGTCGCTGGAGCGCGGCTGAGGGAGCGAACGTCGCTCTCTATGGGGGAGAGAAGATGGCTCCCTTCCCGGAGGAGGTGGATGTTTTCACCGCCCCGCACTGGCGGATGAAGCAGCTCGTCGGGCTCTACTGTGACAAGGTAGGGAAGGGGCTGAGGGGCGTCGTTGGAGCCGCCGCCGCGACACACCCCCGCGTCTCGGCCTCAGCCGGCGGAATGGAGGTACTGCGCCTGCGCACAAAAGGGGAGAACCCTGCGATTGCGCACTTGGGTTGCTGTCTTGTGCGCAACGTACTTCTCCCTCTTTTTGCTTTTCTGCTTTTAGAGATGTTGATTTTTTTTTCTTTTAATCCAGGAATAAAAGATCTATTTTCCTGTGGGGGGAATAACTGGCCCAAGGTCTCTGGGTTCCCCCTCCTTGCCCATCTCTTTGTTGTCGGTGTTTCTCAACTCCACAAATTGGAAGACGTGAACGTCAGCTCCCTGGCTAGATGATTGTGGGAAGTGGCAATAGCAATATCACTTAGACTTATATACCACTTCATAGTGCTTTACAGCAATTTCTAAGCGGTTTACAGAGTCAGCATATTGCCCCCAACAATCTGGCACCTCATTTTACCGATCTCAGAAGAATGGAATGCTGAGTCAACCTACTATTGAAGTCCACCCATCTTCAATTTGCTAAGATTAAGACAGCCCTTTAAGGAGCTGAAGGTCTAAAGCTATAGCTGCCTGGTGAGGTAGTCCAAGTCAGACCCAGAGGCATTCTGAAGAGGTTGCTTCCCTCACTTACCAGTCGCTGCCTTATAAACCTTCTGAATGTGAGAGATGTCTCTTTCTAAATTGCTAATACTGCCATATTTTTCATCAAGACTTCAGAATCATCTTGTTGCTGAGGCCTAAGATAAAGACATTATTTTATCATACAGACCTGGACTTAGCAGCAGCTGCAGTCAAAACCAGCTCTGAGCCCTGTCTGTGTGAACCTTGGGCGGGACTGGGATAACACAGTGTTCATCATTACAATAAAAACAGCGATCACGGTTCATAAATTTAATATGTAGACTAGGAATCTATCTGGTTGAATCAATCTGGTGGTAACTGCTGCTTTTATGTTTTTCCAAATATTTGTTTTAAAAAGGCATGGACATGAAAACTAATCATTTGAGATCACATGCTGCTGGCATACAAATGAACAGATTAGACATTTATATTTGCTGTTCCCAACCATAAATTTCTGAGCTAATGAAAGTTTCAGGAGTCTGAAAGACAATCCAGGATGGCAGAAAATTGGACTGTTGGAAAAATATGTGTAATTGAAATGTTGTTTGGCACAAGTATTAGATACAAAACAGGATGATTCAACTGAATATGAATAGGAGTCAAGCATTTAATGGATTTTTTCTCCTGGTCTCTGTCACTTTTTGCTGCAAGTACTAATGACCTTGAGCCTAAAGTTTTTATCATTTTTCAAGACCTTGATTGAATGCAGAAGTTGGAAGAACAGAACAAGAGCAATCCTCTGAAATCTGTGGCTGTAATTAATACACAACACATGAAAAATGATCGCTTGATTATTGTCAATTAAAATCAATTTGCAAAGCTAGAAATTAAACATTTGGACAGATACAAATTGGAAAAATTAAAGATCTATTTCATGATCTACAAAGGAGTTTCAGGTTTGAGTGAAAAAAAATCAAAGCACTGTCTTTTATACAATCTCTTTGCAGGTGAAAATAATGCAACATATTTGTATCATAATCAAGTTTGTCTTAATGAAGTAGACTGTAGCCTGAGAAAAGTTATATTCTAAGGCCGTGTTGGCGAACCTATGGCACGCGTGCCGGAAGTGGCACGTAGAGCCATGTCGCCGGCACGCGTGGCATCGCCCATTCTTCTTCCAGGTTTCCAGGGCACGCATGCGCAACAGCCAGCTAGTCTACTGGTTACTGGTGTGCATGCGTGTGCAACGTTCAGCTGGCCTTAATGTCTTAGTGCGCATGCGCACCGGCCATGCCGTCATTGCCCGCATGCAGCCCCGGGACTCCGCCCTTTGCCAGCCAGGAGTGCTGCCGCCAGTCGCTCCCGTGCACCCAGCTGCCTGCCTGCCTCGTCACTGCCACCATGAGGAAAGGCCCCGAAGTTGTGCTGCCTGGAATCCATGTGGTCTGCTGCAGGGGGAGGCCAGATATGGCTGGCTGGATGTTGCCTGGAGCTGAGCTCAAGGCTGGCAGGAGGAAGAATATTGCCTCTTAGCTGTCTCGAACTGTCTGCTGCCGCAGCCTGCCACCATCCCCTCTCCCCTGCCAGGAAAGCGGCTGTGCGAGAACCGCTGCCGCCAAGGGCGAGGGGGCAGTGGTGGCTAGGATGGGCGGTCCGGGTCTTCCCTGTCTCCCCGCCTGAGCAGACTTCTAGCATAGCCCCAGGCGTCCAGAGGGAGGAAGGGAGGGAGAGAGGGAAGCCCCCGCCTGCTGCTCCTGCCACCGCCACCCCCCTTGCCCCCAGCAAGAACGGTTGTTGTGCTGCCGCTTCTCCGGCAGCACCAGGAGCAACTGCCGGGGCAGAGAGGACGGGGGCAGGCTGTGGTGGCAGGCTGTTCTCGCTGGGTAACAGACAGGCTGCTCTTGGAGCAGGCAGGAGAAGGAGAAGCCACCAGCGGGGAGGCAAGCTGCCCCAGGAGGACTGGAGGAGAGCGCAGCTCCTCACTCATGGAGATCCACTGGTGGGGAAATGATTGCGGAAAACGGTAAGAAATGTGTAAGCCAGGAAGCGGCCATGCACCCTCGTAGGAGAGGGTTGAACGTTCATTCCAGTAAAGGTTTGTGCAACACTCTCTGGCAAGGGAGCATGACCGCTTCCTGGTCAGCGCACCTCTTACCGCGCCCACTTCCCAATCGGTAGATCTCCATGAGTGAGAAGCTGCGCTCTCCTCCAGTCCTCCTGGGGCAGCTCGCCTCCCCGCTGGCAGCTTCTCCTTCTCCTTGCTGCTCCAGGAGAAGCCTGAGACTCAGCTTTCCTTGGCAAAGTGCTTCATCATTGCAACGCAGGGAACACGCGCGGCGCCGGGGATCCGTGCAACTACTATCCCACCCCTTGGCCATGCCGCGAGGCTCCAACTCGAGGAGGAGACGGAGGAAGGAGGGGTCCAAATGGCAGCTACCTGAAGCAAGCTGCAGCGCGATTATGCAGGGCGGTTGGAGAAGCGGCAGAAATAGCCAGGGCTGGGCTTTCAGCTTGCTTGAGGTAGCCGCCCCCCACTTTCCCCGCCCCCCTCTTCCTCCGTCTTCTCCTTGAGTTGGAGCTTCAGCGGGTAAGCAACGCTGCCTCTGCCGTGAGGAACTTTGGAAAGAGAGGCCGGGGGCAGGCTGTAGCCGTTCTCACCAGCTAAGAGACAGGCTGCTCGCACAGTCTGCCCCCGCCCTCTCCAAAGTTCCCCACAGCAGAGGCAGCGTTGCTTACCCGCTGAAAGCCCAGCCCTGGCTGCTATTTCTGCCACTTCTCCAACTGCCCTGCATAATCGCACTGCAGCTTGCTTCAGGTAGCTGCCATTTGGACCTCCCCCACTTCCTCCGTCTTCTCCTCCTTGAGTTGAAGCCTCGCGGCGTGGCCGAGGCTGAGGAGGGGTGGGATAGTAGCTGCACAGATCCCCCGGTGCCGTGCGTGTTCCCTGCGCTGCAATGATGAAGCGCTTTGCCAAGGAAAGCTGAGTCTCAGGCTTCTCCTGGAGCAGCAAGGAGAAGGAGAAGCTGCCAACGGGGAGGCGAGCTGCCCCAGGAGGACCGGAGGAGAGCGCAGCTTCTCACTCATGGAGATCTACCGGTTGGGAAGTGGGCGCGGTAAGAGGTGCGCTGTCCAGGAAACGGTCATGCTCCCTTGCCAGAGAGGGTTGCACAAACCTTTACTGGAGTGAACGTACAACCCTCTTCTGCCAGGGAGCATGACCGCTTCCTGGCTCACGCATTTCTTACCGCTTTCCGCAACCATTTCCCCAACGGTAGATCTCCATGAGTGAGGAGCTGCGTTCTCCTCCAGTCCTCCTGGGGCAGTACGAGAACCGCTCTTGCTGGGGGCAAGGGGGGTGGCGGTGGCAAGAGCAGCAGGCCAGGGCTTCCCTCCGGAGGCCTGGGGCTATGCCAGAAGTCTTATCGGGCGGGGAGACAGGGAAGCCCCGGACTGCCCTCAAAATAACGACTTTCCAGGCCCAAAATGTTGGGCGCAGCGCAGGGAGGGTCATGTGCGCATGCGCATGTGGGAGGGTTCGCATTGCATTATGGGCGCTGGCACGCACAGGAGCTGTTGCGCGCGCACATACACACTTCTGGCACGCCACGAGAAAAAGGTTCGCCATCACTGTTCTAAGGGTTTGTTTTTCTTCAAGGTGATAAAGGATTATTTTGTTTTGCATTTACAGATTAACTTGGTTAAGCAGATAATGTTCTGTTACAATGTATTTTAACAATGTTATATTAGCAAGATGTTAGGTGTTTATACATGACTTTAAATATAAGTAATAGCACTTATTTATTTACTTATTCAGAGGAGGTGTGAGTCTACATTTTAATCTGTAATACAAAACAAGGATTACCAGACATTCCACATGTATTGACTTGTATTTTAAAAGAAAATAATGAAAGGCACAAAGTAAATTCCAGATATTAGATCTTTGAAAGAGTCATAGAAACTTAAGTTAGTTTACTGTGGCAATACCAAAGTATGCTTAAAGTTAGAAATGTGGTGGAAAATAGTACCACATAATTTTTAGGAAAAAATATTTAGGCATGGTGAGAGAAAGAAGAGAATGACTAGTTAGCTTCTTTTAGTTGAAAGAGCAACATTAAAAAAGAAAAAAACCCAAACCCTATAATGCTTCAGGAAAGAGAATTATCTGAGTTGCTTATTTGTGCCTTTGATCCAAGGAAGAATTCTTCTGCTGTCTTATTGTGCTCTGCAGCTCTTTGCCAAAGCAAAAGGGGACCCAAGATCTTTGGAGTGTTGTCTATCAGGTATCACTTTGAGGATGCCTAAAGAGAAATTAATAAAGTTTTGTCCTCTTTTCCATTCGTAGAAAAGAGAATCAGGTGGAATCAGGGTTTCCACTCAAGTCACTGTATTTCTGGATCCAGTAAACTGCTTTGGTTTTCTGCTGACTCATATCCTGGGACAGGGTCAGGCACAGTGCTTTTCTAGACCTGTCCACCCATAAAAAAAATCACTTAAAATTACTAAAATCACCTCTGTAGTTTGCTCAATATTGTCTTGTGCTATATATGCAAGGAACCTTGATCATAGGTATGGGTCTGGGGTCAGCAGTGTATGCCTCAAAAATCATCTTTGTAATAAATTTATAATGAGGAAAAACCTGATCAAGGTGGAGAAATATAAAGAACTGCAAAAGTTCTGAGCTTTCAGAAGTTTATATTTTTGTAAAGAGTGTTATTGAATGGCACACTTAAATCCTGTTTAAGTTTGTTGAATTGAGCTCTACCTAGTTTGAAAGAGTTTGTACAGGTAAGTTTGCATGTGCAAGTACTTGAACGAGCAGTTTTAGCACAAATAAAATTGATATTGTTGATGGAGTTGTATGTAACTCACCATTATCAAAATGTAGAATGTGGAGGCATAGTGTGTGCCAGTCCTTTAAATATTAATATATTTAATATTAATCATTTCAAGATTACTTCTGTCACCTGAAAAAAGTTTCTTTTTTGTTCTGCAATGTAACTATGAAAATACCTAATAATAGAAAGTGGGAGTAAGCAAAAACCCAATTTATTTCACTGACAGTTTCAGTGAAAGAAGTGTTGGGGAATATTGATCTTCAAACTAAACAGGAAATTTAACTTTTGCTTCTCAAGCAGCTATATTAGACTAAATATGGGTGCAAATAAAACACTCAAATTTGGAAGATTGTATTGTTGACAAGGTACTGCTAGCTAAAACAATTGCTTTGGAATTGCATTGTTTCTTCATTCTTAGGATTCTTCGGAGCATTAACTTAATATGGTACATCAAGCTGAGTGCCATTACACCAGCTAAAAAAATTGACCCATAGGTGTTTTTAAAAACGGTGTTGTTTATCATAGTGAAATTTATGTAAACAGTGTCTCCAGAGAAGAGTACAGTAGATTGGAGTGAATCTAGCAGCTATATTCCTTCAAACAAACTTAAAAAGAAAATTGTTTTTAAAAGTTCTATAAAAATAAGGTACATAATTGATCAAACTGATGGAACTCTGAATATGTCTGCATAATTGTAAACTTGATAACTAGGTACGTCTAAAAGTGTCTTCTCAGAAAACATGGAAATAATGTAACCTTTTTCATGTTCGAACTTTATTTTGAACACAAATTATACTTATTGCATATAAATACTGGCTAAATAAGATCTTTCAAATGAAAGATTAAGTATTTCAAATGAAAAGTCTGCAATCCTAGTTAAGAGGACTGTTAATTGTAAAAAAAATTGTTTTAGAATGCTTGTTTATGACCATGAAATACTGTTTTAATTTTTTTTCATTTTTAGTGTTTCCTGACTGTTATGCTTTTTAGCTATCATGAATGCAAAAATGTTAAATAAAGTACACGCCTGTGGAGATTCTCAGTCATCCAGGTCATAGTTATCTCAAAGGTGCTTTTTAAAAAGGCAATTGGACTGTTTTTTTCCTTGAGGAAGAAGAAAACGTTCTCATCCAAGAAGCTTAATCAGTTCTGATGATGGGGGTGGGGGGGGGGGAGATGGAAGGATAGGTTCTGATAGGATGTGGGGGGGGATGGAAGAATATTTTTTGCAGTCATCTGATCGTTAGCATTCTGAGAACTGTTGAGGCCGCTTGGGGGTTATCTATGTCAAGTGGCTTCAACAGCTCTCAGACAGTGCTAACAATGAGATGACTGCAAAGGAATACAATCCTTCTATCCTTCCCATCCTATTAGAACCTATCCTTTCACCCCCACTATCCAGTCTTAATTGTCAGTACCTATCCTTCCATTCCCCTGCCATCAGAACTGATGAAACTTCTTAGATGAGAAGCGGAACATTTTCTTCTTCCTTAAGGAAAAAAAAGTTGTCTTTTGACTTTATATGAATTAAAATTATAAATGTTATTGGTTAAATCTGATTTTTTTTCAGTATATAACATATACTTTTAACATTTAAAAATAATACCTAAAATAATTTTAAGCAGAGCTGGATAAAACTACAGAAGTTCAAATTTAGTTAGGAATTTATAATTGGTTAATACCTTCTTAGGATTAGTTTCTTAAAAATTAATTCAAAGAAAACATAAATGTCTAATGTGCAACCCTCTATTTTTTTTCAGCTTTCTAAGACAAATTTCTCCAACAACAATGATTTCCGAGCTCTCCTCCAATCATTATATGCTACATTTAAAGAGTTTAAAATGCATGAACAGATTGAAAATGAATACATCATTGGTTTACTTCAGCAACGTAGTCAAACTGTATATAATGTACATTCAGACAATAAGTTGTCAGAAATGCTTAGTCTCTTTGAAAAAGGCTTGAAAAATGTAAAGGTGAGTTTGTTTGATTTTTGGCATGGGTAAAATCAATTGAAAAATAGTTCTTAGAAAGCAGTATCAATATTGCATGTAAACGATTAATTATAAAAATGGAGACTATCATTTTCATTGATATGATTTTGTGAAGGAAGCATGGTGTTTGTTTGCTGGTGTAATATACTCAGAAGAGAAAATGTGTTTAACGTATAACTTTTATCCAAAAATGTTATTTTGAGATTTTCCTTCGATTTCTAAATTTGGTGAACGTGCTCCTAGTTCATTTAGTTAAGCCACATGAAATGTGTAAAAATACCCCCTTTGCTTAGAGGTTGTATTCACTTCAATAGCAAACATACTTTTAAAGAAGCAAATGTCATAGTGCTTCCCACTGTAATCCCAATTTTGTATAGTTGATAGATTAAAATTGGAATTGAAAAAGCCATGCAGTAACTTCCATTGCTAAATATTTGAAACCCAACTCCAGTATTTCTTTTTTTTTGTCATAAAAGATTTATGATCTAATACTTCAAATGTAATGTATTATTGATTTAATAAGTAGATCAAACATTTATAACAAGTGACACATAAAGTTCTATGATGAATTTAAAAACTAATTTTCAGAATGAATATGAGCAGCTCAACTATGCAAAACAGCTAAAGGAACGATTGGAAGCTTTTACCAGAGATTTCCTTCCTCACATGAAAGAGGAAGAGGAGGTGAGTGGTTTGAGGAATGATTAAATGTTTTGAGAAATTTTTTCTTTATTTTTAACTTTTGTAGTGAATAGTGTGTATTCATCATTATTTTTATAAAAAGAAAGTTTCTGCTCCCTTGATCGTTGGATTGGTCATTTGAATTAAGAAAATCTTCACAGTGACAGAGAGAGAGATTAAACTATTTGTGTACATAAGCAAATTCATTGTTCTCATAAATGAGAGCAAAATAGCTCCCATCAATTTGTGAAATATTAATATGAAGCACCCCCAAATAAACTTTTTAATTTGTTTAATTAAATTAAAGGATAATTCTTTTTGTTAGTTTTCAGTGCTAATTAAATTTTACACCTGATATGGCTAAAAGTCTTTTCATGTAAAAATTAGATTCAAAATATATTTTAGAATTGTCAAGAACACATATTACAAATGGATATTCTGTAAACCCAAGCAGCCCTCGGATGTTTGTTTCTTGTACCCTGGCAGGATTTAAAAATATTGTAATAATAAAGATTAAATCGTAAACAGTATTGCAGTCCAAAGCTGGAATCTATACTAGCAGATCCTGCTAAGTAAAAGAACAGCTCACATCTATTATTCTCTTTTCCCCATCTTACTCTGGATACTTTACTGACTACTGCTAGTATATTTGTGCTGTTACACTGAGTTTAAATAAGTCAGGTATATATGTTTGCCATACTTCCCATTTTCATTGGACTGCCTTATATCTTTGTGACAGAACTGTAGATAAACATTTAATTTATTCATTTGCTGTGTTGCCCCTTAAAATTGCTATATCTTCCAAGCTTGGCTTCAAAAGATTAAAAGTGGTCAGTGTTTATTTAGCTACAGGTAGTCCTCGATTTATGACACAATTGAGCCCAAAATTTCTATTGTTAAACAAGACAGTTGGTAAATGAGTTTTGCCCCATTTTACAACCTTTCTTGCCACAGTTAAGTGAATCATAGCCATTGTTAAATTAGTAACATGGTTACAAAATAACATCCCCATTGACTTTGCTTGTCAGAAGGTCGCAAGAGGTGATCACATGATCCTGGAAACGGCAACCATCATAAATATGAACCAGTTGTCAAGCAACTGAATTTTGATCATGGGGATGCTGCAGTGATTGTAAAAATGAAAAAGAATAACATTTAATATTTTAAAAAATATTAGAACATACTTTAAATGGATATTTAGTATCTCTCCAAATACTAAATCTGCAAAACTCTGTACCCTGTGGGGAACAGCGTCTCTTTCTCTTTCTCTCCCCCTCCCCCTCCCGCCCTCTCTTTATGTGATATATTTGTCATGGTAGTATAAATCAGAAAGTATATTATTTTTTAAAAAACTTGCCCTTTGGCAGGTTTTTTTTTAAAGAATTAGATTAATTTATTATTTCTACATGAAAATGTGCTGAATTGTCAAGGTAAATTATTGTTTTTAATAAACATTCTATCTTGATAATATTCATGTTGATATGTATAGTTTTTCCATTTTTACATGTTTATTATCTGTCAAATATGTTTTCCTTTGAAGTCATCTTTGATCATTAGATTTGGATCTTGTGAAGCAAGCACGATTCCTGAATTCATCATTTTTTTTAATGTAAAGAATATTTGTTTATAATTCACCAAAAGCCCATAACTTTCCAAATATAAGAAAAAATGTAGTATAGAATGTAAGTTAGAATTGATATTCAAATAGTGATCATAGTTATCCCTTAGGTTTTCCAGCCAATGTTGATGGAATATTTTACCTATGAAGAACTGAAGGACATAAAAAAGAAAGTAATTGCACAACACTGCTCACAGAAAGAAACTGTAGCAGAAATACGTAGAGGGATTAGTTTGTGGAATCAAGCAGAAGAACTCCAGAAAGCTTTTAAATATTCTGTGGATGAAAAAGCAGAACATGGTAAGCCCTTAAATTGAAAGTTAGCTGTGAATGAGTAGCTGGATGCATAATTCCAAAAATAGCCTTTTTAAACGCCCACCCAGCTGTCAACAGCATTCTCTTTGCCACAGTTCTACAAATGCTTCCTTAGAGCTGAATTCTGCTAAGATTGACCAACTTGTCAAGTGTCTGTAGAGTGTCTTCTGTTTTTCAGAAACTGAGGAACCAGAACAAACCATCAACATTGTTCATCTGCCTTCTGAGGTGATGCTGACTATTTTTAGCTATCTTAGCCCTCAAGAATTATGCCGATGTAGTCAAGTCAGCACCAAATGGTCACAGTTAACGAAAACAGGATTTCTCTGGAAACACCTTTATCCTGTGCACTGGGCTAGAGGTAAGCGGCTGCACTCTCAATCTTTTTTTAGCAGCCCTAATTACTATTCCTGGTAATTTGTAGTTATTTTAAACTTGATAAAAATATCAGTGACTAAGCATTATTATGTTGTACAGATAGTCCTTGATTAATAACTAGTTCAGTCACCATTCAAACATATAGCAGTGATGATAAAGTAGATTTATACTTATTTACCTTGAGCCAGTGGTGAAATCCTCCGAGTTCTACCACCGGTTTGCAGTTCGCTGCGCGTGCATATGCAGTGTGCACCAAACGCACCACATGCGCTACTGCACGGCACAGAAAAAGGTATGTAGAACGGGGGGGGAGACAGCTTTGCCAAGTGATTTAGGTTCACTAAAAGCAGGATTTCCTTTCCTACAATTTCCTACAAATTGCACGGCACAGCTGATCGTCAGAAATACCAGTTTGGACGAACCAGTAGCATTTTTTTACTACTGGTTCACCTGAACCAGTGCAAACAGTAGTATTTCACTCCTGCCTTGAGTCTACAGTTATTACTGTGTATGCACAGTCATGTGATTTGAGTGCTTGGCCATCAGCGTGCATTTATGATGGTTGCAGCATCCTACAGTCACAGGATCGTATTTGCAACCATCACAGTTGGCTTCTGGCAAGCAAGGTCAATAGAGAAGCCAGAGAAAGTCACAAGTCATGCTCACATGACATCATTCTTCATAACTCTGAGCAATTTGCTTAATGGCTGCAGCAGAACTGTTGTAAGTCATGCGTGGTCACATGATGCACTGAATGACCATGTTGCATAGTTTCAACTGCAGTTATTAATTGAGGACTGCCTGTATTTCCTTTGTTCATCTCATTATTTAATTTTATCCAGTTCATTTAAATCAGGGGTGCAAACTCAATTTCATTGAGGGCTGGATCAGCATTATGGTCACCCTCAAATGGCCAGTGGGCGTGGCTGGGTGGGCATGTGACTGCGTGGACGTAGCCAACATGATCTGGCCCACTTGATGTCACTCACATCGAAAGGTACCTATGATGGGCCAGATAATGTCAAGCCTCGGCATTGAAATGGGGGAGTTAAACCCCATTGTGCTCAGGGGTTGAAGGACACATGGCGGACATTAAGGGCTTGTGTGGAAAGACCTGGGGTTGGAGAGGCTGGTGGACGGCTCAAGCATTGGGTCGCTATGGATGGCCTCCCCCCCTCCCCCTTTTTCTGGCCCTGTTATCGGCCTATCGGCCAATGTGGACTTTCTTACCCCAGAGCTTGGGACCTGGCTCTGTCTTTCGTCCTGTCTCCTGGCTGTATGGAGGACAAGGCAGTTACGGGAGGATGGATGGAGCCAGTTCCAGACTACGTTCGCCGCGGATGGGATTCATCTCTCCAGGGCCAGTAGGGCCAAACCACCATGAGAGGGTGGCTTTGGACTTTTCTGACTTTCCATCTTGCCTTGATTAGGATGGCCAACCACCGTGAGAGGGTGATTGGACAGTTCCCCCAGCTGGACAGAATGTGTGGACTCCTACCCATTACCGTGAGAGGGTAATGGTGACTCTTCCGATTAACTTAGTCTTGCTTCCTGGACATTCGAAACCATCATTATAGACCCCTAGGCCATGTCTAGGCCAAACTTGTATTATCACTCTAGTTTTTTAAATGTATTCTAGGGCAAAGCTTCTTGCGCTGCGAGATTCCCCCCTCTCGCAGGCCTGGCCCTCTATGTTATCGAGGGCCCACCTTAATGACGGATCTTGGGACCCCAAGAGGTGGCATGTCGCAAAAAGGGGATTGAGGGTTTTTTTAAAGACATTTTTAAATAGACTTTTAAGGGGTTCTGAGGGGTGGGGAGGTTATGTGGGTTTGGGGGAAAACCCACGGGGGTTGGAGACTAGTCCGGCTGCTATTAATGGTGCCATAGGGGGTGTGGACTCTGGGGGAAAGGAGACTGTTAGAATGCCCTCTAGCGAGGGCTTCTCTATTAATACACTGAGTGGGAGAGGCAGGTATGGCGGGAACATGGGGCCGTATCATGTGGTGGGGGCACGTGCTCGCTATCTTCGAGCGATTGCGTGCCCCGGTCCCCTTAGCTCTTCCCGTTCCCCAGGCTGCTTAGAGTCTCAGGGCCCGAGTCTCCGGCTGATGTTGTGTAATGCCAGGTCCGTAGTAAATAAAGCCCCCCTCATTTGTGATCTTATTCAGGAGGGGGGAGCGGACCTGGCAGGTATCACGGAGACCTGGTTGGGCCATGAGGGGGGAGTTCCCCTCGTGGAGATGTGCCCATCAGGCTTCCGTGCATTTCATCAGCCGAGAGCTCAGGGCAGGGGCGGGGGGGGTGGCGGTCATTCTAAGAGAAGGTCTTGATCCGAGGGAGACCATTGTACCTCAGATAGCTGGATGTGAGTCCCTGTTTGTGAAGTGGGGTCGTGGGGTGCAGATGGGTCTGTTGATCACGTACCTGGCTCCCTGCCACGTGGCACCGACCCTGCCCGAACTCCTCAATGTTATAGCCGAGGTGGCGGCTGATACCCCCAGACTTGTGGTCATGGGGGATTTCAACCTGCCATCCATCGGTGAAACATCTGAGGTAGCTCGGGAGTTCATGGCTTCCATGACGGCCATGGACCTGACCCAAGTAATTCACGGCCCTACTCATATGGGGGGACACACTCTGGACTTAGTTTTTATCTCTGGTCAGTGGTTGAGTGGCCTTGATATAGGGGATGTAGATATTGAATCCTTGTCATGGTCTGACCACTCGCTCCTTCGACTTGACTTTCTAACCGCCGTACCCCGTCACAGGAAGGCGGAGCCGACCAGGTGGTTCCGCCCCAGGCGCCTGATGGACCCTGATAGGTTCCAGATGGAGCTTGGGCCATTTCCTGAGACTCTAGCTCATGACTCGGCTGATGACCTGGTGGCCACCTGGGATAGGGCGGCTGCCGGGGCTTTGGACCGGGTCGTGCCTTTGCGGCCTCTGACCCAGCACCGAACTCACTTAGCTCCTTGGTTCTCCGAGGAGCTGAGGGAGATGAAGCGCCGGAAAAGACGCCTAGAGAGCTGTTGGAGGGCCAGTCGTTCCGAATCTGACTTCGACACTGGTAAAGTCTCATATTAAGACCTACCTAGTGGCGATAAAAGCGGCAAAATCTAGCTATTTTGCCGCTCTTATTGCGTCATCAGATAACTGCCCAGCCGCCCTGTTTAGAGTGACCTGCTCCCTTCTCCATCTGGGAGCGCGGGAGGACCCCTTGCAGGGCCGAGCTGAGGATTTTGTACAGTATCTGGTTGATAAAATAACTCCGATTCGGGAAGACTTGGCCGCCGACTGGGTTAGTTCAGACGAGATGACTGAGGCAGGCCTTGAGAGTGTTATCTGGGAGGAGTTCGATCCCGTGGCTCCCGAGGACGTGGACAGGATCTTGGGACGGCTGAACGCAACCACATGTTTATTGGACCCGTGTCCCTCCTGGTTGGTGCTGGCTTCCCAGGAGGTTACACGAGGCTGGCTCCAGGGGATTATCAACGCTTCTTTGAATGAGGGTGTCCTGCCGGCCGTCTTGAAAGAGGCGGTGGTGAGGCCTCTCCTCAAGAAGCCATCCCTGGATCCGGCTGTTTTGGCTAACTATCGTCCAGTCTCCAACCTTTGCTTTATTGCGAAGGTTGTTGAGAGTGTGGTGGCGCGGCAGCTTCCCCAGTACCTGGATGAAGCTGTCTATTTGGATCCACTCCAGTCCGGCTTCAGACCTGGGTACAGCACAGAAATGGCATTGGTCGCGTTGGTGGATGATCTCTGGAGGGCCCGGGATAGGGGTTATTCCTCTATCCTGGTCCTATTAGACCTCTCAGCGGCTTTTGATACCATCGACCATGGTATCATGTTGCGCCGGCTGGAGGGACTGGGAGTGGGGGGCACCGTTTTGCGGTGGTTCTCCTCCTATCTCTCCGACCGGTCGCAATCCGTGTTTACAGGGGGGCAGCGGTCGACCCCAAGGCGCCTTGTTTGTGGGGTGCCACAAGGGTCGGTCCTCTCGCCCCTCCTGTTCAACATTTATGTGAAGCCGCTGGGTGAGATCATCCGTGGTTTGGGGGTGGAGTTCCATCAGTACGCTGATGATACTCAGCTGTACATTTCCACCCCAGACCATCCCAATGGTGCCTTGGAAGTGATGTCCCAGTGCCTGGAGGCCGTGCGGGTCTGGATGGGGAGAAACAGGCTTCGACTCAACCCTTCCAAGACTGAGTGGCTGTGGCTGCTGGCGTCCCGGTATAGCCAGCTGACGCCATCGCTGGTTATTGGGGGCGAATCATTGGCCCCCACGGAGAGGGCCCGCAACTTGGGTGTCCTCCTGGATGCACGGCTCTCTTTAGAAGGGCATATGATGGCCGTGGCCAGGGGGGCTTTTTGTCAGGTCCGCCTGATACACCAGTTGCGCCCCTTTCTGGACCGGGACTCCCTACGCACGGTCACTCAAGCACTCGTCACCTGTCGTCTGGACTATTGTAACTCTCTCTACATGGGGCTCCCCTTGGGGTACACCTGGAGGCTCCAACTGGTGCAGAATGCGGCCGCGCGGGGGATTATGGGAGCGACGGGGCGCTCCCATGTGACTCCTCTCCTGCGCAAGCTGCATTGGCTTCCGGTGGACTTCCGGGTGCGCTTCAAGGTGTTGGTGATCACCTTTAAAGCGCTCCATGGCTTAGGGCCGGGATACTTATGGGACCGCCTTCTGCCACCAATAGCCTCCCACCGGCCGGTTCGCTCCCACAGAGAGGGCCTCCTCAGGGTGCCGTCGGCCAGACAATGCCGGCTGGCGACCCCCAGGAGGAGAGCCTTCTCTGTGGTGGCACCTACCCTATGGAACAATCTACCCCCAGAGATACGAGTGATCTCTGACCTCCGGACTTTTCGTCGGGCCCTAAAAACTTACTTTTTTCAGTTAGCCGGTCTGTCTTGATTTTAGGGTTAGTTTTAAAATTTTGATATTGATTTTAAATTGACAAGTTTTAAATTACGGGCCAATTTTATAAATTATTTTAACTCTATTTTTAACTGTAATGTTATGTATAGATGTTTTTATTTTGGCTGTTCACCGCCCTGAGTCCGAAAGGAGAAGGGCGGTATAGAAATTTGAATAATAAATAAATAAATAATAAATAAATAAATAAGGCTGGGAGGAGTAACCCAGGGTGAGCACCAAAGCCTGGGGGGAGGCCCAGTTGAGCATCGGTGCTGGCATACAGTTGGGGAGGGTGCCTGGGGGATCAAATGGTGCTGGGGCATGGGGGGACAGCTGCACTACTTGTTCGATTTTAGGCTGGAATCCAGGCACAGAGGCAACAGCAGTGGGGAGAGGTCAAAATGGGCAGGCAACCCCTGCCCACTGCTGCCTGCCCATTGCCCTAGGCGGCTTCCCATTTTCACCCCCCCCTCTTTGTTGCAGTTCCTGCAGTACTATTCAACCCCCAGGCACCCTCATCAGCCGTGCACAAGCACCAATTCCCTGCAGTTCATGCAGTACTGTAAGTGCAAGATCACATGAGATCAGTAGCACAAGATCTTGCACTAGTAATCTTGCACTACAGTAGTTTAGGTTCTCTGCGAACTAAGGCTTGTACCAGATCTGGATGAAGAGCGTTTGCAAGACGACGAGTTGTAGATCAGTGCTGCGCCCGCACCAGCACCTCCATGGCCCACTCGCCAGCTTGGCCTCGTGGCCCCCTTTCACTAGGACCACCCCGTCCCCACGAGGGAAAGCCACGTCTGGCAGCAGCGCGGCCAATCTCTCCCCCTGCCCTCATCCCTTCCTGAGTATGGAGGAAGTTTGGGATGGCATGAAAAGCGTTTGCAAGCTGATGAGACTTCGGGGCAGTGAAATTGTCTTGCTTGAAGCCTCCTATCGGCTTGAAAATGCCTTTTGCACCATTCGAGTATAGGCACGAGGAGTGTTTAGAAGCCGATGGGAGGTTTCAAGCAAGGTGATTTCTCTGCCCCAGCCCCTCCAGCTTATCCCAAACTCACCTCTGCCCCACGTCACCCTCCAGATGCAACAGCTCACAGCGGATGCCCCTGGCCAAGCCCCATCTGCAGGCACCGCCTTGGAGCGTAGGGTGAGGCTCTGGCAGCCTTTCCTCTGCCTGGAGATCAGACCATCTTTGCTGGTGGAACTCCGGCCTGGCAGGTTCAAAGGACGTGGGAGCCTGCGGGTGCTAGGGGCAGGCACAAGCTTTCCAAACGGGCAGGGGCTGTCCCAGTAAAACGGAAGTGCTGCCAGTCTCTCCCCCTCCCTGTGTTCCTTTCTGAGCCTGGCCTCGCAGCCCGTGAGGCTTCCCTTTTCACTGGGACTGACCCTGTGTGGGAAAGCCACAACAGCAGCACTGCCAATCTCCCCCCCTGGCCCATGGCCCTCCCTGGAAAATGGGGAGGGACCAGCCTGCGTCACCTCGGCCCGGCCCAGGCCAAGTGGGCGCTGATCTACAACTTGTGGCAGCCATCTGGGCCTGAACGTGGTCAGCCTTAGATCTGAACCGCGTAGCTTCCCTGAAGCCAGCAAGAGACCGCCTGGCTGCCTCAGCCCCACCCCCTGGGCATGCGCACAGGAGGCGGCAGGCGCTGGCGTCATGCTCAGAATGCAGTCAGCCTGTGGGGCAAGATGGTTCCCAGGGATGCCATGCCCAATGCACGCTTTTCGCATTTTGTGTGCATGCCTAGGGGGCAGGTGGCCATTCGCTGGTTCCAGGCCGGCCTTGCGGATCTAAAGCTGACCATGTTCTGTCCTGAATGGCCTCCGCTCAGTTGGCCTGGGCTGGGCTGAGGCACTACGTGCCGGTCCTTTGCTGTTTTCAGGGCGGCTCTGCGGGCCAGATCTAACCACATTGTGGGACGGATCTGGCTGGCAGGCCTTGAGTTTGACACCCCTGAACTAAATTATACTTAACTTGCCAAAAGCCTGCCAACCACATTTAACACGTTCAATTTCCTTTATTGTATCACGTTCCATTGAGATCCGTTGGCCAAGGTATATGTAGTAGTCTACTATGTCTAGTTCTTCTCCAGATATAAACATTTTCCTTTCTTTGTTGAATTTATTCAACATAACCTGGCTCTTTTTCAGGATTATTTTTAAGCCAAATGATTCTCCTGGTTTGTTCAGCTCTTATATTTATTTATTTATTTGTTTATTTATTGGTTCAATTTATATGCCACCCTTCTCCGGAGATTCAGGGCGGCTTACAATGTGTTAAGCAATAGCCTTCATACTTTTATATATACCTGCTTAGTAGGGCTTTCGGCCCCCCCAAGCGGTGTTCTTTATTATATAAAGTCAGCTTTATGTACACTGCTCAAAAAAATAAAGGGAACACTTAAACAACACAATGTAACTCCCAAGTCAATCACACTTCTGTGAAATCAAACTTAGGTAGCAACACTGATTGACAATCAATTTCACATGCTGTTGTGCAAATGGAATAGACAACAGGTGGAAAGCATAGGCAGTTAGCAAGACATCCCCAATAAAGGAGTGGTTCTGCAGGTGGTGACCACAGACCATTTCTCAGTTCCTATGCTTTCTGGCTGATGGTTTGGTCACTTTTGAATGCTGGCGGTGCTGTCACTCTAGTGGTAGCATGAGACGGAGTCTACAACCCACACAAGTGGCTCAGGTAGTGCAGCTCATCCAGAATGGCACATCAATGTGAGCTGTGGCAAGAAGGTTTGCTGTGTCTGTCAGCGTAGTGTCCAGAGCATGGAGGCGCTACCAGGAGACAGGCCAGTACATCAGGAGATGTGGAGGAGGCCGTAGGAGGGCAACAACCCAGCATCAGGACCGCTACCTCCGCCTTTGTGCAAGGAGGGACAGGAGGAGCACTGCCAGAGCCCTGCAAAATGACCTCCAGCGTGCCATAAATGTGCATGTGGCTGCTCAAACGGTCAGAAACAGACTCCATGAGGGTGATATGAGGGCCCGATGTCTACATGTGGGGGTTGTGCTTACAGCCCAACACCGTGCAGGACGTTTGGCATTTGCCAGAAAACACCAAGATTGGCAACTTCGCCACTGGCGCCCTGTGCTCTTCACAGATGAAAGCAGGTTCACACTGAGCACATGTGACAGACGTGACAGGGTCTGGAGATGCCGTGGAGAACATTCTGCTGTCTGCAACATCCTCCAGTATGACCGATTTGGCAGTGGGTCAATAATGGTATGGGGTGGCATTTCTTTGGAGGGCCGCACAGCCCTCCCATGTGCTCGCCAGAGGTAGCCTGGCTGCCATTAGGTACCGAGATGAGATCCTCAGATCCCTTGTGAGACCATATGCTGGTGCGGTTGGCCTGGGTTCCTCTTAATGCACGACAATGTTAGACCTCATGTGGCTGGAGTGTGTCAGCAGTTCCTGCAAGACGAAGGCACTGATGCTATGGACTGGCCCGCCCGTTCCCCAGACCTGAATCCAATTGAGCACATCTGGGACATCATGTCTCGCTCTATCCACCAACGCCATGTTGCACCACAGACTGTCCAGGAGTTGGGGGATGCTTTAGTTCAAGTGTGGGAGGAGATCCCTCAGGAGACCATCTGCCATCTCATCAGGAGCATGCCCAGGCGTTGTAGGGAGGTCATACAGGCACGTGGAGGCCACACACACACTACTGAGCCTCATTTTGACTTGTTTTAAGGACATTACTTTGTTGACTTGTTTTAAGGACATTACTTTGATGTAAAGTTGGATCAGCCTGTAGTGTTTTTTTCCACTTTAATTTTGAGTGTAACTCCAAATCCAGACCTCCATGGGTTGATAAATTTGATTTCCATTGATAATTGTGTGATTTTGTTGTCAGCACATTCAACTATGTAATGAACAAAGTATTTACTACAAATATTTCATTCATTCAGATCTAGGATGTCTTATTTTTGTGTTCCCTTTATTTTTTTTGAGCAGTGTATGTATGTTATGTATATGTATGTTTGTAGCTCTTCTGGATCTTGTGAGAAGAGAACAACATCATCTGCAAATCTTAAGTGATTTAAATAGGTACCATTGATTTTTATTCCATCTTTTGCCCAGTCTAATTTGTGAAATACTTCTTCAAAGGAAATTGAACAGTGTGTTAAATGTGGTTGGTAGACATTTGGCAAGTTAAGCATAATTTTCAAGAACAATTTCCCTGTATTCCTAAAGAGAAAAGTGTTTGATCAGTGTATGCAACCTGCTCTAACATATGCCAGTGGAAAATGGATGCTAATCACACAGTCGATACAAAAGCTATAAGCGGGGCCAAAAGCCATGGAAAGATACATGCTTGGCATTACAAGACAAGATAGAAAGACCTGCACATGGATTAGAGAACAAACAAAAGTATACAATAGCAACAGAGTAAAAGAATTAAAATGGAAATGGGCTGGTCACATAGCAAGAAGAACTGATAGCAGTGGGCCAAGGCAGTCATAGAATAGATCCCACTTGATAAAAAAGCATCTAAGAAAGAGACCTAAAACAAGATGGATTGATGACATTGGCAAGTATTGCAGGCCCAATTGCCAAAAGAAAGTTCAGGACCGTATTGGTTGGAAACATGAGGAAGAGGCCTTCATCCTACAGTGGATAGACAATGGCTAAGATGATGATGGTGATGATTTGATCTAAATATTTAGATTTTACGGTGTGAAAATTACTGTAGTTAGTAATTGTCAAACTTGAATTTGCAAAGCTCTCTAGACTTGGACCTATACAGTTATCACTGCCTTATCTTCAGTTATATGTGTAGAAAACTATAAGCCAATATAGATTGAATGACCTTAAATTAGGCAATCTCTTGCCATTGCTTTTGAAATACAGCATTTATAAATTTAGGAGTTTTAAAACCCAGTCTATCCTCTTTTTAATTATATGGAAATGATTTGGATCTTTATTGAACTAAGTAAATAGATATTTGCTACTTTATTTATTGAGGTTTTTTTACCCCCTCCCCCCCCGCCCCGGTTTTGTTTTCTATTCTAACAACAAACCTAAAAAGTATTAGCATTTTCTGATAGACAAGTTTCTGGAAGCTTAAGGATTGAGAATGAACTGTGTCTGGGAATTATTTGAATGATTCAGCCATTAAAGATTTTGTAGTCTGGAAAAGTATACTCCAATTTTGCATGTACTACTTTTAAAACCTATAAGGATAAGAAAGCAATATGCAGTCTTTTAGCCTTTCTCTTGTGATCCTTTTACATACCTGTGATCAGCTTATGTTGTTATGCTGCTTGGTTATGGACAAAATGCCAAAGCTTCTTTAATGAATTAAATTTCTTACTGACTGATCAGGAAATTGGTCCCATGGCCCACCAGGTGATCTTGATACGGAGCCAGATGAAGAATGGGTGAAAAACAGAAAAGATGAAAGTCAGGCTTTTCACGAATGGGATGAAGATGCTGATATAGATGAATCTGGTGAGCTGTCTGCCTTGTTCAGTTTTGTCTGTCCCAAAGATTTGAACATTGAGTATTAATCTCATAGTTCACTTCCACAAAATGACCAGGTGTGAGAATTCAAACTGGAATACAGCTCATATGTATGGTGTCTGTTATGAAATGGCTACGTGGTCTGCCAAGTTTCTTCACCTGTTCCATTTCAAAGAGTTGATTCCAACAACAGTATGATGAGGTTGGCATTAAGTAAGGCTTATCTTGGGAAATGACAGTTTTCATCAGCCATTCCTAGCCTGGCTTTTTCCTGTGTTAAATTAATAGTTCTTATAATTTGCATACTTATATCAGTGTGAAATTCTGAGAATTTTAGTCTGGAAGGATTAGAGAAGGTCAGATTACAATTATGCTGATGATCTATAATGACCACAAGGAGGTTTCCCCCTCCTTTCTGCAAATGAAAAAAAAAGTTTTGCAAATTTTTGCTTAACTGCAGTTTGACATCTTGGTCAGGTTCGCACTTTAAAGCTTACTATAATGTGAATTGTTTGATTTTGGCTGTTTGCTATATGTTAGAGAACAGGTTTGGTATAATGGCTAAGACAGCAGGTGTCAGCTGCTCATCTTCACTTTCTTTGAAGCTCACTAGCAACTGGAGGGGGGGCATCTGGAAAGGAAGCACGCTGGAGATATGAAAGAATGTTATGGGAAATTGGGGAGTATGAAACTCTTTCAGAAAGTGATCTGTGGGAGGGTGGGGATTTTCCTGCCAATCATCGTTTCAGAAAGTGATCTGCGGGTGAGGTTTTTTTCCCTTCTGATTGCCCTTTCAAAGAGGAGCCCTACGCAAAATCCCCAGGGATCTAAGGAACATTTTTAGGGAGAAAGGTTCTGACACACTCCCACAGCGGCCGGCCGACTGCACCATCAAAATCCTCCTTAAACTGCGAAAGCTCAAGTTGTATTCCATGATCCCCAGAGAGCTGGAAGAACTCTGTGCATTAATAGATAAGAACCTGCAACGCTGTTTCATCCAGCCAGCCAGACTCTGGTAGCCGTCCCGGTCCTATTCCAGCAAAAAAAAAAAAAAGGCTCTTTCAGTTTATGCATGGATTACTGTAGGCTTAATACAGTCTGTGTGGAGAATTTATACTTCCTACACTCATGAAGGACATGCTAGCCCACTTAGCCAAGAGGAAGATCTTTGAAACTGGACTTATGCAAAGCGTATTACTGAGTCAGGATTAAGGACGGGGAGCAGTGGAAAACAGCTTTCAACTGGACCCTGGGTATTTTCAATTCTGAGTGCTACGGTTTGAATTGCAAGAAGCCCCTGCTGTGTTTATGCAGCTAATAAACAAATGTTCTGCATGAACACTTGTACAAAGGGGTGTTGGTGTATCTAGATGACACCCTGATCTACTCTGAAATAAAGCATGTTAAGCTTGTATATACTGTGTTAAAAAAATTGTGGGCGGCCGAGCTGTACATTAAACTTCCAAAGTTCCATAATGACAAAATTGAATACTTGGGATACTGAATCTCACAAGAGGGGGTGGAAATGGACCCAGAAAAAGTCAGGGCAGTCCTGGCTTTTGCCCAAATTACCCTACCCATTACAAACCTTTTGAAAACAAAATGGGAGGGAAAACCCAAGCCTAGCCAGCTATTAAATTGGACTATGGAATGCCAAGGGGCATTTGAAAAGCTCAAGGTTCTGTTTGCAGCAGAATCTGTACTGAAATACCCAAAAGCATATGCCCCCTTTGTAATCCAGGCAAATACTAGTGACATGCTGCAAGAAAACCTTCCATCCTTTCAAAGGTAGGTAAAATGAGGACCCAGATTGTGGGGGCAATAAGGTGACTTTATATAAATATACAAAAGTATGAAGGCTATTGCTTAACGCATTGTAAGCTGCCCTGAGTCTCTGGAGAAGGGCGGCATATAAATTAAAGCAAAAAAAAAAAAAAAAAACCACAGGGAACCCTTCAGCCCTGTGCCAACACTTCCAAAAAATTAACAGACCCAGAATAGAGGTGGGCAGTCTGGGAGAAGGAGACCTATACAGTTCAATGGGCATTGCTAACTTGGTGACGCTTCCTGGAAGGATTGAAATACCCATTTGAATTGTAGACAGATCACAAGAACCTAGAAGCTTTAAAAACCCCATGGAAGTTATCCCCCAAGCAGGCCCAACAGCATATAAGCAGATACATACTTTCAAACATTTCAACTTCACTCTGTGCTATATCCCAGGGGTAAAAAAACTTCCTAGCAGATGCTCTGTCCCGACTGCCACAATACAACAATGCTAGACCTGAAATCATCTAGCCAGTCATCCCCTCTAACCAGTTAGCAGCAGCAATAACCATGAGGGGCCAGGAAAAAGTCAAACCAAACATTCCCTGAGAAGTGTTAGATAAACCGAAAGCCGTCTTAAAAGATCCTGAATGCCTAGCGGCCCATAAAGAACAATGCACTTTCAGGAACAGACTAGCCTGGGCAGGTGCAAAATTGTATGTCCCTCTTCGGGAGTTGGTTTTACAAACTTGCCATGACTCAAAAGCTGCAGGGCATTTTGGATTTGTAAAGACCCTACACCTGGTCAAACAACAGTTCTGCTGGCTGGCCCTGAAAAAGGACATTGAAAGCTATGTAACCAGTTGACCAGTATGTGCGTCGGCCAAAAGATGACCAGGGAAACCCATGGGACTCCTGCGACTAGTAGCAAATTCCCACGCCCCTTGGAAAGTGATCTCTATAGTCTTTATAGTGGAACTGTCTGAGAGTGCTAGGAACACCATAATTTGGGTGGTTACTGACTTGTTCTCAATGCAAGTCCACTTTATCCCTTGTTCAAAGATCCCATCAGTCCATACTAAGGTATTTACAGACTTCATGGCATTCCTGATTGAATTATCTTGGACTTATGGGGACTGCCCAAGTCTTAAGTTCCGCCCACCCTCCCAAACAAATGAGGGGTGCGAACAAGCCAATTCAGTACTGGAATGGTACCTGGGATGCTATATTAATTATCAACAAAATAATTGGACAGGACTGTCACTGCGTTATTTTATTTGCCAGCTGAACTCATTATTTCTGGACTATCTGACTCTCCGTAGCTTTGCCAACTTCTTATCAGTAAGCTACGTGTTTCCGTATCCACCCACATTCCTTCACTTGCTCTTCACACTCTCTTTCCTTTGTTCTCCTGCCAGAGAGGTCCGTCTTGGACCGGCAGGAGATCTCACTTGCCAAAATGTAACAATTTAACTTTTCTTAGTTAGTGAGGTGTTTTATTTTCTTTATAACAAATAAATGAGTTTTATTAGAAACCTTCCTCGCGTTTCTTTTCAGATTATTGTAACTTGGAATAAGCCTCGATTCATCTCCTCCTCTAAACCAGGGTAATTAGTCCCAGAGCCAAACATGGGATTAATAAATGCCCTGACAATCTGGTAGCAGAGGATGGTTTTAAGATCAGGCTTGTAGCCATACAACATGAAGAAAGGAGTCTGATTTGTTACACTGCTCCAAGTACGGTTGACAATGTAATTTGCATACTTGATAGCTTCACCCCAGTATATCTTATCAAGGTTGGCGTCTTCTAGGAGACAACGCATCATGGTTTGCAGTACCTCTCCGTTGTGAGCCGATGTGTCAGGGGCCGACGTCTGATGAATAATTCCATTCTTACGCATCCAGTCCTGGAAACGCTGAGACATGAATTCGGCACCACGATCACTCTGTATTCTGGCGATGCGAACTTGGTGTTGGGTAGAAAGAAGGGTTGCAAAGTCTTTAAAGATCTGAAAAGTCTCTGATTTTTCTTTCATAGGATATACATATCCATATCTAGAGTAATTATCAACAATTGTTAGAAAATATTTTCTACCACCAAATGATGGCGGGAATGGACCAACTATGTCAATGTGAACCAAATCAAAAATGCGTGTTGACAGGCGTGTAGTGCGTTTGGGAATGGCTGCTGCTTTGGATTTGGCTTTCTTGCATACAGCACAATCCAAAAACACCTTACACCCCTTTAGATCCAAACCTTTTGCGAATTCCGGCATCTTCCTAAGAACATGGAAACTGGCATGCCCCAATCTTCTATGCCATTTGTGGATACACCTGGAATGCAAAGGTTTACCTGTTAGTGAATTCTCAACATTAACATTTTTATGCGGAACCTCAGGCTTGCTCTGAGCAACCTGTTTACCAATTCTATTTTTGTTGGCTTTAGGAGCCTTTGGAATAGCAACAGGATCTCTCTCTGGAGCATCTCTCTCTGGGCCTGTGCTCTGCCTTTTTGGAGTTTGCATACTTGCCTGTGTTTGTGTTTTAGGCTTTGGCTTTAAGTAATAAACACCACCAATTAATATGGTTTCAGCAACAATATCTCCATCTACATTAACTATGTAACTTGCTTTTTCAAGGTGGTGAACTTGGAACTTTAACATTCTAGACAAGTGATACTGACTAAGCAAATTACTGGTTGCTGTTGGTATGTAATAAACATCAGGAATGAATGCATCGAGCTCTTCAACATAAACAGTTCCTTTTCCTTTGACCTGGCAAGAATGATTTGAAAAAGAATAAAGTTCACGTAGCTCAGGTTCAGGCTCGTGCATCTCTGTGAAAAGTTCCTTTCTGTAGGTAACATGCAATGCTGCACCACTGTCCAAAGTCCACAGGAGTCGTCTGTCGTACTCTGGTTGAGGTTGTGGATCATTGGTTAAAGCCAATGTGGCGAGTGGAGTTTGTGGATCACGCCGGGGACCACGACGACCTTGTCTACCGCCTCTGCCTCTGCCTCTGGAGTCTGTTCCTCTGGGCTGGTACGTGACGGGAGCTGGAACTCGTTGGGGACAATCCCGGGTGGCATGTCCCACACAATTGCAGGTGTAGCATCTTGGCGTCCTTGGAGCGTAGGTCCTTCCTCGGAAGGGGCGCCTAGCTGGAGCTCTTGATGCGGGTGGTCCTCTCAAGTGTGGTGTGGCCAACATGAATGCCTCTTCTTCAATTAAAAGTCTACAGACATTGTCCACTGTGCGTTGAGCAATTGGGACTTGGTTAATTTTTGTAACAGCATCTTTCCATTCATAATTCAAAGAGTTAATAATGATGCTGGCTTCCGGTTTGCTCTTCGTAGCCACCAGACGGTCTCTCGGGACCGCCAGCCCCTTCGCCTGTAAAGAGCCGCCTGTACAGCGCAAAGGCGGCTCGAAAAACCCCATTTCCAGGAGGAAATGTGGGATAGAGCAGGTGAGTGTAGGTAGAGCTCTCCGTAGCCCCCAGGGTTTTTTTTTACTCTTGGGGGCGGGCGGAGGAAGCTCCCTATAGCACTTGCCGCCCGCTCCGGGCGTTGGGAGACTTCTGCCTTTTTGCAGAACAAGGCTACGAAGACAAGCTTCTTAAGATATTTAACAGATTAACTAAAGATGATGAGATTTGGATCTGGATCTGTGACCCTAAATTGCAAGTATTAATATTTATTTCGCAAAGGATATTCAACAAAGTAAAAAAGACCTTTTAAAATGGCGATTGCCGAAACTGGAGCAGGGAAGCTGAAAAGAGAAAGTCCTTCCGTTTCTTATTAAGTTACAAAGCAGCAGAATAAATGCTCCTGGTTACATTTGAAGGGATTTGAGCTGGACCTGTGACCCTGAATTGCAAGTATCTCACTTATTTTATAACAATTATTGAAGAAGGAAAAGGAAAAGGAAAAAAGAATCTTTAAAAAGGGCGATTGCCGAGGCTTGAGAAGGGGCTGAAAGGGAGAGTCCTTCCGTTTCCTATTGAGATACAAAGTAGCTGAATAAATATTTTTGGCTACACTTGAAAATAAAGCTCTACTTTTGTGTTTTTTCTCTTCCTGGAGATTTGATATTGATCTTGGTTGGAAAGAAGTTTTTTTTTTTTTTTCTCTGCTGCCTCTCTTTTCTTTTTTTTTTAAAAAATAGTTTGTCTGTGTTGAAACATGGCATTAAAGCCGGACAAACAAGCAATGGGGGGGGATTCCCCCATTAACAAATTACGTGACCAAGTTTTAAAGCTCCAGACTCAGAAAACTGATTTTAATATAATTGAATTTCTTTTGGAGGAGATTGTAAGAAGGGATGAGATTGTGAATCAGAACTTTGAAAAATTTAAGCAGGAAATTAAAGAATTAGTGCAATTAAAGTTTGATATTCTGGATCGAAAGATTATAAAAATGGCTAATGGTTTTGTAGGATTTATGATTAAGTTGGATGAAAATACTAACTTATTAGAGTCTAAAGTGGAAGAAATTGAGGACAATTTGGATAATAAAATACAAAAAATTGAAAATGATTTGACAAACATTCAAGACAATAGCTCAGAAGAAAAATTTAAAATGGAGGTTGAACAAAAGTCTTGTAATGCAGAAAATTTACAACAACGGATTGAAAGAGAGGTCCTAATGGTGCATTACAATTTTACAGAATATGCGATCAGACTCAGAGGTTTGCAGGAAAATAACAGAGATGATTTAAGGAAAATATCTTCTGAAATTCTGGCTGGGATTTTAAAGGTTCAACCTGAGGAAGTGTTTTGTAGGATTGACAGAGTGTACAGAATAAACTCCTGGATTGCAAAGCAAAGGCAATTGCCTAGAGATGTGGTGATTTATTTTACAGATAAGGAAATTAGGAATAATATTGTGCAAAATTCCTTCAATTCTACTTTGCAATTGTATGGAAGAAAGATATGGATCTACAAAGAGCTCCCCCCCAAGATGTTAATGGAAAGGAAGAAATTTGGTTTTCTGGTGACTGAGTTAAAATACAGAAATATTCCATTTAGGTGGGATGCCCCAGTTGGCATAATATTGAGATATCAAGGAGAAAGATACCAATTAGATACTGTTGAAAAAGCGGAAGAATTTTATCAAAAATTTTTGAAAATGAACTTAACATCTATAGGCACAATACAGGATAAGCAGAAGGAGTTGGAAATAAATGGAAAACATCGAATTACAGAGGTTGCGGTAGACAAATTGTCTTTGGATTCTCTCGATACTCCAGCTGGATTATCTACAAATATGAGAGAAGCGGCATCTGATTTCAACGTGATGATTCACCAAGTTAAAGACAAGTATGGAAATCAATTAGCTGATATGCAATTGGCAAAAAAGAAATATGAGATACAAAAACAAAACCAACAAGATCAACTTATAAAGCAGAATGAAAACCGATCAGTTGATATACAACTTGTAGAAAGGAAAACAGGATGGAAATTAAACCCACAAAAAGAAAAGAAAAAAAGAAATAGGTCTCATAAAAACAGAAATTTCTAAATTAAGCAACGGTGAAGCCAGTGATTTTAAAAAAATGAATGAATATGTGAAAAGATAGTGGAGGCGAAGTATTGGTTAATATCATCCTGAGGACAGTGACAGACCTCTGCAGTGCCGTAATTTTGGGATGTGAAAAGAGCCTTAAACTGTTGGATTTGAATTATCTACTTTGGATTTTTTTCTTGTATTGATAAATATATTATAACTATTCTGAGCTACAAGGCAAGAGAGCTACGTTGGGGCATGCAGAAGATCTGGTTGTTACCCATTACGATGATGGGAATTAATAATCCTGATGAAAGCCACAATTACAACTATATGGAATACAATCATAATGTCACTCGGGTGGTTTTTTTTACTTTTATATATATATGAGGATATTCATTACTGATGGGGGCAGATGATGACTGAAGACTTTGAACAAACTGTTGCACCAGGATGCTACGTTACCCAATTATGGATGAGGGACTCAACAATCCAGTGGAAAGACATCAAAGAAGATATTATATGGATTATAAATTTAAAGTTATTGTCTTTTTTTTTTTAAATAACGGAATATATACATATATATATATATATATTAGCAGAGTGGGCAGTGGATTGAAGATATTAAGAATTGTTGTGCATGGTAATTTTGTAGGAAAGTGGGTAGAAATATGTTAGTCTACTGATGGATTAGCTTAAGAAAAGGGATGTTTAAGTGATATATTTAGGGTAGTGGAGGAAATGGACAGAGTTGAATAAATGTTAAATTAGGATTTATGGGGAAGGCTGCTTTGAAATGTTATATTAATATACACAAAGAATAAATGTTAAAGTAGGATCTATTATACAGTCTTAAAGTGGAAGGTTGCTTTGAAATGTTGTAATAATACATAGATATAAGTTTTGGGGAGGACAAAAAGGGCAGATTATTGCTAAATTGGGAGTTATAATAATATTATGCTAAACTAGAAGTTATCATACAATGTTATAGCAGACTGCTTTTTTTTTTGAAATGTATGGTAAAAGGGGAAAGTAACAATATTAATAATATTTTTAGTAAGTAAGGGTCAGTATATAGAGGAGGGAGTAAGGCGATGGTAAAATATTATGTAATCTGTTATGAATTAGGTTTTTGGTGTGAAGAAGTCACGGGGGGGATGGGTGGCGAGGGGAGGTTAGGGAGGAGGGGGGAAGGAAAAAAGGGGGAAAAATTTGTATTTGAAAACTTTTTCAATAAAAAAAAATAATAATAATGATGCTGATCATTTGAATATCTTTAATGTTATGGCCTCTTTCTCTCAATTCTGTTCTCAGACCTTTCAGTTTGGTCAAATGTCCTCCAATTTGTTCACCGGGTTTCAATCTCGAACCGTGGAGTTCAGACATGAGTAAACATGAAGATTCAATTGAGATAGGCCTGTAGCAATTTTCCAATTCAGCCCAAATTTGTCGGGCTGTTGTGTTTGGTGGAAAAGTGACCTGCAGTTCAGTATCCATGGACATCAATAATGTTGTGCGAGCCCTTATCTCTAAATCTCTTATTGCATAAGTCCAAGGTGGAGCAGGTGAGTTAAATACCATACAGTGCGTGCCTTCTCTAAGAAGCAATAGTGTAATCTCACTGACCCAGGCTTTGTAATTGTGTCCTGACATTTTTAGTTTTGACTCACCAGTTAGTGGAGAGACAGAAAGTGCCTGGTAAGGAGCCTGCACTTGGTATGCTGGCTGTGCTGGCAGAAATGCCTGTGGTATTTGCTGTGCCTGTTGTGGACCTAAAAATGGTCTTGGTTGTGCCATTGGAGGTGGGCCAGGAGGTGGCCCTATTTGCACTTGTGGCTGGGGCACATATGCAGGCATTTGTAGCTGCTGTGGCTGATGCACTGAAATCTGCTGTATTCCAGTTGCCATTTGTGCTTGATCTGCAATATTGGCATGACCTGCTGGAGATGCAGTCATTTGCCTTTGCTGTGTTCCATCTAAAGGGACACCAACACCGCCAGGGGGTGTTTGAGTTTGGGCCTGTGGAAACACTTGTGGCATTTCAGCTTCCTGTAGTAAATTACTTTTGCCAGCAGATGGTGCTGCACCTTTAGCTTCGGGCAGCTTTGCATACGGGGCATTGTATGCTTTAGAGTAGGAGTGGTTATGTAAGACATGTGTAACTTGATCAGGGAGACTTTCATGTGACGTATGCAGTGCTCTTTGCCTTAATTGGCCTGACACAGGATCCACCAGGGGGAGTGTCTTTGGCTCTGAGCAAGAAGACAATATGGCGCTTTTTGAAAAATTTAAGTTATCTCCCTTATCTTGCTCAAGCATAGATATAGCCATTTTTGCCTGGAATAGCTGCTGTTCATAGAGTTTTATACGGTCACGAAAGGCTTTCATAGTCAGCTCATCCAGGGTGAGCTTAGAGCTTGCAGAAATGGTATATAATAATTCAGTGCATAGCAGCACAGGGTTTACCCCTTTCAAGATAGCTTCAGGTTAGGACTTAGTAGGAATACCAAGGAATACTTAGTAGGAATACCAGAACTACCTTTGGAGAAACCCCAGAACCCCTCATTACAAAAACTACAAAATATGTGTCCAAGGAAGCACGAGAAGCCTACAAATGGCAGGCTGATAAAAAAGATGCCAAACCAAAATTATCAATTCAGTCACGGTCCAATTGGAATTGCCCAAAAACCTGAAAAGAATTCACCCCATATTTCATTGTAGCCTGCTGAAACCAGAAGTAACCTCTCCCCTTCAGCCACCTCCTCCACACCACCCCTTCCTATTTTCATTGAAGGGGAACAACATTTTAAGATAAAAGAAATTTTGGACTCTCAAAAACACGAGGGCAGGATCCAGTACTTGATTGCATGGAAACATTTCCTTGCTTCCCAATCTGAATGGGTTGACGGATGCCACGATCGAACTGACTAACTCCTTTGTGCTTTCCACAAGAAATATCCTAACAAACCCAAAATATTGGACCTCAATTGAATATTTAAATTTTTCCCCTCTCTTTTATTGCTAATGCCTTTGTAAAGGGGGCCAAATGTCAGCTGCTTCTCTTGGCTTTCTTTGAAGCTTGCTAGCAACTGCCATAACCAAGGTGGAGTGGGCATCTCATGGGAAGCTGCTGGAGATGTGAAAGAATGCTTTGGGAAATTGGGGAGTATGGACACTTACAGGAACTAGAGGTGCCAAACCAAGCCATTTGCCAAGCTTCAAGGATGCCAGTCCTTGATGCCTGGGACACCGAGTTCCCAAAACATCGGAACGAGACCTGATTGAACTACTCTCCCAGCGGGGAGGGCTTTGGACATTGGGGATTGCTTTCAATATGATTTTTGTGCTTTCTTCAGAGCTTGCCTCATCCACACTGCACTCAGCATCTCTAGTAAAAGTATCTTCTCTCTAAAACCTATGGTTCAAGGGTTGTTTTTTTCTAGGGAGTAGCTGGGGCCAGTCTGGCTTGGTGACCTGGTGTAGGGGGGAGGAGAAGGGATGGTTCTGTGTGAGTGGCAGATGCGCCCGTGCGCTGCTCCTTTGTGCAAGGGTAGGGCCCGTGCGTGTGAGTGTCAGGTGCCTGCTGCACGAACAAATGGAACTTTGCACTTTAGTGCCTGCCACTCACATAAGTGGAGCTGTGCATGCGCTGCTTACCACTTGTGCCACCCGGTTCCGAATGGGCCACAGCCCAGGAGTGGGCTACAGGGGTTGAATACCCCTGGGCTAAGGTACTGGCCTAGAAACTAGGAGATTATGATTTCTAGTCCTCCTGTAGGCATGAAAGCCAGCTGAGTGACTTTGGACCAGTTACTCTCTCTCAGCCTCACAGGCTGTTGTTAGGAAAATAGGAGGCAGAACTATTAGGTAGATTCACCACCTTGAGTACGTATAATATATGTGTATATATTCTGTTTTTCTTTTCAGGCAGGAAAGTCATGTCCCATCTAGATTGTATCTGCATACAATTACTAGTATATGTATCACTGATTGAAACATGCTAGCTTAGTATGATACGAATACTGAACTTGGACTAATACTAACATTTAGCTTAGCTATGACTTGGGTTAATTCAAACAAAAACACAGTATTAACTACAGCAAATTGATCCAGGTGACACAATAAACTGCAATTAAGTATAAACTTCCAGGTTTTTTTCCTTAATACAATAGTTTAGAACATTCATTTTTATTTTTAAATGTTTCTTCTCATTTTATTAAATAGAAGAAAATGGAGAAGAATCCTCTGCTATCAGCATTGTACAGAAAGAAAAAGACTTACTTCAAGGCATAATCCATAACATTCTGCCACGTGTAGGCTCATCAGTGAAAACCATTGTACTGGCCTACAGTTCAGCTATATCTAATAAAATGGTACAGTATACAATAAGTGATTCTCTAGAGTGTAAAAGTATCCTGAATATATTTTTAAAATGTGTGTCATCTTTTTTTCTAGTTGATATTTAAGATGAACTAATAATATATAAAGGAAATACAAGTTGAAATGATGTTTTGCTATTTTCTGCATTCCTTTTATAATACAGCCTTCTTAAACTGTTTTTAATATAGGTCAGACACATCTTGGAACTTTGTCCTAACCTGGAATACCTTGATCTCACTCAGACTGATATTTCTGATTCTGCATTCGAAAGGTTGATAGCTTTCATTTTAAGTAGTAGTCTGTATATGAGAGATTGGTTACCTTGTTACATGTTATCATTCCCAGCACTTACAGATAGTCCTTACTTAACGACCATTAGATCATTTGAGTTTAGATGGTGCTGAATGAATGGTGGTTGTAATCAGTCCATGAAGTTACAGTAGAACTGTTTCAGCACCCTCACAATCATGTGATCAAAACTTGGGTGCTTGACAACTGGCCTGTATTTAGGACCGCAGTGTTTGCTTCAACTCCCCTCATTAGCCTTTCTCCCCCTTCCATCTCTACTGTGCCCAGCTGATCTTTACCAACTTCCTCCTGCTGTTGGCCTGCGATACAGACCTTGGGCTAGGGAGCATCCCATGGATGCATGCAGTGGAACAGGACAGAGTGATGGAGCCTTGTCTTCCAAAGGAAGCTCACAAGGCCTGGTTGGGGAGGAAATAGCAGTATTCCCAAAGGTGCTTTTTTTTCAAGAGGCAACTGAACGTTCTTGTTTTTCTTTGAAGACGTTTTGCTTCTTGTCCAAGAAGCTTCTTCAGCCCTGACTGGATGATGGGGAATGGAAGGATTTATACTGCTTGCAGACAGCTGGTCATTTGCATTCTTTTAGCAGGTTGTTAAGGTCACCTGGAGGTTTATCTGTGTCATCTTGGAACTTGCCTTCTTGGAACTGTTGAAAGGATTGTGTTGTAGGTTGGAGATAGATGATGTCATATCCCCCCCCCCGTTGAGAGAGGGCTGTTCAGAGGGGGAGGGATACGACGTCATCTATCTCCAATCTACAACACACTCCTTTCAACAGTTCCAAAAACATTCCACACCCAATTTGCACCATTCAGGTGACCCTGATGACACAGATAAACCTCTAGGTGACTTTAACTACCTGCTAAAAGAATGCAAATGACCAGCTGTCTGCAAGCAGTATAAATCCTTCCATTCCCCACCATCCAGTCAGAGCTGAAGAAGCTTCTTGGATGAGAAACGAAACGTCTTCAAAGAAAAACAAGAATGTTCAGTTGCCTCTTGAAAAAAAGCACTTTTGGGACAACCATGACCTGGATGACTGAGAATCTCCATAGATGGAGTTGGGAGTTCACACAAGGCAGGAAAAACATGAGGTTCTCACCTAACAAAAAGAGTGTTTTGGGAAGCATGTTGGCAGTAGAGTAAATGGCCTCTGCAAAGCTTGGCACAGCTGCTTCCCAAGCCTTCCCCAGTTGTATTGTACAAAGATGAATCTTCGCTTTAATAGCAGCTCCAGTGGAAGTGTGTGTGTGCATGTTGTTGGAGGTAATTTGAAGAGTAACTGCACTGGGCATTCTGGAAGATGTGACTGCAGAAATGCAGGCAGCCTTGCTGATGCCAATACTTTTTGCAGAGCTCCCTTTCAAAGGCTTAGCAGAGTCCTGTTTAGTAACATATTTTCCTTGCAAGTTAGTTGAACAGTTATTGCTGATTAGAGATATTTTCATTTAGAAAATAACAGTCATAGTTCCTATTTGATGTTTTTTTCCTAGTATACATATCTACATTTTCATTTAAGGGTGAAATTTTTCATCTTAAGGGATGAACATTTTCATTGCATATCATATTGTTGTTATATTGTTGTTTTAATATTTGCTTTGGGGATGGGTTGTTAATGTACTATTAGCTGCCAGTATCCACCATGTAAACTGTCCAAATAAATACATAAACATTATGATGTTAATTCCACACAATTATTTGTTTCAGTTGGTCTTGGATTGGTTGCTGCCAGAGTCTCCGGCATCTTGATCTCTCTGGTTGTGAAAGAATAACAGATATGGCTGTAAGAAAAATTTCTAAAGCTCTAGGGATTTTGTCTTCCCACGAAGTACGATCTCAGAAAAGTTTTCAAAACGGGAGAGGAAAAACTCTGTGGAAAAACAAAGAGATTGCCTTGGAGTTCAGCAAAAAGGATTGTGGCCTGCACTATATAACAAATGAAAATGTGATTAAGGAAGAAGGAAACGAAAGCCATTGGAATGTACCGGTCAGATCAAAGGGTTTCAGCTCTGCTTATATCTGGATGATAGATGCCAAAGATCTGGCCGATATTGAAGATGCTGCAGAGTGGAAGCACAGAAATTTGGAAGGAGATTGTGTGATAGAACCAGCCTCGCCTTTCCCTTGCTCTGCATCCTGCTGCAATAAAGACATTTTTGGATTAAGGACTAGTTTCTGTTGGCAGGAGCAGCAGCCTTGTGCTTCTGCGGCCCTGACTTATTGTGGCCACTCCTTTTGTTGTGCCGGGTCAGCATTACAAACTTTCCAGGCACTCCCGCCATCCCCTGGGTTACTTAACCACGCACCAAGGACTAATAGGCAGATAGAGGGGAAAGACTTGGCACACCTCAGGAGTGCAAAATCGGACCAAAAGACAGCCCGAGTTCTTCAGTTCCTCAGTTTATCAGGATGTTACCAGATAACAGATATTGGTCTCAGGTAAGTAATCTGTTGCAAGAGATCACTGTAGCTGTTTTGAAAAACAGCACAAATGCATGTCACTAGTCCTTTCTTTGGTATTTCTATTTCTCACACAACTGAGTTGAAAAATAGCAATGAAGCAATAAATAGCAGTGATGTTTTTTTCCCCATTGAGAGAATCCAGAATAGGGTTAGACAAGGAGACCCAAACGCATTGGTAGCCACACATTGCAATGAACAAGGACATGCATTAAATTTTGCAGCTACTGTGATTGTTGGCCAAGCAGGAACAAAACTAGCCAGAGAAATGATTGAAGCCTGGGAAATGGGCCCTTTGTCAGTCAATAGGAGTGCCGATTTACTACCACTCTATCAGGTACTTAGGAGCTGAGGACATGGTGTCACAAGGAAACAATTAAGAACTTTAATAGCCAGCCATCAACACCCTAATTAATAACTAGAACAACAACTCCTCTGGAAAAAGTGCAGAGAAGAGCAACCAGGATGATTAGGGGACTGGAGACTAAAACATATGAAGAATGGTTACAGGAACTCGGCATGGCTAGCCTAGTGAAGAGAAGGACCAGGGGAGACATGAGTTCCAATATTTGAGGGGCTGCCACAGAGAGGAAGGGATCAAGCTATTTTCCAAGGCCCCTGAAGGCCAGACAAGGAATAATGGATGGAAACTTTCCAAGGAGAGATTCAACCTAGAAATTAGAAATTTTCTGACAGTGAGAACAATCAACCAGTGGAACAGCTTGCCTTTGGAAGTTGGGGAGCTTCATCACTGAAGGCTTTCAAGAAGAGATTGGACTGCCATTGTTGGAAATGGTGTAGGGTCTCCTACTTGGGCGGGGGGTTGCATTAGATGACCTACAAGGTCCCTTCCAACTCTGTTAATCTAATCTAATCTTGCTTCCATCTTGAAGGCCAAGAACTCATAGCCCAGGATCATTTGAGCCGAAGCCAGGAGCCATGGGAACTTCTAGATCAGAGGTGTCAAACTCGGGCGGGAAGTTTCATGTGCTGACCATGCCCACCCCCAGTTTAGTGAAGGGGGAAAATGTTGCAATACATCACGTGACGACAATGTGACACTGCGAGTTTGACACCCGTTCTAGGTGTGGCAGAGAAGATGAACAGCGCTGGCAGTGAGCTCAGCTTTCCATTGAACTAGGCATTGCAGCAACTTCTGCAACCTCTGTTTGGCTAGATTAGGCAATGGACATAACACTTAGAATAACTCTTCTGATATCCTGAGCAAACCCACTGGGTAGTTCTGACAGATTCATCATGGAATCCAGAAAAGTGAACCTACAACAAAAGCATATGAGTCCCCATAATTAGAATGGTAGTAGGAAGACTAAGGAACACCAGATATGGCAATATGGTGGAGGAAAAATTGCTGAGCTCTGATTCAGCAGGGAGACATAAAGTAGTCTAGAAATAGCATCTCAGGATTATGAGGATGATGAGTTCAAGAGGAAGATAAGATTTTAGATGATGTTTTTGCACGGTCCACAACTAATATCAAAGACTTTTTAATGCTGACTTACTTTGGTGATACCTAAATCAGCAAAGATGATCCTAGATCACTACATTCTGCCAACATTATTCTTCAAGTTTCAAAATAGATATTAGAAAGGCTTTTCTAGACCTCATAGAGATAATCAAGACACAGTGGGTAGGACCAGCACAACTAAAGATACCCTCCACATTGGTGTGGAGGTGTATCTCTGCATATTATGGGGTGCCTGCTTTTTGCCTAGCAGCAATTAGCAACAGTCCTAATATATAAATGCTCACAGATTGACTGAAATGTACCGTGTTTCCCCGAAACTAAGACATGTACCGATAATAAGCCCAATTGGGCTTTCGAGTGCACGCGCTATAATAAGCTCCCCCCGAAAATAAGTCCCCCCAAATACTTATACGCATGCGCAGCTTGCATATAAGGGGGGGAGCGAACGGTGGGGGGGAACATGCCCCACGTGCACCTCCCATCCACCTGGAACGGCCTTGCGGAGGCTGCTCCTGCAAACTGTAGCTTGTGCGCCCCTTCTCTTAGTGGTGGCCACAAAATGCAGCCGCAAACAAACTTTTGCCAGCCCTAGCTGAGGGCTGGGAGGGGTACTGATGCCGGAGCTCCGAGCAGTGGCCAGTGCGAGCTGTTTGTGCAGCCATGAAGCGGGATCGGCATGGCCGGTTCTTGCCCGCAGCATTGCCAGCGAGTATCAGGCCAGAGCCACTGCCGCCCAAGATCAGCAGGCCAGATTCGGTGAGCCAGATGCACCGCTGCCACTCGGGAGAAGAGAGAGAGAAGGCACTGCGAGAGAGCCCATTTCTGACATTCTTTTCCTCCTGGGTGGCAGCGGCATGTTCAGCTCCCCGAATCAGGCTTGCTGATCTTGGCCTGCGAGGGGGAGTGGCAGGTGGGGAGAGGTGGGGAGGCAGAAAAGCGAGAATTCTGCCGCTTGTCCAAACCCCAGATCTCCTGTTTTCTCCCCCCACTCCCACCCCCGGAAAGGGGAGCAGGAGAAGAAGCGCTGACTTGGATTGCAAGAGCCATGGACTGGCTTGATTGCCTTTCTCTTGAAGAACCTGCAGGGCAAACAAGAGATCTGGGGAAGTAAATTAAAAGCTGCCACGATTGCTGGAGGCAGTGGCCTGAGCGGCACTGGCAAAGCAGTGGTCAGCGCTCTGGCATTAGTCCTCCTGCAGCTGGCTGATGTTTATGGGCCTCCTGTATCTGGAAAAATAATAATGACCCCTGATAATAAGGCCAAGGCCATATTTCAGGGATGAAAAGGAAATGAGCACATTGTAAGCCGCCCTGAGTCTTCGGAGAAGGGCGGCATATAAATCAAATAAAAAAAAAAAAAAAAAAAGACCCTGTCTTATTTTCAGGGAAACATGGTAGAACAAAGTACTGTAGAGACAATAGTACTAGGAATCAGGACTGCAGCTGACCCATCAATTATCGTTTAAGTTTTGGTGATATTGGCATATTAATTAAAAGTAGGGTATAATATTATAAAATAATATACTACTATGTTATATATCTAGGGGTGCGATGGCTCAGCGGTTAAAGATGCTGAGCTTGTAAACTGGAAAGCTGATAGCCCAGGTTCGAGACCCGAATGCCACGCGACGGGGTGAGCTCCCATTACTTGCCCCTGCTCTTGCCCACCTAGCATGCAAATGCGAGTAGATAAATAGTTACCACTTTGGTGGGAAGGCAACAGTGTTCCATGTGCCTCAGCGAATAGTCATGCTGGCCACATGACCACAGAAATGTCTTCAGACAATGCTTGGCTACCTCACCTAAAGAGATGAGCACCACCACCTAGAGTCAGACACAACTTGACAGGAGAAACCTTTACCTTTGTTATATATAACATAATACAATTATTATTGTTACTGTTCTATTCAAAAAAAGAGTTTTCCTTTGCACCTCATGTTGGCTCCTCTTCAGTGACTGATAACAATAGTTATATTTATTATAGAGTAACTTTCAGGTCACAGAAAAATGGAGGCAAAGATTTTAATTCTTACTTTGCTATTGTATTTGTTCTGTTTCTTTTGTGTTCTTGCTGAGGGCAGGATTTCTGTTGGCAGTTGTAAGCATCAGAAGGGAGAGGGGTTTCCTCATGGAAAAGGAAGACTCTTAATCCAATTAGAAGAGATGTGATTAACCCTTTGTTGTCAAGGTCAATTTTTGGGAGAGACGTTTTACAATTACTATTGTAATAAAGTTAAAAGATGGCAAGTTCTGCAAATCAGATGGAATACAGATGTTTCCAAAGCATCTTTTAAATTGTTTAGCCGATAATAATTAGAACAGTTTCTTTGAGGATTTGAAAGCCTCTATTAGCTATTGTACATAGATCTCAAATATTGGACTGTTCTTGGTAGATTTTGAGGCCAATCATGTATGCAGGTTAGAGTCTTTAAAATGGAATTACTGCTTAGAATTTTTGTTTTTACTCCCACCACCCTCACTCCAAAATCTGTTGCCACTTTCCACTGTTACCTCCTGCAGAACATTAACTTTAGGAGATGAATTGTGACCTCCCAGGAACTGTTGCTATTTATGGGTGCAATGGTTTGGCAGTACAATTGCATATTCCTCCCAGCATTCCTCAGTTGAATTTCTGACAGCCAGAGCATATGTGGAAAAACCGCTTTGGGTGGCCAACAGTTTGCAGTTTGGATGGATGGATAAGGAAAGTTCTTGACAGGGTTTTTACTGAGTTTTGTTTTCTACTCCTAGGATGTTGGCTCTTAGAGGTGGGCTACCTTATCTAGAACACCTCAATCTCTCTGGCTGTCTGACAGTAACCAGTGCAGGTCTGCAAGATTTGGTCTCAGTGTGCCCGTCTCTAAATCATGAACACTTTTACTACTGTGACAACATAAATGGTAATGTCTTTTGAATGAAATGTTTGTTCAGACTTCAAAATCTTTTTCTTTACATAGATGGAAGATCTCCAAATACCGTACAAACATTTGGTAAATTGGTTGTCTTGCCAAAGATAGATTTAAAATTTATTCTAAGTTTATGCTGTTTTCTTAAGGAATCATAGTTGTGAGGAGTATTAAAGAATTTAGTTTCAGTCAAATGGCTAATGATCTATTTATAAAAGAAAGGAATCTCTAGTTTTTATGTTTGCTATTCTTCTGGCATACATGTTTGTAAAAAGATTAGAAGTAACATATAATCTTGTTTTGAAGTTTTTATGACTTGAAGTCTCAATATTTTAATTTTGAGTGCTTTCAAAGATTAATTAATTTAGCACCAAGTATCTTACTAATAATATTCTAACTACCAGTTTTGTTTCCAGTGCAAAAGTACATTTAAAAATGGCATTCTTGATCAGAGCTGAAATCATCTTAAATCTGAATCAATATCTGAACTTACGGACCAAAAATCATGTTGGGAATGGTCTTGTCAGAAATGCTCCTGTATGATAGTTATGTTGGTATCTTTAGCAAGTTCCTGACTTACCACTTGTTATACTTCATGAAAATGAAATTCACGCATGAGAAATGTTGCCCTCCAAGAGTATTTCAGAATAGATTTGCAAAATGATATAATGCTTCTCAATGGTTGTAATTATATCTGCTTCAAAAATGACATCTCCTGCTGCTTTTATTTTCTCTTTCCATAGTGAGGAATTCATTTCATGAATGCAGCATTTCATTTTTACTTGAAGTATAGAAATTTGAATATACTGGGTGGGTCTACTGTTAACTGCTTACAGGAGGAAACTTGAAGACATGAGGACTTAAATGTTCTGAGTACTTAAATCAGGGTGGATAAAAATCAATGATTTTTTTTAAAAATAAAAAAAAATCAGATTTTTTTGATTTAAATCTGATTTTTTTTATTTAAATTGGATTTTTTTGATTTTTATCGAATTTATTTTAATAAAAAACTTTTGGGGTAAAAATCTATCGTAAGATAGTTTATTTAAGATACATAAATAATTTAGTTTATTCAGCATGAAATGGAGCTTAGTTATGTAGCATGAGGCTGCATATTCTGTAACACTGGGACTATCGGTGAGTCAACAATAGGTCAGAGTAGCAGAGATGACAGTTGCTCTTTAAAAATTATGATTTAAATCGAGTTGATTTAAATCAAGCCTTTTTACTAGTGATTTAAATCATGATTTAAACTCGATTTAAATCAAATCCACCCTGACTTAAATATCTGAGGACTTAAATGTTCTGTCCAACCAGAATTCCTAATACTAGTGAGGAATATCCAAGATCATACTGGAGTATATTTCTGCGGCTGCTGGCTTTCTGGTTGCAACTGACAAAGTAATGTTTGATTACATCCCTTTGGTTTTATAATAGGAAGAGGAAAAGGACCAGCTTCATTTTTTTCAATTGTTGTGAGGAAATTTCACCTCTTAGCCTTGCATTTTGAGATAAGCATTCTAAAAAACACTTCCCATGTAACATTTATGAAAGCTTCTCAGAGAGAAGGGAGTGAGAATCTAATCTTAAAAGTCTTAAAAGACTTGTACAAAAAGAAGTAATAAACCTTGAGAACTAGATGCTTGCAATGATTCAGTTGAAATTTAAGAAGAAAAACAAATCATAAGCTAGTTCTCCACTTGTCCTTTGTTGCAGGGTGGAAAGCCCTAAATCTGGGGTTTTTTTAAGTAATTAAAATTCCATAATGGTGATGTTAGGATTGGTTTATTACTTCAGTTTTTCTGATATTTGAAGGAATTTTAAATTTTATATGATGCTGTTTTTATCCTTATATCATAGCACAGCTACTCTTTAATGTTTGTATTGACAGCAGCTGACATTGAATGAATGTTAGTTAACGAACGATTCCACTGTATTATTCCAACTTTATATATTGGAGCTTGTGAACCCTTTTCCTCCTAGTCCACTTCCATCCCAGCTGTTGCTTTCTGCTAAGTTTGATTGAACTAGTTTGAGGGGGGAAGCAAACATTGAAAAAAGAATGAATTGACAATTACTAAATATGGATTTTCTTGCTAAAAAAGTCATATTTTAACCCAATTACAATATTTCACTGGTAATTCGATTGTATGGAAATTACTTTTCAGCATTCTACTATAGACAAAACATATATGGAAAATCAGTAGCAAAATTTAGGATTTTAAATCTTACTAAATTCTTCAATATGACGTACTAGCAGACTGATGATAGTTTCAGTAAGGAATCAGAAAGGGTACATTAAGATTGGAGCTTCATTGAGACACAGATGAAGTATCTATATATTGCTAGGGTTAACATGGTTGTTTGTTCTTCATTAAGAATTTTGACTGAAATTCAGTGGCACACCTGTGATTTTTATATGTCAGATAATACAGGCACTGGATTGCATGTTTTTTTAAAAAGAAAAAGTCCTAGCAAATGGAGGTAAGTAGCTTTTGATGTTGTTGATAGTGTGCAGTCCAGTTTTCTTAACAAAGTTTCGTTAGTAAACAATGGTTCACAATGTCCTTTAATTTTTGTGGAATAATATACTTAGATTGGATGAATCTGTGTATTCCATTATTGCCTGTAATCTTGAGATTCCCCATTCATCAATAGACCTCTTTCACTCCAGGTGATTTTGCTAGCCTAGCCTGTAAGCCTTAGTGAAAATCACAGAAACACATTTCTGTTTAGAACAGTTTCTGCTCAGACTGCACCCAGTCCCTTTTTCTTCCTTTCATATTTGTTCTATCTTTGCACAGGTCCTCACGCTGAAACTGCCAGCGGATGCCAGAACTTGCAGTGTGGTTTCCGAGCCTGCTGCCGCTCTGGTGAATGATCCAACTCCTTACCTTTTCTGTCTACTTCATTTAACAGGCTTCCTCTCATGCACTTTACAGTTTGCATCTTGTTCTTGACTGTTTTCTTTAGGAGTGTGATTTGTGGATTGTTTTTGCTCTGTAATTCAGAAACTTGTTAACTTGTGTAGGGTTTTATCATTTTTCACAGTGTTCCATACTGATTTGGAAAGTGAGAGGTTAAATTTTTTTGTGCTGTGAAATCATTAAATCATTTAGACATCTTCACCCTGATATTTGGCACTTAAATTTGGGGTTTTCCCCCTCTTTGTGCTAAGTCCATAAAAAAACTTATATATAAATCAGTGAATGTGAAACATATTTGGATAACATATATTGTTATATAGTTATTTTCCCCATAATCTTCTTATCCCAGAGTTGTTCTTCCTGAATTAAGAGAGATTTTTTTCTGTCTTTTAGTACTGATTTCACATTTTTGGCTTGAGGAACAGTAAATGAAACATTCCCATCAGCATCAGAGTTTGTTAGTCTAATAGAGCTACATTTACAGCAGGCCAGTGACTATTGTTGCCACATCTTGTGGGCTTCTCAAAGTATTTGCTTAACTGTAGATGCATAGCAATCATAATCCCCTACATCTTCTATGTAAATATACTAAAAATGTTGTATTTTGAAAGGGATTTTCCAAGAAGCAATTTCTCTGTGATAAGAGCAACTGTAATAAATAAACTGCAGCTTTAAGAAACTTTCTTGTATCCATTTGCATGCTGGAAAGATAAAAAAAGGTGGAAGATAATTTGTTAGATAATTTGCTACTAGTGCTGGGTGGCATGTGTTTACAACTAGACCTCACTGACTGCCTGGTGCAGCAAAGTGCTGAAAAAATAACTGCAACCATGGAATACATTTACCACCCTTGCAGTGTCCCACAGTCATGTGATTACCATTACAGTCATGCATTGTCTTGTGCCTGACCTCTCCTCCTGCAGAGTAGAGAGATGGAAGAGGAAGGGTAGGGAATAAGAGAGTAAAAGAATAAGCAGGCACGTAATAGGGAATATATCCAGATGTTTGTGGCTTCCAGCTCCAAGCACACTACACAAAGAACCAGCAGCACTGCATTCCTTTTGATGTATATTCTCCATTGTTGGTCTGCCTATTCTCTTGTAACTCCTTCCTTTGCAATAATCAATTGAATTAATTAAAAAACATTAATTCCATTCTTCCTAATTTTCTCAGAACGGGTGAGCATTTCAAAGGTTGGAGGAGTGGCAAAGCATAGTCACAATCTTGTGATTTTCCACTTAGTCAATGCTTCATTTAGCAACTAGGCTGCTGGTCCCTATTGTTGTCACTAAACGAGGACTACCAGTATTGAAAAATACAGTGCTTGGTTTCATGTCACATGCAGTCTGAGAGCTGTGACTTTCCTAAAAAAACAAACAAAAATAATTTGTCCAAATGGCCACCAACAGAAGGATAGAAGGATTTGAAAACTTTTCTGAAAGTACTTTTGTCATATTTCTGTGACACAATTGGAGGAAAATAAATGTACTGTATGTTAATGTTTATTTTGTAAATAAGTTACCTTGATTTATATGGTATTTTAAACAATCACTTACAGAAGCTTTAAGTTTAAAAACAACTCACAAGAAATATTTACATACTTTGCATTAACAAGTAAAAAGACTGCAGATAGCAATTCAAATACATTAGAGTCTTGCCATTCTATTACAAGCTGTTCCGTTTTCAGATTCATTCAATTCAGTGGTTGTCCTGGTAAGAGTCATCCACACAATTCCCCTCCACTAAATGTGAACGGGGACTTTTGGCACAGATGCCCAAAATTTGTCTTGTGTATTGAGAGTTTACTTGCCTACCTGTATGAGGACACAATGATATCTCTAAGAAACGATCAGGATTCATATCTAAGAATCAAGAAAGCCTGGCAGCAATAGTTGAGTTTTTTGCTGCCCTAGGATGGAAAATTTATACAACTATAAAACAATTTGCATCAGGAAAATTAAAGGATAAACATGGGTACAGCTATGCTGCCTTGAGCTGCTGGATTAAATGTGGATATGAATCAACTGCCTATTTCCCTTGATAAGTCTCCTCCCTGTCCATTTTGGAGAGTAATATCCAGGCTTCTGAGTTGCCATTTCGGCTATACTCTTACAGTCTTCATAGCAACTGAAAGGGGTCTTACCTAATTAACTCTGATTGGGGGTGGGATATTTTACACTTCAATAATACCAACTGAAAATAAAATGAAAAAAGTTTCCCTGCATCGAATATACCTCAGCAGCATTAAAACTGGACATGTTTTACCAATTCTCATTCCATCTGCAACTTAATAAAGCTTCTGGTCTCAAGAGGTTGTGATTGCTCCATCACTGCGGGTTTTGAAGAAGAGATTGAACGGAATTGTGTAGGGTCTCTTGCCTGACCAAAGGGTGGACTAGAAGACCTTCAACATTCCTTCCAACTTTATTATTCTGTAATAATCTGCTTCATGTTTATCAAACTAAACTATATTATTCAGAATTCTGTGCTGCTTTTTCTTCAGAAGCTCCAGGTGACCTCTATAGGCATCTTCATGTTATATCTACAACCACTATCCAATAAGGTGAGCTGGGCTGGGGGAGACCATTTTGCCCTTAGTCATGAAGTTTCCATGGCTGAGGTTGGGTCAAGAGCTACCTTTCCTTTTAACCACCACAGTCCCTGGGTGTTGAGTTTAATGATCTAAGGTTTGAAGGCAAAAGTACTGAAATCTTTTGAGATGAGTATGTTCCTACTGTGATGTGACAGGAAATACAGAAGGGTATGATTGACTAAACATATGCAGTACCAATGGCTTTCAACTCCTGGTTGCTCATTCTTGCCAGCCTCCTTGATAGTATTAGTAGACTTTGGCACCAAAACCCCTGGGACGCCACCACAAAGATGTTTCTGTACACAAACCTTAACTGTATTGTGGGCTCAGGCAGGAAATTCCTTGAACAGCAGCAACTATTGGAATCTATGGAAATGATGGAAGCCAATCTGTTTCTGTAGAGTCCTATCGATTACAAACTAATGAAGCCACATAAATCCACACAGAAAGAATGTGTTTGGGGTAAGCATGAACATACACAGCTAGTGCAAATTCTGTGTTTGGAATTTCAGTTTTATGAACTCCTGTACTATATGCAGCCTCAACAATAGATGCAACATCTGAAAATGGCAAGTGGATGGGAAATCCAGAGACCTGCAAGAAGGGAAAGAATGAGAAGGATTATCTAACGACACCACTTCTATCATACCTGCTTCTAACAGCATTGGGTGGTCCCTGCAAAAAGTAGATGTTCTTAATCATTATCTGAACAGAGATCCTTTTCTGCTGTTTACATTAGAAAAAAACAAAGTTACAAGTTGAACAACAAAAAAAAAGGCTTTGAATCAATTTTGCAGGCTTAGAAGTCAGGGAAAAAAATTGCACAACACAGCTTTGGAGTTACCCATATTTTTCAGAGTATAAGACGCGCCGGAGTATAAAACACACCTTAATTTTGGGGGAGGAAAACAAGAAAAAAAAAAGAATTCTGCCTCTGACTACCAGCATCAGGATCAGCAGTGTCCTCACTTCCATTTGGATTTTGATAACGAGTAGCACAGATCTTTTTATCAGTTTAAAACAAATCCTATCACGCTATTTAACTGGAGTGGGTGGGGTGGGGGATGATTTTCATGGGGGCAGAAGAAGGACTTGGTACCGAAGGCTCCACTCTCGAGGCGCCCCCGTCTTCCTACTTATAACTTTTTTATATATATAACTTTTTTATTTTTATTTCTCATAAACACATTTACATGTACAGTCATTTTCAACATTTTTCATTCATCTTTTCTTTTAACTTTCATTTTTCATTTTTACTTTTTCGGGACTGCTCTTTTATCCTTTACCTTTACTCCAACCTTTCTTCTCCTCCTCCCCTTCTCTTCCTTCCTCTCTCTTCTCCTACTTCCTTCGTTCTTTCTCTCCTTCTCTTTCCTACTTCCCCTTCTTTTCCCCCACTCCTCTCTTCTTTCCCCCTTCTAACCTTCTCCTCTACTCCTCTTTCCTCTCCCTTTTCTTCCTCTCCTTTTCCCTTCTTTCTCCTCTCCTCTCCTTTCTTCTCCCTTCCTCTCTACTCCTTCCCCTCTCTCCTGTTTTCCTTTTCAGTTCAATCTAAAGTGGTATTCGAGCAGCCCCAATTTTCTAATTATCTTTATTCTCATTTCAATTTTATTCAATTATTTTTATTTCATCATTTGCGTTCATTTTTATAATATATCACTTTTTTCCCTTTTAGCCCCCCCCTCCCCTTTCTCCTTTTACTTGACATCATTTGGGTATTTATTTTTCTACTTGTTTACTCCCATCTACTCTCTATCTATTTTGTTTCTATATTCTTATTCATATTTCTTTTCTAACCAATCACAAAATTTATCCCATGTCTTGAAATACATCGACTCCTCTTTTATCTTTTATTCTCAATGTTAATCTATTCATTTCTGCACATTCTAAAATTTTCTTTATAATTTCTCCTTCCAACGGGATTTTATCTGCTTTCCAGTTTTGTGCAAATACAATTCTAGCCGCTGTTATTATATGAATAATCAAATATGTATCTTCTTTACTATATTTCTCTGGTACAATTCCCAATAAGAATATCTCTGGTTTTAACTCTATGTTGCTGCAGCATTCCCTCTAACCATGTTTGTATTTTCACCCAATATTGTTTTGCTTCTTTACACAACCACCACATATGATAGTATGATCCCGGCAATTGGTGACATTTCCAACACTTAGCTGATTTATCTTTAAACATCTTAGCTAATCTTTCTGGTGGCATATGCCATCTATAAAACATCTTACACAAGTTTTCTTTATAGGCTGTTGCCATTGTTAATTTGTAGTTTCTTTCCCAAAGTTGTTGCCATTTCTACAATTCTATGGTATATCCAAAAAATTTTGCCCATGCTATCATTATTTCTTTTACTTCTTCATCTTCTAATCTAATACGCAGTAAATAATTATATAATTTCTTAATCATTTTCTCATCTGTTCCTGTCAATATTTCATCCAGTTCTGATTTCCCTAAGTTAAAGCCATATTTTCTATGATCGGCTTCATATCTTGATTGTATTTGCAGTCTTGTATATCAATCTATCTCGATCCCTTGTCTCTCTAGTTCTTATTTTTGTTTCAATTCTCCCCCATCTGTCAAAATGTCTTTATATCTAACAATATTCCCCATGTTCACAGTATTGGGTATGTCACCACTTCTATTGTAGAAAGCCACACTGGAATATTCAAATAATGTTTTTCTTTCACTCTCTCCCACACTGATAACAAACCATTTCTTACATAATGTCTTTGGAAATATCCATGTATCCTTTGTTTCCCGTACCATAAAAAGTCATGCCAACCCAGTTGTAAATCCTCCAATGTCAATAGTCTTGTATTCCTTAATAAAATCCATTCTTTAATCCAAGTTAACGCTGCTGCTTGATAATACAATTCCCAATTCGGAAGGCCAAACCCACCTCTAATTCTTGCATTTTGTAGCATTTTTTGTTGATCCTTGCTCTTTTTCCTTGCCACACATATTTCCACATTATTTTCTTCAACTCTTCAAAATATTTTTTCTCCAGTTTTATTGGTATAGTTTGAAATAAAAATAATATTTTTGATAATACATTCATTTTTATTAATGCTATTCTTCCCATTAGTGATAATTGCAAGTTTCTCCATTTCTCCAGGTCTATTTCAATTTGTTTTTTCAGTTTATGATAATTGTCTTCCTTAAGCGTTGCACATCTTGATGTCAGATATTTCACTTTCTTCACAATTTCAATGCCCAGTTTCTCCATCATCTCCTTTTGCTTTTCTCTCATATTTTTAACTAATATTTTTGTCTTATCTTTATTAATTTTCAGACCTGCTACTTTCCCATATTCTTCTATTTGTTCTAATAGTTTTGGTACTGTCTCTATTGGGTCTTCCATGATAAACACCAAATCATCCACAAATGCTTGTAGTTTATATTCTTCTTTTTTAATTCTCATTCCTTGTATTTCATTTTCCTGCCTCACTTTTCTATTTAAAATATTTAATGTCAATATAAATAATAATGGAGATAAAGGACATCCTTGTCTTGTTCTTTTTCTAATATCTAATTTCTCTGTCATTTCACCATTTACCATCACCTTTGCCACTTGGTCTCTATATATAGTTTGGATCATATTTATAAATCTGTCTCCAAAATCCATCATTTTCAACTGTTTTATCATAAATTGCCAATTCACGTTGTCAAACGCCTTTTGTGCATCTAAAAATAACAACACTATTTGTTTCTCTGAGTGTAACTCATAATATTCTAATGGGTTAAATATAGTTTGCATATTATCTCTAATTTGTCTTTTTGGTAAGAAGCCATTTTGGTCCAAATGTATAAACTCGTTTAATATTTTTTTTTAATCTTTCAGCTATGATTGATGCAAAAATCTTATAATCCGCATTTAATAAGAAAAAAAGAATTCTGCCTCTGCCTACCAGCATCAGTATCAGTGGCATCCTCACTTCCATTTGGATTTTGATAATGAGTATCACAGATCTTTTTATTAGTTTAAAACAAATCCTATCACTCTATTTAACTGGAGTGGGTAGGGTATGATTTTCATGGGGCCAGAAGAGGGACTTGGTACCGAAGGCTCCACTGTCGAGGCTCCCCCATCTTCCTACCTATAGCTGTAGGCGTTGAAAGCCTGGCTTTCTTGCAGCAAGGCCCCATAGAGACTCAGCACTTCAGTCCTCCTGGATGCTGCCATCTCATAAACACGGTGCCGGGCTTCTCAGCAAGCCCCCTGCGCCTTTACTGCCTTGGTCAGAGCCTGATTCTGGAAGCGGCCCGGGAAAGCGCGAAAGTTGGGATTTGGTTGGCGAAGCAGGCGCTGCACAGGGGGCATAAGACAAGGTGCTACCACCCAAAAACACCGTTGCCATGATCTCTGCTGCCTGGAGATCTCCGCTGCCTTCCCAATTCCAAAAATGGGGTGTGCAGAGGCAAAGAAAGAACATCATGTTTTCAGGCAGTTCCAGGCAGCAGAGATCGCTGCAACAGTTTTCGGGTGGCAGCACCATGCCTTGCACCTCCTAGGTACCGCCCAGCAAGCCACCAGTTCCTTGAAGATGTAAGCCCACTCAGCACACCCGAAGCCTGCAGGTGGTCTGCACAGACAACCCTCACAGCAGCCATGGGGGCAGAAATCTCGGGAGGTTAAGAAGAAGTCTATTGCTGTAGGGAGTGGAGATCTCCAGTCCTCGCACAAGTTGTGAAGGCAGCCATCAGAACTGCTGGAGCTGCTTCCAGGCAGACCCTGGGAGACCTCACATCTCTCGGTGGCTAAAGGGGAAGAAGAAAATTCTGAGCACATTGAGAACACACACACTCCTGTTGCTGGAAGAAGGGGAGAAGGGCTGCTTCTCCTGCAGTCCCCCACCCTGTCCTTGCGCCTACACTCCTCCCTCCTCAGCTACCTTCTCTTCCCAAATGGTCTTCGTGCCCAGAGGGGCTCCATCCGCAGTCGAGGTTGGTTTCCCCCCTTTGCTCTCTTGCACTGAGCAGCTGGGGGGCAGCATGAAGGAGAAATGTTCCCCACAGCCGCTTGGTTGTTTGACCATCCGAAATGGATCAGCGCTGCCTCCACAGTTGCCAGCTGCTGCTTTCTCCCAGGATCATTTATCAACAAGTCAGAAAAACAGGACTTCCGGTTTGGTTCCCGTCGTCACCAGACGGTCTTTTTTTTGACCGCCAGCCCCTTCGCCTGTTAAGAGCCGCTTCGATAATTGAGAAGCGGCTTGGAAAACTCCGAATTCCAGAGGAATGGTGAGGAGAGCCGGCAAGTCTAGGTAGAGCCCCTGCGAAGCCCCCAGACTGTCTTTTTTTGCTTCTGGGGAGCAAAAAGCCTTTGCTTCAGGCGAGGCTCCCTATCCAGCTCACTGAGGCTCCGGTCCTCGGGGACAACTCTACATTTCGTAGAGCCAGACAGTGTGACCAACCTCACCAGCGAAAACAAAGAGAATTTCTAAACAAACAGGGTGAAATCCGGACTTGAACTTCAAAACAGCAAGTATCTGTGTTAGCCCTGTGATTAAACTTTAAAGTGAAAGATTGAAAGTTTTTCTGAAAATGGCGCCCGGCTTCAGCGCTAGGAAAAGCTGAAAGCGAAAGTGGATTTGCATAATTGTTTCAATACGCTACAAAGTAACACTGTCTGCTATAAGCGAAGAGAAAGGAAAACTTTTTTTAAAGTGATCCTGATCTTGATCTAATTTCACCTTTAATTTGACTAAACCTGGGGAATTTTTTTAGAGGATTTTGTGGAGGAGGAAAGGGAGAAAAGACTTCCTTTTTTGGAAAAGTTAGATCATGTGGCAGAATGGCTTTAAAACAGACCAAGCCAGATGTGAAAGCAGCAGGGGGGGGATCCCCCACGCACAAGTCACAACAACAGCCTCCTAGCCAGACACAGAGCCAGAAAAAGGAGACTGATCTTGAAAACTTAAAGGAATTTATTATTCAGGCTTTGATGAGGCAAGAGGAAAATATGGATGAGAAGTTTAAAAAATCTCAACAGGAAATTAAGCAGGAGATCAAAGAAATTAAAGAGGTGGTTCAAGAAAAGTATGACAAGGTGACCAAAAAGTTAATGACAGTTGTGACTGGCCTGTCAGATGCAGTTGTGCAGACTGATAAAAAAGTGGAGGAACTTAGATCAGAAGTAGATGTTAAAATGAAGGAGGCTGACCATAAAATTTTTAATGTTGACAATAAAGTGCAAAGGATTGAAAATGAGGTGACAATGATGCAATTCAGATCTATGGAATTTGCTGTAAGACAGAGGTATAAAAGAGAATAACAGAGAAGATTTGAGAAGGATTTGTGCTGATGCTTTAGCCGTGATGTTAAAGATTAGTCCTGAAGAAATTTTTTGTAAGATGGATAAAGTTTACAGAGTAAATTCTTGGGTGGCCAAACAAAGACAATTGCCTAGAGATGTGGTGATATATTTTACAGACAGAAGAATAAGAAATGATATTCTGCAAAGGTCCTTTGTCTCTACTGTACAAGTGGAAGGAAGGGAAATTGGAATTTATAAAGAGCTGCCGCCTAAGATGTTAAAAGACAGAAAGGATTTTGGATTTTTAGTGACTGAATTAAAGAAACAACAAATTCCATTTAGGTGGGATGCTCCAACTGGTATAATATTGAGGTTTCAAGGAGAAAGATATCGATTAAATACTGCTGAGAAAGCGGAAGAATTTTATTTCAAAGTTTTTAAAACAGGTTCAATATCCCCACGTACTTCTTCAGTGTTAGAGATAAAGGAGAGTGATAAGGACAAGCAATTTGAACAAGAGACTGAAGAGCAGCGTAAGCAGATGGAGTTGGAGGCAATGGAAATGCAGGGAGCTACAGGGGGATTTCTGGATGAGCCGCTGTTAGATCTCCCTTTAGAAACTATAACTGGACCACCTAAAAATACAAGAGAAGTGGTTTTGGAGCTAGCTTTGATGTGTGAAGCTAAAGATCAGCGTATAACTCGAGCAGCTTACAAGCAAATTAAAGAAAAACAACAATAGTAAAGGTCTAAACCACAGCAAGACAAGAAGGGAGTTAAGGGCAATGCACAAGAACATGAAGCCATGGGAGGAGCTCCATTCCAATCTCCCATAATTAGAATAGATCTATAATCCCATTGCAATATTTTAGAGTACAATGTTTTATAAAAATTTTCTTGTTGTTGATTAGGAGCGTAAATTCCAATCACCAAAATTGGTCCATTTTCTGTGTAAAGTTCAATTGCTATAAACCTCCCACAGTCATCTGCTTCTATAGTTTTAGCTAACAATCTTTTATTTATATAAATCACTACACCATTCTTTTTCTCCGAATTCGAGGCTATAAATTGTGCTCCTAATCTGGAGTTTATCAGGTATTTTTGGTCTTGTGTTCTAATATGGGTTTCTTGTAAACAAATATCATTATTAAATTGTCTCAAATAATTGAATAGTTTCTTCCTTTTCTGTGGTGAATTTAGTCCATTCACATTCCAAGATAGAAACTTAATTGTCATCTGGAGCCTCTTGAAGCGATAAGAACATTTGCTGAAGGCTTTCTTCCAAGTTGGTAGTCTTTGGCTTAGCTCCTCCCAATATCTCAAGATATTCCAATAAATCTATAATTTGCCTAACATTATCCTTCATGTATCTGCCTTCTATAAATCCTGCTTGATCATGATGAATCACCTCTTAGATAACTGGCATTAATCTGTTGGCTAATACTTTTGCAAAAATTTTGTAATCAGTTGAGGAGATTACTGTCGCTATTAAACAATTGAAAACAGCTAAAGCACCAGGGACGGATGGATTAACTGCGGTGTATTATAAAACTTTACAAGCAGAAATGATTGAACATCTTAAAGATTTACTTTGTAGCATACAACAAGGGGGCAAAATACCCCCTTCATGGAAAGCAGCTTATATTTCATTGATACCGAAAGAGCAAGCAGGTCCCAAAAAACCTGAAAATTTTAGACCAATATCTCTTTTGAATACTGATTACAAAATTTTTGCAAAAGTATTAGCCAACAGATTAATGGCAGTTATCTAAGAGGTGATTCATCATGATCAAGCAGGATTTATAGAAGGCAGATACATGAAGGATAATGTTAGGCAAATTATAGATTTATTGGAATATCTTGAGAAGAATAAACAGATCTCTGCAGTGCTGGTGTTTTTGGATGCGGAGAAGGCCTTTGATAGAGTGGATTGGAACTTTCTATTAAAGACTTTAAGAAAAATGGACTTTGGGGATCAGTTTATACAGGCGGTTTCAGCAATTTATCAAGAACAAACGGCACAAATTATTATTAATGGAAGTTTGACTACAAATTTTAGTATTGAAAAAGGAACAAGACAAGGTTGTCCGCTATCCCCATTGTTGTTTATTTTAACATTAGAAGTCTTGTTGAATACAATATGGGACTCAAATTCTCTAAATGGTATAGTTATAAGCCAAGAAGATTATAGGACTAGGGCATTTGCAGATGATCTGGTTGTTACCCTAACACAGCCGATGGAATCAATAATCCAGATGAAAGACATTATAGAAGAATATGGTATGGTATCAGGATTTAGACTGAACCAGAAAAAAACTAAGATGATAGTTAAAAATATGACACAAGATCGAAAACAGGAACTTGAAAGTAAGGCAGGCTTTGAAATAGTATCAAAGGTTAAATATCTAGGAGTTCAAGTTGCAGATTCAAATATAAAATTGTTCCAAAATAATTATGAGGTGTTGTGGAGAGAGGTACAAAAGGATATGGAAACTTGGAAAAAACTGCAGCTGTCTTTACTTGGAAGAATAGCAGCAGTTAAGATGAACGTTCTACCTAGATTTCTTTTTTTGTTTCAAATGATTCCGGTGCTTAAAAGTGATAAACAACTGACAGAATGGCAAAGAGGAGTGAATAAGTTTGTCTGGAATGAGAAAAAGCCGAGAGTTAAACTGAAAATTATGCAAGATGTTCCAGAAAGGGGTGGCCTTAAACTTCCAAACCTACAATTCTATTATGAAGCAGCAGCTTTGACCCAAGCAAGTGATTGGTTTGGAAGGACAAAGACTGGAATATTGAATATAGAAAGTTATGACCTCAAATTTGGCTGGCATGCATACTTATTTTATGAAAACAAAGTGGATAAAGTATTTAATAGCCACATACTTAGGAATTCTTTGATGAGAGTATGGAAGAAGCACCGATTCAAATGGGATTACAAAATACCGTTATGGCTGGATCTTGGTCATATCATGTGGAATATAAATATATCGGGGGGGTTTTATACAAAGAAGTTCTTTTTATGGATGGGGGCAGATGGCAACTAAAGACATTAAATACACTGTTGGAAGAAGGGATTAATTTAACTTGGTTACAGTATAATCAACTTCAATTGAGATGGAAAGAAGATCAAAAAACTGGTATAATGATGCACGAAGAAGAATTGGTTAGACATATAAAAGAGAAAGGCCCAATGCATATTAAGAGGGTTTATAATGTTTTGTTAGAAAGAGATTCGGAAAATGAATTGGTTAAAGATTGCATGATAAAGTGGGCGCAAAATTTTGCAGAACCAGTTATGTTGGAAACATGGGAAAAAATATGGGTCCAGAATGTTAAATTTACACAGTCGCAGAATTTGAGGGAAAATTTTTATAAAATGTTTTATAGGTGGCATTTAGATCCTAAGAAACTGTCGTGCATCTATCCTAATGTTCAACCAAAATGTTGGAGATGTGATTGTTTAGATGCTACATATTATCATATATGGTGGACTTGCAAAAAAGTGAAGGCTTTTTGGATAAAAATTTGGTGGGTTATGCAAAATGTTCTGAAGAAAAAACTCCAATTCTCTCCACAATTGTTTTTATTGGGTATAGTTAAGGGTTTTACATTGGGTGAAACAAAGCTGATATTGTACATGGTGACAGCAGCTAGATTATTGATAGGTCAATATTGGAAAAATGATGCTACGCCCACTGTTGAAGAATGGACTTTGAAGATGGCCAGCTTTGCAGAGATGGCGAAGATTTCAGCATATCTAAAAGATCGGACTCAAGAGACTTATGTATGGGAGTGGAAGAAGTGGATAGATTATGTACAGAATAAATATCAAACTAGGAAATATCAGATAGCTTTTAGCTGAATGTACTATATAGGGATAGAATAATTGAATGTTATTTACGAAGAAATGAATAGCACACAGGGGGTGGAATAGTTAGGGGTTATAGTATTATAAAATGTGATTTTGATTTGGATTTCATCTTGAGGAAGTCATGGGGGGAGGGGAGGGTTAGGGAGGGTTTGGGGGGGGGAAACCGGGGGGAAAATGTATTTGTAAAACTTTTTAAATAAATAAAAAAAAAAGTCAGAAAAACAGTGCAGTTCAGTTTAAGAGAGCGGGGGGTGGGGGAACAGACCAACTTCGACCTTTTTCCAGCAACAGGAGAGAGTGCTTTCTCAACGTGCCCAGAGTTTTCTTCTTCCCCTTTAGCCACCAAGGAGGAGGGCGCATGACTTGCAAATTGCATTGGAGAATCGGGGAGGAAAACGCCAGAAAACACGATGCATGGAGGTGATGCTCTTGCAAAGCGGGCACTTCTGCATGGAGAGGCGTAAGGCAAGTTGCTCGTCGCCCGGCCTGCCCCTTCTCCAGACTACCTAGGCTGAGGGCAGTTGGCTTCTGCTCCTGGCCCAGGAGACAGATCTGGCCAGGAGGAAAGAGAAAATGAGACTGCGGAAAAGGAGGAGGAGAGTGCACAGCTTTGTGAATTGCTTCGGGGAATCAGGGAGGAAAAAGAGCATTGCCTCCATGCATCGCATTTTCCGGCGTTTTTCTCCCCAATTCCCCGACGCAATTCGCAAAGCCGTACACCTTCCTCCTCCTTTTCCTCATTTTTGGCAATGTGAGGATCTCCGCCACCTGAAACCACCGGAAAATGTGACGCGCAGAGGCTGACAACCTCCCAAGAGTGGGGGCCGGCGGGTGGGTGGGGCTACATTCAGACTATAAAACGCACCTAGATTTTCACTCTCTTTTTTGGGGTAAAAAGGTGTGTCTTATACTTTGAAAAATACCGTATTTTCAATCATTTACCAACTGTGCTTGTAGAACTAAAAAAAATGCTTTTCCATATGTCTTTGGGGCTCTCCCCACACCCCTCAGAGACTAATAATGTGGTGTGGTAAAGCATTTTTCTGTATGCTTTTTCACCAGTTTCTTCTACACTGAATTTGGTCAACTCAAAGTTCAGACTACCCCAGGAGCTGTTGATACAGTTCTACAAAGGAATTATTGAGTCTGTAATTTGTACCTCTATAACTGTCTGGTTTGGGACAACAACCAAACAGGACGGTTACAGACTTCACCCGATAGTTAGGACTGCAGAAAAAACAATTGCAACCAATCTGTTTTCCATTGAGGACCTGTATACTGAATGGGTAAGAAAGAAGGCTGAGAAAATTATCTACAGACCTCTCACATCCTGGACATAAACTCTTTCAACTCCTCCCCTCAGGATGCCACTATAGGGCATTACATGCCAAATCAACTAGATCCAGAGATAGTTTTTTCCCTCATGCCATCACTCAGCTAAACACCTAATTTCCGCATTACTGTCTTATGTCTAAAGATATTTGCCCATGTAGTATGGCTATATTATTATTATTATTATCCTTTTCTACTACCTTCTCTTACAGGTATCATGTTTATATAATATTGCTCTGTTGTTTGTATGTACACTGAGAGCTTATGCACCAGAGACAAATTCCACATGTGTCCAATCACACTTGGCCAATAAAATATTCTGTCCTCTCCCCCTTCCTTTCTATTATTTCTATTTCTATTATTTCTATTTTTATATTTCCAGCAATTGAAGAGGGAGTGAAAATGTCAAGATAGTAGCCACAGCCATGCAAATGAAGCTCCATCTCTTTTCTATGTATTGTAACAGGATAAAAAGGATGTCTTCAATCAAATGATTGGGGATCAGTGTCAATTTTTTTACCCCTTTCTATGGATGCCCCTTCCAGCAATTCTAGTTTTAGTCAAATAAAGATCAACGTAAATCAATAAATCAGGATTCAGCAATAGTGTTTGCAATATCTCTTGTTTTGCATTTGCAGATGCCACTATGAAAATACAGTTTAAAAAAAAATAATACAGAATTGTGTCAGGTATAATTTATGATTTAAATTCTACTTCCCTCCTCTCTGCCACATTTCCTTTTTAATCCTTTAAAAGAATTGCCATTCTCCACCAGGAAGGAAACAGCAGTCAGGAATGGGTAACTCCGTCTGTTAGCTGATGGACTGAGTCTGCAAAATTGTTAAGCCATGCCTCTTCCTGTTGCTTGCCAGCTTTTTAGACTCAGTCAAACAGGACTAGGCTTTTCTACTAGCCTTGTATTTTTCTGATTCGTTATTTGGATTCCAGCATGAAGGGCAACTCAGCCCGAGCTCGCTGAAGGCCGCTGGGGCAGCAGGTCTGGCAGCGATCAATCTAACCTCTGGGTGGCGCTCACGGGTCTTTAATTACACCCAAAACGCCGATCAGCAAGGGGACTCGAGGCTTCGGTCCCGTTTGAAGGCAGGCAGTGACGACGAGCCTGGCCCCATAATGCTAGCCTACAGAATACGCAGGATCAGCACCACAGGAAGCCGCTAGAGGCAGCGCCCACGAGCCTGGCTCCATAGCGCTGACCTCTCAGTGACTACAAGCGGCAAAGAAGCTTCAGAGGAGCCACTTTGGGCGGCTTGCAGGACCATTTTGAGCCTCGTGTAGCCGTGGTGGCCATTTTGGAGGCAGCTTGGAGGTGCAGCGGCCATTTTGAGAGCCACATGGAGGCTCGGAGGTCATTATCGGATCCGCAGCTGGCTCTTTGGGAGTAAAGTATCACCTGCTGCTCTATCAGACTAGGTAAGGCCGACCCTTGCAGAGGTCGCGGGCATCAATTCTTTACCTGATGGGGTGGGGGGCGTTCACGTGCTTGCACAGCGATGCTGGGCCCCTAGATCAACCATCCTGTGCTGTTTGCCTGTGGGGGAGGCACTTGGGGGTTGTTTACCCTGCCGTGTTCCCACCTTTATTGGCTGGCATTTATTTCCACTGGGAGTCCATGGGATTAATGCTCCCTGGTACTCAGGGAGCATTAATCTTGGTAGGTTTTTTGCTACCCTTTTTTCTCATTGAGCCTATATATATTTTATTACAGAGTTCCACGATGGCCAGCTTTAGGGTCTTCCCGATCCAGATCAGGCTCAGCAATTAATGGCCATGACAGTGACCCCAGGGAAGGGCCTTCTGGTACTGTTTCCCCTGAGTGGGGTAGGGTTCGCTCCAGTACAAGACAGCAATATTTTAAATATTCTCAAGCTTCCTCAAGTGGGACTAAAGAAAAGCACACGGCCATTACTGTGCCCACGCACAAAGTGCAAAAGGAGACTGGCAGGAAGAGGAAGAATCCCCAGAGCAAGGAAGTCCCTAGGCCCCAGATTTCGCCTGAGAAGCTTCTGAACATATCTACTATTCAGGAGGAGGTTCCATCAGTTGCTTGGTCTCCAGCTGAGGACACAGCACAGTGAATTGCTTTTTGGCCCAATGCCTGACTTGGAGCCATCTGTTACCACTGAGGAACATCAGATCCAGCACAGGGTTTCTTCTGCTGAGGTACCTTTTATGCCCACTTCTCCCTTCAGGCCTGCTCAGGCATCTGATCCTCACATTCCTGCCAATTTGTCTGATCTGATTTCTTCTGCCATCAGTCAGGGCATTGAAACAGGTATACAACGGCTTTCAGCTACTATGGTTTCCAATTTCTCCAGGACTCAAACTATCCACCATAGCCATCAGGACCTAGGAGTTTCTTGGTCCTTCCAAGAACTGGAAGGCTATGCAGCTTCTTCCAGCCAGGCCTCACTCTCAGGGGAAGAGATGCAGCGTGATAGCATGCTTTCAGAGGATGAAGGTCTTATGCCTGACCAGCCAGCCTTCGTTGGCCTTTTCTGGCTTCACCTTTTCCGGTCTTTGCTTTACAAGGCCAAGGTGACAACCCGACAGGGCACAATGCAGTCAAATCCTGGTACTGTTTTGGATCTCGCTGATCCGGCGGAACCCTTGTTTGTAGAACCCACAGTTGAGTCTGAAGAGGTTCCAGCTTCCAGACTTTTTCTGGATTTGGTGCATCGTCAGTGGGTCTCTCCCGGATCAGGTCCTCTTCTCAGCAGTTTAGACAGAAGTTTGTACAACATTGGTTCAGATATGACTATCCGAATGGATGGGGAGAAACAGGCTCCGACTCAACCCCGACTCAACCCCTCCAAGACCGAGTGGCTGTGGCTTCCAGCGTCCCGATATAGCCAGCTGATGCCATCGCTGGCTATTGGGGGCGAATCACTCGCCCCCATGGAGAGGGCTCGTAACTTGGGCGTCCTCCTGGACACACGGCTGTCTTTAGAAGATCATTTGACGGCCGTGGCCAGGGGGGCTTTTTATCAGGTTCGCCTGATACGCCAGTTACGTCCCTTTCTAGATCGGGACTCTCTACGCACAGTCACTCAGGCACTAGTCACTTCCCGCCTGGACTACTGCAACGCTCTCTACATGGGGCTCCCCCTGGGGTGCACCCGGAGGCTCCAGCTGGTCCAGAATGCGGCCGCGCGGGGGATTATGGGGGCGACGAGGCGCTCCCATGTGACACCTCTCCTGCGCGAGCTGCACTGGCTTCCGGTGGACTTCCGGGTGCGCTTCAAGGTGTTGGTGACCACCTTTAAAGCGCTCCATGGCTTAGGGCCGGGGTACTTACGAGACCGCCTTCTGCCACCAATAGCCTCCCACCGGCCAGTACGCTCGCACAGAGTGGGCCTCCTCAGGGTGCCATCCGCCAGACAATGTCGGCTGGTGACCCACAGGGGGAGAGCCTTCTCTGTGACGGCGCCCACCCTCTGGAACAACCTTCCCCCAGAGTTACGTACAATAACAGACCTCCGGATTTTTCGTCGGGCCCTGAAAACCTATTTATTTCAACTAGCTGGGCTGGCTTGAGTTAAATTTTAAATTGATTTTAAATTGGGTTGTTTTAATTTACGGCCAAATATTTAATTATTTTAATACTGTTTTTAAATTTTGTATGCTCTGTTTTTACCTTGGCTGTGCACCACCCTGAGTCCTATTTGGAGAAGGGCGGTATAGAAATTTAATTAATAAATAATAAATAAATAAATGACTAAATTTTTACAGGTTCCAGTAGTTGACCCTCCCGTGATAGCACTGTCGTCACAGGCCTCATTACCAGGTCCTCCAGAGGAACACCTGCATCCGAAGGATAAGAGATCCGAACAAGCTCTGGTCAAGAGTCATCAGGCTTTGGCATGGTCAGCTAAGGCGACTTCTGCATTCTTTTTCAATACGGCTTCATTGCTCTGGTTATGTCAATTGCAGGGCCATCTGCCAGTCACTGATACCCGCTCACACCAAGATATCAACAAGATCATGGCGGTAGTGGAATTTTCTGCTGATGTGACACTAACTGCATCTCACTTCTCAGCCAAAGCCATTGGCTCTGCTATTATGGCTCATTGCCTCCTGTGGCTTCGCCAGTGGCAGGCCAATGCTAGGACCAAGTGGTGTTTGGCTTCTTCCCCGTATAAAGAGGATAAATTATTTGGAGACGCTCTTGACCCCATTCTTGTGGAGTCTCAAGACAAACACAAGATTATGCCTAATTTGACCAGATGGGTGGAGGCCTACCCAGGGCCTTATTTTTGTCCTTTTTCCTTTTGAGGAGTGGAAAGTGGTCTTGGGGGACAACGTTTGCAGAGACCCTTTTCTGTCAGATAGGGCCACAGTCAGGACAGACAGAGCAGGCAGGGGCAGCGTTATCCTCCCTTTTGGGGTGGGAGGAGTCACTCCTATCGACGACAAATGACTGCTCATCCGATCCTCCCATAGGGGTCTGGCTGGCTCTCTTTGCCAACCAGTGGGAAGATTTCACATCGGACTCTTGGGTCAGGGAGACGGTAAGGTCGGGCCTCTCCCTGGAGTTCCTCACCAGCCCCCCAAGGATTTTTGTCTGCTGTCCCGTGTCTCACAATCGGGCCATGTTGTGGTCTGCCAGCAGCCTGCAGAGCTGGCAACGGAGTTGGACAGTGATGAGGCTGAGGAAGAATATGGGCCAGTCCTGGAGGCTGGAGAAGGCCCGGATGAGAGCTCTGCATCGGAGGCAGAAATGGGGCCAGGGCCATCGGGGAGTGATGCGCGGACTTCGGAGCCTCCAGAGGCTGACAGTAGAGAGGCAGAGGAACAGGCTCCTCCTGTTCCTAGTGCACGTATGAGAAGAGCTGCCAGAAGGCAGGAGCAGCTAAAGCAGAGAGGATGACTCGGGAGTAGGGCCAAGAGATAATTGGCCCCTCCCATAAAGTTTAAAAGACCAGCAATGGCTCTTGGCCTCTTTGCCGGAAAACAACCATTTAGATTTGCTTCGTGTTTGGATGTATTTCTTTCTTGTCAGCGTCTTCTTTTCCTGAACTGTTGCCAAGAAAAGCCTTTGGCAGTTTGCCTAATTATCCCAAGGTCAGAGATAAACGGAATGTATTTTGAGAACTGCTTTCATTTAATTTGGAATAAGCTGAGAATGAGTTAATTCTCAGCTGTTTTAATAAAATGTTTGTTTTTTGGAACTGTTTTGCATTTAACATTAACTACGTGGGCCTGGGTCACAACAGGCCAGAAGGCATCTTATGGAATCAGCCATCAAACACTTATTGGACATTCAGGCCTTTTAACCAGTTCTGGTGGTGGAACACGGTTAGGGATTTTATTCCTGGCTGTTCCTGGTGCAGAAGTCCTCGGAAGGCTGGAGGGCGATTCTCGATCTCAAGTCCTTGAACCAGTATGTTATTTACCGCAGGCTTACCTGCATGTCCCCATCCATCTAGGGTTCAGGAAATTCCTCCAGTTTCACTATGCGGGGAAACATTATCAGTACCAGGCGCTGCCCTTCGGCCTGTCCTCTGCTCCGAGGGTGTTTACCAAACTGATGACTGCCCTGGTAGGTCATCTCCAGACCTTCACGGTTCAGATACAGTTTTATCTGGACGACATCCTCAACTAGTCCAGTTCAGAATCCCAGGCCTGGCAGGACCTGAGGGTCACAATTCAGGTTCTTCATGACCACAGGTTTTCCGTCAACAGAGCCAAAAGCCATCTGATCCCAAAAACTTGCTTGCTCCACCTAGGGGCAATAATCAACATGGTGGCGTCAAGGCCAGTCTGAAGGAACTAGTAATCCACGTCTTGGAGGATTGTACATCATTCCTGTTTCTTCTCTCTCAACTGTTGGGAAAGATGGTCTCATGCTTCGGCATCATTCCTTGGGCCCATGTCCACAGCAGGGCTCTGCAGTGGTACCTACTTCCGTTCCAACGGTCCCACCACAGCACGTCTCTTACACGTATGGTGGTTCTGCCAGTGATGCTGGTGTCCCTCTCTTGGTGGAGGTCGGACGCCATTGTCCAAGGTTGCAGGTTCTGGGAGCCTCAATGCATCATCCTGACAAATGCCAGCCTCTTCGGATGGGGAGGCCACCTCAGCTCACACAATACTCAGGGTCAGTGGTCCCCGGAAGATCTGACACACAACATCAACTAGTTGGAGCTACAAGCTGTTCACCTGGCACTCCAGAGTTTCACAGATCTGGTGTCGGGGAAGGACATTTTAGTTCTGATGGACAACGTGGCTGCCAAGGCCCACATAAATTGCCAAGGGGGGACACGGTCCCTGTCTCTCATGCAAGTGGCCGAGCAGCTGATTCTCTGGGCAGAGTCTCATCTAGCTTCCATCTGGGTGGACCACATTTCAGGAGTGGCAAATATCCAGGCGGACTGCTCAGTTGGACAGCAATAGATCAGGCGGAGTGGCATTGGACCTGTCTCTCTTCCAGGAGCTGTCAGCACGTTTCGGCTGGTCAGTGGTTGATTTGTTCGCCACATTGGACAACCATCAAGTACCAAGGTTCTTCTCCCATTTTCCAAGCTAGGGGGCGGAAACTGTGGACACGCTGCAGAGTCCCTGGCCATCAGGACTCCTGTATGCCTTTCCTCCTCTTCCCTTGATCCCCAGGGTAATCTGGAAGATTCTGGAAGAGGAGGCGGAGGTTGTACTTCTGGCCCCTCATTGGCCCAGGAGGCCGTAGTTTGCAGATCTTGTGACTCTATCAGTGATCACCCCTGGCAGCTGCTGTGGGACAGGATCTCCCTCTCCCAGGGGGCATTGGTTCATCCAAACCCTCAGTGGCTCCAACTGACCGCTTGGCGCTTGAGCGGAGCCTCCTGAGGGCTGACAATTTTTCTCCCGGGGTCACTGCTACTATCCAAGCTTCCCACAGGGATTTCACCAAGCGAATTTATAATGCTACTTGGAGGGCCTTTTGTACTTGGTGCAAAAAAGGGGGTCTGGTTCCCACTGAAGTTTCTGTGACTCACATATTGGATTTTCTGCAGAAAGGTTTAGAGGCTGGTCTGGCTCCCAATACCCTTCGGAGAGAGGTGGCAGCTCTTTCTTCCATTCTGTCATGTGGAAACCGGGAATCGCTGTCCAAAAATCCAGTGGTTCGTCAGTTCCTCCAGGGGGTGATTAATCTCCGGCCTCTTGTGGTTCACTGGTTCCCTTCATGGGACTTGAACAAGGTCTTAACAGACCTCACCCGAGGTCCCTTTGAACCTCTTTGGGAAGTTAGATTTAAAAATGCTATATAAGGTAGCATTTTTGGTAGCCATCACTTCTGCTTGGCAAATATCTGAGCTGGTGGCTCTGTCCATTCGAGGAGACCTTTGTGTTTTCCACGCGGACAGGGTGGTTTTATGCCTGGACCCTACGTTTCTTCCCAAGATCAACACGTGGTTTCATAGGGCTCAAGAGTTAGTTCTGCCAAATTTTTGTCCTACTCCTTCACACCGTTTGGAGCGTATTTGGCGTACCTTAGATGTTCGGAGGGCTCTCCGCATCTATCCTAAACGGACTTCTCCTCTAAGGAAGACGGAGTCTCTTTTTGTCTCATTTCAACCGGCTTCTCTCGGTGGCAGAGTTTCATCCTCTACCTTGGGTAGATGGATTAGGGCGTGTATTTCTATAGCGTATGAGGCCCAGGCGCTCTCTGTTCCTCGACGCATCACAGCCCATTCTACCCAAAGTGCAGCTATTTCAGCAGCCTGGGCTATCCAGGCTTCACTGGAGGAGGTTTGCAGGGCAGCCACTTGGTCTTCCCCTTCTCCTTTTGTTCGTCATTACAAATTGGATGCTTTTGCCTTGGCTGAGGCGACATTTGGCAGACGGGTTCTATAGAGGGTTCTTTCAGATCAGGAACCACAGACCCGGACTTCTCCCTCCCAATAGGACATGTGGCTTTGGTATGTCCCATTCCTGACTGCTGTTTCCTTCCTGGTGGAGAATGGGCGTTGATTCTTACCTGATACGCCCTTTCTCACTCTAAAGGAAACAGCAGTCAGCCCCGCCCGTGTTCAGGTCATCTGGCCCTGGGGTTGGGGAGGGTAGGACTTTCTTCTTTTTTTCTTCACAGCTCAACAAGTCAGTCTGTGTCAACGCCTTCGTCAAAAAGCTGGCAAGCAACAGGAAGAGGCATGTAACAATTTTGCAGACTCAGTCCATCAGCTAACAGAGTTAACCCATTCCTGACTGCTGTTTCCTCTAGAGTGAGAAAGGGCGTATCAGGTAAGAACCAACGCCCATTCTCACTTTGTCATTTTGGGGGAAAAAATCTAAATTGTACACCCCATTTCTTATGCACGAGTAATAGTGCAAAGGAAGGTTGTAATCATGCCCAGGAATGTAGTGGGGTATTTTTCCCTTTATAAGCTCTAGCTAGGCAAGTCAATGAACTGATTTAGAACAGAATGTGCTAAATCAAAGCTGACTTGGCTCTTCCCTTTTATTAGTTAAAGGATTTAAAGAGAACCCTCCAAAGCAATACTTTCCTTCCAGTTGAAACTAAGATTAAAGTTAAACTGCTCCTAAGTCTAAGAAACCAAATCCTCTTAAATGGGAAATATCTTCCCATGGAGTGTGTGTGTGTGTGTTTCTGAATACCTCTAGGGCAGTATTTTTCAAACTTGGCAACTTCAAGATGTGTGGACTTCAATTTCCCAAAATACCCCAGCCAGCACACTTTGAAACCTGCACATCTTAAGGTTACTAAGTTTGAAAAACACTCCTCTATAGCCTCATTGTGGCTGCCGCATCACAGCTATCAAGTATCTAAAATGCTTTTCAGGAATAAAAATTCTTATCCATACCCTGTAATCTCCAAGTTGTTTTTGTAATTCTGCCTGATGATAGTCTTCTATCTCTTTGCCTTGATGTTTCTCCAACAGAGGCAAGAACTGCCGGAGGGCAGAGGTACAGTATCTGTTCCAACGTGTCAAGTGGTTTGGCCGCCATTCCATGATTTTTTCTTTTAGTATCTTCTCAAGCCTGTATATATAATTTTTTGGGGAAATGTTAAATCTGATTTGAAATTCTGAGAGTTTTCTGCAACTTTTTGATGCAGAATATCAAGAATGAGCTAGTAAGAATCATTTTCAATTGGAGTGGCATATTGCCTTGGTAAACCAAATAGCTAAATAAACTACATTAGAAATGTGATTTCTGGCTTCTCTATATAAAATATGTTTGATTTCTGAAAAGGTACTGGAAATGCTACAGTTTAGTTACTTACCATTTTTGAAATGTAATATAAACCTCACATTTTAATAATAATATTTGAAGTCAATTTTCATAATGGAAAAAAAAATGAGACAGCAATACCAGGATTTGTCACTTCAATTAGGGAACTAGGTGAGAACAGGATTCAATATTTGTCTTCTGAAGTCCTTTCCATCTTTTCATTTGTGTCAACATTATAAACCTATTCCTTAAATTTTGGGGAAAGATGAAGGTTACATGACACCAAATCTGTAGGGTACATATGATAAGACAATGAAATCCAACCACACAACTGTGTCTTAGGTAGTTTGCGATGTATGAAATATGTCATGTTGCAGCAAAATCTCCGTGTGTTTACAAACTCTGTTTAATTGTTTCAAAAGTAACGTGAAATATTGTTTTAAGTGTTGCAATGTAGTTATCAGACTTGCTCTGATTTAGACTTTTAGGAAAGAAAAACCCTCAACACCATTTGGTTGAAATGATAAGTTCTTTTACTAAAGTTAAGCAGTTGCAGTGAAAGTAAAGCTAGATCTGAGTATTCCTACACAAAGTTTACACTACTCCCTTTCCCTGGCTTGTCCTCCTTAACCAATTCACCAGTACCCAATAGTATTCCTTTTTGATGTTTTGGGAAATGCTTTGATGCTTGGCACCCCTCAATGTAGTTTCGCATTCTCTTCCCAGGCCATGTATCCTTGGTGGTTGGCTTATTCCGATTTGACACCTCTGGTTCTTGTCAGCTTGTCTCCCTCTCTCTTTTGTCTTCCCTTTCCCATGAGGTTTCTTTTGGGGGACTCCCATTGTTAGCTCCGATTTCCTTCTTTGCATTCCTGCCTACTGGCATGAGGAGAAACTTCCTAGCAGGACAATTAAGCAGTGGAACAGCTTGCTTTCAGACATTGTGGGTTGCTTCATCACTGGAGGTTTTTAAGGAGAGACTGGACAGTCATTTGTCTGAAATGGTATAGGATCTCCTGCTTGAACAGGGGGCTGGACTAGAAAACCTTCCTGCTCTATTCTAATTCTGAGGCTGAGTTTGGCCAGGTTTTTTTTTTCTTTAATTTATATGCTGCCCTTCTCTGGAGACTCAGGGCGGCTTACAATGCGTTAAGCAATAGCCTTCATACTTTTGTATGTTTATACAAAGTCAGCTTATTGCCCCACAATCTGGGTCCTCATTTCACCTACCTTTGAAAGGATGGAAGGCTGAGTCAACCTTGAGCCTGGTGAGATTTGAACTTGCAGTAATTGCAAGCAGCAGTTGTTAATCACAGTGCATTAGTCCACTGTACTACAGATTCAGTACAGAACAGTTTTCTTTTGTGCTCTCCCTCGGATGTTTTTCATGAATCTTTAATATCCTCCTCCTCCTCCAATTTACATAGAGGTTCCATTTCAGGAGCCATGCCGGTCCTAATACAAAGGATCTCTCCATGCATGGGGCACAATAAACCTTAGGGTTTCTTCATGGGGCCCCATCCTCATCTCTATCAGTTCAGTGACAAATGTCATGGGTGCCCCTCCTGCTACTGACCCATCCAACTGGCAGAAAGCTTTGGGTATTTTAAGTTCCTTAGCTGCAGACCCAGTTTCTTGACTAAGCCAGGGTTGAGCAGGCATCTGGTGCAGCCCAAATCTAGGAGGGCAAACAGGTTCTCCCTATGCTCTGAAGAAGGCACCATCAGTTCTATAAGGAGTATCACGGGTTGACTTACCAAGGGGTCATCATCTGTGTCGGTGTTACTCCCCACCGGGCTCCTGGTTGATGCTGTCAGAGTTCTCATAACTCAGGTGATGGAGTGCACTCAACAACCTCCACTCCTTCTAGGGCTGTCTCACAAATCCTCGAGGTTGCTTTTCCGGTTTTCTTTGTGGGTCCAGTAGTGGCCTTTTACATTGGGCGTGATGCTTGGCAATTGGCTGCTCTTTTCTGCATTTGAAGCATCCAGTGGAGTGGTGGTGTGGGCTTTGATACCGTCCTCCTGGTTTTGGGGGTTCTCTCTCTGCCAGGAGGGACCTCTAAGGTTGGGGCAATTGCAGGATCGGGCTAGCTTGATTTCAACTTCTTTGACTATGACATACCACCCATAGAGGGTGCGCAGGAAATGCAAGTATTATACACATCATTCAGCTTATTTTGGAAAGATTATCAGTGTATCTTGTGGCCAATCAGCTAATCTGCATGGCAAGCTGCAAAATGTTTGGTTGTAGGCAAAAATGGGTTGCTGACTTTGGTTTATCTTAATTCTTGACTTGGCCTTCCAATCAGTGAGGGGGTCTTTGAATTACTTCTGGAGGGCTGCCGTGAACCGACTGACATGCAACTCCAGGGCAACATCATTGTAGAGGGCAACCATCTACTCTATGGCATTCCCCTCCACTGCTAGGGTCACACTTGATACCTTGACCCCTTCGGTCAGTAGGTCACCCACAAACTCCTGCATGTAGGTTCACACTTGGGTTAAGAAGAACACCAAATGCTTTGGGTCTCCACTGAATCACATCCCCAAAGCCTGTGGTCTGCACTCTCTCCTCCTTGATGGAGTGGCCCAGGCCTGTGGCAGTGGCTGGCCCATCAAAGCTGGTGCCAGCTGCTGTGCTGGAACTGGATTTGGAGTAGGTACCATAGCAACCATAGCGATGGGTGTAGCTGCACCATTGTCTTCCTGTCCCTGCCCTGGTTCAACAGGTGGTGGTTGTCAGCGTCAGTTGTCAGAACCCTGACAGTGGTGCCAACTGAGCTAGAACTTCATGTGCTTGGAGGTTGTTGAAGGCACCCTTCAGGAATTCAATAGCCTGTTCAATGAGCATGCTGTCACGGTCTAGTTCACCTTGTGCCGCTTCGTCCTCATCTTCAGGGGTTCCCTCCAGCAACTTCCTCTGGTTCTCCAAGTGGAGGTCACTCTAGAGCAGGAGTGTCAAACTGCTGGCCCATAGGCCTGATGTGTCACACACAGGCCATGCCCACTCCAGCTCCGTGAAGGGAAAAATGTAGCGATACGTCACATGACAGCAATGTGACGCCACGAGTTTGAAATCCATGCTCTAGAGAGTCTCCTCCCAATCGCCCTTCTTACTGCCAGTAACCATTGGGATTTTGACTGGTCATTGCAGCCTTCTGCCTCCCCTAGCCACTTGGGGTGATCTCTGTTTAGGAGATCTCTTGAGTCTTCGGAGAAAGGCGGCATACAAGTTGAACAAATAAATAAATACAAATAAATAAATTTTGATGTGGTCTCCCCCCAAGCTTCCATCTCCTGTTCATTCTCTTGCACCGACATTCTGTTCATAGTCCCCATGGTAAAGGTATGTCTCCAGGTTGACCGTTATTGCAGATTTAGCATTATGTCAGACCTGCCCCAACTTAGACATTTAGGAAAGAAAAACCCTCAACTCCATTTGTTTGAAGTGATAGGTTCTTTTACTGAAGTTAAGCTGTTGCAGCAAAAGTAAAGCTAGTATTCCTGTGGAAAGGTTACACTTTTCCCCTTTCCCTGGCCCTCCTCCTTGATCAGTTCACCAGTGTCCAATAGTATTTCTTTTTGATGTTTTGGGAACCACTTTGATGCTTGGCACTTCTTGATGTAGTTTTGCATTCTGTTCCCAGGCCAAGAATCCATGGCAGCTGGCTTATTCTGGTTTGACACTTTATCTCCCCCCCTCCCATTTGTCTTCCCTTTCCCATGCCTAAGCATTACTTCCCTAAATTCCTTCCCTCCATTTTCTTGTGATTTATGGCAGGATGCCACCGAAGTGAAGAAGCTGAAGATGGCAGACCTGACAGTAGTACTCTGAGCTGACAGTGCTGCCAAGTTCAAGAAAATAATATCATCTGTTTCCTAAGGAATTATAGCTTTGAGTTTTTCTGCTGAAGCCTGGATGTTAAATTTTTCACCTCTCTTTGTGATGATATGGCATGGACCGGTACTACAATTTGAAGTGAGGTGAGCGGAGAGACAAAACGATCTGGCAGACAACAAGGAGGCAAGCTGGTGAGTGAGCGGGGCCAGCTGTGGAGCAGGGAGGAAAATCATCCATGGGGCAGATAGGCTAGCTGACTGATGGCAAAACAACGACCGGCAGAGAACAAAAAGGTGAGCCGGTGAGAGAGTAGAGCAGGGAGGAGGAGGAGGAGAGCCAGCTGTGGAGAGGAGAGGTGAGCTTAGTGTAGGTCATCCAGGCAGTCCTGTTTGCTGGGAGAAGCAGCATGCTGACGTGATGGACCAGCAAACAGGAGCCATGTGGCTGAGGAGCAAAGAGCAGCAGCAGCGCAAAAGAAAGGAGAGCCAGAAGAAAGGGCAGCACAGCGAACCAGATCCTGAGAGCAACGTAGAGAGCAACATGGAAAGCGATGGTAGAGCAACGGTGGAACCAGAGGCTGTTGGTGGTGGTGGAGCATTGCAGCACAGCGGACCAGTGAACGGTGACTGCAGATGGCAACAGAACAGCATGGCAGACCAACAGATGAGGGGTGGGGCAACCCCATGAACTGAGAAAAGCAAGGAGAGCTGAATACCTGGTAGTGGCAGGAGAAAAGCAAGTAGGAAGAGAGAATAAAAAGACAACACAGGACACACGGCAAAAAAAAATTAAAGGCGAGTAGACAAGAGCAAGTACGGAACATATAAAGGCAGAGAAGGAAGAAATAAATAAAGCCCACAAGAAGGCAGGGAGGGAAAGGATCATAAGAAGGCAGAGAGGAAAGGGATAATTATAGAACATTCCATTACAGGCTAAGAAGAAACCTTGCACCTAAGCCCACTCAACACTGAAAATTTAAAAATTTTATAATTTAAATGATCTGCTAAAACTTTAAAATTTTAAACTAGACAATTTTGAACTATAAAATTTTAAATCCTTAACTAGAAATTTTTTAAGTGCTAGAACTTTAAATTTTTAGCTATACTTTTCCCCCTAAATTTGAAATTTTAAATGATCTGCTACAATCTCAAAATTCTAAATTGGACATTTTTCCCTTTTAAAAATCTGTGGTAAACTCCGAACTGAGCAGTTCGGAGAACCAGTTGTTGGAAGAATCCCCCCCCCCCACTTTACAGGACTAATCCTGTAAGGAAGACAGGAAGGAAACATTCTGGTGTTGTTTCTAGCCTAATCCTTATCTTTATTGCCCTGCTTACAGAAACTGCCTTTCCAGTTAATCCTTATTACATTGTAACAGCTAAAGGTTTTTGGCAGTACGCCCAGACTTACTGTCGCTTGAGCTTCTCCAGAGGTTTTCTTTTTTTTTCTTTGCTGATATTAGGGGCTTGACTTTCTTAAAGGAGAAGGGTTGTTTTAAGCTTTTTTACATTGCTTTAATGGTTCCTGGCACTGTCCTTTTGGGATGTACTTTCAAGAGGCAGGATACAAGCTTGGCACTGATATTTTTACTGCCTTTCTGGGGGCATGTGATCTTTCCTTAAATCTGGATGATTTCCTTAGGATATCTTGTGAGGTGAATGAGACCAGCTGGTATCTTTAAATGGTGCAAATGGATCTAAGGATTGCTTCTCCTGGGTGTGAAAGGGTGCTTTGTCAGTTCACTGAGCACAGAAGTCTCTTATCTATGGGGATTCTTCAGTCATCCAGGTCATGGATGTCCCAAAGGTCCTTTCTTGGTATCCAGAAAGTCCAGTTTCCTCTTGAAAAAGCACCTTTGGTGTTTTTGCATTGCTTTGGCATGGCCAAGGCACATGATTGCTCACTGATAGTAAGATTTTTTTAAAAAAATAGGAGGTAGGGGTGTGGATCATCAAGGCTTGAAGTTTATTTAGATATCTGTGGCATGTACTAATTTTATTAGACCAGCACAATACCACTGAAAAAGAAAAACAAGAAATCCAAGAAGAAACCAGCATGGCTGCAGAAAGGTTTATTTGACAAATTGAAAGAAAAAAAGGACAAGTACAAAAAATGGAAAGAGAGAAACACACAACTAAGGCAGAATTTCAGCAGATAGCCAGAATCTGCAAAGATGAAGTCAGGAAAGCAAAGGCTCAGAATGAACAAAGACTTGCAACAAAACTCAAAGATAAAAAAAAAAAGTTTCTTCCAAAATATAAATAACAAGAAAAAAATCAAGGAAGCAGTTGGTCCACTAGAGAGAGAAGACAGCAAGGAAGTAAAACAAGCAGCAAATAGAAAGCAGAGCTGCTCAACTCATTCTTTGCATCGGTTTTCACACAAAAAGAAACTATAGCCCAACCTACAAAACATAATTTTAAAAGACAGACTACAAATAAAAGTTAAAATAAGCAAAAAATAGTAAGACATCTCTCTGATCTTGATGAATACAAATCACCAGGACCTGATGGATTACATCCCAGAGTTCTAAAGGAGCTGGCAGATGTCATCTCAGAACCATTGTACCACATCTTTCAAAAATCCTGGAGCACCAGGGAACTACTAGAGGACTGGAAAAGAGCTGATATGGTTCCCATCTTCAAAAAAAGGGGGAAAAAAAACAGACCCAGGAAACTACAGACCAATCAGTACCCGGGAAGATCCTGGAAAAGATAATAAAAAACCCCAAATTTGCCAACATCTAGAAACGAGTAAAGTAACTAGCAGTCAGCACAGGTTTGTTAAAAACAGATCATGCCAAACCAATCTTATTTCATTCTTCAACATAGTGACTAAATTAGTAGACCAGCAAAATACTGTGGACATAATAGTCTTAGACTTCAGCAAGGGATTTGACAAAATAGACTATAACCTACTTCTTGGTAAGCTAGAAAAAAGTGGGACAGATAGCATCATCACCAGATGTTTTCGTAACTGGCTGACAAACTATACTCAACAAGTAGTCCTAAATGGGTCTATGTCTACATGGAGGGAAGTAAGCAGGTGTACCACAAGGTTCTGTCATAGGTCCAGTACTCTTCAATATCTTCATAAATGACTTAGATGAGGGAATAGAAGGAGAATTTACCAAATTTGCAGATGATACTAAACTGGCAGGAATAGTTAACACCCTAGATGATAAGCTCAAGATCCAGACAGATCTTGATACACTTGAACACTGGGCCCTATCTAACAAAATGAAATTCAATATAGAGAAAAATAAAGTCTTACACTTAGGCAAGAAAAACCAAAGTACACATATAGACTGGGTGAAACCAGGCTTAATAGCAGTAACTGTGAGAGGGATTTTGGAGTCTTAGTGGACACCCAGTTAAATATGAGTCAGTAGTGTGCAGCGGCAGCCAAAAAAGTCAATGCAATCCTACGTTGCATTAACAGAGGGATACGATCATGATCAAGTGAGGTACTAATACCACTCTATAAAGCCTTAGTAAGACCACACCTAGAATATTACATCCAGTTTTGGTCACCACACTAGATGTTGAGATGTTGAGACTCTAGAAAAAGTGCAGAGAAGAGCAACCAGGATGATTAAGGGACTGGAGACTAAACATATGAAGAACGGTTACAGGAATTGGGCATGGCTAGTCTAGTGAAGAGAAGGACTAGGAGACATGATAGCAGTGCTGCAATATTTGAGGGGCTACCACAGAGAGGAGAGGGTCAAGCTATTTTCCAAAGGACCCGAAGGCCAGACAAAGAATAATCGATGGAAACTGATCAAGGAGAGATTCAACCTAGAAATCAGAAATTTTCTGACAGTGAGCGCAATCAACCAATGAAACAGTTTGCCTTCAGAAGTTATGGGAGTTTAATTACTGGAGGCTTTCAAGAAGAGATTGAACTTGCCATTTGTCAGAAATGGTGTATGTCTCCTGCTTTGGAGGGTTGGACTAGATGACTTACAAGGTCCATTCCAACTCTTTTAATCAGTAGTTTCTGGGTCGTAATGATGAGTTCATATTGTTGTCAGGGTGCTACAAAGAAATTCCTCACTTTCATTCTTGCAGTGTGACAACTGCTGTAAATTTCAGTTCTTGCAACTTCTGTCCTGCATGTAAGGGACCATTTTGCACAACTCTTCTGATATTGAAGAATATCAGTAATGCCACCGCCATATTCCTTTGAAAGTCAAGCTTGACAGCAATTTCCCTTTGATGTGCCAATTGTCCTTTATCAGTTCCTGAACTCTTTTCACATAGTATGTGCCAATTGTCCTTTATCAGTTCCTGAACTCTTTTCACATAGTATGTGCCAATTGTCCTTTATCAGTTCCTGAACTCTTTTCACATAGTATGTGCCAATTGTCCTTTATCAGGAACTGATAAAGAAAGAAGGAAAGAAGGAAAGATAGGAAAGGAAAGAAGTTTCAAGAATTGAAATTTACAGCAGTTGTCACACTGCAAGAATGAAGTGAGGAATTTCTTTGCAGCACCCTGACAGTTTATACAATATGAACTCATTATTATTACGACCCAGAAACTACTGATTAAAAGAATTGGAATGATTGTTGTCACAGGTCAACCAGTTTATTCTTGATCACACATCTCAATTCTTCCTGGTTCACTATCTTTATATTTTTTGGCCTAGTAACATCATAAACAATCTGCATTTGAAAGTGATTTTCAATTGGAAGGGATCCTCCAGCAATCAAAAATTCAACCATAGCTAGATTTCCTTTTCTCACAGCAACCTCCCATCAAGTGAAGTGAAAGAATAGATGCTAAAGAACATATTGCAGCTTCTTGCACAGTACTGCCATCTGTTGGTAATTTAAAACATTGGCAGCATTAACTTTCAGCCCTTGAATATTATGGTTAATGCAAAATTACCTGTTCTGTAAATGTAGTGCGACAGCCTTGTCTGCATTTTGGTAGAAGAGTTCTTCAGGCTAATGAAATCAGAAAGAGAAGTAATTTAGCATTTATGAAATTTACTTCAATATTATAGCGCTTTAAATTCATCTGTACTTTTATTCTTTGAAGATCTGAAGTGATTAATATGGCATAAGAAAAATTACATTAAAATCATTTTGAATCCAGGAAAAAATGCATTTTGAATACAGGAAAAAATGCGATTTATCTAGGATAATCAAATTACTGTATTTTTCGCTCCAAAAGACATATGGAGCGAAAAATATGGGCCACGGCAGCTGGGTCCTTTTACAGTGCTGAACCCCGCCTCTTCTGTCTTTGTCATAGCCCACCTCTTCTGTCTCTTTTCCGCAGTGCAGAAGTCAATAGGCAGAGCTGCCACATGAGAGAACACCTATCTGTGGACCCCTCAGGCTCTGCCTCCTGCCCTCATACACTGCTGCTCCATATTCGCTGCTCCATATTCACAGTGAAACGGTGCTCCATATTCATTTTTTTTTCCTCCTCTAAACATAGGTGCATCTTATGGTCAGGTGCGTCTTATAGTGCGAAAAATATGGTATATGGTTTAGCTTCAAACTGTTTCTCTTTCACCTGTGTAATATGAGGCACAAACAACTTATTTCTGGTTTGGGAAGCGAAAGGTGATGGTGGCATAGGCACATTGTTCTGATTGAAAATCTTTTCAGTACCTGGTAAGAACTGGAATTGATTTTTTAAAAAAATCTTAAATATCTATTAAATATTTAATACATATTTACATAAAGCAATCAATATTAAATATATCTTAAATATGAGCCAGTTGTATACTGTGGCCACCAAAAAGTCAGTGCAATTCTAGGCTTCATTAATACAGGGATAGAATCAAGATCATGTGTAGTGTTAGTACCATTTTATAACCTTGGTAAGACTTGGTATACTGCTTCCAGTTTTGTTTATCACAACATAAAAAAGACACTGAAACTCTGGAAAGTGTGTCAAGAAGAGCAACAAAGATGATTAAGGGGCTGGAAGCTAAAACATGAAGAGCTGCTGCAGGAATTGGGTATGTCTAGTCTAGTGAAAAGAAAGACTACGGGTGACATGATAGCTGTGTTCCAATATTTGAGAGGCTGCTACAAAGAAGAGGGAGTCAATCTATTTTCCAGAGCACCAGAAGGCAAGACAAGAAGCAATGATTGGAACAAGAAGCAATGGGAGAGACCTCCGGGGGTGATGTCTTCACGAAGCGGGAGAGGGAATGAAATGTTGTCCCTGAAATCCCGAATATTCTTCGCTTGGAGCTCTTTATGGGCAGTTCCAATCCCCTAGAGATCGAGAAACAAAAGGGGAAGGTCTGAAGACCACAGACGAAAAGCAATCGACTGGGAGGATAAAGACAAACCTCTTAAGTCAGTGGTTCTCAACCTTCCTAATGCCGCAACCCTTTAATACAGTTCCTCATGTTGTGGTGACCCCCAACCAGGGATGGGTTCTAAATTTTTTTACTACCGGTTCTATGGGCGTGGCTTGGATGTCATGTGACTGGGTGGGCGTGGCTAGCTGGTCATGTGACCGGGTGGCCATGATTATGTGTATAGGGACTACTCAGAGGGCTGAAAAAAGTCATTTCTGACACTTTTGCCTGGTCCTCACACTTATGACCATTGTCACATTTATGCCCGTGCAGCATTCTTAACAACCATGTCACTCATTTCACAATTGCTTCTCTTCACCATGGTGACAAGATAGGGAGAAAAACATAAAATGTGAAGACAGTCATAAGTTCGAGGACTGGTCAAAAGTGTGAGGACCAGTCAAAAATAACTGTTTCGGCCTCTGAGTAGTCCATATGCACAAAAGGACTACCCAGAGGGCTGAAAAAAGTGATTTCTGACAGGTCCTTGCACTTTTGATCGGTCATCGTACTTATGACTGGTCATCATTTATGACCATTGTAGCATTCTTAACCATGTCACTCATTTCACAACTGCTTCTCTTCACCATGGTGACAAGATAGGGAGAAAAACGTAAAATGTGAGGACAGTTGTAATTTCGAGGACTGGTCAAAAGTGCGAGGACCAGTCAAAAATAACTTTTTCAGCCCTCTGAGTAGTCCATATGCATAAAAGGATACAGCAATAGAGAGGGATGAAGGAAGGGAAGGGAAATTAGAGTAGGAGGGAGGGTAAGGAAGAGTGGAGGAGAAGGAGAAAGGAAGAAGAAGTAGGGAGGAGAAGAAGAGGGGAGAGAAAGTAAGAAGGAAAGAAAAGAGAGAGGTGGTAGGTTTGAGGAGAAAGATTGCTGTACAATAAAAAAGATGAAAGGGAAGAAAGCCAACCCCAAACAAATATAAAGATATTAAGATAAAGAATGAATTGTTAAACTTTAAAGAATAAAAGAGAACAAATATGAATAAATAGCAATAATTAGAAACACACCTACAAACATACAATGTATTTTCTTTGAACAGAGTATTTGGTTCACAAATTTAAAGTGTTTAGTCATTTCAATTAAATTTACAATTTCTATATTTCCTTTTTGCCATATTTATTCCTCATCTATTTTTTTTAAAAAAACCAATATCACCCTTCATCCTCATCTCTAATCTTAATCAAATTCAATTTTTCCCTTCTATTCTATATTATACCCCTTCCCATTGTCATCTATTTTTAAATCCATCCTCACATTGGTTAATTATGTAATATTACAGTTGTTTAATATAAATTCAACATTTCAATATAAATCAATTAGTTATAAAACTATCTTTTTTGTATATTAATCAATATGAACATGAATATTTCAATTATTTTCATGCCATCCAATTTCTCACAAATCAATTAATTATATTTACCAATAATAATAAACCAAATAATTTCCTCCATATATTCCTCCAAACCACAACTTAACCATTTCTGCTTTCAACACAATATACAATTACTACTATCTCAATTATTACAATTCCCTAGTTAAATAGAGCTTTTTTTCTTTTGTGTTTTAAAATCTTGAACTCTCCTCTTTTGCTCTAAATTTCCCATTGTTTGCACCTACCTTTTTTGGTAAGGAAAAAGAAAATAAATCTGCCACTGCCTAATTTTCTAACGTAACAGCCAAAGCCTGCTTTACTTCCAGTTTCGTTTTCAGCTTGATTTGCATAAGGAGAAAAAAAGTCTGCTCCAGCAATTTAGCTCTTTGCAGCAAGCAGCAGAGCCCTGTGCAAAACAGCTGAGAGCAAATCAGCTGAGAGTCGGGAGGCAGATCTAATAAATGGGCTAATTAGCCTATGCTGAAGCTGAAATGAGTTGTTTTTTCTTGCTGTTCGCTTGCAAGGAGGTAACTGCTATGAGGCAAAGGGTCGGGGCCACCCTCCTTGCCACTTAGCGCCCCCGTCACCCCCTTTTGCCTCTAGCGCCCCCCTGCCGCCCCCCCTTGCCTCTTACCACCCCCTAAGGCATGGTACCGCCCACTTTGGGAACCACTGGCTTAATTACTTAAGTACTTAACAACCGGTTCTACCGAAGTAGAATCCCACCACTGGGTCTACCCATTTATTTTTGCAGACACCAGTCTACTCATTTGCTTTCTTTTAACACTGATCAGCTGTAGGGCGGCCCTTTGAAGCCCCGCGTCAAGAATTTAAACAGTTTTTTTTTCCTTCTAGCCATCAGCTGGGACTCAGGAGGCAGCAATAGATTGGGGGTGGGGCCAAATAAAAGGTAAGAATAACGTGGGGGGTGGGTGGGGCCCCAGAACTGGTTTTCCGATGGTCTTAGACGACCCCTGGGAAAGGGTCATTCGACCCCCAAAGGGGTCGTGACCCACAGGTTGAGAACCACTATCTTAAGTCCAATGAAGAAAAAGTCGGCCTTTAAGGCAGACCAAGAGTGATGGCGGCCGTATAGTGTGGAAGCGGAGAGTTGAAAAGACAGTTTCATATGGTGGTCGAGGAGAACCTGGAAGGAAGAAAGGTGAAGTTTTGCTGAATCGGAGGCACGGGAAGAGAGAGATGCTGAGAAGAAGGGCGAAAAAGGTCCGGAAAAGCAGTGGCTAAAAGGAACTAGAGCGCAGAACGAAGAGACGGATTGGAAAAGAGGTTAGTGCAAAAGAAGGAAGATCCTGAAACGTGAACTTAATAGAACGAGAGGAATAACAGGAATGGACATAAGACCTCTAAGACGGAAAGAAATGGAGAGTGGTGAGCTGAGAAGAGAGTGGAAACAACGAGGATAATAAATTGGAGGCTATTCTAAGGGATTTATAAGCTTGGAAAATACTTTAACAGCGATTTGTGACTGGAAATATAACTGTAACTGTGGAACTGTATTATTGAAAATATAGAAGTACACAAAGAAGAAAGAAAAGTTAATAGATGGACTTGAGGGTAGAGCTAAAGGATTGAAGGAGACTGATGCAATATTGCTGCATATATTTACAACTAGAGACTAAGTGATAGAAGGAAACGACTGAGGAAGACTAAAACAATATATATATATATATATATATATATATATATATATATATATATATATATATATATATACTGTGAAAGTAAGAAAAAGTAAATCAATATACTTAGTTATTGTTATTGAGAGAGAGAAATGTAAAAGATTGTAAATTATTAATGAAGTAATGAATGGATTAAGTGAATGAATTAAAGTGATTGACAAATTTATATAAGGATAAATATAAATATAAATATAAGATTTGATTAAGATTAAGTGAGATAAGTATATATTGAGTATTAATAATTATAGTGTGTAATATATAAGCATAAAGTAATATAGAAAATACAAATTAATATTATATTAGATAAAGATAATAAGAGAGATCTCTTCTGAAGAGTGTGGATATAATAAATAAGAATTATAGAAGTACATGTATATCTGTGTGTGTGTATGAATATAAATTTAGAGATTACTGATTGTATGATATTGTGGAACAATTTCACCCGAGTGTTAAAAATTTCAAACACGGCAACTATAATTAAAACAGGGAAAAAATCAGCTACAAATCCTCCATCTATAGCTGCTTCTCCATCAAACCAGAGAACAATAGAAAATATGCTGGGAAAAGAAAAAGAAAAATCAGTATTGACAGTAAATAGTATGCAGAATATGTTGCAGATGATACAGGAAACATTAATGAAAACACAAGAGAAAATTGCTGATAATCATGAAGAGACAAAATTACACAATAAAGAAATTAAGAATGAAATTGGGGAAGTAAAAGAAGATATTAAAAATATGAACGATAAAATAGAGAATATACAACAAGCAATGTTGAAAAATGACCAAAGAATAAAAAAAAATGGAAACAAAAATGGACTAAGTAGATGTAAAAATAGAAACAATGGAACAAAAGTCATTGCAATTAAATAAGGAGCTGACAGAGTCAATTGGGTTCTTAGAAATGGAGAAAGCTTCATATTTCCTACAGTTCCAAAATATTGTGGAAGAAAAAGAAGAAGACTTGGGAGAAAAGATGGCAGAAATTTTGGCGGAATTAGTACAAAGAGATAAGACGGGAATAAGGGGACAGATAGACGAAATTTATTGTGTGCACACCAATTATATAAGAAGACATCGGTTGGCGAGGGATGTACACACAAGATTTATGAAACGAACAGCAAGGGATGAAATATGTTAAAAATCAAGAGAAGAAACGTTAACTTACAAAGGTAAAGAAATTATAATTTTGAAGCAGATACCACGAAAGATTCGGAATCAACGACAATAATACCAATTATTATTATTATTTTTTTGCAAAAAGTTTTTTTATTTTTTTCCAAACTTACAAATTACATCCTTTCGGAACAGAGCTTTGATCCGGTCATCACTTTGTTCAATTTTTAACAAAATCTTTAACAAAATTTTATTTACCATATTTTCTGGCATATAAGATGACTTTTTAACACATGAAAATCTTCTCAAAAGTCGGGGGTTGTCTTATACGCTGGGTGTCGTTCTCCTGTAACCAGGCAGACCAGCCCGAAAAGCTCTGACGAGCCAAGCTCTGACCATCCCAGCTGAGTTGCCTGCTAATCAGGCAACTCAGCTTGGATCGTCAGAGCCATTTAAAAGAAAAAAGTTTTCTTTTAAATGGCTCTGACGATCCAAGCTCTGGCGATCCCAGCTGAGTAGCCTGCTAATTGGTAGCAAAAATCCCCCCCTCCAGCTTGCTTACCTTAGCTGTTAGTCGCAATGCTTGTCTTGCTTCGCTTGTCTGCAATCCATTGCATCAGCAAGCACCTGAATCTCCCTGCCTGCAATCAAGCAGGCAGGGAGTTGTGGACTTCAACTCCCAGAATTCCTCAGCCAGCAAAGCAAAGCTGGCTGAGGAATTCTGGGAGTTGAAGTCTACAAGTCTTAAAGTTGCCAAGGTTGGAGACCCCTGTTCTATTGGGTAAGTTTTTCCCCCCTTTGGGAGCTTTAAAAAAAATAGTTAATTGGGGGTTTTTTTAGTTGTTCTTTTTTTAGACCTAGCCATTTAAAGTTTAGGAAGTTTTAAATTTACCTGCTTTCATATAAAAATAAAATAAGTAAAATAATATTTGTGCAGCTTTCTGAGATTTAGTGTGTTTCTGTAGTGTTTCACTCTAACTACACAAACACACAAAATCTCACAAAGCTGTATGTGGAATTTTGTGCGCGTAAAGTGTGAAAGTTGTTTTTTTGGGGGGCTTTTTGTGGCTGTGTGAGGTTCCTGCTTGTTGCAGGGGCCATTTTGGGTCTAGCACAGTTCTAGCACATCATCAGTTCCAGTTTGGTTGACACCTTAGAAAACAAACAGCATGGCAGCTCCCATGGGTTTATTGTCTTATCCTTCCTTTCAGCTTTAGAATGAATTAGGAAAAGTTTAATCCAATTGCACTGTTTTATATTTACATGTTTGATGACAAACAGCCTTATGTTTATAAGTGACAGTTTTCCTGCTAAGTACCTGCATGTCATAAGCATTTGAATTAAAATTACTATATTGAAATCAAATCTGATGTTTTTAAATTTTTATTTGGTGTGCATTGGAAAAGGGGTAGTCTTATACGGCAAATATAGCCCAAACCCTGTATTTTAACAGGGAAAGTTGGGGGTCGTCTTATATGCCCAGTCATCTTATACACCGGAAAATATGGTATTCTATTTTGCCAAAGCACTTATTTCTTAATCTTAAATCACAAATTCAATACCATCTCAAAAAAATTAACACATATTTACTTAATCAAAACAATTACCCTTCTATTAACCCACCTTAATTCTTAATTCTATCTATCAGACCATACCATTTATATAACAGCAATTAAGTAATTTTTGTTTATAGATCATAATCATATATTGTTTCAGTTTTCTTTTCTTTTTCACTTAGGTAATACATGTTCAAATTATCACAATTGTTATACATATTTAAACAATATCCCAATTATTATAGCTATCAATTTTCTAATTTAACCTTTTCTTTTATCCTTCCACTGTTAATCCCAGTGTACAAAATACATCTTTATTCCACTGTTAATCCCAGCATAATCATCTTTATTTTTCTCACTGCTAATCCCAGTGTAATCATCTTTAATTTTTCTCACTGTTAATCCCAGTGTAATCATCTTTAATTTTTCTCACTGTTACTCCCAGTGTAATCATCTTTTACTTTTGTAGATATATTATTAAAAATATTCAAATTATAACAATTGTTATAGGTATTTAAACAATATCCCAGTTATTATAACCATCAATTTCCTCAAGTAGTATCTTTTAACATCTTAATTAAAAATTGATTAATTATATTCATTGCTATATTTCTTTTAATGTAATCTATTTTCCATATATTTTAGCTTCAATCCCTATTTCATTTCTAAATATCTGTAACATAATTCTTCTCATATTTGTTAATCTCAATATAGTCATTTTATAAATCCAGGTCCTGGACTTCTTTACATTTCTTAATATTTTCCAACCTTTTATTCTTTTATCATTCAGTATTAATCTCCATATAATCATTATATTATTATTAATCTCAGTATAATCATCATGTTGTTAATCTCAATATAATCTCTAGAGACTTCCTTTTTATTGTTACTATTCACATGTTCAATTATTTGTTCATATTTAATCACAATATCTTTATCTTCTTCATTTTCCACTTCTATATCTTATTTCTCCATCTTCATTTTCTTATCCACACATGTATACTCCATTTCAATTTTTATATCCTCGAATTTTGTCCTCTGTGCAACATTATAATTATTTCTTTTATTTCCATTCTCCAAGTCAAATAATTGTTCCAACTATAAAAGTTCCATTGTATTCCCTTCTATTTCTTTTTTTATTCCTCCAAAGCCTCTTGTAGACAAGAAAATCCTCCTCCAAAGTTCTCACAGTTATTATCTGTGAAGTTCACAATTTTCCAAAACAAAGAACCAAGTTGCAATGTTCCTTTTTACTCCAAATGTTGTCTCTCTACAATCCACAATTTCCAATTGCTTAATAAGTATCCATTTTGTTTCCATTACATCACGATCTTGATTTATCTTTTTTCTTTTTCAATTTAAAAATATCAAATCATATTTAAAGTCCAGTCCAAATTTAAATAGCTCTTCTCACTTCTTTTTTCCCCTTTTATTTATACATCCCCCTTTTTTCCTTCTTAAAGCTTATTATCCATTCTTTTTATTTTCCTTGCAATTTAAAAAAGAAAGGGAAAAACATCTCTTTATTTCTTTCCAATCCTTTGACCATATCTAATTGTTTAAAGTTCCAATTAGTTTGTTCAGAAATCAATTTTCTTTTTTATTGCAAAAGTTTTACAATTACATTTTCACCCCTTTCCCCCCCCCACCGCCCACCCCAAACTTCCCAACCTCCCTAACCCTCCCTAACCCTCCCCTCCCCCCAGACTTCCACACAATATACTCATATCCAATACAAAACCCCCCTTAGTATAAAACTTGTATAAAACTTGAACCCCTCCCTCCCCCTTATAATTTCTCTTTTTATCTTCATTACATTAAAATATTTCTAATACATTATTTTCAAATAAAAGCTATTTGATACTTCCTAGTTTGATATTTGTTCTGAACATATTCTATCCACTTTTTCCATTCCCATTCATAAGTCTCTTGTGAACAATCTTTTAAGTATGCTGAAATCTTCGCCATCTCTGCAAAACTGGCCATCTTCAAAGTCCATTCCTCAATAGTGGGCAAAGCTTCGTTCTTCCAGTATTTACCTATCAACAATCTTGCTGCTGTTATCATATACAATATCAATTTTGTTTCACCCAATGTAAAACCCTTAACTATACCCAATAAAAACAATTGTGGAGAGAATTGAATTTTTTTCTTCAAAACATTCTGCATGACCCACCAAATTTTTATCCAAAAAGCCTTAACTTTCCTACAGGTCCACCAAACATGATAATATGTAGCATCCAAGCATTCACATCTCCAACATTTTGGCTGAACATTAGGGTACATACATGATAACTTTTTGGGGTCTAAGTGCCATCTATAAAACATTTTATAGAAATTTTCCCTCAAATTCTGCGACTGTGTAAATTTAACGTTCTGAACCCAATTTTTTTCCCATGTTTCCAACATCACTGGTTCTTCAAAATTTTGAGCCCACTTAATCATACAATCTTTAACTAGTTCGGTTTCTGAATCCCTTTCTAACAAAACATTATAAAGCCTTTTAATATGCATTGGACCTTTCTCTTTTATGTGTCTAACCAATTCTTCCTCATGCAACATAATACCAGTTTTTTGGTCCTCTTTCCATCTCAATTGCAATTGATTATATTGTAGCCAGGTTATATTAATCCCTTCAGCCAACAGTGTCTGTAGTGTCTTCAGCTGCCATCTGCCCGCATCTGTAAAAAGAACCTCTTTATATAAAACCCCCCCGAGTGACATTATATTTGTATTCCACAAAGTATGACCAAGATCCAGCCATAGCGGTATTTTATAATCCCATTTGAATCGGTGCTTCTTCCAAACTCTCATCAAAGAATCTCTAAGTATATGTCTTTTAAATACTTTGTCGACTTTGTTATCATAAAATAAGTAGGCATGCCATCCAAATTCAAGATCAAAACTTTCTACATTCAATATTCCAGTCTTTTTCCTTCCAAACCAATCGCTTGCTTGAGTCAAAGCTGCTGCTTCATAATATAACTGTAGGTTTGGAAGTTTAAGACCTCCCCTTTCTGGAACATCTTGCATAATTTTCAATTTCACTCTCGGCTTTTTCTCGTTCCAGACAAACTTATTCACTCCAGCTTGCCACACTTTCAGTTGTTTATCACTTTTAAGCACCGGAATCATTTGAAACAAAAACAGAAATCTTGGCAAAATGTTCATCTTAACTGCTGCTATTCTTCCAAGTAGAGACAGTTGCAGTTTTTTCCAAGTCTCCATATCTTTCTGCACCTCTCGCCACAACACCTCATAATTATTTTGAAACAATTTCATATTTGATTCTGCAACCTGGACTCCTAGATATTTTACCCTTGGTACAACCTCAAAACCTGCCCTCCTTTCAAGCTCGTGTTTACGATCTTGTGTCATATTTTTAACTATCATCTTAGTCTTTTTGTGATTCAGTCTGAAACCTGAAACTTTACCATAGTCTTGTATAATGTCCTTCATCAGGATTATTGATTCCATTGGCTGTGTTAGGGTAACAACTAGATTGTCTGCAAATGCCTTTATTCTGTAATCCTCTTGCCTTATCATTATACCTTTCAAGATATTAGAGTCCCGTATTGTATTTAACAAGACTTCTAGTGTTAAAATAAATAAAAGTGGGGACAGCGGACATCCCTGTCTCGTTCCTTTTTCAATTTTAAACTCTGTTGTCAAACTTCCATTAATAATAATCTGTGCCTTTTGCTCTTGATAAATTGCTAAAATCGCCTGTATAAATTGATCCCCAAAATCCATCTTTTTTAAAGTCTTTAGTAGAAAATTCCAATCCACTCTATCAAAGGCCTTCTCTGCATCCAAGAAAACCAGCACTGCAGGGATCTGTTTATTCTTCTCAAGATATTCCAATAGATCTATTACTTGCCTTACATTGTCCTTCATGTATCTACCCTCGATAAATCCCGCTTGATCATCATGAATCACCTTTTGAATTACTGGCATCAACCTGTTGGCTAATACTTTCGCATAAATTTTATCATCAGTATTCAGAAGAGATATTGGTCTATAATTCTCCGGTTTTTTAGGACCGGCTTGCTCTTTTGGTATCAAAGATATATAAGCTGTTGTCCATGATGGGGGTATTTTACCCCCTTGTTGAATATTACAAAATAGATCTCTGAGTTGTTCCACCATTTCGACTTGCAAAGTTTTATAATAGACTGCAGTCAAGCCATCCGTACCAGGAGCTTTAGCTCCTTTAATTGTTTTAATTGCTACTATTATCTCCTCCTCTGTTATAGGATAATTCATTCTTTCCTTTTGTTGGTCAGTAATTTTTGTAACTCTTTTATCATCTAGGTATTTTTCTATAAATCCATTCTGCACATCCTCTTTAGCATATAATTTAGTATAGTAATCCACAAAAGCTTCTTTAATTAATTTTTGTTGAAAAATTTCTTTCCCTCCAATATCAATACTATCAATAGTCCGTATACTCTGTTTTTTCCTCAATGTATAGGCCAACCATCTGCCCGGTTTATTAGCGTTACAAAATGTATTATGCTTCGCATATTGTAAGTTTGTTGCAACTTGTTCCACCATAAGCATTTGAAATTGGTCTTTCAGAAGTTTTATAGCACCACATATTCTTTCATCTGTTGGATTTTTAATAAGTAACTGTTCTTTATTCTTTATTTCTGCTTCCAATTCAGATCTTTTCTTTTGTCGAATCAGTCTATGTTTAGAGTTCATATAGATAAGCACCCCTCTCATATAAGCTTTGCTTGCATCCCACACAATTTCTATTGGGGTGCCTTTATTCAAATTTATTTCAAAAAATTCTTTCAAGTGCTTTTTAAGTTCTATTATATTTTTTTCATATCTGAACAAGTTCTCATTTAATCTCCAAGAGCGTCTCTCAGTCTTGCCTATCTCAATTTCTATCCATACTGGGCTATGGTCAGTCAAAGTTCTTGGAAAAATCTTTGTTCTTTTTGTCTTAACAAGTAAATCATCTGACAACAAAATGAAATCGATCCTAGAGAAGGATCTATGTCTATCTGAAAAAAAAGTATAGTCCAATTCTTTTGGATTATGTATTGTCCAAATATCTTTTAATTCCAAATCTTCTTTCATATCAAAAAAGGTCTGTGGTAGCCTAATCCTAGACTTCGCCAAACTCTTTTTATCTAATTTGGAGTCAATTACTCCATTCCAGACTCCCATGATTAAAATAGATCTATAATCCCATTGCAGTATTTTAGTATGTAACATTTTATAGAAGTGATCCTGTTGTTGATTGGGAGCATAAATTCCAATCAGAAGAATTTGGCCGTTTGTTGTAAATAATTCAATTGCTACAAACCTACCATCTTCATCTGCTTCTATAACTTTAGCCGAAAATTTTTTATTTACATAAATAACCACACCATTCTTTTTTTGCAAAGTTGAAGATATAAAATGCGTTCCTAATTTGGAGTTTATCAAATATTTTTGATCTTGAACTGTAATATGCGTTTCTTGTAGACAAATTATATCATTATTAAATTGTTTCAAATATGCAAATAATTTCTTCCTTTTCTGTGCTGAATTCAACCCATTCACATTCCAAGATAAACACTTAATCGTCATCTTTATCTTTCTGGAGCAAAGAGCAGAATAACCGAATGTCTTCCAGAATCTTCGGTCTTGCTCCCCCCATGGCTCCAGTCTCTTGTATAGTACTCTTAGCTCCCTTTTTATGTTGTCTTTCCTGTTGTTGCTTTTCTTTGAGTTGCTTAGACTTAGCTCGAGTTATACGCTGATCCTTAAATTCAACCATCTGAACCGGGTCCAAAATTGGAGAAGATTCCAGCAAAGGCTCATCCAGAAAACCTCCTTCAGCGCCCTGCGTTTCCTCTGGTTCCTGCTTAGACTGTTCTTGAAGTTCTTGTTGAAGTTGCTTCTTATCACTCTCCTTAATCTCCAGAACTGTGGATGTACGCGGAGATGGTGTTCTTTCTTTAAAAATAGTAGTGTAGAAATGCTCCGCCTTCTCCACAGTGTTCAAGAGATGTCTTTCTCCCTTGTATCTCAAAATTATACCAGTTGGGGCGTCCCATCGAAATGGTATCTGTTGGTTTTGCAATTCTTTAACAAGAAAGCCAAAGTCCTTTCTGGTTTTCAACATTTTAGGTGGTAACTCTTTATAGACTTCAGTTTGTGAGCCCCCCACTTGTACAGAAGTATGAAAGGATTTTTGCAGGATGTCATTCCTTATTGCTCTATCTGTAAAATATATGACCACATCTCTAGGCAATTGTCTTTGTCTGGCCACCCAAGAATTCACTCTGTAAATTTTATCTATTTTGTAAAAAACCACATCAGGATTAATTTTTAAAATCACAGCCAAGGCCTCAGAACAGACCTGTCTCAAATCCTGTCTGTCATCTTCTCGGATTCCTCGAAGCCGTATAGCGAATTCCATTGCCCTGAATTGCATCATAACAATTTCATTCTCGACTTTCTGCATTTTATCATCCACATCAGAAATCTTATAGTCTTTATCTTTCATCTTGACATTAACTTCTGATTTAAATTCTTCCACTTTAGAATCAACTTTGATAATAAATTCTGCCAGGCCAGACGCAACTTCTGATATTTTTTTGGTCACCTTATTTTGATTCTGTTTCACCATATCTTTAACTTCATTAATTTCCTGCATAATTTCCTGATGAGACTTTTGAATTTTGTCATCTATTTCCTGTTGGGATTTTTGAAATTTATCATCCAAAATTTTAGAAATAAATTCTTTTAAATCTCCCACATCAAACTCTTTTTTCTGAGTCTGTAGCTGTTGAGCAGGGGGAAGCTGCGTTTCATGTTTATGTGTGGAAGATCCCCCCCCTGTTGCCTTCCCTTCCTGCTTCTTTGAAGCCATCCTGCCACGTAGGCTAGTTTTTCTGAAGAGGGAAGTTCCTTTTCCTTTCCCTCCTCCACAGAGACTTCTAAAAAAGTCCCCCAGATTTAGTCAAATGGAAACTGAAGTAAAGCAAAGTCAAATTTTAAAAAAAGGATTTTTTTCTTTAAATAGAGCAACTTTGTAGCAGCTTTGTAACTTTGTAGCAAAGCAGGATGACTTCACAAATCCACTTTCACTAGCTCGTTAACTCAAATGCTGGGCGCCATATTTTTTCAAATCACTTTCACTCACTCGCTTTCTCTCTTGAATTAAAAAGTCAACAAAGCACTAATACTTGCAATTTTCAAATTTCTGGATTCAAGTTAGTATTTCCACTGCTTGTTAAGGTTGGTTCCTTTCACTTTAAAAGTTTGCTGCTGCTGGCTTGTTCTACTGAAGGCAGAATCGTCCCACGCCGCCCGGAGTCTCCGCAGGTTGGGAGGGAGCCGCGCCTGTTTTCTCCCCAGAAACAATTCCCTGGGGGTTACAGGGGCTCAACCTGTGCCCTGCTATCTCTTCTCCTACAATCCTCAAGATTTCGGAGTTTTCGAGCCGCTCCTTGTTTGCGGGGCGGCTCTACAGGCGGCGGGGCTGGCGGTCTTTAAAAAAACACCGCCGTCGCCGAGGCTTGCAAACCGGAAGTCCCAGAAATCAATTTTCAATTGGGTTTTGTCTCTTCCAAATTACATTTCAAAATCTTCTTTGCCCCCATACTCCTTAGCCGCTATTACACATTAGGGGTCTTGTAGTTGTAAGATGTTTCTCTTGTTGTTATTCAAGCCTTAGTTGGCTGTCACTCACCTGGCTTCAAAGAAACTCCGTGACGTTGCTCTCTTCCTCCAGCTCTACACTTAGTCCGGTTGTCCCAGCTTCGTGGCAGCCATCATGGCTGCCGCCCCCACCGCCAACTTACAGAGAGTAGCCTCTGACCTCCAAGGAACTTGCCTGTTCCTCTTAGTTGTCCGAGGTGCCTCTCTTTCTTCCCCATCCCTACAGGATGGTTCCAGTCCGAAGACCCATCGGCAGTGGTGTAGCAGCCGGGGTTTTCGTAGCGCTCATCAAGCCCACTATTTCCCCAACTGTCTCGCCGCGACGCCAAACCGGAAGTCAATAATACCAATTCTTGACAACTCAACTAACAAAATACAAAGTAATGTTTAGATGGTTGATACCAGATGCCATACTTATTACATGACAAGACAAGAAATATAGGGTGGACACAGTAGAGAAAGCACAAGAATTTTACAAACTTTATTTTTCACAGGAAGAAGAACAAGAAAGCAAAGAAGAATCGGAGAGCAAAAGCCAGGACGAAGATCAAATAGAAGAAAGAGAAAGAGAAATAAGAAAGATACAGGAAAAAGAACGAGAAGAAAGAGAGGGAGCGAAAGGGAGAGTAAGAAGAGAGACAAGAAACATAAAAAAGCGGCTTCGGTAAGAAATGGAAGAAGCAATAAAACTCTTCTCTGTGAATATAAATGGTTTAAACGCACCAAGAAAGAGAACACAAACGTTTACTAAACTACAAAAGCTTGAAGCGGACGTACACATTAAAAAGGGATATCAGAAACTATTAGAGAATCCAAAATTAAGGAAATTATACACATCATTAATACAAAAAAAGAAAAGAGGAATCGCTATATATGTAAAAGAAAGAATAGTATCAAAATTAATCCATTCAGACAAAGAAGGTAGAATATTAATGGTAGAATTAGAAGTTGAACAAAAATAATCGTTATTAACAGTAATATATGCCCCCAACAAAAATCAATACGATTTTTTTTTAAAAAGTGCATAACAAAATAATAGAACTAGAATATGATAACATTTGTTTAATTGGGTATTATAATGCAATAGCGGATATTAAAAAAGATTACAAGAGTAACAAGAAAAACAAAAAGAAGAAAGATATATTACCAAAAGAATTCTTTAATATGACAGCAGAATTAAAATTGCGAGATGTATGGAGAGAAATGCACAGTGGAGAGAGCCAATATACATTTTATTCACACCCATATCAATCCTGGTCCAGGATTGATATGGCCTGGATGACAGTTGAAATTCGGACAGGACTAGAAGAAGTAGAAATAGGAGTAAATGAGTGGGCAAACCATAATCCAATAATTATAAAATGGAAAAGACAAAAAAGGTTTAAAAGATGGACAATGAATCAAAATATATGTAAAGACAAAGAATACAAACAAATGCTAGAAAATGAGTTGAATATATTCTTTAGCGTAAATAAAAAAGAGGATACCTCAATACAAAACCTCTGGGACACGGTAAAAGCATACATTCGAGGATTGACAATGGCTTATAACGCGAGGAAAAAGAAGGAAAGGAAATGTCAAAAAGAAAAATTACAAGAAGAATTTAAAAAGGCAGAAAGTAAATTACAGGAAGACCCCCAAAATAAAAAACCAAAAGAGGAATGGAATATAATTAAACATAAAATAAATTTAACAATTCAAAAGGAAATAGCCCAGAAAATAAAGATGTCAAAACAGAATTATTTTGAACATGCGAACAAAATCGGTAGAGGGTTGGCTTATAAATTAAAAAAAAGAAAAAGATAAAAGGATGATATATCAATTAAAAGACAAAAATGGGACAATGCAATACAGAAGGGAGGATAAAAAGAAAATTATTCAAAAGTTGTTCTCAAATTTATATTGTCAGGAAGATATAGTAGGAAAAAAAGTCAAAAATTACATAGAGGGAACAAACTTGAGTAAAATTACGGAGGAACAAAAAATATTAAACAGGCCGATAACAGTGACGCAATTTGAAATGGCATTGAAAAATCAAAAAAACAACAAAACACCTGGCCCAGACGGACTACCAGTGGAGATATACAAAAATATCCAAGAAATGCTGGGAGGGATGATGTTGGAAATATTTAATGAGGCTCTGGAACAGGCAAATATACCGAAAACATGGACAGGAGCAATAATCACTCTTACTCCCAAAGAAGACATTCAACAAATACAAAATTACAGACTGATCTCATTACTAAACACCGATTACAAGATATTTACGTCAATCAAAGCTGAGAGAATTAAAAAAAATTCTGAACAAATATATACAACCGTATCAAAATGGATTTTTGCCAGGCCGACAAATTAAAAATAACATGAGACCAATAATAAATACTTTAGAATTCTATGAAATACATTCGGAAAAACAAGCTTCACTGTTTTTCCTTGATGCCCAAAAGGCATTCAATAATTTGAACTAGAAATTTATGATAAACCAATTGAAATTCATGGAATTTGGGACCAAATTTGTTTTTTTTTTTTGAAAAAAGTTTTTTGTTTTTATTTCTTATACATATAATATAAATGTACATTCTCTTATATATAATTGGTCATATATATACATATTTTTCTTAAAGAAAGTATAAAAATAAGACATTTTAATTACATTCGGGGTTGTTCTACCCTTTCTTTTCCCTCGTTTCACAACAAACCTTCTTCTTCTTTCCCTTCCCTCCCTCCTCTCCTCCTTTCTCCCTCCTCTTCTCCTTCCTCTTCCTACATCCCCTTCCTTTCCCCCACTCCTCCCCTCTTTCCCCCCCTTTTCTCACCTTCTCTCCTACTCCTGTCCCCTGCCTTTTCTTCCTCTCCTTTCCCCTTTCTTCCATTCTTCTCTCTCCCTCTCCTCTTCTTATCCTCTACTCCTCTCTCCTTTCTTTCTCCTTTGTGTGGAATATTTTCCTTGTTTGGTATCCGAGCAATTCCAGTATTCTAATAATATATATTTTCTTTTCAATTTTACTCTATCGCTGTTATCTTCATAACTGTACATTTATCCTTATAGTCTTCTTTCTTTCCCCCCCCTCCCATCTCCCTTTTCCATTTACTCTGGTGTCATCTGGGTTTCTATTTCTTTTTTCTCCTCTCCCTCATTTAATTTTCTATTATCTAAATCATTTATCTATCATCTTTTATTCGTATTTCTTTTCTAACCATACATAAAATCTTCCTCATGTCTTGAAATACACCAATTCCTCTTTATCTTTTATTCTTAAAGTTAATCTATTCATTTCCACACAGTCTAAAATCTTTTTTATTACTTCACCTTCTGACAGGATTTTTTCTGTCTTCCAATTTTGCGCAAATACAATTCTTGCTGCTGTTATTATATGTATAATTAAATACACATCTTCTTTACTATATCTTTCTGGGAGAATACCCAATAGAAAAACCTCTAGTTTTAAATTTATAGATTTGTGTAACATTTCCTCCAACCATGTCTGTATTCTAGACCAATAATTTTTTGCTTCTACACATGACCACCATATATGATAATATGATCCCAGCAAATGCGAACATTTCCAACACTTAGCTGATTTATCCTTAAACATTTTTGCTATTCTTTCTGGTGGCATATGCCATCTGTAAAACATTTTATATAGATTTTCTTTATATGCAGTTGCCATTGTCAGTTTATAATTCCTTTCCCATAGTTGTTGCCATTTCTCTAATTCTATTGCATAACCAAAGTTTTTCGCCCATGTTATCATTGTCTCTTTTACTTCTTCATCTTCCAATCTAAATTGCAACAAATAATTGTACAATCTTTTAATCATTTTTTCATCTTTCCCAGTCATTATCTGATCCAACTCTGATTCCCCCAGATTAAAACCATATTGTTTCAAATCTTTATCATATCTTGATTGTATCTGCAGCCATGTATACCATTCAGTCTCAATCCCTTGTTTTTCTAAAACTTGTTTCTGTTTTAGTTCTCCCTTCTCTGTTAAAATGTCCTTGTATCTTACAATCTTGTCCATGTTAATCATATTTGGATGTGTCAATGCTTCTATTATTGAAAACCACATTGGTATTTCCATATAGTGTTTTTCTTTTACTCTCTCCCATACTGCTAACAAACCATTCCTTACACAATATCTCTGGAAGTATCCATGTATCCTATTTTTTCATACCATAAGAAAGCATGCCAACCTAGTTGTAAATCATGTCCTTCCAAAATCAGTAGTCTTGTATTCCTCAATAAAATCCATTCTTTAATCCAAGTGAACATCGCCGCTTGGTGATACAATTCCCAATTTGGTAGACCAAATCCTCCTCTAGTTCTAGAATCTTGAAGCAATTTAAGATTAATTCTTGCTTTTTTCTCTTGCCATATATATTTCCACATCATTTTATTCAGACTTTCAAAATATTTTTTCTCCGACTTTATTGGAATTGTTTGAAAAAACACCCAACAGTCTTGGCAATATATTCATTTTGATTAACTCTATTCTCCCCATTAGTTGTAAATTTTTCCATTTTCCCAAATCTGTTTCAATTTGATTTCTCAATTTATAATAATTATCTTCCTTCACTGTAATACATCTTGAAGTTAATTGGATGCCCAAATATTTCACTTTCTTCACTATTTTAATATCTAACTTCTCCATTAGTTGCTTCTTTTGTTTTTCTCTCATATTTCTTCTTGGGACTTTCCTGGACTTTCAGGGCTTTTTACAACACCTGCGCACCATGTTTGAGGACCCCCTCCGGGTGCAGACGGCAGCGAGGCGCATCAAGGACCTCCGCCAAGGCAAGCGCCCCCTGCAGGACTATATTGCAGAGTTCCGACTGCTAGGCCAGGATTCGGCTTGGAATGAGGTGGCGCTGATGGACGCCTTCCAGGACGGCCTTTCGAACAAGATGCAGGACGAGCTGGTTCGTGTGGAGGCGCCACCGACCCTCGACGCGCTGGTGACCCAATGCCTGCGCATCGACGCCCGCCTGCAATGGCGACGGCCCTGTCGGGCTCTTCCGGAACCATCGACAGCGTCGGCACCCCCGCGTTTCGCACCGACAGCGCTCCGGACCACACAGCGTTTTGTGGCGATGGCTGAGGAGCCCATGGAGCTCAGAGCAGCCAGACCTCAACTGACGGCCCAGGAGCAGATGCGGAGACGTCAAGGGGGGTTGTGCCTCTATTGCGGCGAGACGGGACATTTCTCCGCCTTGTGTCCCTGGAAGCGGAGTGGACCGCTCAAGCCTGTTCCGGAGTCTCGGCGTGACCAGCCGGGAAACGGGCCAGGCCTGGCCTAGGGGAAACTCTGGGTCAGGCACGTGACCATGCCCCGCCGGAGTCGGCGGCTGTGGACTGTGAGCCCCCTCGGCACCTGATTTTGAACACCCGGGTGTTGTTGGCTAACCGGTCGGAGGGGCTCCAGGCGCACGCGCTGGTGGACTCGGGGGCCACCACGAACTTTATGGACCAGGACTTTGTGGCCCATTACAAAGTCCCCTTGGTTCCAGTGGACCCTCCGTTGAGGGTCGAAACTATAGATGGGCGGGAACTCATGGCAGGGCCCATCAAAACCGCTACCCAGCCCTTGCGCCTCGCCATTGGGAACCACGAGGAGGCGATCCAGTTTTACGTAACGGCAGATCTGCACTTTCCCTTGGTCCTGGGGATGGCCTGGCTTCGGGCGCACGACCCTCACGTGGCGTGGTCGAGAAACGCAATCTCGTTCCCGAGCCTGCAGTGTGTCGACCACCTTCGCCACACCTGCGCCGGCCAGGACGTCTCTGCCCCAAACATCTCCTTGCCTCCGGAGCTGACGCCCTTCGCCGACGTGTTCAGCGAGAAGGAGGCGGACCGCTTGCCCCCGCACTGACCCTACGACTGTGCGGTGGACCTAATGCCCAACGCGCCCCTGCCCTCGGGACGCCTGTACTCTATGTCGGAGCCCGAGCTGGCTGCCTTACGGGACTTTCTGGAAAAGAACCTGGCCCGTGGGTTCATCCGGCCTTCGACCTCCCCGCTCTTGGCCCCGGTCCTCTTCATTAAAAAGAAGACAGGGGACTTGCGCCTGTGTTGTGACTACCGGCGCTTGAATGCCATCACAGTGCGAAATCGCTACCCCCTGCCGCTGATCCCGGAGCTGATGGAGAGGTTGCGGGAGGCCTCGATCTTCACTAAGCTCGATCTCCGAGGGGCCTACAACCTGGTGCGCGTGAGAGAGGGGGACGAGTGGAAGACGGCGTTCGGCACTCGGTACGGACACTTCGAGTATACCGTCATGCCGTTCGGATTGACCAACGCCCCCGCGGTCTTCCAGCACTTGATGAACGATGTGTTCCGGGACATGCTGGATCGGTTCGTGGTGATCTACTTGGATGACATTTTGATCTATTCCCTGACCCCAGAAAGTCACCTCCAGCATGTCCGCCAGGTCCTGCAGCGCCTGCGGGAGCACCAGCTCTATGCGAAGTTGGAGAAATGCTACTTCTTCCAGACTTCCATAGAGTTCCTCGGGCACATCATCACCCCCGAGGGCATCGCGATGGACCCGCGCAAGGTGGAGGCCTTGCGCAGTTGGGAACCCCCGCGTCGGGTGAAGGACGTCCAGCGTCTGTTGGGATTCGCCAACTACTATCGGACCTTCATCCCGGGCTTCGCCACCCTGACCTTGCCGTTGACCCAGCTCCTTGGGAAGAAGGTCCCGTTCCAGTGGGGGCCCCCGCAGCAGCAGGCCTTCGAGGTCCTCAAGCAGGCCTTCCTCACGGAGCCAGTCCTGAGGCACCCCAATCCACACCGTCCGTTCGTGGTGGAGATGGACGCGTCCAACGTGGCGATTGGGGCGGTGCTGCTACAGGCTCCGGTGGATGGCGGCAATCTTTTTCCCTGCGCATACTACTCCCGGAAACTCAACCCTTCCGAGCGCAACCACACCATCTGGGAAAAGGAGTTGCTGGCCATCAAGGCCGCGTTCGAGGCTTGGCGACATCACCTTGAGGGGGCCCAACACCAGGTGGAGGTGCGGACGGACCATCAGAACCTGGAGCACCTCACCACGGCCCGGAAGTTGAACCAGCGGCAGATCCGGTGGTCGTTGTTTTTCGCCCGGTTCAACTTCCACGTCACATACATTCCGAGCAACCTCAACCAGAGGGCGGACGCGCTATCCCGTAAGCCGGAATACTTTTGCCCCAAGGACTCCCTTCCCCCCTGACGGTGCTGCCAGCGGACTCCTTGGCCGCGGTCCAGGAACCGGTGGACCTGCAGGCTCAGGTGCTGGAAGCGCAGCGACGGGACGACTGGTCGCAGCAGCGGAGAGCGGACGTCGGCCCCGCGTCCCCAGGGACCGTGGAGGAGGGCTTGCTCAGACACCGGGGTCGGCTGTACGTGCCCATGAGTCCGCTCCGAGCCCTCGTCATGAACCAGTGCCATGACAACCCCGCGGCGGGGCACTTCGGCTTCTTTAAGACTTTGAACTTGGTGACGCGGACTTTTTGGTGGCCTCGGGTACGGCACGACGTGCACGCCTACGTGACGTCCTGTGTGACGTGCCGACAGGCCAAAGCCGCGTCCGGCCCCCCTCCTGGTCTCCTCCAGCCGTTGCCGACACCGGAGAGACCGTGGGGAGCCATCTCCATGGACTTCCTGACAGACCTGCCCCTGTCCGCTATGTACACGACCGTCCTCGTGGTGGTGGATGCGCTTACGAAGATGGCACATTTCATCCCGTGCCGCGGCCTGCCCTCGGCCCGCACCACGGCTCGCCTGTTCCTGCAACATATCTTCCGCCTCCACGGCCTGCCGGACCGGGTGGTTTTGGACCGCGGGGCCCAGTTCACGGCCCGCTTCTGGAAAAGCCTGATGGCCGCGCTGGAAGTGCAGGTGTGCCTGTCATCGTCGCACCATCCGGAGACTGACGGGGGCACGGAGAAGGTCATCGGCATACTGGAGCAGTACCTCCGCTGTTTTGTCAACCAGCAGCAGGACAACTGGGCCGAGTACCTTCCCCTGGTGGAGTTCGCTTTTAATAACTCCCAACACACCTCCACCCAGATGACCCCGTTCCATGCCAACGTCGGATACCATCCACGGCTTTTCCCGTTGACCATCATGGACTCCCCTGTTCCCGAGACCCGGGACTTCCTCTTGGAGCTGCAGGCGGTGCAGCAACTGGTGCGGCGGCAGCTGATCCGGGCGAAAGAGGATTATAAACGGTTCGCCGATCGCGCCCACCGGGCGACACCACCGCTGGAAGTAGGAGATCGGGTGTGGTTGTCCACGAAACACCTCCCCATGGACCGGCCGGTGAGGAAACTGGCCCAACGCTTTATCGGTCCCTTCCCTATCGAGGCGGTCATCAATCCGGTGGCTTACCGGTTGACTCTACCCCGCTCCATGCGGCTCCACCCTGTTTTTCATCGGTCCCTCCTGGTCCCTGAGGCCCCCACGAGCCTTCTCCGCCGCCGCCTGCCCCCCCAGCCGCAGCCGACGAGGACGACGCCTCGACGTACGAGGTGGACAGTATCCGGGACTCCCGTTGGCTGAAGGGGCGCTTCCAATACCTCATCGCCTGGAAGGGGTACGGGCCCGAGGATTTCACCTGGGTGGACGCGTCTGCCGTTCAGGCCCCTGACCTGGTGTGGGCTTTCCACGAACAGTTCCCGTCCCGACCCCATCCCGACCGTCAGACCCGGGGGAAGCGCCCTGCGGTGGGGGATAGTGTTGTGGCCCCGCCCTCTGAGCCTGTCCCATTGGAGGAAGAAAGCTCCGAGCATGAGGAAGAGGAGTCAGCCAGGCCTCCCTCTCCAGGCCCCTCCCCTCTGGCATTGTCTCAAGTGCTGGACGAGGGAGAGGAGACAGCTGGTTCGGATCAGAGTGATGAAGAAACATCATTCCTGGACGCACGCCTCCGAAGGCGTGATAAACGTTTGCAGCAGCTTAGGAGGCGTGCTAGGGATTAGAACTGAGTCACTGGACCACACCCCAGAGACTATATAATAGAGGGTGGTGGTCAAGGATCCTTGTGACGAACAAAGCAAACCTTGGATAGTCACTAAAGCCTCGTCCGGAACTGCTGAGAGAAAGATTTAAAGTGTCGGACATTTGGACTCTTGAGTATTTATCTTTCTGTTTTACTTTGAAAATAAAGTCACTTGGCAGACGGTGTGTCTATCGCTGCCAAGTGGGAGATAAGACCTGGGTGCGTTCCAAAGTGTTTCCTTAACCCTCGACTGGCTGTGTTAGTGTGTGTGTGGGTACGGGGACAGATCACACTGTGATGGGCTGGGTGATGCGGGGTTGGCCTCCCAAGGTGGACAATGGTGATTTTCAATTGTATTTTAACAAGAAAAATGAACTGTCAATGTTGGGGGGTTGCTTATTGTGGGGAGACAGGGTGGTCATTCCATCACGGTTAAGGCACAGGGTCCTAAAAATGCTGCACGGGGGACACCCTGGTATTGTTCGCATGAAAGGCCTAGCTCGTAGCTATGTGTGGTAGCCACATCTCGACCAAGACGTCACTGAGTGGGTGGGGAAGTGCAGGCCCTGCCAGGAATCCCGCCCAGATCCCCCTATAGCTCCCGTTCAGGACTGGGAAAAACCAAAGGGACCATGGGGGAGGATTCACATCGATTTCGCTGGCCCATTCCATGGCCAGTACTTCTTAATCATTGTAGATGCATATTCTAAGTGGCTCGAGATTGCCCTAATGCCATCTACCACTTCTGAGGCCGTAATCAAAGTACTCAGAAAACTGTTTGTAACACACAGGTTACCGGACACCCTGGTTTCTGACAATGGGCCCCAATTCACGGCAACTCAATTTGAGGGCTATCTAGCCGAGTTAGGGATAAGACATGCATTATCCGCTCCTTTTCATCCGGCTTCGAATGGCCTTGCAGAGAGATTTGTGAGAACGGCCAAAGAAGCTCTGTCCTGGCTCGATGCAGGGGACTGGCAGGCTAGAATAGATGAGTTCTTAGCTGTACAGCACGCCACCCCGTGCCCAACCTCGGGCCGCAGCCCAGCCGAGCTCTTAATGGGCCGAAAGCTAAGGTGCATTCTCGATCGATTGCACCCCAATTACTCCCCCGATAACTTCAAGGGGGAAGGGGGAGGACTAAGGCAATTCCAAGTGGGAACACCAGTATTTGCCAAAAACTACACTAATGGGCCCTTGTGGGTAGAGGGAACCATCGTAGGAATTTCAGGTCCAAAGTCATACACAGTTGATATAGGGCATGGTAAAATTTGGAGGAGGCATATAGATCAATTGAGTAAACGTTTACAAAACGAAAATCCAATTACTGTAAATCCTAACTATCAAGGTCTTCCTGACACAGCTACCTCAAGCCCGAGTAAGCCGGAATACTTATCTGGCAACTCAGAGTTCCAGCGCCGCCCCAGAGAGTCGACACTCCCAGCCGGGGATAGCCACACCTCCGGAGAAACCCAGGAGGTTCCATTGGCGGAGACGGGAGAGACGGGAGGTCCCTCCGACTGGCTCGACGCCTCGCCAACAACTGAACTGCACAGGTCAACCAGGACTAAGACACGCCCTGGTCACCTGCGTGATTTTGTATGTAAATATGTAAATAGATAGGTTAAGTGCCTTCTGGGAGTGGAGGGGTGTTATCTATATATCTATTTTGTGCGGAAAATTCAAATGTTCAGTGAATTCTGATTGGCCCATGGTTGCCTCTGAAAAGTATATAAAGAGGACTGTTGCCTGTGTTGCTTTGCTGAAGTCTCACCCTGAATTAAAGAGCTGTTGTCACTAGCTTGCTTGTGCCTCTCGTTATTCCCGCGCTACAACACAATCAGCAAAGCAAATAGTATTTACTAAAATACTAAAACTATTTATTTATATTATTCCCTTTCAGCAATTTCAGATATAGGTAGACCTTGCTTACGGATCACAATTGGAACCAGCAACTCTGTTGCCAAGTGATATGATCATAAAGTGGAATGTCACATGATACCTGACTTAGGATATCAGTTCCATTGCAGTCGCTGAGCAAATCATCCATGGCCATCAAGCGGAATGTCATGTGACTGATCTGCAACTTCCTGCTAGCTTCCCTATTGACTTTGCTTGTGTTTTTGGGGAAGGTCACAAATGATCACAGGACACTACAACCAACATAAATGCACACTGGTTGCCAAATGGCCAAATGCTGATCATATGATAGTGAAGATGCTGCAACAACCACAACTTCAGGACTAGTTATAAATCTCTTTTCAACATTGCTGCATTTTAGAACTGTCGCTGAACACCCTGTCAGTAAACAAGGACTACTTGTACAATGGAAATTGATATGTCCATGCTATAATATATAGAGAGAGGACTATGCAGGGTTGAAGGAGCTCTCATACCAACCCACTTTACAGAATTGCTATTAAGGGGATAAAATTAAGAAAGATTCCCCTCTTCCTAATAAAATACCTTAATCTGAACTTCTAAGAAAAGGGCAGGATACATTTCTCAACAGTTCTAATAATATCAGAATAAAAATTCCTTTACCTGAACACTGGAGAGACCAGGGAATGGTAAACTTCTAGAAAAGAAAGGTTTCCAAAATTTGGTTTTATTGACATCAAAATTTATTCTTGGTGGAGAATCATACTGTTGAATATTAAACCAAACCTAAGAGGGAAAAAACTTCTTTAAGTATTATCTCTGTTATGCAGTAGTAATTCAGGACTAATTGATCTGGAATGAATCCACAAAGCTATTGAGGTTTCTTTTACCTTCACCCAGATAGGGGTGATATGGAGGGTTCTTTCTGACTTTAATTTGAACCTCTGACACAGTGGCAGGATGTGGCCAATAAGGGGGGAGGAAATTCAATTGAAATCAACAGACATTCGGAAGCTCTCCAGATCCAAGCTTAAACATTCTGTGTTTCCCCGAAAATAAGACCCAACCCACAGTGGTGAACTCCAAAAAAAATTCCCTACCGGTTCTGTGGGTGTGGCTTGGTGGGCGTGGCTTTGTGGTCATGTGACCGGGTGGGCATGGCCAACTTGTAAAATGTGGTGAAACTCACTTAACAATGCTCTTGCTTAGCAACCAAAATTTTGGCCTCAATTGTAGTCATGTCTTTCTTTCTTTCTTTCTTTCTTTCTTTCTTTCTTTCTTTCTTTCTTTCTTTCTTTCTTTCTTTCTTTTTCTTTCTTTCTTTCTTTCTTGTCTCTCTCTCTCTCTCCCTTCCTCTTTCTTCCTCATTCTTTTTCTCTTTCTCTTTCTTTCTTTCTCTCTTTTTCTTTCTTTCAGCGTCAGGAGAAGGAATAAAGTGCTCCGGGAGGACAGGCAGCCTGGCCCAGAAACGGCACGTCCCTGGTCATGGGCTGGATGTGGGCAGCAGGACCCGAGGTGGAGGGTAAGACAAGCGGGCGGCAGACAGCCAAAGGCCCCATGGAAGCGGAGCGCACCAGGCCAAAAGGCAAGCGAGCCTCGCCATGTCCCCCTGAGGTGGCTCCTTGGCCGAGTGCAGCAGGTCTCCCCCCTCCACAGCGAGTGTTGGCCTTACCTTCTAGATCCTCCGCTGGTGTATTTTTTTGGCATCTGCCTGCCTTCTGCCTGCCCTCCCAAAGCATCTGCCTGCCGAAGATATCCGCCTGCCCTCCCGGAACACCACCGCCGCCCCTCTCAGCCCCAGCACAGTGGCTGCGTCTCCACCAAGGGCTGGCCTCCCACCCACTGGCCAGGCCGGGCTTGATGCCAACCTTGGAAGGCAAGTGGGCGTGGGAGACCATCGGGAAGGCTGCGTGGAAGGCAGGCAAGCATGGCAGGGCTGCGGGGGAGGGAGTAGGCTGCTAGCTCCCTTCGCTGTGGCTCGGTGGCTTCGACATGCTTGCCGGCCTTCCAAGCGGTCTTCCGCTTGCCTGCCCTCACAAGTTGGCCACGGGGATGCTGGGAAGACCAGAGGGAAGCATGGCAGGGCTGCGGGGAAGAGAGTAGGGGAGGCAGGCTGGGACAATGGAAAGCAGAGACTGGGCGGGGCGAGCGAGCAGCAACCGGGCAACTGATTCAGGGGCATGGCCAGTAAGAGGTTGCTACTAGTTTGGCAACCCAGGCTAAATGTCTGCTACCAGTTCGGCAACCCAGACCAAATGTCCGCTACCAGTTTGCCCAAACCGGTCTGAACCGGTCAGATTTCACCCGTCACCCCAAAAACAAGCCCTAGCCTGATTTTGGGGGGGTGGGCCTAACCTCTATCACAAAAATAAGCCTGGGGGATGAGCGTGGCCAGCACAAGAGGTGAGCATGTGGGGGTCGAAGGTATCTGGCAGCCCCTTGGCACAATGCAAATGTCATTAATTCCAAGCATGGAGGCAGAGGCAGGGGAGAGAAGACAGGTGATCCAGATGTGTGTGCAGCTGCCTGACTCACGGGAGGCTTGTGTGGCAGCACCGGCAGCAAGTAGAGGCATGGGGGATGGGGGAAGCAGGCGATTCCGACACCCTGTGTGGGTTTTTGGTCAGTGCGGCCACAGGCAAGCCGTGAGGCAGTGGGACAGGGTCGGTAGTAAGTTGGGATCTCCTCTGCCTCTGTCTGGCTCTGTTGCGCATTCTTCCTGTCTGGCTCTGCTGTTTCTGTCTGGCTCTGCTGCGCACTCCTCTGCTTCTGTCTGGCTCTGCTGCACTAATAGCTCAGTTTCAAACCGTCCCTTTTGCAAGCACATAAAGCTTTGAGTCTCCATCATTTCTCAAAGCAAATGGCTCTGTCCCAAGCACCTAATAGGTGACTAAACACTTTTCACCCAGATGGAGAATGACAGAGACTCAAAGCTTCGTGTGCTTGCAAAAGTGATCATTTGAAAAGGAGTGATTAGCTCTGTTTCAAAGAGTCCCCTTTGCAAGCAGACGAAGCTTTGTTTCCCTCTGGGCAAAAAGTGTTTCGGCAGCTACCACCAGCCCTGCCCTCTCTGTCCCACTGTCTGCTTGCCTCAATCAGGGCCAAGCTCTCGACATGCCCCGGCCTCCATCTGCCCTACCAGGAGGGCGAAGAGCCCCCATGAGGTGCCATGGCCAAGAAGTGTCCCAGCAGTAGCTGGGCCAGCCGAGAGCTTGGCCCATTGCAGCCACGGGTAAGCAGGCACTGGGATGGAGAGGGCGGGGCCAACAGTAGCTGTGCTCTCACTCCCACCAGTCCCCATGCTCACTGCCTCCTGCACTTAAAAAAATAAGACTTCCCTGAAAATAAGCCCGAATGCTTATTTTCAAGCCCAAAAGAAAATAAGTCTAGGTTTTATTTTCAGGGAAACATAGTATTACACACACTCTGCATTGTCATCATAAAAGAGTCTGGTAGAATACATTGTAGCTCCAGAAAATGATGAAAAAATGAAATTTGCTTGTGCCTGTTGATTTGCACAAGTCATGATGTCACTTGCCCTCATTTTGCACAGCTGCTCAGTTGATTCTGGCTCTTGAACAGAAGGCAACTACAGCCCTTGCTTCTGCTTTCAACTGACTCACTTGGAAGAGAACTGGCACCAACCTTCTGGGGTGGGAGAAAGAAGGCACCTACTCTTCATATGGCTGTAAATAAATTTTATGCCAGTTGGAGCCAGGCTGACAAGCTCATCATACACTGGATGCACAAGGTATTTGTCAAGAATCTGCTTGGCAAGATCCAGAGAACATCTTTTGCATGTGGATTAAATTCTAGGTATCCTCAACAACATCTCCTGGTGCAAGACGAAAAGAAACCTATGTGCAGGCAAACCATCTGGTAGTGAGCCCAGGTAGCTGACAGGAACTGCTCAGCTGTGCTAGCAGGGCAGCTAGGGGATAGTTCACTTACATTGTCTGCAGAAATCAAACAGCTGACCCTTTTCAATGGACAGAAAGCATCATATTGTCCATAAAAATGCCCACGACTTGGATTCCAAATCATATACTGGTTTTGTTCCCAAGTTAGCACATAAGCTGTTGGTCCCTGGTGGGAAAAATAAAATTATTTACAATTTCCCCTTTCCCTTCTACTATTTGCCTATTAGTGCTTAAGACACAAATTCTAAATTAGCTAAAGTGGAGAATAGAAGACTGGCTCTTTCAGGTGATGTTCAGTTATTTCAGTGTAAACTGAACTCCTCTAATGAGCCAATGGAAGAATGTATAATCCAGTTCAGCAGTATAGAAGGAAATAATAACCCAGTTCAGCAGCATAGAAGGAAAATTTTGTTTTGGAAACTCTGGGACAACCTGCTCACTGTTACAGGGGGATAATCTCTGAACCAGGGTTTTTGTCTGCTTCTAAAATCAGTATGGACCATGACTGGTGAGGTAGGATGTTATCTCATGCAAGGAAGTTTTATTGAAATGCAAAGCACAAACGCCTTACCTCCGGGACAGCATTCCCAATTAGAAGCCAGGCCTTTTTGCCAAGAGCAAGAAAATAATTACACAATAGCACAGCATGTTCTTCTTCGTCTCCAGCCAAAAGATCAAGGAACTGCTAACAAGTGTGAGCAAACAAATGATGCTGTTAAGAACTATTTTGTATCACTGAATATTTTGAATATTTAAATTCCACTTAAGGAGGTAGAATTATGAAAGGGCAGCTATAAACTGCTACTACTTCAGCCTCCAGCTGTGTAATGAAAACAGCCATATCTTATTTTCATTTAAAGTGGTTCAACTTAGAACTACACAATCAGAAAATAAATATTCTTAACAAATGCATAACATCCTTTTATACAATAATTTAACTTACTGCAGCATGATTAAGGAAGGATAGTTAGGGATTTCTAGACCAAACTGGAACACTAAAATTGAAAGCGGATGGTGCCTGCCTGAAGAAAGCCTTTGATGTGATTTCAATTTCCATGGATCCTAAAAGGTCATACTATGCAGCAATACAGTTTTTCCACTGATTTATGTAATCCAATGCAGAAGAGCATTGTTAATAACATCACAACCCCGAGCAACTTTAATTATTCCATACACATCCCTATTGTTTTGGCATAAACAATTACAAAAGAACTTCCTTTGATTATAAACACATAGTTCTAGACTACGGGTGTCAAACTCACATCATCATGGAATGTATAGGGACTTTTTTCCCTTTTGCTAAACTGGGTGTGGGTGTGGCCAGTGTGTGACGCATTCGGCCCATGCACCATGAGTTTGACAGCCTCATGGTGCAGTCTAGACATCTGAAGCTTTTAACTTACATCAGAGGTACTCCACAGATCACAAATTCCAGCAAATGATACTGTATCAGGTAAGAAAGGAATCAGGGCTACATATCGGGCAACTAATTCCTATGTACAAAAAAGAGAAAGCAAAATCCTCTCATTAGCCTGAGGCCAAAGCTGTTATTGTTATTATAAACACAAGACTTTATCCTCTCTTTAGAAATGGTGGGTCGCTCGTGGTTTCTACTGGTTTCTACTGGGCTTGTTGCAGGCTAGATCAGGCTTTCTTCCAGATTGGTCCAAAATAATTCAATTTGGCTGCACCAAGTCAGGTCAGTGTCCTTGGGCTGACTGGTCCACTTCTCAGAATGCCATGAAGCAGACCCATTGAGATTTAATGTTAGCAAAACAAAGAATTGAGGAGTCCTTGGTGCTCTCTGAGATTAGTTATTTTATTGTAGATGTTTCATTACCTAAACACTAGCACTGATGATGTTACCTAGTTTAGGAAATGAAATGTCTGCAAGAAAATAACCACGCTCAGAGAGCACCAAAAACCCCTTATTTCAATCCTGAGCTACAAATATTCTCTTTTATTGAAGCAAAGAATTAAATCTTGGTTTGCATATCACAGATGTAAGTTCCTCAGAGAATAAAAATACGCACGGAGGTTTGCTGTGGACTGTCTGGATAAACTCGTAGGAGCTCTTCTGGGGGGTTGAGCGCTCTGATGAATCTTGTAACAAAGAGAGTTTTTCCACTGATGTCAATTACAGTGATCAGGCATTGGCGATCTGGAAATTTCAAGGCACATTTAGCTTTGTATCTTTCAGCTGCTTGAAGAAGCTTCTCATCTTCTTGAGTGTCAAGCTTAAAGAAAAAAAAATCCAGTTTTTTTTTTTTTAATGTTGCAACTAATGCATAAAACCTAAATAGCTCATATGATCATAGCCACAGACCACTCCTGTCGAGATTAATGCTTTGGATAAAAATGATATTTCTTGTTATGGATGGAAGAAAGGCACCAGGAGGATATTCAAAGGATACTTTGATTCAATGAAACTTCAGCCAAGGACCTCACTAGAGTTAGTACCTGACCATGACTCTTTAAAGTAGGTGCATCTTTTTCTGGAATTGCACAACTATCCTGTGCCAAATGCCAGGGAGCTTGTCTTAATTGAGAGACATTTTCCACTGTTAATAAAACATGGGGCACTGAAACACACATTTTCATCTACAATTCATTACCAAATAAACACACAAAGGTTTGACTCTTCTATATATCTAATTCACAATATATTTCTCTCTTATTTAACTCTTTCACTTGTTTGTATGTCTTCAATTTCCTATTTCTCTTTTGATTCATTTTCCCCTTCCCTTTTTCTCTTCTCTGTAAATTCAGAAAATAGTGCAGTTATATAATAATAGTTGTCACAGCAATAGTTGTAACAGTAATAGTAAACACTGTGGATATATCAGTATACTTGATCTCCACAGTATATTAAATAATCCCAATTCCGTACTCTGTCTCAGCACCGAACACACCAGCTTAGAAATAAAGTGTGTCTTGAGAGTTTTTGATGGTTCCTACATCTTGTAACAAGAATGATGCTCTACATTACTATTGTCAAAATAACCAGACACATATTTTGTACTGTATAAACACTAATTTTAAGTGTACAAGGAAACAAATGCACAGCAAACCAAATGCACAGTTCTAAGCAAGCCGTGTTATTTTTTTTTTTTAATTTAAACATCATTTACCTTCTTCAACATTTCATTCATCTGCACAGATTCAAGAAGGCCAGCAAGAAAGGGGTGGGGGGGAAGATATGAACGCAATGCAATGGCGCAGAATCATGTGAAAGAATATAAAAACTAAGCTATTAAAATAATAAGGGGAATGTTTGACTATAATTATTGTTTTTCCAGAAGTAAGAAGGAATTGTGATTATTAGAAAAAGCAGTCAGCTTTCGAGCAAGACGTCATCAGAGAAAAGAAAAATCTGCCCATCTCTACTGAATGTAGATGACTAAACTCACTCTCAAGAAAGAGTTATGTAATCTTTGTTTCAAAGAAATCCTTCAAAATTCTGAAATTTCTGAAATCAAACCATCAAGAGAAGTCCATAACAGTAATTGGACCTGGACATGAATTTTCATGGAGCAAGTTCTGATTAAAAGGATGGGTTAAGGAAGAAGTTAAAGTTAATAGCACAAGAATTCCAACACGTACTTTTGCTTCCAAACGGGAATGATACAGAAATAGAGATAGGTACATAAAGAAAGAGAAAGATAGCTATGCAATTCAAAACTGTTACTTTGGCTTGTTTTTTCCTAAATTTATGCAGGAATTCCAAGAAGCAAAAAACTTTATTCTCTGGAGAGGTATATTGAATGCCCATCCCAAAACAGGCCTTGCCTTCCCTCTGCCAGCAGTGTGGACCTTGAACTTATGAAAACATTGCTTCACTCTCCCAAATCCCCAACTTTATTCTCATCTTATCATTTTATGGTTCAGCATCTATAGTTGCATCTTCAGTTATTTCCAAGTGACGATGGTCCAATAGCAATTCTAGGCCATATGCTGTTATACTGTTCTCTATATAAGGACTCTAGGCAGACCCTTATATATTCTGTCATGAAGAAATTTCCAGGTAGAGCAGCAGACTCCATTATTTCCACCTTGGCAGCCCAGCCCGGCACAGGGAGGTGTGAGTGGCAGCATGCACGTGTGCATAGCTCCATTGATGTGAGTGGTGGGTGCATGTGCCCTCCACTTGCACAAATGGAGCTTTGCACATGAGCTGGTGATGCTTGCACTCATGCTTTAAGCTCCATTCACGTGAGTGGAGAGAGCTTAAGTGGAGGTTGCTTGTGCTAACGCATGAAGGGTGCTCATGTGCGAAGTTCTATTCGCATGAACTTCACGTACAAGCACAATCACCCTCTGCTTGTGCAAATTGAGCTTTGTGTGCAAACACAGGTGCCATCCGCTCATGTGCGAAGGTCCATTCACATGAGTGGAGGACATGTGCACCCGTATCAATAGAGTTGTGCATGCACACATGCACCTGCCACTCACAAACACATGCCCGGGCTGAGCCATCAAGTTGGAAAGGTTGGGGACTGCTGCTCTACCTGGAAATTTCTTCATGACAGGAGTAAGGTCCTAGAGTCCTTATATAGAGAACAGTATAACTGTAAGGATGGCCTCCTTTCATTATCCAAGAAAGAAAAACCCCGACTCCATTTTCATAGAGAAAGGTAACTTTTACTGGATAAGAACTGAATGCAGTCAAAGAAAAGCAAGGTCTGAAGCAAAGGCACGAAAATCACATATAGAAAGCATCTCCCCCCAACTGTCCAGCGTAAATCATCCAATCCACAGGTTCTCCAGGGGTCACGTGGGAGCAAACGTCTGGCAGTGTCATCCTCTTGCTATGCCATGACCACTGACCTTGAGACGTTATCAGCTTCAAAGAAAACACTGCAGCAAAGAATTACTTTCTTTTTCCTCCAGCTCGCTTCTCCCCCTCAAGAATCCCCCCTCCCCCCATTTCATGGCAGCCGAGCAAGTAAGCAATGAAAGAGCGGAGGCTAACATTCGGCCCCCCTGCAGAAGAGACATTATTCCTACAAGAAAAAAAAAATGACATAAAAACAGATGATCACACAAATAGAGCAAGATATAAAACAGATTAAGGTTTATCAGGATATTTGGAGTGAAACAATTGCACTTTCTTTGGAACACGAACATCTCGCTTATTCACCCATTCAGCCTTAGATAATGGGAAATGTTTCCAGGCCACCAAGTACTGCACCTTACCACGATGCTTTCTGGAGTCTAAGATCTCTTTGATCTCAAAATGCTGTTCCCCTTCAATCAGTATGGGGACAGGAGGAGGTTCTTGATCTGGACGCAAAGGGGATGAATGCTCCGGTTTTAACAAACTTACATGAAACATCAGATGAATTTGTCTCAATTTTTTTGATAGCTCCAATTGTACTGTGACTGGGTTAATGATCCGAACTACCGGAAAAGGACCCACATACTTGGGTCCAAGCTTCTTAGACTTTTGGGTAGTTTGCAGGTATTTGGTGGAAAGGTAAACCATATCACCCACTTTATAAGTCCATGGTTGAACCCTCTTCTTATCAGCTTGGGCTTTATGCGCCTGATGTGCTTCATCCAGTGCCTTACAATTTACTGACCAAGTGCCCCGTAACTGTTCAATCCAATCAACCAAGGAAGATATTTGTGGATTCTCCTGAGGCAACTCTGGAATGGGCACAAAATCTTGGCCGGAGGCCACTTTGAAAGGGGTAAAACCTGTGCTGCTATGTATGGAGTTATTATAGGCCACTTCTGCGAACGGCAGTAAATCTGCCCAGTTATCTTGCTGATAATTTATGTACCATCTCAGATATTGTTCTAATATGGAATTGGTTCTTTCACAAGCCCCATTTGTCTGGGGATGGTGGCTGGAGCTTAACCCTTGGGCGGAGCCTATCAACCCTAGGAACTCTTTCCAAAAATGGGAGGTAAATTGAACTCCTCTATCCAAAATTATACATTCTGGAGCACCATGTAACCTGTAAACATGTTGGACAAACATTTTTGCAAGTGTTTGTGCAGAAGGAATCTTGGAACATGGGATGAAATGCATTTGTTTGGAAAACAAATCAGTAACCACCCAAATAACTGTGTTCCCCCCACTTTCGGGCAATTCTACAATAAAATCCATGGAGATTTCCTTCCATGGGGCACCCGGTCTGGCAACTCTTTGAAGCAGTCCAGGTGGCTTTCCAGGAGGCCTCTTGGCCGAAGCACACATGGGACAACTGGCCACATATCTGTCTATGTCCTTCTTGAGTGTGGGCCACCAGAATTGCTGCTTAACTAGATGTAGCGTTTTCACAAACCCAAAATGCCCAGCAACTTTGGCATCATGGGCGTGCTGTAAAACTGTCACTCTCAGACTGGCGGGAACATACAGCTTGGCTCCCACCCAAACATGCCCTTCCCGAAGTGTACACTCATTTGAATGGGCCAGAAACCACTCGTCGGTCTTTAGAGCTTCTTGTAGCTGCTTAGTCAAGTCATCCGACAAAGTGGGATCTGCTTTCACCTGGGCTCTAGTAACTACTGGTGTCGCCAGTTGTATTGAGGGGATAATTGGACGAATCACCTCCTGCTTAACACTACTGTATTGTGGCAGTCTAGAAAGGACATCCGCCATGAAGTTGTTCCCACCAGGAAGGTAGCGCAGGGAGAAATTAAATCATTTGAAGTGTTGAGCCTAGAGGACTTGTTTTGGGGACAGTTTACGTGGTGTCTTTAAAGCTTCTAAGTTTTTGTGGTCAGTCCACACCTCAAATGGGTGCTTAGCTCCTTCAAGGAATTGTCTCCATGTCAGCAGTGCCCAACAAACCACAAAAGCCTCCTTCTCCCATATGGCCCATCTCCTCTCGGTCTCCGTCAGCTTCCGAGAGGTATGGGCACAGGGTTGCAGCTTTCCTTCTGCATTCGCTTGTAGTAACACTGCCCCTACTGCTACATCACTGGCGTCAGCCTGTACAACAAAAGGGGCTTCCATGTCTGGATGTTTAAGGACCAGTTCGGCAGCAAATAACCATTTTAGTTTCTCAAACGCCACCTGACAATCCATAGTCCATTCGGGGGGCCGGGAGGGCTTTGATTTCAATTCTCCTTTTGTTTTCAGAAGATTTGTAATTGGTAATGCAATTTTGGCGAACAAGGGGATGAACTGTCTATAGAAGTTAGCAAATCCCAGGAAGCTCTGTAGTTGTTTGTGGGTGCGTGGTGGGGCCCATTCCAAAACTGCCCGGACCTTCTCCAGATCCATCTCTATTCCCTCATGTGAAATGCGGTACTAGGGATATCTATTATCTAGGGATATTGATTATCTAGGGATAATCAATTTTGTTTTGTTGGAATTCGCACTTGGATAGTTTGGCATACAGTTCAGCAGTCCTAAGTTTTTTCAGGATGGTTCTCACCAACTGTATATGGTCGTCCATGTTATCAGTGTAGATAAGAATGTCATCCAGGTAGACCAGTACTCCCTTGTACAGGTGTTCATGCAGTACTTCATTAATTAGTTGCATGAACACAGCAGGGGCTCCTGGCAGTCCGAAAGGGAGCACCCGAAACTGGAAACATCCCAGCGGGCAGTTAAAAGCCGTTTTCCATTCATCCCCTTCCTTAATGCGAACTCTATAGTAGACCTCCCGCAAGTCCAGTTTGGTGAAAATTTTCCCCTTGCCTAAGTAGGCTAGCATGTCCTTCATGAGCGGCAGGGGGTAGACATTTTCTACGCAAATGGCGTTAAGGTTTTTGTAGTCAACCACCAAGCGAAAGGACTCATCCTTCTTTTCCCGGAAAAGTACTGGCGCTGCCACCCTTGGCCTAGCTGGTTGGATAAAACCCCGTTTTAAGTTTTTGTCAATAAAGTCTCGTAGTTCCCCCAGCTCCCGGGGGGTCATGGGGTAGATTTTTGGCTTAGGAAGTTTTACTCCAGGGAGTATTTCAATGGTACAGTCTGTGGGCTGGTGGGGGGACAGCACATCTGAGGCCTTCTCTCTGAACACCTCCTGGAGGTCCCAATAATCCTTTGGAATCTTTTTCTCCCCCGCAATATGGTTTGTCGCCGTTGCTGCCCCCTCATTTTCCACTCCGTCCACCAAATGGGGTTCCTCCCCTTCCTTCCCTGGGTTTTTGGAGCGAATGTGCAAAACTCCTGTTCTCCAGTTTATGCGTGGATTCCATTTACGGAGCCAAGGCAGTCCAAGTATGAGGGGCCATTCCATGCCCAGGGCCACTATAAAACAAAGAGTCTCTAGGTGATCCCCCATTTGCATCTCGATTGGCTTGGTCACAAAATTGGCTGGGCCACCTCCTGCCACCGATCCGTCTAGCTGACAGAATGCGATGGGCCTTTTCATCGCTTTTAGTCTTAGACCCATCTTTTCAACCACGTCTGGGCTAATTACACACCTGGTGCATCCGGAGTCTAGGAAGGCTGGCATCTGGCCGTGGGCCCCAGTGGATGGTACCCTTAGTTCTACTGGGATGGTCATGGGGCCCCCATTGTGACTCATCAGGTCATCATCGGATTCGATGTCGGTCTCGCTGTCGTCAGTGGCGGTCGGAGTTCCCAACTCACCCTGTTTCAGGGGAGTGAACTCAACAACTTCTCCTTTCAGGGCGGTCTTGCAGGCTTTTGCGTAAGCTTTGTCAGCCTTCTTTCTTCCAGCAAAGGTCGCCTTGGGCGCTGGTTTGGAGAAACACTCAACGGCTTGGTGCCCCTCCTTCCCACATTTGAAACATGCGGAGGATTTTGGCTTGGGCCCTGTCTTCCCCACTACTGCCTTTGGCGCCCCCTTGTGGAATAAGGGGGGTGGCTGAGCCCAAGAGCGCCACAGAGCCAGCTTCGGGCCAGGTCGATCTCCACATCCGCTGCTACCAGGTACCAGCTCTGCAGATCTTCAGGGACCCCCCATGAACAGCAATCTTTGTAGACATCCTCATTCAGCCCATCTTTATAATTCTCTAGTAGGGTTACTTCTGACCACCCTCTCATGTAGGGTGCCAACTCGCGGAACTCTTGGGTGTATTCCGCCACCGATTTCCGGCCCTGGTGAATGCCCTTCATTCTGATTCTCACTTTTCGCTCAGCTAAGGGTCCTCAAAACACACTCTGAGGGCTCTCATAAATTGATAATAATTTCTCAGCAAGGGGGAGTTATTATTGTGGAGTCCCACCATCCATTCAGCTGCTACTCCCACTAGGGCTTTGGTAACGCACCTCACTCGTGCGGCATCTGAGAGGAAGTCCTCTCCCCAATCCTGCATATGGTTCCACACTTGGGTCAGGAAAAATCCCAATGTCTTCAGATCTCCTCTGAACTTTTCTGATATGGGGGGAATTTTTGGCTTTCTTTGCCTCCGGGGTGGTGCCTGCATTGCCGGGCCCCCTGGACTGCTGCCTCTCCCGCTTAAATTCCAGAGGCTTGAGAAGTTCCCTCCCCAGCTTGCTCTCTCTCTTCCCCACAAGCAGCAGCCTCTGGTTCATCCCTGGAGTGGTCCCCCCCCTTTCTCAGCAGGATAAACATACCTCTCCCGGCTTCTACGGCTCTCCTCAGCTTCCTTCAGAAGTTGCAGGGCATGTGTGACCAGGAGGCTTTCTTTTTGCTCCTGCATCCAGGCAGATTCTCCCTTTCGGGGTCTGGTGCTTGTTACTCCGGGGGGGGGGGGGTGTCTTTTCCAACTCCGGTAGCCTCCCCACTCCCACCGACCATCTGGCTTGCTCCGGTTCTTCTTCCAGCCTTAAATTTGCCATCCAGTCCGAGGCTCCCCCCCCACCCCCCCAGGTGGAATGACAAAGCTGTTGAACTGGCAGCTCCCATCTGGTCCTGGTCACTGTCTTGATCAGACATTGCTTGTTCAGCCCCCTCGGTAGTTTTCCGGGATGGCTGTTAAAAGCAGACCTTGCTTAATGTCAGGACGGCCTTCATTAACCAAGAAAGAAAAACCCCAACTCCATTTTCATAAAGGTAACTTTTACTGGATAAGAACTGAATGCAGTCAAAGAAAAGCAAGGTCTGAAGCAAAGGCGCGAAAATCACATATAGAAAGCATCCCCCCCAACTGTCCAGCGTAAATCATCCAATCCACAGGTTCTCCAGGGGTCACGTGGAAGCAAACGTCTGGCAGTGTCATCCTCTTGCTATGCCACAACCGTTGACCTTGAGACGTTATCAGCTTCAAAGAAAACACTGCAGCAAAGAATTACTTTCTTTTTCCTCCAGCTCGCTTCCCCCCGTCAAGAATCCCAAGAGCTCCCCCCTGCCCCCTTTTTATGGCAGACGAGCAAGTAAGCAATGAAAGAACGGAGGCTGACAATAACACCATTCGGCCTAGAGTTTCTGTTGGACCATCATCACTTGGAAATAACTGAAGATGCATTGAAGTACCCTTAAAACATCCAAGGACTGCTGAGGCATAGTATCCAACCTGATTAATGTGAAGGCCTTACAAAAGCCTGTAAATTATAATTATAATTATAATTATAAAATTGGAATGGATGATAAATATGTGGTGAGAATGGATCATTTTGGAAGCATATGATAAATATTAGGATGTGACACATTATATAGGCTTATTTGGAGATCTAAATCCCAGATTTGTTATTTAAGGGCAGTTCTAGCACTATCAAAGCCTAATGTGCACAGACTTTCTATAGACCAGCGCAGCAACTCAATTTTATCTAGCGCTTTTTAAAGCTACAATGATTTAAAATGATCTGTAAATAGTGATGGGCCCAAACCTATAGGGAATAAAATTAACTTTAGTCAGAAGGTAAGAATAAACCATACTCTAGCATTGAAACTATGTCTGTTTATATTTGTAAAATGGCATTTTTAATACTATTTGGAACCATCAAAATGGCTCTAATAAACTTATTTTGGTTGGTTTTGATAGTATTGAGTTTTGTAGAGAGCAATTTTTGGAGTAATAGAGAAACTATGGGACTACCTTCACTTGGAAGACCTTATAGGCTGCAGGAACATAATGGCTCCTTTTGAATGGTAAAAACTTACAATAATTGTACAGGTATGTTGTGCAACACTTCCTCGGAAAGAAAAATGAGCATGCCAAAGATAAATTGCACTCCCAAGAAAGGTGCATACCTGTTCAATTGGAGTCCCATTTACTTGCTATTTGTGGATTTTATGAAAACGGAGGCAAACCCCTTCCTAAATGTCCAAATTATGCCCAGAAATAAAACTTGTCCAGGTTTACCCTTTCTTGAATTGATTCTCCAGGAATGAGTTGAGGTTCAATTGTAATGAACAAGGAAAGGTAGGAACCATCACTCAGATGCTGCATGGAATCATATTTTCTGTCATTTTCCACATTTTTCACTTTGCTGTAGCCAAGAAGAACGGGAGGAGTATCAATCTTAAATGTGCCATCAATCTAGATGGAGAGAAACAAAGAGTCTTGAATAAAAATAACAATAGCAGTAGCACTTAAGACTTATATACTTCCCCATGGTGCTTTATAGCACTCTCTGAGCGGTCTACAGTGTCAGCATATTGACCCCAAAAATCTGGATCCTCATTTTACTGACCTTTGAAGGATGGAAGGCTGAATCAACCTCAAGCCCATCAGAATTGAACTCCAGGATGTGGGAAGAGTTAGCCTGCAATGCTGCATTTTAACTACAGCACCACCAGTGCTCCTTAAGCATTAATATTCAAGAATGCTGCAGTAAGCTATTTATATGAATGCTTGTGTGTAAAAACGCTTTCTTCAGCACTTACTCTTCCTTGAAAATATACTGTTGTAAATGGTATCCGAACCAATCCAAGCCAGCGCTTTTCCATACAGGTATGGACCCCACCGATTTCTCTTTCATGATCATCCTAAGAAAATGTCCCAAAAATCTTGATCAACATTTGCAAAAAGAACATGCTGAGCTTCCCTATTTCTCCCCGTAGATTCTCTAGAATTAATGTATTTATTTAATATGCCAAGTTACAAAGCTATCCATCTTACAGTTGTGAGTCTGGGTAACCAAAATACAATTAAAACCAACAAATAATAATAGTAATAACACCATAATAGCAGAGTGGCATTCAAAGATAATCCAATCTAGTTCAAAAATATAAAAAACTCCAAGATGGCGATGGTGAGCAGCAGCTTTGAGCTTTGCTCTTTTTTACTCTCTATTTTTACTCTTTTAGTACTTTTTCTACTTTTAAATTAATTTTTAAATTGTACCACTTGAGAGGTCAGCCTTTTACTCCAGCTTTCTACTCCAGTTATAATTTAAGTAATGGGGAAAAGAAAGAAGAGACACTCTGCAATAGATTTTAACCAAGCCTTTGAAAGCAGCAGAAAAGGGAAGACTACACAATGAATAAGCAGACAACTTCAGTGAGTAACTTTGCCTCTACTCCTCCACCAGATAAATATAGCATTCATAACTCTTTGGAGAGGGATCTGCAGGTGAAAGGAGGAAGCCAACAGCTTTTAGAATTTTCTCCCTCCTTGACAGAGGATGCCTTCCTCCCCTGACTCCCACGGTTTGTTCAGCAGTTGCGGGGATGATATGAACCTAAAAAGGGAGTGTCAGATCCCTATCGTGATACTGCCATTCCTGTGGGGACGGGAGCCTGGATCATTTATTCACTTATTTCCCTCTTCCTGTTTCCTACATATCCTGCAACTTCTTAGTTTATCTCTAGCTCTAGCATCTATCTGCCCCGTGCTTTGATTTACCTTTGGGGAATATGTAAAGGGGGAGGGCCATCTGTTCCCCATTGAAGACATCAAAGCCGACTTGGGGACCCCCATGAAGCCCAGATGATCAATCAGAGTGGGGAAGAAGGACAACTGGGACAGAGGAACCCGAGGAGTCACCCTCACCCGGGGCAGTTGACAACCGGGCTGGAAACATGAGCTGGAAGCCCTTTCTAACCAGGAAGAACTGATCGAAAAACTGGGTGGAGATGACCGCCTAGTTAAGAGAAACATTATGCAGTTCGTAATGGAGGCTCTTGAAAACCTCAGAACCAGGGGGGAATTAGATCGACACCAGAAAAGTGGTGAGGCAGCAGCAGCAGTCAATGAGGTCGGGACTGCTGCTCCAGATCCAGCAGCAGCAGGCCAAGCAGATGCAGCAGTGGGGGGGGGGGGCAGCAGCCATCCAGATGAACCCATCTTGCACAGCACCAGCCCTTGCAATTGTCCCTGGCCACCCCAGAGTGCCACAACTTGAGAGGAAGACACCCCCCCCAGGAGTGAAGTATGATGGCAACCCGCAGCAACTGGGGTTTTTCCTGGCACATGTCCTCACATACATGCAGGAGTATGGGAGGAGTTTCCAGACCCAGGGTTCTTGGGCGCAAGCTGTCATCTTGGCCCTGGAAGGAGTAGCTGCCTGTTGGATGGTGACCCTCCACAACACAGATGCCTGTGAACTGCGTAACTTTGACCGATTAATGATGGCTTTCCACCACTGATTTGAAGACCCCTTGGCAGACCACAAAGCTCGTGATCGCATCAGAACTGTGAAACAGGGGTGAAGGCTGGTAGCTGAACACACTGAAAAGTTCTGAGACTTGGGAAAACTGGGAAAAAAAAACAAAAGAAAAAAGAAATACTTCCAAAAGAATTCTTTACTATGGCTGAAGAACTAAACTTGGCAGACGTATGGAGGGAAACACATGAAGAAGAGGCCCAATACACCTTTTACTCCCATCCGCATAACTCCTGGTCAAGACTGGACATGGCATGGATGACCCCAAATATCAAAATAGAAGTAGAAAAAATTGAGATAGGCACAAACCAATGGGCAGACCACAATCCACTATTCATAAACTGGAAAGGGGAAAGAAGACGTAAGAGATGGACAATGAACCAAAGATTATGTAAAGAAAAAGAATTTAATTTGATGTTGGAAAAGGAAGTAAAAATATTCTTTCAGATAAATAAAATAGAGGAAACCTCTTTACAAAACACATGGGATACTTTAAAAGCATATATAAGGGGCCTAGTAATAGCATATACAAGGAAAAAGAATAAACAGAAGAAAAAACAATTAGATAATTTAGAGAAAGACCTAAAACAAATAGAACAAAAACTCCAGGAAAAGCCTCAGAACAAAACAATAAGAGAAGAATGGGAAATGATTAAGCATAAATTGAATTTGAGAAACCAAACAGAACTAGCCCAAAAAATAAAAATGGCGAAACAAAATTATCTCGAACATGTAAATAAAACGGGCAGATGGCTAGCCTATAAACTGAAAAAAGAACAGAAAAAAAGAATGATATACCAATTGAAAGACGATAAAGGAGAAATTCAACATAGTAAAGAGGCCAAAAAAGAAATTATTAAGAAATTTTATGCGAACCTATATAATCAGGGGAAAATAGAGGAAGACAAAATAAAACAGTACATAGGGAAATCAGGAATGCCAAAAATCACAGAAGAACAAAGAATTACTCTCAATAGGCCAATAACCAAATTAGAATTAGATGAAGTACTGAAAAAGCAAAAAAACAATAAAACACCGGGACCCGACGGGCTACCGGTAGAAATATATAAAACAATGCAAGAAGTATTGGGAGAGAATATGTTGCGATTATATAATGAAGCTATGGAGAAAGCCAAAATACCAAATTCATGGACAGAAGCCATAATAACAATCATTCCAAAAGAAGATACAGATCTCCAGTTAATACAAAATTATAGACCTATTTCATTATTGAATGCCGACTACAAAATATTTGCAGCAATCTTGGCCGAAAGGATTAAATTAGTACTAAATACATATATACACCCAGACCAAAATGGATTTCTGCCGGGACACCAAATAAAGAACAACATGAGAATAATACTTAATGCTCTAGAATATTATGAATCACACCCGGAGAAGCAGGCAGCGTTGGTTTTTCTTGATGCCCAAAAGGCCTTCGATAACCAAAATTGGAAATTTATGATTGAACAACTACAAAATATGCAAATTGGGGAAAAATTTGGGAAAATTATAGCAGAAATCTATACCAAGCAATCAGCAAGGATAATTATGAATGATGACATAACAGACAAATTTAATATAACAAAAGGAGTCAGACAAGGCTGTCCACTTTCCCCCTTACTATATATTCTATCATTGGAAATCCTGTTGAAAAAAATTAGAGAAGACCAAGGAATTGAAGGTTTAAGGATCAATAGAGAAGAATACAAAGTTCAAGCCTTTGCGGATGACTTAGTGTTTTTGACAGAAAATCCTATGGAATCTATACCTAATTTGTTCCAAAAAATAGAAGAATTTGGAGAAGTGGCCGGACTAAAAATCAATAAAAGTAAATCGAAGCTAATTGTTAAAAAACTTACGGAAATCCAAACAAAAGATTTGATAGATAATATACAAATCCAAACAACAAAAAAAATAAAATATCTAGGAATCTGCTTATCTACAAGAACATCAGCAATTAAAGAAAACTATTATGATAAATTACTAGAACAAACAACAAAGAAAGACTTAGAAAAATGGAAAAATTTACATATTTCATTCCTAGGAAGAATTTCGGCCATCAAAATGACTATATTACCTAAATTTTTATATTTGTTTCAGGTCACTCCAATTAAAATAGATAAACCGTTTTTTGAAAAGCTGAATAAAATAACATCTAAATTTATATGGCCACGAATAAAATTTAAACTGCTTCAGGATACAAAAGATAGAGGAGGAGCTGCACTCCCTGATTGGGAGATATACTACCAAGCAGCAGTACTATCGTGGGTCCAAGATTGGATAGAATTAAAGGACTCTAGAATTTTAACAATTGAGGGACACGAACTTCAAACTGGCTGGCACTCCTTTATGTGGGATGAGAAATACAAAACACATTCATATTTTAAAACACACACAATAAGGAACTCATTATTACAAATTTGGCTTAAAATTAAAAAAAACAACATTATATGAAGATACCAAATTAGCTAGCACCGGCAGAATCAATTAGGCACCCAAATTTAACAGATAAGACAAAAATAATTAGATATAAAGATATAATTGACTATCAAGGCAAATTAAAGACAAAACAACAATTGGAGACAGATTTACACAGAGGAATAGACTGGTGGACTTATACTCAAATACAATCCAAATACAGAGAACATATAAAAACATATGAAATTTATAATCAAAAACAAGAAATAGATAAAATTATATTAGATTCAGAAAATAAATTAATTAGTAGAATTTATAAATTTCTTCTACGCTATAAATTGGAAGAAGAGACAGTCAAAGAAACGATGATTAAGTGGGCCCAAAACATCAAACACACAATACCTTTGGAAAAATGGGAAAAGTTCTGGCAGGTAAACCTAAAGTTAACGAAAGCAATGGCATACAAGGAAAACCAACTGAAAATGTTTTATCGGTGGCATATGTCTCCAACCAGATTGGCAAAAATACAACCTAAAAATAGCCCAATTTGTTGGAAGTGCAAAAAGGCACAAGGGACTTTCTATCATTTATGGTGGACGTGCCCGGCAGCAAAGAAATTTTGGTCTAACATCAAAAAATGGTTGGAACAAATAACAAAAACACAGATTGAAAAAGAACCAGAAACATTTTTATTAGGAATCTTTAACAAATCATAACCTAAGGATATCAAATATCTTACAATTCACATATTAACTGCTGCAAGAATAACCTACGCAAGAAATTGGAAACAAGAAAAAATACCAAGTGAAACAGAAGTAATAGGGAAAATTTTAGAATGCGCTGAAATGGATAGGTTAACCAAAGAATTACAAGAAAGAGAAGAATCAGACTATTATAAAATATGGAATAATTGGTATAATTGGTTAAAAATCAGAAATATACAAAAAATATAGGGGATATATTACCGATTGATACATATATATATAATAAAAAATATTATTAGATTAAAGAGAGGTGAAGGAATATATTATAAGTAGAATTGTAGAACGTCACTCTGAAAAAATGCTTAAGAAGAAATTACACTCTTTTTGTGTATATGTTGTATAAATGTTTGTTGTGTATATGTTACGTATGTCTTTTTTAATATTTATATTCAATAAAAACTACTTAAAAAAAAAAGTTCTGAGACCTTGCCTGCAGAGTGGACTGGCCGGAAGACATCCTAGTGAGCTGGTTCAAAGACGGCCTGAATGACAATCTCTACCATGCCTGCCTGGCTCAAGGGGCCCCAGTCTGCCTGCACGACTCATACTTCCTGGCTGAAAAAGTGGAGATTGACATGACCAGAAACCAGTACCAAGGGTAAAGAGCCTGGAAGAGATCCCCACTCCAGGGGAAGTGAGAGCCATCCAAGCTGCAAACTCCTCTGGCACCAGGATCATCTGCCTGCTTCAAATGTGGGAAGGAGGGGCACCGTGCAGCTGAATGTCATTCAAAAACTTCAGCTCGAAAGCCAGAATGCCTGTCTGGAGGAAAGCCCATGAAAACAACCCCCCAAGGAAAAGACACTGCACTGAGAAGTGGAGAAACCACAGAGTTTCGTCCCCTTGCAAAATTGGGGGAAGGAAGTCCAGCATCACCTGGGGAGGAACTGGGCACGTCCAAGAGTGACCCTGAAGATGACCCACTGGTAAGTGAAACAATTGAGCCACTCTCTCTGCCACTAAAACTATTCGTCCCCTTGGGGGGTGGGGAAGAGTGAAAATCTCAGCTCTCCTGGATTCAGGGTGCACCCAGTGTTTGAGTAACCCAACCATGGTGGGAAAATTGGGTATACGCTTGTGGAAGCTAAAAAAAACCCATCGCATTCTGCCAGTTAGATGGGTCAGTCACGGGGGGGGAACCGACCATTTTTGCCACAGAACCCTTGGACATAGCAATGGGGACTCATGATGAGAGACTCACTTTCATTGTGGCACCTGGAATGGAATGGCCACTAGTCCTGGGACTTACCTGGCTAAGGAAATGGAACCCCAGAGTAAACTGGCAACAGGGACCCTAAAGTTCCAATAGGGAGTGACCGGACCAGATGGCCGAAGGGAGGAACTTGGAGGAAACCTGAACAAAGAAACAGCTGTGGTCGGGAGAGCCGCACCAACACAGGGCGTTCCCAGGGAATATAAGGATTTAGTGTTCAGTGAATAGGGTTCCAATGAGCTCTTCCCCCCACCATCCCACAGACTGCGCCATTGAGATCCTCCCAGGTACTAAACTACCAAAGCCCAAGATGTATAGCATGTCCCCCAGAGAACTCAAGGAATTGAGGATCTTCATAGATAAGAACCTGGTTAGGGGATTCATCGAACCAACACCAACACAACCAAAAATTGCTGCTCCAGTGTTATTCCAAGAAAAGAAAGATGGGTCTTTGTGCTTATGCGTGGACTTTAGAAACTTGAACACTATAAGTGTAGAGAACGTGTATCCCCTTCCCCTCATGAAGGAACTTGTTAGCCCACCTATCCAAGGGGAAAATATTTTCAAAACTGGATCTAAGAGAGGCTTATTACCGAATCAGGATTAGGGAGGGGGACAAATGGAAAGTGGCTTTTAATATCCACTTAGGGTGTTACCAATTCAAAGTGCTTCCATTTGGACTGCAAGGGGCTCCCGCTGTGGTCATGCAACTCATAGAAGTGTTCCATGAGCACCTATACAAAGGGGTTCTGGTGTATTTAGATGACATTTTAATATACACTGAAACAAAAACTGAGCATGTAAAACTTGTCTGGACAACCCTAAACAAACTCTGCGCCACAGCTTTATGCAAAACTGTCTAAATGTGAGTTCCACAAGGATAAAATAGACTACCTGGGATACTGGATATCCCACAAGAGCGAGGAAAGTACAAATGGTGATTGATTGGGCCCCTCCCCGCACACGCAAGCAACTGCAAAGTTTCCTGGGGTTTGCAAACTTCTATTGACAATTTATCCTGGCTTTTGCGCAAATTGCACTCCCCATCACTAATCTTTTGAAAATAAAAGAGGGAGAGAAGCCAATGCCGAGGCAACCCTTAAACTAGACTATGGAATGCCAGGCGGCATTCGAGAAATTGAAACAATTATTCACAGCTGAGCCAATCTTGAAGCACCCAGATCCAGAAAAACCTTTCGTCATACAGGCAGATGCCAGCGATGTGGCTGTTGGGGCAGTCCTATTCCAAGAAAACAAACACGGCCAACTACAACCCTACACGTACACCTCTAACAGACACTGAACAGAGATGGGCCATCTGGGAGAAAGAGGTATATGCAGTGCAATGGGCTCTCCTAACATGGAGACATTTCCTAGAGGGAAACAAAATCCTCTTCGAAGTGTGGACTGATCATAAGAATCTGGAGGCTCTTAAGACCTCACGGAAACTGTCCCCAAAACAAAACTTCAGTCTCAAATATTTTCCTGCGGGAAAAATTTTTCTAGCAGATGCGTTGTCTAGAAAACCACAGTACAATAGCGAAAAGCCCGAGGTGATCAAACCCCTGCCCCCAGCTAGTGGCCAAGGTGATAACAAGGGCGCAAGCTAAAAAAGACCTAGTGTACAATTCCACCCTTCAGGTGTTCAAACAAGCCCTACTAAACGATGAATGGTTCCAAGCCCATAAAAATACCTGTTTACTTGGTTGGGGGGTAAATTATATTGTGCCCACGTGACACCCCTCCTGCGTGAGCTGCACTGGCTCCCAGTGGTCTTCCGGGTGCGATTCAAGGTATTGGTTACCACCTTTAAAGCGCTCCATGGCACAGGACCCGGGTACCTTCGAGACTGTCTTCTGCCACCAATAGCCTCCCACCGACCAGTCCGTTCCCACAGAGAGGGTCTCCTCAGGGTGCCATCAGCCAAGTTATGTCGGCTGGCGACACCCAGGGGGAGGGCCTTCTCTGTGGGAGCCCCAACCCTGTGGAATGAACTGCCCCCGGAAATACGTAAGATCTCCGACCTCCGGGTGTTCCGCTGCGCACTGAAGACCCTGTTGTTCCGCCAGGCAGGGCTGTCAATATAATAATTTTAAATTGGGGTATTTTAATTTTTGGGGTTTTAAATCGGCCAAATCTATTTAATTATTTTAATTTTTAATTATTGTTGTGTCTTGTGTTTTTAAATTGGCTGTACACCGCCCTGAGTCCTTCGGGAGAAGGACGGTATAGAAATAAAATTATTATTATTATTATTATTATTATTATTATTATTATTATTATTATTATTATTATTATTATTATTATTATTATTATTATTATTATTATTATTATATGTTCCAGCTAGTCAGAGGCTACCCCTCATGAACTTAAGCTACGATTCTAAACTGGCTGGCCACTTCAGCTTCGTGAAAACCCCATCATTTTTTTCTCAGTTTTGAAGCCTCTGGAGAGAAGTGCCTGGGAACAGTCCCTTATCTCCTTCCCAGGATAACCGTCTTCACAACATCTTCACACCTGTGGATTGGCTCATTCAACATCGGACTGAGGGGAGGGGTTTCTAACTCCTTTATCCTAACAGAATTGCTTAAGGGGACTTTAGAGCCTGCTTTGCTTTTGTCTTGCAATCATTTCCTTTCAATAAAAGGTTCCTTTTGAAATGCTGATTTCAAAATGATTTGGGGAGTAGAGGCAGAACCTTACAGGGAGAATGTAATGGATTTCATATCTAAGCAATGTCTGCTTATAGCACAAACAGTGAGCTCAAATTTTGATATTTCAATCTCAAAAATAAATGATTCATTAAAGGAAACATTGGGGACAATACACTGTACAGTAAAACCACTAATCAACATGCCTCTACCATGTACTTAAACATCAAATTGCTAATACTTCCACAGCATTAAAAAAAAAAACCCCAGCCACATTGTTCATTTTAGTGGTGGATCTCTAGTGTTCAATCCAGCCTCTGGTAACTTGCAGCCAAACTGTTGTCACAACTAGAGAATTCCGAATATAAAAACCTGTCTTCTTCGAATTCAGATACTGTATGCTTCCAACATCTGTCTACAGCATGGCTTCCCATTTACATTCCCCAGAAAATGTATATAAATCCTTATGGGGTCTAAATGGGATGTTGAAGATCAAATTGGTAAAGGTGATGAAATTCTTGCTCCATCACTTGGCAACCTCCCAGAGTCAAAAGCCTGGTTTCAAGTCTCATGCCATCTCTGGGGCTATCTTTTCTGACACTGACGTTCTCCTCTCTGATTCTCAGTTTCTCAGCAGCACTGACCTTATTGTGGTGACAGTTGTTTGTAGTCTGTGTATAAGTAGTTGTTTGTACACTCTCAATTGAGTGGGAGCTGGATAGAGAATTTGGGATGAGTGGTCCTCCCACAAGTGGTCAGTGAGAGGGACCAGTTGGGACAAAGGACAGTGTGCTTGTTGTGGGAAGTTGGAGATGTGGGAGTCCTTGAGAGCTTTTGCTATAGTGCTGCAGGGATTCCCTCCCTCATTAATCCCCTGGGATATCTGAGAGTATGAATCTGAGTAAATGGAGAGTGATGGCAGAGCTCTTGGTTCTTCAAGGAAAGGGTTGAGAGGAAGAGGGAATGTTTATCTTGGGGGACATAGGGCAGGATCATGTATCACAGTGTGAAGGGCAGGGGATGTTATGGGAGTCAGAGGGCAGGCTGTTACAGGGAAAGATGCCTCCGATGTGTAATATCAGTGGTGTGTTCTGGGCCCCTTAGCTCATCCTCAGTCCCTGGACAGCATACCTCTCCCCACACTGGAGGCTCTGGGTTTTGGCTGCTGCTGCTGAATGCCAGGTTGATTAATAATAAAGCTCCTCTTGTTCAAGATCTTATTCAGGAGGAGTGAGGTGACCTGGGGTGCATTACTGAGACCTGGCTGACTCCGAAAAGGGGGTGTTTCCCTCCAGGAGATATGTCCAGTGGGTTTCAGGTTTGGCACCAGCCAAGACCCCAGGACAAGGAAGGTGGGAGGGCAGTGGTTATCTTTGCTTTCTGGGGCCTTGCTCCACAAATCTCTGGTTGTGAGATCCTATTTCTGAAGTTGAGTATATGGGATCAGATGGAATTGTTGCTAGTATACCAGCCTCCCTGCTGTGCAGCAACCTCCCTGCCTGAGATGCTGGAAGCCATCTCAGGGCTGGCAGTGGAATTCCCCCGACTTGGTTCTGGGGGACTTCAATCTACCATCTCTGGGTGCGGCCTCTGAAGCAACCCCGGAGTTCATGACTACCAGGCCTATCCCAGATCATTACTGGCCCAACTCGGGACAGTGCTCATATCCCAGATTTGATTTTCTTATTGGAGCAATGGCAATGTGACTTGGTAGGGGTTTAAGATTATCTCCCTTGTCTTGGTCAGATCATGCCCTTGTGTCCTTGAGGCTCTCTTATGCTGCCCCACTCCACAGAGAGGCTGGACCCATTCAAATGGTCCACCCCGGCAATTGATGGACTCTGATGGGTTCCAGAGAGAACTGGGGAATATCCCAGAGGTGTTGCTTAATGGTCCTGCTGAAGCTCCATTTGTGGCCTGGAATCTAAAGGTAGCCATGACTTTGGACAGGATCATGCTCATGCGGCCTCTCTTCACTCATTGTTCCTGACCCTTCACAGAGGAATTACAGGTTCTGTAAAAGGGCAAGAGATGCTTAGAGCACCACTGGAGGAAGACAAGGGGTGACTCCAATTGGGACCAACTTAGAGCTACTATTAAGGCCTACCTCATGGCAATAAGAATGGAGAAACAGCAGTATTTCATCATCCTTTTTTTTAAAATAATAATTTTTACTAAACAGTTTGTCTTTAAAAACAACACAAAAAACAATCAACTTACGTACTTTGCTTTTCTATTGTAGTTTTCTATTCTATCATTTCTATTTACTACTCTTTAGTAGAATAATCGTATTACTCCGACATATATATACACACATAATATCCATTTGTTCTTATCTACATATTTATATTCGTTTATATTTATGTCTTTGTTTAATGTTGTTCAGTTACTTTAATTTAAGTTTCATCAATATTAAGTTAAACATTTCTTGTTCTGATTTTTATTTTTGAGCCAACTGTACATTTTATTCCATATTTTATAATAATCCGAATCCTCTCTCCCTTTTAACTCCATAGTCATTTTATCCATTTCTGCACATTCTAGAATTTTCCTAATTATAGTTTCGTCTGACGATATATTTTTTGTTTCCAATTTTTTTGCAAATGTGATTCTTGCTGCAGTAAGTATGTGTAATATAATGTATTGAAGCTTTTTATTCATTTTCAGGTCCAGTATTCCTAATAAAAACAATTCAGATTTCAAATCTATTTTTTGCTTTGTAATTTATTCCAACCATTTTTGAATTTGACACCAATACTTCCTTGTGATGGGGCACGTCCACCACATATGGTAGAATGTTCCAGATTTATAGTTACATCTCCAACAATTAGGTGATAAGTTGGGATACATCTTGGCCAATCTCGCTGGTGGCAAATGCCACCTATAAAACATTTTATAGAGGTTTTCTTTATAGGTAACTGCTGTTGTGAGTTTGTAGTTCCTTTCCCATAGTTTGTCCCACTGCTCTGATTCTATGCTGTGGCCGAAATTCCTTCCCAACTAATCATCGTTTCTTTTATAACTTCCTCCTCCATTTTATGTCTTAGTAGAAATTTATATAATTTTATAATAATTTTTCCTTCTGTTCCCAATAAAATTTTATCCAACTCCAATTGTTTTTCATATATGCCGAATTGTTCTTGATCTTTTTTTAGTCTTGTTTTGATTTGTAGGTAGGGCCACCATTCTATATTTATTCCTTGTGTTTTCAATGTTTGCACTGATTTTAATTCTCCTTTCTCGTCTAAAATCTCTGAGTATCTTACCATTTTACTGAGGTCTATTGTATTTGGGTGTGTCATTGCCTCCATTGTCGATAGCCAATTTGGGATTTTCATATAGTGGTGTTTTTTAATATTTACCCAGACACTGTATAGAGAATTCCTTATTATATGCCTCTGAAAATATGAATGTGTTTTATTTTTACCTTCCCATAGAACCCCGTGCCAACCTAGTTGGAGATCGTGCCCTTCTAATGCTAATATTCTTTTGTTTTTAAGTTGAATCCAATCTCTTAACCATGTCAGCACTGCTACCTGGTAGTAGAGCTCATAGTCTGGGAGACCAAAACCCCCGTGGTTCCTGCTATCTTGTAACAGCTTAAATTTAATGCAAAGTTTTTTTACCTGCCCATATAAATTTAGATATTACTTTGTTTATTTGTTCCAAAAAATTTTTTTCTAATAATACCGGTATTGTTTGAAAAAGGTATAGCAATTTGGATAATATGTTCATTTTAATTGTTGAAATTCTGCCAATTAGTGATATCTGTAATTTGTTCCAATTTTCCAAATCTTTTTGTATTTGTTTTACCAGTGTATTATAATTATCCTCTTTTATCATACTACATTTTGCTGACAGCCATATTCCAAGGTATTTAATTTTTTTTGCTCTTAAAATTCCCATTTTCTCCTCTAGTTCTTCATTTTGTCTTTTGGTTAAATTTTTGGTTATTATTTTAGTTTTCTCTTTATTTATTTTGAGCCCTGTCACTTTGCCAAATTGATTTATATCCTGTAATAGTGTTAATCCCATCTCTAAGGGTTCTTCTATAATAAATGCCAAGTCGTCAGCGAAGGCCTGTACTTTATATTCTTATCCTCTAATTTTTAATCCTTTGATTTCCTGATTCTGTCTATTTTGTTGCAACAGTGTTTCTATTGAAAAAATAAATAACAGAGGAGATAGGGGGCATCCCTGTCTAAATCCTTTTGTTATACTGAAGTCTTCTGTTATTTCTCCATTTAATAGTATTTTTGCTTTCTGGTTTGAGTATATTGCTTTAATTGTTCTAATAAATTTCTCGCCAAAATTCATTACTCCTAGTTGGTTAATTAAAAAAATCCCAATTTAAATTGTCAAATGCTTTTTGTGCGTCGAGGAATATCAAAGCTGCCTGTTTCTCTGGATGTATTTCGTAATATTCTAGTGTATTCATTATCATTCTTATATTATTCTTTATGTGTCTGGTGGGTAGGAATCCTTTCTGCCATTATTGTCATGAATATCTTATAATCAGCATTCTGCAGCGAGATTGGCCTATAATTTTGGATTTTTTTCTTTTCCACATTGTCTTTGGGAATTAAGGTTATCAGTGCTTCCATCCAAGTTTTTGGTATCATTGCTCACTCTAGTACTTCATTATATGTTTGTAATATTAAATTCTCCAGTGGTCTTTGTAATTCTTTGTAAAATTCTGCTGGGATTCCATCTGGGCCCGGTGTTTTATTGCTTTTTTTGTTTTTGGATTGCCGTTTTTAGTTCTAACATCGTTATTTTTCTGTCTAATGTTTCTTTTATGTTTTCTGGTAGTGTTGGGAGGTTTCTCTGCTGTAAATATCTTTTAATGTCATCTTCCTCTATATTCTCCAGACTATATAGGTTTTGATAATATCTTACTGCTATATTTTCCTTTTCTTCATTCTGATGGTGTGCTATCCCTTTTTCATCTGTTAGTTGTTGTATTAATTTCTTTTCTTTTTCTTTTTTTAATTTATAAGCCAACCATCTTCCCGGTTTATTAGCATTTTCAAAGTAGTTTTGTTTGGTTGCTCTAATTTTTTGCGCTATTTCTTCTTGTGTAATTAGATTAAGTCTATGTTTAATTATCTCTTTTTCGTCTCTAATTTCCTGGTTATGGGATTCTTTCTGCATTTTATCTTCTAATTTTCCCAATTTCTCTTGCAATTCTATATATTGTTTTCTTTTATTTTATTGTAAGACCATGGACGTAAGCTTTAGTTGTGTCCCACAGGTTTTGTATAGTTGTTTGTTCATTCCAATTTTCCTGTAGGAATAACCCTAATTCTTTTTCTACGTGTTGAACTTTTTTTCTTTCATTATCCTTTGATTCATGGTCCATCTCTTTTTTCTTTTTTCCTCCCCCTTCCATTTGACTATTATCGGGTTATGATCTGCCCACGTATTCGGTTTTATCTCTATTTCCTCTACGGTTTTTCCTGTTTCTGAATCCATCCAGACCATGTCTATCCAGGACCATGAGTTATGTGGGTTGGAAAAATACGTATATTGATTTTTTTTGTGGGTTAATTTCTCTCCAAATATCTTTCAGATTTAACTCTTTGCTAAAGAACATCTTTGGTAATGTTCTCCTTTCATAAATTTTTTTACTTCCTGATTTGTAGTCTTTTTGGGGATCAACCACCATGTTGAAATCTCCTAATACACATACATTATCTATTTCCAATTCTACAATTTGTTTATGTAATTTGCGGTAATATTCTTTCTGTTGTGTGTTTGGCGCATATATGACTGCAATTAATGTTCTTTTTTGTTTTATTAATACCTCAATCAATAACGTTCTTCCCTCTTGATCTGCATATATTTGTTTGGGTTTTAACCAATCTTTTACTGTATATAGACTGCGATTCCTCTTTTCCTTACTTCTGTTAGGGCCAAAAATATTTTACCTAATTTAGGGGCTTCCAAAAAATTACGTTCTCCTTTTTTCATATGGACCTCCTGTAAACATATAAGTCTGTGTTTTGTTTTTGGAGTTTAGCAATTACTTGTCTTCTCTTTATTGGTGAGTTTAATCTGTTTATGTTAACCAAAAATAATGTCATTTCTTCTTCCATTCCACTACTTATTTGTCGCCCTTACTTCCCTCCTTTGTCTCATTTCCTTTTGCTTTCTTGTTCTCATTCCTTATCTTTCCTGGGTCTCAGTATCACTTCTCTCTCTTGTATCTTGTTCCAGTCCTTTTTCCTCTAGCTGTTGTTCTTCTTGACTTTGGGTTTCCAGTTCTTCTCTGCTGTCTGATTCTTCCTCTATATATCGTGCATAAAATTCCTGAGCCTTATCCATTGTGCCTATCCTTATTTTCTTATCCTGCTATGTTATTAACAATCCTTCTGGCATCACCCAGTGAAACATTATTTTATTTTTTATTAATTGTGTTGCAAGGAACAGGTAATCTCTTCATTTCTCTCTTATTCTCCTTGGTATCTGTTTGAGAGTTATGACCTCTCTTCCTTTGTAGGTCAATTAGTCATCCCTCATTCTTCTATAAACTTCATCCCTGACTGCTCTTTTTGCAAACCTTATATGTATCTCCCGTAGTAGTCTGTGTCTTCTAGCGTAATTTGTTTGCACCCTATATATTTCATCAATGTTGTTCCTTAATTCATTTTTATCTATTTGTAGTGGGTCAGCTAGAATGTCTGTCATCAATTTGCATAGGTCTTCATCTCTTGTTTCTGTGATATTTTGGAACCTCAGGTAGAAGGAAGATCTCTCTAATTCCAGATGAGTAATTGCCTCTACTAAGTCTCTGTTTGCCGCTGTCAGTCTTTCTTCGGTTTCTTCTAGTTTCTTTTCAGTTTGATCCGTTCTTACTTCTATCGCTTTTATTTTCTGTTCATTTTTAGTTATTGAATCTTGAATTTTTCCCATTCAATTATCCAGTTTCTTTATATCATATGGTTTGTTATTGATTCCTGCATTTTTAACATAAACTCCTGAATCATATTTAATGAAGATTGTAGACTTTGCAGGGTTGGTGTTGGTCCTGGTTTTTCACTGCACGTCGTATCTGTAATTAACTTTTGCCCTGCTGGAGAAGCTGTCATTGATATTGGTTTTTTTGCCACTTTAGTTACTGTGGATGTATTTGAAATTTTTAAATTTTTGAAAAAATTATTCCACAATACCATCAATTGTTTTCACTCTAAACCTTCCTTACAATAATAATACAGTGTTAACATCCAATTTCTTAAAATTTCTATGTATACAATTATTAATCAACAGTAGGTATTTAAGACTAGCTAATTCGTTTAAATATACATAAATCAATCAAAAGTTTGAAATCAGAAAAAGCAATATGTTTCTATAAACTATTAACATTTAGAGCTGATAATTCAATGTAAATTTCTCAGTAGTAAGTCTCTTTCAGGCTTATCTAAGTATTTAGAAGTATTTAGAATATACAGTAAAAGTTTGAAATATCCAGGGTATTCACAATATACAATTCTTTAAGAAGAGGTCTCCTTCAAAGTCATTTAAGTTACTGCAGTTCTTTGTCTTCAGTCTCTCTGTTCACTCTGCAACTTCCTTGTTTTCTGTTTCCAGAAGGTGGTTTCCTTCAGATTGCACTGTCACTGTCTTTCTCTTCACTTTTTTTTTTTTAACTTTCCTCTACTTCAATCACCACTGTCCCTGAAAGGTAGCCTTTTCTTTCTTCTAGCTGGGTTTCACTACAGGTTTTTGTCTCTTGAAACCCTGTTTCCAAGGTATCAACTGTTCAATCCACACTCACAATCGCTTTCCCTCCTCACCAATCCACAACAATTCTGTCTTTTCTTTCTCCGTTCCCACCGCTAAGGCACCACCACCTCCACCTTGGAGACTCACTTCTATTCAGTAGTTTTTGTAAATCCCATCCACCAGAGAGATAGTTCAGTGTCCCAAGTTTTTTCTTTTTCCTATCCGCCGATACTTCTGCTGTTTCTCAGTTTCTGCTTCCTCTCATATCTTTGTCGTGCTGCCACATCTCTGGACCTTGCCTTCACAGCTAGTCTCTTCTACGCTGATTTTCAGGGCTCTCACCCTTCGTAACAGGGATTCACTCCTCTCTCCGTCACCTCTGGATGTTCCCCTCACTATAGCTGTCCCCTCTAAGGACCTGCTTTGCCGTTACTGGCTTCCAAAATGCAGAAAATCAGGCAGGGAGAACGGAGTCTAGTTCCCCTGCACCACACCAGCGTGACACCACCCCGGAAGTCTCCGCAGTATTTCATCATTCTTATTGCGTCCTCAGAGTGCCATCCAGTGATCCTGTTTCGGGTTGCGTGTTCCCTCCTGGGTTGGGGGACTGGGGGGATCTTTTACAGGGCTGAGCAGAGGAATTTGTTCAGCATCTGATGGACAAAGTCACTCTGATCCGTTCCCATCTGGATCCCATGCATGGAGATAGTCCATGTGTTAGCCAGCAACGACGAGGAAGCGAGGAGATCGGGGCTACAACCCCTGGAATACCGTGGGGATTGGTCTCAAAGAAGCAGCGAGTGGAGCCGGGTGGAAGAGCTCACGGTGAGACAGAGGGCGGCGAATGAAAGTGACAGAGCAGATCCGGAAAGTGTGGATTGCCGGCGAAGCTGCGAGGAGAAGCAGAGATTGCTGAGGCAAGGGACAGCGCAGCCAGAAGTTGTTGGCACCTTTTCTGAATTAGGCAGCGAACGTGGATATAACTGAACTGGGCTCGATTGCGAGCGCAGGAATTTACGGAAGTATTAAATATTAAATAACAAACTATGGACACTTTGTAACTTTTTTTTCTTTTCTTCTTGAGGAGAGAAACCGGAAGTGCAGCCATAACCTGACTTGGATGATTGACAGCAGAAAAGATCTAGTGGTAACATTTTGAACTGTGCCATTTGGAATTGTACTCCTGATTATTAAGACTTGGCTGTCAGAAAATTTTGGAACTGTTTGAGATCCCCTTCTACACTATACAAGAGAAGTGGTTTGAACATTTAACTGTGGCACCAACTTATTAATTATAATGAACTTCTAGATTATTATCCAAACAATTACTTATTAATTAACTTATAAGAACCCCTCTATTTATTTATCCATATAGACATTAACTACTTTAAATAATCTTTCTCAACTCTTTCTGAGTAGACTTATATATTCCTTTTCTATAGTCTAATAGCTTTTGATCTATCTACATATATACAGTATATATACATACACCTAACCTACTTTTTGAACTATATTGAATTGTAAAATAGTTTATTTACTAACATTGATACAATAACTGAATGAATTGTACTTGTTGATTTACAGATTAGGTGATTTTATAATTGGATGAATTAGAAATTATTTGCTGTTAGAGAGAGAATAGTGGATGATAATTTGGAGGAATATTGAGGAGATTTTGAGAAATCAGAAGAGAGTTTTAAAAGAGATGACAAGCATCTCATCGGCGGTATTTAAGGCAGGAAAGAAAACACTGTCCAACCCTGCAATAACAATGTCCTCTCCAGCGTTGCAAAAATCTGCTGAAGGGCTAACAAAAACAGAAAAATCAACAATGTTACCAACTGTGCAAGCAATACAAGTGACCCTATCAACGATACAAGAAACCATGCTCCTACTGCAGGAAAAAATAACAAACAATCATGTAGAATTGAAATCAGACATCCATTCTATTGACCAGAAAATGAGTGAGATCCAAGAGTCCATCTATAAAAATGAGCAGAAGATAATGAAGGTTGAGACTAGGGTGGAGCAGAATGAAAGAAATCTTGATTCTATGGACCAGAAGCTATCGGCACAAAATAGAGAGCTGGAGGACTCCATAATCCAGCTCGAGATGGACCGGGCTGCCTTTTTTCTGCGTTTTCAAAACGTAGTGGAAGACAAAGATGAGGATTTGGGACAGGTCATGGTAAATTTAATAGCTGGAATACTGCAACAGGACAAGGATGATATTATAAAAGAGTTGGACGAAGTCTATAGGGTCCAAACTAACTACGCTAGGAGGAATAAGCTCCCTAGAGAAGTCCATGTTAGATTTGCCCGAAAGAAGGTGAAAGATCTACTATATAACTTAGTAAGAGACGACCCTGTAACTTATAAAGGTAAAGAGGTGATAGTACTGAAACAAGTCCCGAAGAGAGTTCGAGAACTGAGAAGAGACTACAGGTTTCTGGCTATACAGTTAAATAAGAGGAATATCCCCTTCAGATGGATCCTACCAGAGGGGATGCTGATCACCTGGCAAGGGAAAAGAATTAAAATAGACAGCCTAGTCTCCATGCAAGAACTTTTAGATCAGCTGAGGGGTGCTGACGAAGACCATAGCAGTAAAGATGAACTAGATGTAGCCTCTCAGGAGTCAGTTAGCGTGCAACAAAGGAAATCCAAAGAAGGAACACCAAAGGAACAGGAGATAGAAGAGAAGGAAATTAAAGAAACCAAAGGAAAGAGACAAAGACCACAAAGAGCCGTTCGAGCAAATAAAAACTAGACAGGTTTTATAGAGAGATGGAGGGTTGGAAGTTGTTGTCTGTTAATGTTAATGGTTTAAATAACGGTAGGAAAAGGAAACATATATTTTCAAAATTAATAAAACATAATGCAGAAATAATATGTCTCCAAGAAGTGCATATAAAAAGAGAAGAGAGGAAATATTTAGAATTTGAGAAATTTGATAAGACCTTTACCTCCCTAGCGGAGAAGAAAAAAAGGGGTGTAGCATTATATGTAAAAAAAGGGATTACTGCCGAACTCAAATATTCAGATAATAAAGGGAGGTTGCTGGCGATTGAAATTAGGAGAGGAAGTACCCCAATCCTAGTTGTCGCCATTTATGCGCCAAATAAGAACCTAGGAGAATTTTATAAGAAATTGGGCCACAAAATAAGCGAACTGGACTATAGGAATGTCTGCATAGTTGGGGATTTTAATGGGGTAGTAAATCCGGAAAAAGATTATAAGAGTGGAATAGAGAAAAAGAACAAGAGGGATAAGCTTCCAAAAGCTTTTTTTGATTTGGTTGATGAACACAACTTAGTAGACATATGGCGAGTACTACACCCGAATGAAAAGCAATTTACCTGTTATTCGAACCCTCAGAAATCCTGGTCAAGGATTGACATGGTCTGGGCCAGTAGGAGTTTGGGGTTGGATATTCATTCAGTAGAAATTACTCCAAATGTATGGGCAGACCACAACCCATTAGAGATAAGGTGGAAGAGTTTAAATAGAGCCAAACAGAAGAGATGGAGATTAAACACCCATATTCTTAGAGACAGAGAATTTACTAAAAAACTCCAGGGAGACCTAAAATTGTTCTTCCTGGAAAATGAGAGCCAAGAGATCTCTCAAGCATGTGTCTGGGATACAATGAAAGCCTACTTAAGAGGCCTAGTAATATCGTACAATATTTACAGCAATAAGGAAACAAGGAAGGCACAGAAAGATTTGACAGCTCAGTTAGGAGAAGCAGAAAAGGGACTACAACGAGATCCAGGTGATGAGGCAAAAAAAGAAAAATGGATGATAATAAGACATAAATTAAATCTACGGGAACAGGAAGAATTGGCAAATAAAATTAAACAATCCAAACAGTATTATTTTGAGAATGCAAACAAGATAGGGAGGTGGCTGTCATATAAATTAAAAAAAGAGAAGGAAAAGGGGATTATAGATTGTTTGGAGGATTCGGAAGGAAAAATGTTAGATAAAGAGGAGAAACTCGAATATGCCAGACAATATTACTAGACCCTGTATAGAGAGGAGGAAACCTCAATGGATAATATCACGCAATATCTCGCAAACCAGAACCTCCCACAGATAAAGGAGGAAGAAAGAGAAATGCTCAACAGAGAGATCACAATGGAGGAATTAAAGGGCGTAAAATCAAAATTAAAAAATAATAAATCTCCTGGCCCTGATGGTCTTCCAGGAGAATTATACAAAAACCAAGAACTGGAAGAAATACTTGTACCAAAACTATTGGTAATATGTAATGAGGCCCTGCGAAGTTCTATGATTCCAGACTCATGGAGGGAGGCGTTCATCACATTGGTAGAAAAAGAAGGCACTGACCCGAAACAAATAAAAAACTATAGACCGATTTCCTTACTTAACACAGATTATAAAATATTCATGGGTATGCTTGCAGGTAGGATGAAGGCAATATTGAGTAATTGGATCCATCCCGATCAAAATGGATTCCTCCCGGGACGACAGATTAGAAGTAATATGAGAGTGGTGATAGACGTTTTGGAGTATTATGAGGCACACTCAGAGAAGCAAGTGGCATTGGCCTTCCTTGATGCTCAGAAGGCCTTCGACAATTTAAATTGGAGATTCATGACCCAGCAAATCAAAAAGATGAATTTTGGGGAGCACTTTGAGAATGTGATAAACACAATTTATGATAAGCAGAGAGCAAATATTATACTTAATGGAGATATGACTAAAACACTCCAGATCGGCAAAGGAGTAAGACAGGGTTGCCCGCTCTCACCACTCTTATTCATACTGGCTTTGGAGGTGTTGTTAAGGAAAATTAGGCAGAATAATGAGATCAGAGGATTGGAAATAAGGAAAGAAAACTTCAAAATTCAAGCATTTGCCGATGATGTGGTAGTGATCATGGAAGAGCCGCTAACAACCGGGAAAAGAGTATTAGAAGAGATAGATGAGTATGGGAGGTTATCCGGATTTAAATTAAATAAGATAAAAACCAAAATGTTAACTAAAAATATCACAGTAGGAGATCAGAAAAACTTAGAAGAAAATTTGGGCATCCAAATAGTTAAGAAGATAAAGTATTTAGGGATTTGGATTATGGCTAGATGCTCAACCCTGAAAGAGGACAATTATATACCGTTATTGGCAAAAATTAAATAAGATTTGGAACGATGGGGGAAGTTACAAATCTCACTGTTGGGTAGGATAGCCACCGTTAAAATGAGTATCCTCCCCAAACTGATATATTTATTCCAAACTACGCCAGTCAATGTAGGGAAAAAATATTTTGTAGAACTAAACAAAATAGTCAGGAAATTTATTTGGGGAGGGAAAAAGCCAAGGATTGCGTTCCGAACATTGCAGGAAAAAAGGAATAGAGGTGGATTCGGACTCCCAGTGTGGGAGATATACCATAAAGCCGCTAACCTAGTGTGGCTACGAGATTGGGCCACACTAGGAAATAAAAGAATCTTACAATTGAATATGATAGAGAAGGGGAAATACTCAAGGACCAGATGATTGCTTGGGGGAGAAACATTGGACCAAAAATAAATCTAGATGATTGGGAAGAAGTGTGGAACAATAATCTGAAGCTGACAAGAGCGGTAACTTACAAGGAGAATCAGTATAAAATGCTGTATAGGTGGCATCTAGCACCATCTAGGATCGCAAAGATATACCCAAACGCAAACCCTAAGTGTTGGAAATGCGGTCATTGGCAAGGTACTTTCTACCATATGTGGTGGACGTGTCCTGAAGCGAGGAAATTCTGGAAATTGATACAAAAATGGATCCAAGAAATAATAGAGGAGGAGATTGCCCTTATACCAGAAATTTACCTCCTGGGAGTTCTGAAACGAGCATATGGGAAGAAGAAGAAATATCTAATTATCCACATCGTTACAGCTGTGAGAATCTCTTATGCACAACATTGGAAGGAGAAAAGATGTCCAACTGAGGAGCATATAGTTAACAAAATATTGGAATGCGCAGAAATGTGTAGATTAACATATGTACTAAATGAGAAGGAAGATTCAGAGTTTTATACGGTATGGGATTTGTGGTATAGGTGGTTGGGAAATAAATGCAAAGGTTAATTACTAAGAGGGACAACACTTAATTATTAACTTAACTTATGTACTATTATATTATGACTTATAATACATTAATTTCATAAATATCTTACGATTCTGAATGTAAATTATCTATATAACCTATTAGCTACCATATTTATAAGCATATAGTATGACTACACGTTGCCAAACCGAAAAGGTTGAATTGTAATATATTTGTTTATTCAATAAAATTAAAAAAAAAAAAGGAGATAGTCCATGTGAGAAGCCTGGGGAGATATCTTGCCCTGTTATCTGGGAACAATTTGATTTGGTTGGCCCTGATGAGGTGGACAGGGCTCTTGATGCTATCAGTGCCACCACCTGTCAGTTAATCCTTGTCCCTCCTGGATGTTGTAAGCCTTCAGGATGATGACTAACGGGTAGGTCCAAGCAGGATTAGTACATCACTAGAGGAGGATACATTTCTTATGCTTTTAAAGAAGCCCTGGTTCGCTCCCTCCTTAACAAGTCATCACTGGACCTTACCTGTCTGGACAATTTTTGTTCAGTTTTCAACCTTCCATTTTTAGGGAAGATTGTAGAAAAGGTGGTGGCCTGCAGCTGCAGAAGGTCCTGAATGAAATAGATTATCTGGACCCCTTTCAGTCAGGGTTCAGGTCCAGTTATGGGATAGAAATGTTATTGGTTGTGCTTGTCAATGATCTCTGGAGAGAATGGGATGGAGGTAGTGCAACCATCCTCGCTCTCCTTGACCTCTCTGCAGCTTTCGATACCATTGACCATGATATCCTTTTGGGTTGGCTGTGTACTCTCTCTACTCGTTTTCAACATCTATATGAAACCACTGAGCAAGATAATCTGTCACTACGGGTTGAGGCATCTACAGTATGCCGATGACACCAAATTTTATATTTTCACTCTCGGTGACCCAAGTGATGATGTAATCACCCTCTCATGGTGCCTGGCAGCTGTGGGGCTGGATGGGGGGAAATAGGCTTTCACTGAACTCTGGCAAGACCAAATGGCTTTGGATACATGGGGCTCCAGGATCCAGGACTTTGTCATCTTTGACTCTGGATGGGGTGGCACTGCCCCAGACAGATCTGGTCTGCAACTTGGGGGTTCTCCTGGACTCACAACTCAAGGAGCAGGCTGCAGTTGTGACTAGGAGAGCCTGTGTACAAGACCTTTCCTGGATCAAGAGTCCTTGCGCTCAGTCGTTCAGTTCCTAGTCATCTCACGGTTGGACTATTGTAATGTGCTGTTCATGGGTCTACACTTGAAGAGCATTCAGAAGCTACAGCTGATGCAGAGTGCGGCAGCATGGGTAGTTTTGGGGCCCCTAGATTGGCCCCAGTAGGACCACTGCTCCGTGAGCTGCATTGGTTACTGGTCTGTTTCTGGGTGCAATTCAAAGTGTTGGTGATCACCTTTACAGTCCTTCATGGCATGGGTGTAAGTCACCTGAGGGACCATCTCACCACACTGGGATTGGCCCGCCCCACTCATGCCGGAAGAGGAACCATGTTGCGGGTTCTATTAGCCCAATTATTCCAGTTGGTGAGGTCCAGAAGAAGGGCCTTCTCTGCTGTTGCTCCTGCCCTCTGAAACATCTTGCCCCATTGTGAGGTTGGGCACAACCCTATCCTTTTGTAAGGGCCTAAAGACTTGGCTCTGCCAGTTGGCCTAAGCCCCAATGGGAAACAGCACAATGGAGGTGGTTGATCAAGTAACAACTTGATCACATTGAGCACATTGTAAGCCGCCCTGAGTCTTCGGAGAAGGGCGGCATATAAATCAAATTAAAAAAAAAAAAAAACAGATCCCACCTCCCCCATTCTGCCTCTGGTCTCCCCATGTGTCCTTGATTTTTAATTCTTGCTTTTAATTTATCTATGTTTGTATGTATATGTATATGTATATGTATATGTATATGTATATGTATATGTATATGTATATGTATATGTATATGTATATATTCTTTCTCTCTCTCCCCCCCCATCCCCCTCCAGCGTTATGGTAAGATGGGTGGCCACAATTTTTTATAAATAAATGAATAAACAAACAAACAAATAAATATACAGGAATCTCAATAAAGAACCCAATTGACGGGCTCACAGACAGGGAATGGATCAATTATAAACAAGCTTTAGCAGCATAAAATCTTGCCCCAGAGGATTGCTATAACAGAATATCTAAAACAGGAGTTTCTAACACTCCTGCATGCAGCCCTGTACAGCTAGTAATGAGGCCTCACAAGATCATAAATTTGTAATATTATTTAGTTTGTTATTTATATTCATTAATTATATTATATATTTTATAAGCTGTCCAAGACAATTCTTCTTCACTCGATGCAGCTCAGGAAAGCCATAAGATTGGACACTCATGATATAAAACATTATTATGGAATATCAACAGTTAAAATCTTTTCAGATGACAATTTGAGGGTGCGGGTCCGACTCATGGGGGGGACACATGCTTGACCTGGTGTTTCTCTCGGGGCAGTGGAAACATGATCTGGAATTAAGGGGTATAGATGCTTCTCCCTTGTCATGGTCAGATCATTTCCTGCTGAGGTTGGACTTCAGGGCGCCACTCCTCCATCGCAGGGAGGCAGAGCCGATTAAGTGGTTCCGCCCCAGACGCCTAATGGACCCTGAAAGATTCCAGAAGGAGCTTGTGGAGATACCTGACTCCCTTGTCCACAGTCCGGCCGAGACCCTGGTGGCTGCCTGGAACAGGGCGGCATCCGGGGCACTGGACCGGATTGTGCCTTTGCAACTTCTCCATGGTGGTGGATCCAGGAAAACTCCCTGGTTTACCAAGGAGCTCTAGGAGATGAAGCGCCAGAAGAGACGTCTAGAGCGACGCTGGAGGACCAGTAACTCCGAATCTGACCGATCACTCTTAAGAGCCTATATTAGAACTTATTTAGTGGCGATACGGGTGGCAAAATGTTCGCATTTTTCTGCACTTATTGCATCTGCTGATTCGCGCCCAGCTGCCCTATTTAGGGTGATGCACTCTCTCCTTGATGTAGGGGGAGTGGAGGAGCCCTTACAGGGTAGAGCTGAGGAGTTTGTGCAGTTTCTGTTGGATAAAGTGGCTCAGATTTGGATGAATTCTGATTGGGCAATTCCAACCGAGATAATGGGGGCAGGTCTTAGTCCTATTGTGTGGGATGAGTTTGAGCCTGTGACTCCTGAGGAAGTGGACAAGGCTGCAGGGGCAATGAGTTCCTCCACTTGTTTGTTGGACTTGTGCCCCTCCTGGCTGGTCTCGGCCAGCAGGGAGGTAACACGAGGCTGGCTCCAGGCTTTAGTTAATATGTCCTTGAGGGAGGGGTCCTTCCCACAACCATTGAAGGAAGCGGTCGTAAGGCCCCTCCTCAAGAAGCCTTCCCTGGATCCAGCAGAATTAAAGAACTTTTGTCCAGTCTCCAACCTACCCTTTGTGGGAAAGGTTGTAGAGAAAGTGGTGGCACTTCAGCTCCTGCGGTCATTGGATGAAATGGATTATCTGGACCCTTTTCAGTCTGGCTTCAGGCCTGGTTACAGCACGGAAACTGCTTTGGTCATACTGATGGATGATCTCTGGCGAGCCTGAGATGGGGATCATTCCTCCATCTTGGTGCTACTTGACCTCTCAGCAGCTTTCAATACCATTGACTATGGTATCCTTCTGGGACGACTAAGGGAGTTGGGAGTGGGAGGCACCGTGTTACGGTGGTTCTCCTCCTATCTCTCTGGTCGGTCACAGTCGGTGTTGGTAGGAGGACAGAGGTCGACCCCTAGGCCCCTCGTTTGCGGGGTACCTCAGGGCTTGGTCCTCTCTCCCCTCCTATTTAACATCTACATGAAGCCCTGGGTGAGATCATCCGACGATACGGGGTGAGATATCAGCAGTACGCTGATGATACCCAGCTGTATATCTCTACCCTGCGTCAATTCAGTGATGCAGTGGATGTGATGTGCCAGTGCCTGGAGGCTGTGAGGGTTTGGATAGGAGTCAACAGGCTCAGACTTAACCCAGACAAGACTGAGTGGCTGTGGGTATTGCCTCCTAAAGACTATGTTGATTGTCCATCCTTGGTTCTGGGAGGGGGGAGAAATTGTCCCCCTCAGAATGGGCTCGCAATTTGGGTGTCCTCCTAGACTCACAGCTAAGATTAGAGCAACATCTGACAGCTGTGGCTAGGGGGACCTTTGCACAAGTTTGCCTGGTGCACCAATTGCGACCCTACTTGGATCGGGAGGCTCTCCTCACAGTCACTCATGCCCTTGTCACCTCACAGTTAGATTATTGCAACATGCTCTACATGGGGCTACCCTTGAAAAGTGTTCGGAGACTACAGTTGGTCCAGAATGCAGCCACGCGAGCTATCGTGGGTGCACCTAGATACACCCACATTACACCAATTCTCCAGCTGCACTGGCTCCCTATTGGTCTCCGGGCACAATTCAAGGTGTTGGTTATTACCTTTAAAGCCCTACATGGCTAGGGTGAAGAAGACAAAGATTTGTCCAAGAGTTTTAACGGATCATAGTCCAGTTTGGATGGAACTAGAGTATGGAATGGGATTTAAGAGGTCTTTGAGGTTAAATGAAAATTTGTTTAGATATGACAAAAATGTAAAAGAATGTAAAAAATTTATGAAAGAATTTTTCATTATAAATATGCATAAGGGTACATTTATGGAAATGGTCTGGGATGCAAGTAAAGCATATATGAGAGGTATTTTGATATATTTGAATAATAAACATAGAAGTAAACAGGAAAAAAAGAGGAAGGACTTAGAAGAGAAAATTAAAAAAAAAAAGAACAAGCTTTGATATTAAACCCAGCAGACAAGAAAATAAAAGGGGCAATTAACTTATTGCGAGGGCAATTTAATATGCTAATGGCAGATCAGGTCGCAACTAATTTGCAATATGCTAAACATAATACTTTTTGCAATGCTAATAAACAGGGAGATGGTTAGCATATTTGATAAGGAAAAAACAAAAGTCACGGACCGTAGAGAAAATAGAATATAAAGATAAAGAGGTTTATCAGCAAAATATGATTAAAAAAGCATTTTTAGAATTTTATATGAGGTTGTACGCTAGTGATAAAATTCAAAGTATCGATGTAGATAGATATTTACAGAAAGAGAATATTCCTATAATTACAAGAGAGCAAAGGGAGGGTTTAAATCAACCAATAACTTCCAAAGAGATTATGTTTGCAATTAAGCAGTTGAAAGTGGGTAAAGCCCCCGGGATGGATGGTTTGACAGCTGCTTATTATAAACACTTGCAGTTAAAAATGGTGGGACCACTCAAAGAGTTATTTACCAACGTACAATCTGGAGGAGATGTACCCCCATCCTGGAAGACAACCTTTATTTCTCTGATTCCAAAGGAGGAGCAAGACCACACTCAGCCAAAAAATTATAGGCCTATATCACTTTTAAATACAGATTATAAGATTTTTGCTAAAATACTAGCAAATAGGTTAATGACAGTCATGCAACAAATGATTCATAATGATCAAACTGGTTTTATAAATGGCAGACAAATGAAGAGTAATATAAGGCAAGTGGTTAACCTATTAGAGTATTTGGGGAAGAACAACCAAATCCCTGCGGCGCTAATATTTCTTGATGCGGAGAAAGCATTTGATCGATTGAATTGGCACTTCTTATTGAAAATAATAGAAAAGATACAGTTTGGAGAATATTTTACACAATCTATTAAGGCAATATATCAGAAACAAACAGCGCAAATAATAATTAATGGTAGTTTAACAGATACTTTTAATATAGAAAAAGGAACAAGACAAGGATGTCCCTTGTCTCCATTATTGTTCATCTTGACTTTGGAATTCTTGTTGAGTAAGATACATGGGTCGGACAAAATAAATGGAATTAAAATTAGGCAATATGATTACAGAGTATGAGCATTCGCAGATGATTTGGTTGTTACTTTAACCCAACCATTACAGTCGGTTGTAGGTTTAATGGATATAATTAAGCAATATGGGCAAGTATCTGGATTTAAAATAAATGCAGGGAAAACGAAGATAATAACTAAAAACATGACTACAAATCAAAAAGATGAATTAGAAAATTAACAGGATTTGAAATAGTAAAAAAAGTTAAGTATTTGGGGGTTTATATTATGACATCAAATGCGAAATTATTCACGCATAACTATGATCCGTTGTGGCAAAAAATACAGAGAGAGATGGAAAATTGGAAAAAATTACAATTATCCTTGTTAGGAAGAATAGCAGCAGTAAAAATGAATGTTTTGCCTAAGTTTTTGTTTCTTTTTCAAATGATACCAATTCTTAAAAAAGATGAAAATTTGAAGATATGGCAGAAGGATATTAATAATTTTGTCTGGGCAGGGAAGAGACTGAGAATAAAACAAAAAATAATGCAGGATATACGTGAAAGAGGAGGTCTCAAAATGCCCAATTTAAGACTATATTATGAGGCAGCTGTCCTATCAGCAATGAGTGATTGGATGAACTCAACAGAAGAAAGAATACTGAATATTGAGGGATATGATTTGGTTTACGGGTGGCATGCTTATTTATTATATGATAAGAAAGTGGATAACACTTTTAAAAGTCACATATTAAGGAATGCTTTATTGCATGTCTGGAAAAAGTATAAGTATAAATTAAACGAGAAGTTACCAATGTGGGCAATACTCAGACACGCGATAGAGAATATAAGTGTAGAGCAAAAACAATATGTGATTACATACAAAGAGCTTCTTAACAAGAGGTATACTACAATTAAAATCTTTGAATCAACTAAGAGAAGAAAGGATAATTCAAACATGGTTTCAATATGTACAGTTGCAAGCTAGATGGAGAGAAGATCAGAAAATTGGTATTTTGCAAAATGAGGAGAACTTGGTAAAACAGATTAGAGATCAAAGTCAAATGCATATAAAAAGGTTGTATAATGCATTGGTAGAAATAGATTCAGAAATGGAGTTAAGGACTGTATGATAAAGTGGGCACAAAATATTGAAGAACCAATAATGATGGAAATGTGGGAAAAAATATGGGTTAGAAATGTGAAGTTTACTCAAGCCCAAAACTTAAGAGAGAATTTTTATAAAATGTTTTATAGATGGCATCTAGATCCTAAAAAGCTAGCCTGTATGTATCCAAATGTGCAACCTAAGTGTTGGAGATGTGAATGTGATGATGCCATGTATTATCATACAGGTGAAACTCAAAAAATTAGAATATCGTGCAAAAATTCATTTATTTCAGTAATGCAACTTAAAAGGTGAAACTAATATATGAGATAGACTCATTACATGCAAAGCGAGATAGTTCAAGCCTTGATTTGTCATAATTTTGAGGATTATGGCTTATAGCTCATGAAAACCCCAAATTCACAATCTCAGAAAATTAGAATATTACATGAAATCAATAAAACAAGGATTGTACATAGAACAATATCGGACCTCTGGAAAGTATAAGCATGCATATGTACTCAGTACTTGGTTTGGGCTCCTTTTGCATCAATTACTGCCTCAATGCGGAGTGGCATGGATGCTATCAGCCTGTGGCACTGCTGAGGTTTTATGGAAGACCAGGATGCTTCAATAGCGGCCTTCAGCTCTTCTGCATTGTTCGGTCTCATGTCTCTCATCTTTCTCTTGGCAATGCCCCATAGATTCTCTATGGGGTTCAGGTCAGGTGAGTTTGCTGGCCAATCAAGCACAGTAATCCCAAGGTCATTGAACCAGGTTTTGGTACTTTTGGCAGTGTGGGCAGGTGCCAAGTCCTGCTGGAAAATGAAGTCAGCATCCCCATAAAGCTCATCTGTGGAAGGAAACATGAAGTGCTCCAAAATCTCCTGGTAGACTGCTGCGTTGACCCTGGATTTAATGAAGCACAGTGGACCAATACCAGCAGATGACATGGCTCCCCAAATCAACACAGACTGTGGAAACTTCACACTGGACTTCAAGCATCTTGTAGTGTGTGCCTCTACATTCTTCCTGCAGACTCTGGGTCCTTGGTTTCCAAATGAGATGCAAAAGTTGCTCTCATCAGAAAAGAGGACTTTGGACCACTGAGCAACAGACCAGTTCTTTTTTTCTTTAGCCCAGGTAAGACGCTTCTTACGTTGTTTGTTGTTCAGGAGCGGCTTGACGGAGAATACGACATTTGAAGCCCATGTCCAGGATCCGTCTGTGTGTGATAGCTCTTGATGCACTGACTCCAGCCTCAGTCCACTCCTTGTGAAAGTCCCCAACACTTTTGAATGGCCTTTTCCTGACAATCCACTCCAGGCTGCAGTCATCCCTGCTGCTTGTGCACCTTTTTCTTCCACACTTTTCCCTTCCACATAACTTTCTATTAATGTGCTTTGATACAGCACTTTGGGAACATCCAACTTCTTTTGCCAAACCTTTTGAAGCTTTCCCTCGTTATGGAGGGTGTCAATGATGGTTTTCTGCACAACTGTCAGGTCAGCAGTCTTTCCCATGATTGTGATTCCTACTGAACCAGACTGAAAGACCATTTAAAGGCTCAGGAACCCTTTGCAGGTGCTATGGCTTAATTAGCTGATTAAAGTGCAACACTTTGAGCCTAGAATATTGAACCTTTTCACAATATTCTAATTTTCTGAGATTGTGAATTTGGGGTTTTCATGAGCTGTAAACCATAATCATCAAAAGTATGACACATCAAGGCTTGAACTATCTCGCTTTGCATGTAATGAGTCTATCTCATATATTAGTTTCACCTTTTAAGTTGCATTACTGAAATAAATGAACTTAAGTTGCATTACTGAAATAAATGAACTGGGGGGTGGGTGGAGGAGGGATGGGAAAAAAATTGTTGTAATATTTAATAAAACTTTTTAATAAAAAAAATAAAAAAAATAAAGCTCTACATGGCTCAGGGCCAGGTTATCTTCGAGACTGCCTTCTACCACATAGCTCCCAGCGACCGGTAAGATCCCACAGAGTTGGTCTCCTCTGGGTCCCGTCAGTTAAACAATGCCAACTGGCGGGCCCGTGGGGGAGGGCCTTTTCTGTGGCTGCCCCAGCTCTCTGGAACCAGTTACCTCCTGAGGTCCGGACCACCCCCACCCTATTGGCCTTCCGAAAAGCGGTGAAGACCTGGCTTTTCCAGCAGGCCTGGGGCCGTTGATCTCGCTGTTGCAATCTTGTGAGATCCGGCCATGAATGGTGTGAATGAGTTTTAATATTTTAATTTTTAAATGTTTTTATAATGGTTTTTTTTAAATGCATTGTAAGCCGCCCTAAGTCTCTGGAGAAAGGCGGCATATAAATTGAAATACTACTACTAATAATACTAATAATATTAATATATTTTATTATTATTATTATTATTATTATTATTATTATTATTATTATTATTATTATTATTATTATTATTATTATTATTATTATTATTATGAACAGTTAGGTAAATAAGCTCTTTCTTTGTGGGTTTAATAACCTGATACTTATTATCTGTCCTTTAGCTACAGAGTTAAATTCATCCTATTTTAATATCTCAGAATATTAATGCCAACAAAGTGTCATCCTGAATTTCAGCTTGCTTTGCTGGATGACAGCCTGCCATAGACTATAAGGGGAGGGGGGAACTGAAACTACTTGTCGTGCCTTCCTGAGACACCGGTTGTCATCCAAGGCCAGAAACCTGGGAGGGGAATGCAATGGCTCACAATGTAGCCCGCTGATCCAGGGAAGGTTATCTAAACAATTCCTTTGAATGTAACTGGACAATAGGGAGATAATGGGGGAGAAACAGGAAAGATAGCTAGGGAACCTTTGCATATAAACCCTTAGTTCTGGCTTTGATGTACTGTAAGCACTTGGCTTTTAGTAAAAGTATACCTTTCACACAAATGGAGTCAAGGGTCTTTCTTTCCCAAGTTGGGGTAGGTGTGACACAAAGAATATTGATAGCCTTTTTTCATCTGAGGTTTCCAAATTTTACTTTATTCTTTCTTAAATTTGTTTGGCAGTGAAATATGAGATTGATATAAGAAGTAATCAGTAAACCAATCAAAATAAAAGCCACCTCATTAGGTCTTTTTCATCTGGGAGCAATGATTGAGTATTCTGGTTTTTCTAATACTAACCCTTTGGTATAAATTAATCCTTGACAATAGAATAAAAACCTGTTCATGCAAAAATGTGCAGGATTTCTTCAAAAGATGTGAAACAAGCAGTTCCACGGTGTCCTTTGAAGATGCCTAAGAAATTCTGAAAGCCCCAAATGTCTTTAGTAAAGACCCAAGGCAGAAAACAAGAGGAAGGACAGTTATTTTCCTTCATTCCTTTACCACTTCTGTTGATTACTCTGAGCACTTTTTTAATATTCTATCTTTGGCAAATGTATACTATATATTTAGTGAAGACATCATGATGCCAGTCACTCTTGACTACATGGTGATCTAGTAGTGAAGGTGCCAGAAGGCAATGAGTTACAGTTCTTCCTTAGGCAAGAAAGTTGGCTGGAAGACCTTGGGCCAGCCACCCTCTCTCAGCCCAACCCACCTCACAAGGTTATTGTTATGGTGGAAATAGGAGGAGGAAAGAGCATTAGATATGTTTTCCAATATGAGTTATTTATAAAATAACAGCTTCTGTACCAGAGACAAATTCCTTGTGTATCTAATCACACTTGGCCAAATAAAGCTATTCTATTCTGTCCTGTCCCATCCTATTCAATACATAAAATCAGAGCAAGGATTCCTGTGTTCACTGGTGAAAATAGTTCCAGTATGTTTCCAATGATGCATCCATAGTTATCAGCAAAGAGTGAAACTCTAAAAGTTTTATTTTAATCCTTCTCTTCATTTCCCCTCACAGAAAGTGCTTGAATGTTCAAACTACTGACCTTCAGAATATCTAGTCTAATCTGTGCTGGTCAGCAAATTCTGGAGAGAGCACTTTGCTTTTCAGATCTGAATATTCTGTGCCTGGAACTCCATTTAGCTGAGTAAATGTAATCTCATATTCCAGCTCTTTTCATTTTGTTTTCTCAACAGACAGGGTCAAGAGAATTTTTCAGATAATTTGCTCACCTCTAAGATATCATGCAGTACTTCATCAAAGATGTTAATGAAGATGTCATCCTTCACTGACTGCAGACTAGAGATGCTATAGTCACTGTTAGGAGCTCTGCAATGATATTTTAAAACAGAGATACAGTACAGATCAAAATATAATTTGCAATACATCAGCATGGCAAAGGCTTGTTTTCTCTTCCCTTCTTCCCTATTCTCTAAGACTAGCTCAATTTTTATAATGATTTCATCACAATACAATATCCTATTATCCTGTTCCATTAGAAGGGTTAGTAGAGTATTAGAGTTCAAAGGTTTGACTCCCACCCCATCAGAATCCCAATCTTTCATTCAGCTGTGAACAGACGCTATCTAATTCAATAAGGGAATGATAAAAAATGCCCAAAGCTGGAGAGGGAAAGTGATACAGTGGTAGAATCAAGATCTGGAGTAGGATGAAATTTTTCTCACTCTTCAGCCATGTTTTCAAACTCAGTTCCTTTGTGGTCTTCTACAGAAATCAAAACTGTTTTTATTTTCAGAAAAGTACAAAGCCATTTTGTTATACTAATGGACATCTACTGAGCGGAATTCATTTAAAGCAATTGAGATTTTCACACAAGGTTTTCATTTGCCACTTTGTGAGGTACAGAATGAAATGCTAAATAACAGGGGTAGGTAAAAGGGGCAAGAAATCTTTCCAACTTTGGCTTAAATTCAAAATCTCCCTCCTTCAGAAACCTAAAGGAAAAAGAAGAGGAGAAGGAGGAGGAGGAGGAGGAGGAGGAGGAGGAGGAGGAGGAGGAGGAGGAGGAGGAGGAGGAGGAGGAGGAGGAGGAGGAGGAGGAGAAGGAGAAGGAGAAGGAGAAGGAGAAGGAGAAGGAGAAGGAGAAGGAGAAGGAGAAGGAGAAGGAGAAGGAGAAGGAGAAGGAGAAGGAGAAGGAGAAGGAGAAGGAGAAGGAAGAGAAATAATCCTCAGTTTGTGTCCAAATGCACAATTTGATCTTGGCCTTTTTGTCCCACCCAATGTAGTTCTTCTCCAATGGAAAGAAGGCTTTATGGGATCCATTCACACCTAAATGGAAGTTCCAGCTCTTCACTCCAGTTTGGATTTGACCCTTCTGCGGTGGTTGTCTGACAAACTGTTCTCTGGAAAGAAACCTCTACAAAAGGCCGAACTGAAACCTACAATTAAACAGAACTCAGCTTTGATATGTTAGATGAGATGCAAAGCTCGGATATGTCAAACTACATTTTCCAACTGAAACTAGAAACTGTAGATACCTCCAAGCATATTATAAACATCCATTAAAATAAATATATAAATACCCTGTTTCCCCCAAAATAAGACATCTTTTGAGCACATGGCAATAAGGCCAAGTGCTTATTTCAGGGTTCAAAAAAATATAAGACAGGATCTTATTTTACAGTCATAGATATGGACACTTTCTGGAAAAAATTTCCAGGATCAAAATTTTCTATTTAATGTAAATTTGGCTGTTTCAAAATAGTATAATATTTTATTGTTTGATTACCTGTTCAATACTGTTTCTAACATTCCGTGCTTCTAACATTTAACATTAATAAAATTTATCTGAATACCAAAAATTTTTTAAAAATATTTACATTTAGTGCTCAAAGTTTATAAAACTTTTCCCCCAAAATCAAATAACATAGACTATGGATAACAAGATGAATAGGCTAAGTGGAAATATCTTCATTTATAAAGGGAAGTCTCCTGGAAAACATCCTTGAAAGCTTTCAAATTCAAAATTTACCAAAAAGACTATATCACTATTGAGAATTTACATGAAAAGCACATGATTAAAAACTGTGTAAGAATATAATAAATACATTCAGTTTAGCCCAGTCTGTAATGGGTATGTTGGTTTATCGAATATAGGAAGTGCAAATTGTCTTTTTCTCCTTTTTTGGTGGCAGGATTGACCCAACAAAGACATTATTGTGATTTTAGTGCTAGGTGGATGTTAAAATAAACAGCATTTCACTTGCATTTTAACTTGGCATAAGAAGACCCAAGTATTACTTTCAGAGCAATATATGGAGCACTATATGTAAACTGGTATTATTTAACAAGCTACGAAGAAAATTTTTTCCATATATTTATGGACTTGGGCAGACAATATAATAATTCAGTTAGGAATATTCCTTCTTCTACAGCATAGAAGAAGAATATACTGCCACTAGAAGCATTAAATCTTTTTTTTAAGTGTTAGCAGCTATATTTATCAATTTCACAGAATGAACCCCTCAAGAATAGTGGAATGGTGATCCCTATACATAAAAAGAATAAGGATATTGCTATTATTCAACTATTTATCCATTTGTCCCCTCCAGGTTCATGGCATTGTAAGGTACCTGGCTAAATGTCCAGTCCATACTGTGGTTGGAGCTGTGTGGAGTTGCAGAAGCAACAAACATCTCATTGAAAGCCCATGATGATTTAGATGGCTGCTGAAGTTTGCTTTACAAAAAGGTGTAGAAAAAGTCAATAAACTTCTAATAGGATTTTTTAAAAATAAAACAAAAATATTGTAAGTACAAATTTTGCAAAAGTGATGATGACATTTGCACAGCAATAATACAAATAAATTATTTCCCTTCCCTCTTGTTTTTGCTATTTTTTCAATTTGCACACATACACTCCATCCACCCAAATCCTCAAAACTTGTTCATTGCTCAGCAATGAATACACAGATCTTATTGTGCTACTTGTATACTGTACTGCTGATCTCTGTAACAGTTAAAATGTAGTAAATGTGAATAAATTAAAAAACCAACAACTGACTAAAGTTATCACACTACAAAGGTAAATTGAAATAGCAGTGATAATGACAAATAAAATTAATATTGACAATAAAATAGTATTAATAATGCCATTTAAATATTTCAAGCGAAATAAATAAAGTTGGCAAGAACCAACTATTAAACTAAATACTCTTCAGAGATGTTTTATTTTATCTCAGTAGGTCATGGAACAAAAGAGAAAGGTACTGTACCAGGCTGGAACCATAACTGGAAAATGTTAGCTCCTGTTCTCCCCCCACCATTCCCCTTATTTCACAATTTTGCTCTCTCTCTCTCTCTCTCTCTCTCTCTCGTCTGTAAAAGGGGGTTTCAGATGCTCCTAATCTGAACTGTGAAATCAAATATTGATGATAACCTATAGCATTTGATGATCTAATAATCATCAGAAAGCTGATTAAAGGTTTTTGATTCTATATAGAATAGGTTTTGGAAAATCCTGGGATGTTCACATATGATGGTTTGTGAAAATGACCTTGGGATACAGGAGGAAAAGCCACAGTCAAGGCAATGGTTACACAAGAGATATCTCAGCATACAACAGGAATGGTTGCCTGGCAATATCTTGGAAAGGATCCCTCCCAGTTTCCTGGAAAGTAGAAGTAAGGGTGGGAGAAGGGAGAGATGTGCTTTCAGACTTGCAAGCTGGATGCAAGCTCCCCTTTGAGGTAGTCTAGATGAGAAATCAAAACCATGAGTATTAACACTACTTCTATTACAGATAGTCTTCACCTTACTACCACAATTAAGTCCAAAATTTCTGTTGCTAAGTGAGATATTTGTTAAATGAGTTATTTATTTATTTATTTTATTTTATTTTATTTGTATACCGCCCTTCTCCCAAAAGGGACTCAGGGCGGTGAACAGCCAAAATTAAAATACATACAATACAAAAGTTAAGATAATTAAAAGAGATTAAATCAATCGGCCTCCCAATTTAAAACCCCAAGTCTATAAAATTTAAAAATCCCATTAAAAACCATTTAGGCTAGGCCGGCTTGCTGGAATAAATAAGTCTTCAGGGCCTTACGGAAGGTCCGAAGATCCGGAATCAGTCGTATTCCAGGAGGTAGCTCATTCCACAGGGCGGGTGCCTCCACAGAGAAGGCTCTCCCCCTGGGGGCCGCCAGCCAACATTGCTTGACCGACGGCACCCTGAAGAGGCCCTCTCTGTGAGAGCGTATTGGCCAGTGGGAGGTTATCGGTAGCAGCAGGCGGTCTTGTAGGTACCCTGGCCCTAAGCCATGGAGCGCTGGAGTTATGACCTGTCTTGCCACAGTTATTAAGTGAATCACTGAAGTTGTTAAGTTAGTAACACAGTTGTTAAGTGAATCTGGCTTCCCCATTGGTTTTGCTTGTCAGAAGGTCACAAAAGGTGATCACATGACCCCAGGACATGGCAATCATCATAAATATGAATCAGTGCCAAGAATCTGAATTTTGATCATGTGACTATGGGGATCCCACAATGGACATAAATGCAAAAACCAGGATAAGTCACTTTTTTCAATGCCATTGTAACTTTGAATGGTAATTAAATGAACTTTTGTAAAGTTGAGGGCTATCTACCTTGTTTCCCTGAAAATAAGACACGGCCTTATATTTTTTGGGTCGCCAAAATAAGCACCAGGGCTTATTTTCAGGGTAGGTCTTATTTTTTTTGCGGCCACATCGGAGCAGGAGGCGAAGCAGGGTGGGGTTGGGGTGGAGGACAAAATGAGGCAGTGGGGGGTGGGGGGTGGAAGACAAAGCGATGCACCGGTGCAGCAGCCACTAAGTGAGGCAGTAGGTGGAGTGGAGGATGAAGCGATGTACTGTTGCAGCAGCCACTAAGCGAGGCAGTAGGGGTGGAGGACAAAGCAAGATAGGGGGTGCAGGGCTGCCCCATGCACTCCGCACTGGCTTACCTGAGGGTCCCACAGCCAACGTGCTTTGACAACTGCCTGGCCTCACGGCAGCGACTCCAACATCCCCATGCAGGATCGGCCTGCTTCTTCTCCTTGGTCGCCGCCACAGCAAAACAGAAGGCTGAGCAATGCACTGGTGCTCAGCCACTAAACAAGGTGGTTGGAGGGTGGAGGATGAAGCAAGGTGATGGGATGGTGGAGGACGAAGCAAGGTAGTGGGGAGTGGAGGACGAAGCGATGCATTGGTGCTGCGGCTACTAAGCAAGGCAGCGGGTGTGTGTGTGTTGGAGGATGCTAAACCTAACCCCACCCGTAACCCACTGCACCCCAGGGCAACCACAATGCCAAATCCTAATCCTAACCCACCCCAGGCCAACCACAATGCCAAACCCTAACTTTAACCCACCACAGAGCAACCACAATGCCAAACCCTAACCCACCCCAGGGCAACCACAGTGCCAAACCCTAACCCTCTCCAGGGCAACCACAATGCCAAACCCTAACTTTAACTCACCACAGAGCAACCACAATGCCAAACCCTAACCCACCCCAGGGCAACCACAGTGCCAAACCCTAACCCACCCCAGGGCAACCACAGTGCCAAACCCTAACCCACTCCGGGGCAACCACAATGCCAAACTCTAACCCTAACCCATCCTACCCTAGGTCAACCACAATGCTGATGTACAACAATCTACATTTGTTCAAATATAGTTATGTCATCTTCTTCTGGAATATCGTCATAACTCTCCAAACATTGAATTCTGGCCTGAATTTCTTGTGACTCCATTTCCTGTAAAACCATTGGCCCCAATATCTCATGTCTAGCAATAGAGGTCTCCATAAATGAGCATTTCTTGTCCATGTAGCCTGCTCATAGTGCATTGGCAACACAGGTTTCAGTGATTTTATCCCATGAATTCTTCACTCAAGTCACAACCTGCGGCAGACTAGGCTTCACAAAGTTTCCATGCTGATTTCTCTCCATTCTATTTTCAATGTAGCCACTGATTTCCACATGCAAATGGTCCTTGAATGGCTTGTTTACTGCAGTATCAAGAGTCTAGAGATAGGCAGTCATTCATGTGGGAATCATTATTTGATCTATTCTTTTCTGTGCAAGGAACTTCTTCATGTCTTTAGTGCGGTGAGTGCTAGCTGAATCCTAGACTAGCAGACCTCGCATAACAAGTGGCAGCATTAAATCAACCCACTTCCTTATAACAGCTTGTGTGTACCAGGCTTTTTTGGTTTCAAGAAATGCCTGAAAAAATTCAATCTTGCCTTTCTTGCCCTTAGTGATGATTAGAGGTGGGACTTTCTTTCCATCCAGACAAATTGCCAAAATACAGGTAACACATGCACTTTCGTAACCAATGAAGGGAATGTAGATTGGCAAGGCACTCCTCTGATCAATTGTCATCTGAGATCCTTGGCCCGTAAACATTGCCATTTCATCTATGGCATTCATGTTGGAAGTTGATATTTAGAAAAGTCGATGCCATCAACAAAGGACTTGAATGCAAGTGCGTGTATAATAAGTTCAGTATCTTCCAGCTTGAATAGTGTTGTCGATCTTCTTAGAGACCATTCATATCGCTGAAGGAAGCCATCCAGCCAGTGTTGTGATGCTCTGAATTCTTCTGGGGATATTTCTAACTGTGGTGCCATTGCAAGGGAAAATGTTTGAATATCAGCCCTGTGCACAACCAAAGCATTTGCTCTCCTGTCAGCAAGAACATTCACAGATGTTCTCTTCCAGTTCAGGAAATGATGGTTGCTGACATGATCCACAATGTGCTTTTTAGCATTTTCCTTGTCCACTTGTTGTCTGAGGTTATTGTATTCTGCTCGCCATTTTTGGACCATACAAAGATCCAACTTCCACTCTTTGCAGAAAACCATAAGATTCTTGCCCTCAGAGTTCTCCACGAGTCCTTTCTTGAACTCGACAGAATAGCTTTCTTTTTGCACTCATCTTGTCTAGGGGTTAAATGTATGGTACCATTAAATCAGGGGTGTCAGGATTAGGGTATGGCATTGTGGCTCCCCTGGGGTGGGGTGAGTAGGGTAGGGTTTAGTGTCCTTCACCTCCTCACTTCATCCTCCACCACCCCAACAACTCATTAAATGGCTGCGGCACCGGTGCATCGCTTAGCCTCCTGCTTTGTTGCAGCGATGAGAAAAGAGATGAAGCAGGCCAGTGGCCACATGGGATCCTGCATGGGGTTGCTGGAGCCACTTCCATGAGGCACATTGATGACCTGGTAGCAGGACTCTCTGGTAAGCCAGTTGGGAGTGCATGGGACAGCTCTGCCTCCCTGCCTCACTTCATCCTCCACCCCCACCACTGCCTCATTTTGCCCTCTACCTCACATTGCTTAGTGGTCGCAGCACTGGTGGATCGCTCAGTTTCCTGCTTCGTTGCAGTGGCAAGGAGAAGAAGCAGGCTGGCAATCCTGCATGGGGGTTCTGGAGCTGCTGCCACGAGACCAAGCAATTGTTGGCACTTGATGGCCTGGCTGTGGGGCCCTCAGATAAACTGGTGCAGGGTGTGTGGGGCAGCTCTGCAACCCCCACCTTGCTTCATCCTCCACCCCCTCACTTTTTGGCCGCAGCAACCCCCATCACCCGACCTCACCTTGTATCGGCAGCAACCAAACAGGCGGCTGCGTAGGCTCGTAAGTAGCTTTAAGTAGGGCTTACTTTGGGGCTAGGGCTTATATTTGGCGCAGGTGTGAAAATTGGACTAGAGCTTATTTTCGGGGTAGGACTTGTGTTTGGGGAAACACAGTATATAAGGTATTACAATTATTATAAGGTATTATAACCTCTATTATAAGAACAGAATCTTCCAAATCTAGAAGCACATCCCCCTGCCCCCTCCCCTTGTCTTTACTTTCCAGGAAATAGCAAGGGTGCCTTCTGAGATTTTAACAGGCCTTCTTTGGGCTGAGATTTCCCATTGCCTTGGCTGCAGCTCTTCTTGTTTTCTTACACACCATCACATCACGAGAGAGGTGTTTTTCAAGACCTTTTCAGGGACTTTTGAATTATATGCCTGGAGGAATGGAACAAGCACAGTTAAAGCTTTGGAAGGCAAGATACATGGCTATATAATAATAAAGTACTAATAATTAAAAATTGGAGGAGGGAATAAATACTCCAGTATTGCTGTCTAAGATTGTGATCAGCAAGCATACAGACTAAAGCAGTGCCCAATATACTGTCCACCGAAGAACATTGCTAAGAGCTTGATTAAAAGCTGCTTACCTTCCAGCACACTTTCTAACAGGAAGCTCAAACGCTCTAACAACATTAACCAAGAGCTTTATATCACCATCTGAGAGATTCTGTGCTATTACTTTCTTCCTCTCTTTTCGCCTTGGTTTTAAGGGTCGCTTTGCTTCGGCCAGTTTAAAGAGGCTGATGCTCAAAAAGCTATTAAAAAAGCAGAGCTAATATATAAAAGTTCTGTTGCTATAATTTGTCATGCTAACATTGTTTAATAGCTATAATTTCTAAATAATAATAATAATTCTACAAAACACACTGGTTTGAATATAGATCTCAAAACTAACCATCTACATAGAAGTGAGAATGCAACTTGACATACCCTGGGCCAGCAGAACTTAAACAGAAGGCAGAGCAGAACAAAAAGAAAAACCAAAATTGAAATAAAGTTCAGTGGATGCATAAATAAAAACAAACAACAAATGCATTCATGAAATAAGCTAGATCGACTGAAAAGCTTGCAAAAACTCAAAAAATAAGGTCAAATTTTACTATCAGTTACATTTTTCAGATTGAAAAGTTCAACACCATGGCCTTTTACTCTTAGCAAGTAAAATCAGGAAGTATATGTTCTAATACTAGAATGCCAGATATTGATTGCTTTCCCAAACTCCTGTAAATTCTACTGGGTCAATCATCATGTTGAAATTAGAACAAAAGCTAGGAAACACATTAATTGCTTGAGAGTGAGAAGCTCCTAGATGTGTTCATTCCTTCAGTTCTGAAATTGCTAGCAAAGGATGCTTGGGAATGTACAAAACCCAGAAGTTGTCTGGATAATCAATGTCTATCATACAAGGCAATGTCCACTCCTGATCCATATATTCAAGGGTTCTTTGTTTACAGGAGAACAGAATAACCAAATTAAACAAAGCACTTTTCAGAAGTAGCAGATGCTATCAGAGGATTCTATTTTATTTTTACATATACATGAGCCATGGTAATGCAGTGGTTAAGAGAGCAAGTACTGCAGGCTACTTCTGCTGACTGCCAGCAGTTCGAATCTCACCAGGCTCAAGGTTGACTCAGCCTTCCAACCTTCCGAGGTGGGTAAAATAAGGACCCAGATTGTTGGGGGCAATATACTGACTGTAAACCACTTAGAGAGGTAAAGCACTGTAAAGTGGTATTTAAGTCTAAGTACTATTGCTATTGCTATATAGTCTTACAAACATTATGGATAATCATTGCAGGAATTGAGTATGTCTAGTCTAATGAAAAAAAGGAGAAGGGATGATATAATAGCAGTGTTCCAATATTTGAGGGGCTGCTACAAAGAAGATGGGGTCAACCTCCAAAGCACCTGAAGGCAGGACAAGAAGGAATGGATGGAAACTAATCAAGGAAAGAACCAACCAAGAACTAAGAAGGAATTTCCTGACAGTGAGAATAATTAATTAGTGGAATGGTTTCCCTTCAGAAGTTGTGGGTGCTCCATAACTGGAGTACTCCATCACTGGAGTGGGTGCTCCATCACTGGAGATTTTTAAGAAGAAATACTGTATATTTGAATATAAGTAGCTTGGGTTGGTAATTGGTCTGATGGTCTGAGCTCTCAGCTTGGCAATTTGGCTGCAAACATTTAATCACCATTCAAGTAACCAAGATATTGGTTACACCTTTAGAGCACTCCATGGTTTAGGACCCGGGTATTTACGAGACCGCCTTCTGCCACCGATAGCCTCCCACCGACCAGTATGCTCCCACAGAGAGGGGCTCCTCAGGGTGCCATTGGTCAAACAATGCCGACTGGTGGCCCCCGGGGGGAGAGCCTTCTCTGTGGGAGCACCTACCCTCTTGAATGAGCTGCCCCCGGAGATACAGCGGATCCTGGATCTACGCACCTTTCGCCCTGCCCTAAAGACATTTTTATTCCAACAAGCCAGGCTGGCCTAACTCTTTTAAAAAATTTTTATTTTTAAACTGTTTAATTATGGGTTTTAATACAGGGCTGCTTTTAATTGTGGGTCAAATTAATTTAATCGGATTTTAATACTGTTTTTAAATTTTGTATTTCTTGTGTTTTATCTGTTGGCTGTTCACCACCCCGAGTCCTTTGGGAGAAGGACGGTATATAAATATAAACAATAAACAAACAAACAAACAAACAAACAAACAAACAAATAAGGAGACATCATGAGTGTGCTTTGAATTGTGCTCACCTGTCAGAGCACTGATCTTTATTAATGCAAATTAGTGTGGATGTTTGTTCAGCTGAGTCATGGTCTGACTTTGGACTGTTTGATTGGCTGGATGTTGTTATTGAGGCATGGTCTTTGGTTTTAAGTATCATTTGTGTGATGTAAATTAGTGTTGTTTGTTCGTATGCTGCTGAGTCATGGTCTGGTTTCAGTCTGCTTGAATGGCTGGTAATAATCAGAAACAACAACTAGCCATTCAAACAGACTGAAACCAGACCATGAATCAGCGTATATGAACAAACAACACTAATTTACATCACACAAACACCTACAGATCCTTACAGATTAACAGAGTTGGAAGGATCTTGTAGGTCATCTAATCCAACCCACCACCACCCCGCCCAAGCAGGAGACCCTATACTATTTATGATAAATGGCAGTCCAATCTCTTCTTGAAAGCTTCCGGTGATGAAGCTCCCACAACTTCTGAAGGCAAGTTGTTCCATTGGTTGATTGTTCTCACTGTCAGAAAATTTCTCCTTACTTCTAGGCTGAATCTCTCCTTGATCAGCTTCCATCCATTATTCCTTGTCTGGCTTTCGGGTGCCTTAGAAAATAGCTTGACCCCCCTCCTCTCTGTGGCAGCCCCTCAAATACTGGAACACTGCTATCATGTCTCCCCTGGTCCTTCTCTTCACTAGACTAGTCATACCAAGTACTTGCAACCGTTCATCATATGTTATAGCCTCTAGTCCCCTAATTATCTTGGTTGCTCTTCTCTGCACTTTTGCTAGTGTCTCAACATCTTTTTTATAGTGAGATGACCAAAACTGGATGCAGTATTCTAGTTATGGTTTTACTAAGGCTTTACAGAATGGTATTAGTACCACACTTGATCTTGATTGTATCCCTCTGTTAATGCAATTTAGGATTGCATTGGCTTTTTTGGCTGCTGCCACACACTGCTAGCTCATATTTAATTGGTTGTCCACTAAGACGTCAAAATCCCTCTCACAGTTACTGCTATTAAGCTTGGTTTCACCTACTCTATATGTGCACTTTGGTTTTTCTTGCCTAAGTGTAAGACTTTACTTTTCTTTACATTGAATTTCATTTTGTAGATAGGCCCAATGTTCAAGTCTCTCGAGATCCATCTTGAGCCTATAATCTAGGGCCGTGATGGTGAACCTATGGCACGTGTGCCACAGGTGCCATGCAGAGTCATATCAGTGGGCATGCAAGCATTGCCTTAGCTCAGATCCAGCGCGCATGCATGCGCCAGCCAGCTAATTTTTGGGCCTTCTGGGCCCACCAGAAGTCGGGAAATGGACCATTTCCAACCTCCGGAGGGCCTCCGGGGGTGTGGGGAAGGCCGTTTTCGCCCTCCCCAGGCTTCAAGAAAGCCTCTGGAGCCTGGGCCAAAAGTGGGGGATCACAGGGAGTTTATGCGTGCAAGCGCGGGGGGGCATGGCGCATTGAATTATGGGTGTGGGCACACACGCATGTGATCCCCCCGTGCTCCCCCTGCTTTTGGCACACAATAGCAAAAAGGTTAGCTATCACTGATCTAGGGTGTTAGCTATTCCTGCCATCTTGGTATCAACCTCACTGAGGAGGGAACCAAAAGATGAAACTGAATTGGGAAATGTCTGCATGGAAATAGAAAATATACAGAATTGTCCTATATGATCAAAAATCCCACTATATTTAGTGGAATTCACTTTCAGATAGGTATGGATTGAATGGTTAGAAAGGAAAGAAAGAAGAAATAAAAGCAGGGGTTGGAACCGAATGGGAGAATAGATAAGGTTTTTGAGGGAATGAAATATGCTGACAAAAAATCTAACTAAAGCTCTGCCAGTCCTACAAGATAGATCAGACTAAGAAATCAAGGCCAAAAATCATCAGACAAATGGGCCTTGAGTCCATTCCCATAAAACTAACTTGAAAAACAACTTCTTGTTTCATACAATAACTTTACAATAAAAGTATTCCTATCCTACATGGCATTGGTTTCTTGATCTGGTCTACCTTACAGGACTGACAATAAACAATGGTACATCTCTTAATGGCAGTTACTCCACCATAAGAGCTCCCTCTTGGATATGTGTCTCATATTCCATTGAGTTTCCATTTCTGCCCTTAATATTGTTAACTGCCCACCTTCCTTCAGTTCCTGGCCTAGCCCTTCTTTTACTTCGATAGATAGCTGATATCATGGGTTTTGCATGTAACATCATACACAACCTCATGTCACTTATATGGTAGTATTGTAATAGCTACTTCCAGATGCCCTTGTCCAGCATAGTTGTAGAAATACATTGTTTCCACACAATCTATTTCACATTGTTATCATCAACCTCCAATTACCTTCATGTTTTCAGAAAATGTAATTGAAAATGCCAGCCAAAGATAGATTAAATGTTATTCCATTAAATGTTATTGACACAAAACTAGAAACAAGTTTGCCTAGAAAGGGACATGGCTACATTTTAAAACAAATTAAGCAAGGTTTTCAGTGCCTCAATTGCACTTTCAAAAAATATTTAAATTAAAACCCTTCAAAGTTAGACAAAAACATGAAACACATTACAACTTTGAGCTAGCCTTATATTCTCTTCCTTACCCAATAGTAGGGATTTCATCTTCATTGACCAAGTCAGAAAGAACAAAATGGTGCTTTGCAATCAGGAAACGATTAATTACTGACTCCCTAACCTGAAAAAAAAGATGAAAATCTGAAATTAATTGCTGTGCTGCTCACATTAACAAATACAGCTGTTCTTTTTCTTAAAGACCCATTTTGGGCTAAAACTATCAAGCAAAAGGTCCATAGGATAAAACTCATTCAATCCTACCTCATTCTTTCGTTTTAGATTAATTCTTTCTTAAAAACAGAAAATAATCATAAGCAAGTAAGATTTGGGTAGAGTGACATACAAAAGCAATTGAAAAGGACAGAGTAGGCCAATTTGCAAACTGACTAAGATACTGAAATTGGGAATGAATCTGGTCTATAGTTTTTAAGGAAAAAATTCTATTAATTTGCATTAAGTTGCAGAGACCTATCCAACTTGCAACAGTTGTCATTTCTTAATGGACTTAGTCATTTTGTCCTTTAAGAGAAAATCCGCATGGCTGTTCTTAGCCCATATAGCTTGCATTAAAACAAAACAAAACATAACATGCTTGAGATGCAAAAATGTTTTTATAATTTGGCTTTAACTTCCCTGCTTTCCTAAGAAATCAGAATATGGTGGCATAAGCAATGAGGTGGCAAAGATAAATTTTAGGAAATATTTGTATTGTTTATTTCTATTATAAATTTCTATTTATTATTAACATTAAATATATTTTTACTATTTAGTTAAATGATTTAGTTCAAAACACACCCTGTTGTCTTACAACGCATAAAGATGTATTACATCTTTTGCAGAGATATACACAAAATATTTCCAAGTATTTTTATTTATTAATTAAATGTATATACCATCCATCTTGCCATCAGTTATGGTACTTCCGATTATTTAGGGTTATGATTAAGCTTAGAATTTTTCCAAAATATTTCCAAGTATATTTTGCATATGTATTTATTAAGTACATTAAAAAAACCTTACCTTTTCCATGTACTTTGCAACAATTGCTCTGTGTGCATCCGAATAGTCCTTTGAATCAATGACATTCTTCTTCTGCAATCTTTTCTCATAGTCCTGAAAAAGAGCCACCACCATGACTTATATCAATGAAAGCCCTTTAGACCTCTATCTTTCAAAAACACATATTGTGTTGTTTTTTCTTCTCCTTCAGCTTTCTACTGCCAGCATGAATCAAAAAGCCATCAGAAGCAAGTCAGATCAGAAGAAAAACCAAAAGCAGCAAGCTCATCATCACCCTCCCTCCCCTGCCAAGTAAAATAAAGTTTTTAAACATTCTACAGTACTTTAAAAGGAGAAAACCTCATAACATCTTGAGTTCTGGGTTTAAAATGATTGAAAATGAGAATTAACAACTTGGCTCCAATATTGGAGATAATGCCTGAATTCATATCGCAGGTTCAGCTATAACCATTATTAACTGGGACCATCCAATACATTTAACCATAAACATAGAACATATGAACATAGAACATAAATAACAGTTGTATGGCACCTTAGAGGTCTTCTACTCCAATCCCTGCTTGAGCTGGAGACCCTATACCCATGATGGCGAACCTATGGCACGGGTGCCGGAAGTGGCACACAGAGCCATCTCTCCGGGCATGCGAGCCGTCACCCGTTGCTCTTCTGGGTTCTGGCGTTGACCAGCTGGTCTTCACGTGCACTGGAGTGCCAGAAACCAAAAGAGCAGCCACATGCGCATGCCGGGAAAATGATCTTCTGGTTTCCAGCATGCACCTGGTCTTCCGGTTTCTGGCACGCATGCATGTGCGAAGACCAGCCAGCCAATGTGCATGTGGACCAAGCGGCTGCTCTTCCGGCACTCCCACATGCATGAAGACCAGGTGGCCAGTATGCTGGAACCCGGAAGAGCAAGGGGAGCAGAGCTGCGAGCCAGGATAGGCGGGCCAGGTTTCCTGCCCTCCCCGCCTGAGTAGGCTTCTTGTGCGGTCCCAGCCCTCCAGCCTGCGGCACTGATATGTATCTGCAGTCCAGAGCGCTTGGCTGGCTCGGGCGCACAGGGCAGTGAGGCAGTGTTTGCTAGCTGGGTGCCCTGCCGCCCCGCCCACTTCTGCCATTGTGAGGGGCAAAGGGGTGGTGGTGATTCTCACGTTGCCATTTCTGGCCGGGATGCTGGAGCAGCCAGGAGGAAAACAAGGAGCCGCCGTCAGGTAAGCGAGCTGTGTCAGGAGGACCGGAAGAGAGCGCAGCTCCTCACGCATGGAGACACCGCCGAGGGGTAAGAAGTGTGCCAACTGGGAAGCGGCCGGGAAAGGGGGAGTTGCGCCGTCTTGTTCTCGGTGGCCAGCTTGGGGGGGGGGCACTTCATCCCGGCCAGAGTTGGGGCAAAGCTCTTCTGCCTACTGGC